>NC_080203.1:23074339-23674339 GCF_030028045.1 Hippopotamus amphibius kiboko | reverse complement strand
TAAGCAACCTAATACATATAAATAGACACAGAGAATTAGACAAAATTAGGCAACAGAGGAATACATTTCAAATGAAGAAACAAGATAAAACCCCAGAAGAACTAAGTGAAGGGAAGATAAGCAATCTACCCAATAAAGAGTTCAAGGTAATGATCATAAAGATGCTCAGTGAACTCAGGAGAAGAATGAACACAGAAGTTTGAGAGTTAGAAAATATAAAGAAGAACCAAACAGTGAAGAATACAATAACTGAAATAAAAAATACACTAGAAGGAATCAGCAGTAGATTATACAGAGGAATAGCTCAGCAAACTAGAATATAGCATAGTGAAAATCACCCAAGCTGAACAGAAAAAAGAATTTTAAAAATTGAGGATATCACTATTTACAATAGCCAGGACATGGAAGCAACCTAAATGCCCATCAACAAATGAATGGATAAAGAAGATGTGGCATATATATACAATGGAACATTACTCAGCTATAAAAAGGAATGAGATGGAGCTATATGTAATGAGGTGGATAGACCTAGAGTCCGTCATACAGAGTGAAGTTAAGTCAGAAAGAGAAAGACAAATATTGTATGCTAACTCATATATACGGAATCTAAAAATGGTACTGATGAACTCAGTGACAAGACAAGAAGAAGGACGCAGATGCAGAGAATGGACTGGAGAACTCGAGGTTTGGGGGGGCAGGGGGTGAAGGGGAAGCTGAGATGAAGTGAGAGAGTAGCATAGACATGTATATACTACCAACTGTAGAGTGGATAGCCAGTGGGAAGTTGCTGTATAACAAAGGGAGTTCAACTCAAGGATGGATGATGCCTTAGAGGACTGGGACGGGGGAGTAAAAATGCAAGGCTCTTAAACTGTGTTCAACTAAAGAGATCATCATTTATATATATAGCTTTATTTACAAACCCCATGGAAACCACAAACTAAAAGTCTATAATAGATACATACACAAAAGTGAAAAAAATTAAAATATAACACCAAACATAGTCATCAAACCACAAAAGAACAAAAGAAGGGAGGAATAAAAGGAAATCACAAGAACAACCAGAAAATAAACAAAATGGCAATAAAAGTACATAATTATCAATAATTATTTTAAATGAACTAAATGCTCCAATCAAAAGACAGACTGAGTAAATGGATAAAAAAACAAAACCCATAAATATGCTACCTATAAGGGATTCATTTCACATCCAAAGACACACACAGATTGAAAGTGAGGGAATGGAAAAGGAATTCAATACAAACAGAAACAAAAAGAAATCTGAAACAACAATACCTATGAAAGAACCACTGTAACAAGAAACAAAGAAGGACATTACATAATGATAAAACAATCCAACAAGAAGATACAATTGTAAATATACATGGAATCGATATACACACCTAAATATATAAAGCACATGTTATCAAACAAAAAGGGAGAAATTAGTAGTAGCACAGTAATAGTAGAGGGCTTTAACATCGACTTACATCAATGGACAGATCATCCAGACAGAAAATCAATAAGGAAACACTGGACTTAAACAACACTTTGGATCAGATTGATATTTATTTATATTTGTATAAATATCAATCTGATTGTGTGTGTGTGTGTGTGTGTATGACAACATTCCATCCAAGAAACAGAATACACATTCTTTTCCAGTGCACATGGAACATTCTCCAGTAAAGATCACATTCTAGGTCACAAAACAAATTCTTAATAAATTTAATAAGAATAAAATCTTATCAAGCATCTTTTTTGATCACAACAGTAAGAGACTAGAAATCAACTATAAGGAAAACAACGGCAAAAAATACAGACATGTGGAGACTAAAAAATATGCTATGAAACAACCAATGGGTCACTGAAGAAAGCAAAGAGAATATTTAAAAATACCTGGAGAGAAATCAAAACAGAAGGACAGTGACCTAAAAATCTATGGGATGCAACACAGGCAGTTCTAAGGAAGTTTATACTGATACAAGCCTATCCCAGGAAACAAGAAAAATCTCAAACAACCTAAACTTACATTGAAAGGAATTATGAAAAGACAACAAAATTCAAACTTAATAGAAGTGAAGAATAAAGATCAGAGCAGAAATAAATGAAATAGACACAAAGAAAGATAAAAGGAAGAGCTAGCTCTTTAAAAAGATAAAAGTCGATAAACTTTTAGGAAGACACAAAGTAGCAGGACACAAAAGTGATATACAGAAATCTGTTGCATTTCTATATGATAATATACCAACAAGAGAAATTAAGAAAATCTCATTTACAACTGCATCAAAAGAATAAAATACCTAGGAATAAATCTAACCAAGGAGGTAAAATATCTGTACTTGGAAAACTGTAACACTGATGAAAGAAACTGAATATAACACAAACAGAAGATATACCATGCTCAATAAGTTAAAGGACTATTAGAATGAAAATACTACCCAAGGCAATCTACAGATTCAATGCCATCCCTATCAGAATACAATGGCATTTTTCACTGAACTAGAATAAATAATCCTAAAACTTGTATGGAAATACAAAAGACCCTGAATAGCCAAAACAAACCTGAGAAGAACAAAGCTGAAGATATCATACCAGCTGATTTCAAACCATACTACAAAGCTACAGTAATCAACACAGTATGGTACTGACACAAAAATAGACACTTAGATCAAGGAAACAAAATAGCCCAGAAATGAAGCCTATGTGGCAATTAATCAATGACAAAGGGGGCAAGAATATACAATAAGAAAAAGCCTTTTCAGTAAACAGTGCTGGGAAACTGGACAGCTACATACAAAAGAATTAAAGTGGACTACTTTCTCACAATATATACAAAAATAAACTCAAAATGGATTACAGACTTAAACGTAAGACCTGAAACCATAAAACTCCTAGAAAAACATAGGCAGTATGCTCTTTGACATCAGGCAGGCAGTCTATCAAATGGGAGAAGGTATTTGCTAACAATATATGTGTTAAGGGGTAACATCCAAGACATACAAAGAACTCACACAACTCAACATCAAAAACACAAAAAACCCAATTGAAAATGAGCATACAACCTGAATAGACATTTTTCCAAAGAAGACACAGATGGCCAACAGACACATGAAAAGATGCTCAACACCACCAACCATCAGGGAAATGAAAACCAAAACCACGATGATATGTCACCTCACCTGTCAGAATGGCTACTATCAAAAAGAAAAGAAATGGGAAGTGCTGGGGAGGATGTGGATAAAAGGGAACCCTCAATGCATTGTTGCTGGGGATGTAAGTTGGTACAGCCACTATGGAAAACGGTATGGAGGCTCCTCAAAAACTTAAAAGTAGAGCTACTGTATGATCCAGCAATTCCACTTATGGGTATTTTTCCAAACAACAGAAAATCACTAATTCAAAGTTATATATGCACCCTATAGTCACTGAAGCATTATTTACAATAGGCAAGATATGAAGCAACTACATGTCCATCAATAGACAAATGGATAAAGATGTGGTATAACACACACACACACAATGGATTACTCAGCCATAAAAACGAATGAAATCTTGCCATATGTGAAAACATGGATGGACCTAGAGGGTATTATGGTAAGTGAAATAAGTCAGGCAGAGAATAATAGATACCATGTGATTTCACTTATATGGTGAATCTAAATAATAAAACAAATGAACTAACATAAGGAAACAGAAACAGACTCACAGATACAAAGAACAAACAGGTGGTTGCCAGCGGGGAGAGGTGAGAAAAGAAATAGGTGAGGAAGCTTAAGAGGTACAAATTTCCAGTTGCAAAATAAATGTGTCACGGGGATGAAATCTACAGCATGGAGAATATAATAAATAATGTTTTACTATCTTTGTATGGTGACAGATGGTAACTAGATTTATCATGGTGATCACTTTGCAATGTATAGAAATATCGAATCACTATGTTGTGTACCTGGAACTAACATAGTATAGTAGGTCAGTTATACTTCAAAAAAAAAAATGCTATCCAGATATAATAGTAAATGTTGTTTCCAGTTGGCACTGCATTTAAGTACCTACCCAATTCCTTGAGCCTCTTCCCTGCTCAAGAATGAACCACCACAAAAATGGAAGAGGATGAAAATGCAGGTGGCTATTTGCCAAATGTACATAATAAAACTTGATCCTGAGAATTTCACAAGGTTCTGTGAAGATCAAAAGTGGTAACAGAGCTCATTACAAAGTTAGGAACTGTTATAAAAGTGTAAAAGAATTCTCTCTCCAGTCTCAGGTTTCCTGGTGAAGTAAATAATAGGACTTACCAGAGCCAGGTTTGGAAGTGGATAGTTTGCTGACGGTCCTCTGTGCCCTGGCCTTGATGCCCTCATGCTGTGACTCCCAAGGTCAGGGAAAGCCAAAACAGGGCCTCATCCTGAAACTTTCTCCTCTCCTCTCCCTGCTAAACCCCTAGCAAGCTTCCTGTCTCTTAGACTGCTCTCAACTTAATGACAGTGGATGCTAAATAAACAATTCCGATAAATGACTTTCTTAAAAGCTATTTACCTGTTATCTTTGACCCTTAGTGGCTTACTATGCCTTCACACTGGTTAAATACTAATTTCAACATAATCCTTCATTGACTGGCTCTTACGAGGGTGTGGCATTTGGAGATAGATGGCCCCTTACTCAGTTTATCCCTTCAGAAACTAAACACTTCTTGGAAACCCCTTCTGTTGAGTTTACAATGCTGCAGTTTCTCTGCTCTAGTTATTTTATTATAAGCCAGGGATCTATTACATGAGCATTCCTAGAACTCCCATAAATTTCCTTCCTCTTCCCCCACTCATGTATGTACACCTTTAAAAATAAGAAAGCAAAGCAGCTCCAATTACTAAAAGCGTTGCAATGTACAATTTCATCCCCTGTATATCACTCTGGGATTATAATTAAATCATTAAAATGCATTGCTAATCTATAAATCTGTTCTCATCAGCATAAATGTGCTCCACAATTGCTAAACACAGTGAATGCTTGTGACTTTGACTTCTGGACTAGAAAGCCTGCATGAATGCCACTCCCCACGTGGTGGTCCAACAAGTTCTGGAAAAGCTTTCTCTAATTTTGTTCTATATGCCAGGCTAGTGGTACTGGGTTTTATTTTTTTTTATTTTTTTTAGGTAAAGGTTTCATACAGGTCACTAGCAGACCTCCAACAAGCTCTCTTAACCAGTTTTTTAAAATGTTTCTAGTCTGAGTTTCTCCCCATCTTTTGGAATGAAGTATAAAATATAGACTTATTGATAGGATCAGCCTCGGAGTCTTTGAGAAAAGTATAAGATGTTCTAGTCAGTTGACAACTTTACTCGCATTAATGTCCTTAAATCTTTTTCTTACCCAGAAATTTTTTGAAAGTGGCAGTCACTGCCTCATTGCATTGAGGGTGGCTTTTTGTTTTTCATCCATTAACTTTCAGCTTATCATTGCTGTCCTAGGCTGTGGCCATACCTGGGCATCCAAGGAATTTTTTTTTTTTTAAAGACACATATACAATGTACTATGTACTGCTCAGCTCCATGGTCAATTAGATGTCCATGTTCTCACAAGGCTAGCCTTGGCTCATTCTTCCCCTGTACTGCTCTGCACTGCACATTCCTTTCTGGGCTATCACAGCTCTTCCCATCCATGGGATTTGGATACAGACGCCTATTCCCCTCCACCTGGAGTGCTACTTTTGTCTTCTCTCTGGACACATATAATCTGCCAGTGCACGTTGGGGGCAATAGTAGGGGAGGGGAGAAGTCCTCACAGTTGAAATAGCTCATTCTCGCTCTCCCCAAGGTCACTGGATGGGTGGGGTAATATTCAAAAACTTGGCTTCTTTTCTTTCAAATATTCCAATAGCTGGAGCATCCTCTCTTTTTCTAACAACTTCCTCAGGTTAAGAAAAAATAATCCAACAGGAAATTAAATGGTCTTCTGGAGTAATAAGATATTAAATACAACTTTCTAAACCTAGAAGCAAGGAATCTTTCTGAGTTCTCCCTAAAATGGCCAGCTGATGTGCTTCCTGCTTTTTCAAAACTTATTTACATCTAAAGGACTCCTCCTAATACTGTTCTTACAGAATCTTTGGGGCCCATAAGCACCATAGTTTTGTACTGTCCTAAGATGTGATCCCTTTTGTAGGCCTTCATTTCCTAAAGGCCTAGGCTTGCATGTGTGACTGTGATGATTTTTTATTATTATTATTATTCATCTAGGAGATGGGATAGATTTCCCCCTGGCCTTTTTCTCCTTCCTTTCCCTTTATTCGAGCAAGTAGTTGCTCTGTGCTTCTTGTCTCAAAAGAGGCATGTAGCAGAGCAGAAAACAGAACTAAAAGACAGAATGATTGGCTAGTTAAGTTCCCAAAGCTGAAACCCTTAGAAGGGGATTGTCTGTTCAAGACAAAATGTCTTCGCCCAACTCTGAAGGGAGACAGGTTTCCTCCATGCTGGGGAAAGGAAAACTAGGAGAGAGGGGCACTCTCCACCTCATCTCCTGACCCCGCCTGCAGAGCAGCAGCAAGATGCCAGAGGATGAGATCTGTGGGTCTTCAAAATAGAGTCCAGAGACCCCAGCTTTCAGATTTCAGGCCAAGAAGATAGCCAAGACTCCACAGAAGAAAAGGCAACACGAACCCACAATGAAAGGTGGGGATGGATGAGTGGATGCAGATGAAGTGCGTACCTAGTGGGGCTTTATTCTTCCTCATCTCCCCTCTGCTGCCTGGGAATCTTTATGACACCTGAGTCCTTTTCAGCTCAGAAAGGCTTTGCCATTTCAAGTAGGAATCCAGCCTGCCGGTGTCACTTTGTTGTGAATGTTCCCCATCAGGACCTCAAAGACTTGAAGCAGACTCTGTGTCTACACTAGACTAGATGGATTTCCTATGGGTTGTCCTCAGGAAGACATAAATGTCCCAATTTTCTGACAGGAGTATCAAACAAACAAAAAGGCAGAGATGGACTACAGGATACGAATAAAAATCTTATGACCTGGTTCATCTTAAATTTTTTTGGCATAAAATTCTCATTTTGAATCTTGTTTTTCTTTTTAATATGTATAATTTATGTGGGAATTTAGTACTGAATACCTTTTAAATTCCAAAAGGTGACTGAAAAGCACACAGCATAATTAAAATAGGTGTTTTTTATTTACTTTAATATTAAAGAATGCAATTTTGTGCAGCACCAACAGAAGGCAAAATCTGGAATGGAGGTATGGCATATTTGATCCTATGTAAGGATTAGGATTTCTGCACTGAAATGAAAATATCTAGAACTCTCTGTAAATATAAGACTTGTGATCTCAGTGTAAATTGTTATAATTCTAAACTGGTTTCAAATGCTAGCAGACAGATAATCTGGAAATGTTTCAAATCTACAGAAAAAAAAATAATTGAAGCTTCTATATAAATTTAAAGATATGCCTTCCAGTATTTTTACATACTAATTATATTTTCTAACATTTTAATGGGCATTTAGAAGTTTGAATTTTTATAGCATTAAGATATTTATCCAAAATCCTCTAACAAGTAAAAAGTCTATTATAATAGGAATATATACAATTAAATAAGGATACTGCTAATATACATATAAAGTAAAAAAAAATCTGAATTGTGAGTCAAGGATCAAAGGATTTTGGGGCAAAACCTTCAGAACTTCTATTTACTGATATTGGCTTTTTTAGTCATATGGAATTCTACTAGGTATCATCTTGATCCTCAGTAGGAAAATTAAAGATAATGTTACCTCACTAAAATAATATTAATTGGCCACTGAATTAGAAATAATCCTAAAATTCATACGGAACCATAAAAGACCCAGAACTGCCAAAGCAATCCTGAAGAAAAAGAACAAAGAAAGAGGCATGACCCTCCCAGACTTCAGACAATACTATGAAGCTAAAGTAATCAAAACAGTGTGGTACTGAAGCAAAAACACACATATGGATCAATGGAATAGAATAGAGAGCCCAGAAATAAACCCACACACCTATGGTCAATTAATCTTTGACAAAGGAGGCAACAATATACAATGGGGAAAGAGAAGTCTCTTCAGCAAGTGGTATTGGGAAAGTTGGACAGCCTCACATAAAGCCATGAAGTTAGAACACACCCTCTTCACCATACACAAAAAATCAAAATGGCTTAAAGACTTAAACATAAGACATGACACCATAAAACTCCTAGAAGAGAACATAGGCAAAACATTCTCTGACACAGATCATACCAATGTTTTCTTAGGTCAGTCTCCCAAGGCAATAGAAACAAAAGCAAAAATAAACAAATGGGACGTAATTAAACTTAAAAGTTTTTGCATAACAAAGAAAACCATAAACAAAATGAAAAGACAACATACAGCATGATAGAAAATATTTGCAAACAATGCAACTGACAAAGGCTTAATTTCCAAAATATACAAACAGCTCATGTAACTCAACAAAAGAAACAAACCAATCCAAAAATAGGCAGAAGACCGCAAAGACATTTCTCCAAAGAAGAAATTCAGATGGCCAATAGGCACATGAAAAGATGCTCAACATCACTAATTATTAGAGAAATGCAAATCAAAACTACTATGAGGTACCACCTCACACCAGTCAGAGTGGCCATCATTAAAAAGTCTACAAATAACAAATGTTGAAGAAGATGCGAAAAGGGAATCCTCCTACACTGTTTGTGGGAATGTAAGTTGGTGCAGCCACTGTGGAAAACACTGTGGATCAAAAAACTAAAGATAGAACTACCATATGATCCAACAATCCCACTCCTAGGTATATATCTAGACAAAACTATAATTCAAAAAGATACATGCACCCCTATGTTCATAGCAGAACTATCCATAATAGCCAAGACATGGAAACAACCTAAATGTCCACTGACAGATGAATGGATCAAGATGTGGTGCATATATACAATGGAATACTACTCAGCCATAAAAAAGAATGAAATAATGCCATTTGTAGCAACACAGATGCATCTAGAGACTATTATACTAAGTGAAGTCAGAAAGACAAATACCGTATGATATCACTTATATGTATAATCTAAAATGACACAAAACGAACCTATCTATGAAACAAATAGAATCACAGACAGAACAGACTGGTGGTTGACAAAGGAGATGGGGTTGGGGGAGGGATGGAATGGGAGGTTGGAGTTAGCAGATGTAAGCTTTTATTTATAGAATGGATAAATAACAAGGTCCTACTGTATAGCACAGAGAACTGCATTCAATATCCTATCATAAACCATAATGGAAAAGAATATTTTTAAAAAAGAATCTGTGTGTGCATATATATATATATATATATAAAACTAAATCACTTTGCTGTATAGCAGTAATTAACACAACATTGTAGGTCAACTATACTTCAATTAAAAATAAAAAATAAAATAAAATCATAATTGGAAAAATCATTTTATAAACTACAAACTGTGGTTAACATTACAGAGCATAATATATGTAATTGTTAAGGGAATGTTGCAATGTTATAAAAAGGAGAAGTGTGTAGGTCAGAAAAGAGCAAAAAAAATTACGTAGTTTCAAGATAAGGACAAAATTCAGTAGAGTCAAAAAATATTTGAAAATATAAAGTTCTAACATTCCTGGAAATTAAATAGAAGTCAGAATTGGTTTATTCAGCTAGAAATCATATACGTGCATGTTACACAGTATCTGAAATTTTCCATCATCTTCAGGTAGACAGGTAAGGGGACCCTCCCCTTCCTTTAATTCCTATCTCCACTAGGCAAAAAGAGTAGTAGAAACTTTCACTTAAAGAACTATCAACTGCTAAAAGTCAAAGCCTTCAAATTGAAGGCAAATAACTGAACAAAACCATCAGAAAAATTCTTATTAAACCACACAGAATGAGGAATTGAGTGATTTTAGAATAAAGAAGTCTGACTGCACATTCTTCGTGGGAGCAGCTAAGAACAAAAGGAACTGTACTGAAAATCGAACTTTATTCAATAGCTTTATCATTTGTTTTAATACTGTATTGTTATTTTGGAACTCTTGTTTTCCCAGATTAAGCAAAGAAGTAATTCTATTTACTGTGTCAGGAATCAAAAATTTATGAAGGAATTCTATACCATTAGAAGAGAATTGGAAATATCAATATGAAATAAGAAAAAGCACAAGTCTTTTTCTGGCTCTGTTCGTTGAAATGACCCAAGAGCAATCAAATCCCCACAGTGCCCCCTAGTGCTCAGATTCTGATCTGATACTATTTTTACGCTAAAAGGAACCAAGGCTCCTTGGAGAAATGAGTGATTCTGTGTCTGGGGCAAAAAGGCACACAGCAAGCCTGGAAAATCTTGTGCCAGAAAGTGATCAAGTTTTCAGTGATTAGTGGGTCATGTGAGAAGGACACGGAAGCAAATTTAAAAGACTCCACTGGCCAAAGTTGTGACAATTTTATATGTCAATTATACCTCAACAAAGTGATTTTATTTTTTTTATTTTAAACTTTATGTAATTTTTTTCAATAGTTATTTTAAAAAGAATGACCATAGTAAATATATGAGAAGCTGTATGTCTGTAATGATTGACACAAAGATAAAAGATAAATGATTATAAAAGGAGGTTAATAGTATAGAATACATTTCTCACTCGTGAGGCATTATTATTTTATCAGTGGAAAATACAGAAATTAGAATGATAAATACATCAGTTGGAGGGCATTTTCTGACTCCAGAGGAATATCAGAATGACACATAAACTGCGGTCCCCAATCAGACAAAGCTAAGTGAATTATCTAGAACTCAGTCGGTATAAATATAAGTATTCTTAGGATGTATATGATTCTAAGAATATCAATAAATGTGGTAAATATTAACATACCTCAGGATCCCATCAATTTCCAAGATTTTCAGAGTGAGGAAAAATACATTTAGGTTTTATCAACCAGATGGAAGCTGCAGACTAATAACGTAATGTACAAAACTTTACTTGAGGGGAGTGGGCTAATTAGCTGAATGCTCAGGGCTTACCGTTATGGAATCAGTCACAGAACCACCACAAATAGGGTTCAAGATGCCTTTCAGGGTCATGAATGAGAATCTAGTCAGCCTCCAGGGCTAAATCTCTGCTGGCAAATATCCTAACTTATCTGGTATGGTAATTCTTTCTGTGGGATGATTCAGAATTAGGTAGAGATATTTAAGAGAAGTAACCCATTATATTTTCATTTTTGTGTTAAGAAAGCTGTGCATATTTCATATTTTGCATATTTGTGATACATGAAAGAATTTACCCTGTGACAGCCTTATAAATCTCATTTGAAATGGGTAATTAATTTGGAGTTATGATTTCAAAGTGAAATCTTGTTATTTTCAGTACTGAAACATCTAAGATTCTTAAGCTTGTCATTTTTATAAATTTAATTCTTAAGAAATTTTTAGTTCCCAGGCAGATTTGTTTGGTAGATCAGACAGCTAAAATACTAAAAAGGGACATGCTTGAGGTGACATAGCTGTTAACACTGCTTCCACCTCAGACTGTCAGCTCATAACAGACACGCCTCTGTTCTATCCCCAGGTCCTACATGTTCCATCCACACAATGGGGCCTAAGAGAAAGCTGGCTTGGACAGCAACCTGTCTCCTCTAAACTCTGTTCACCATACCCTGACCGGAATCCTATGGCCTCTATGTCCTTCCCCCTTGTCCTAGCCCAGCATCCCACTTAAATCACACATGGGTGAAGTGGTGGGGGGCTTATAATGGAATACATTTAAAATGCTGAAGTTGTACTGAGACTTTCCAATATAGTGTTTTCTCAGTGTGTATGTGCTACCCTCTCTGTGCTGCTTATAATATGGTGAAGCTGCTAGAAATGATATAGAACTTTCATCTACCTGCAAATTGATTTTATTGACTGTTTCCAGGAAATGGGACATTCCCATGTCTTAGCTGTGTGACTTTTTTTTTTAATGGATAGCAGAAAGCTTTCCTCTGCACTAAGGATGATGCTATTACCATTGTTTTTTAAGTGCTCCAGGAATTTCTTCTCTGTGGCATTTCTCTTAACATGAACTCAGACCTAGATTTTTGTTTTATGGAATAAAATTTTCAACATGTACTTAAAGCTGTAAAAAAAAATCACATTTCAGACACATTTTCTTTATCACTCTCAAAGCTCTGGCAAAATAGAAGCAAAACAAATTGTGACATTAAGGACTAAGTACATTTTGCCATGAAACAGGTCTTAAGTGACCTAAGGCCCTTCAAATTATGATGAACCTGTGAGCTCCAAGTCACAACTCAGCCTACACATAATTGTCCTCCAGCTAACAGCCCAGCACTTCCCCTCAAATGCCAAAGGATATACATTGCAGTCTTCTAGTCAAGGGCAAATGTCTACATTTCCTCTCAGAATGCGCGCAGGCTGCCAGGGCAACACTGGACTCCACAGCAAGTTATCCATTCCAGCCAGGAAACTAGGTCTAAACAAAGAACTATCAGAAAAGAAACCACCTCAAACTCAGAGGTGCCAGGTACTATGAAATTCCTTAGTTCAGAATGCTATAACAGAATACCATACTCCGGGTAGCTTAGACAACAAACATTTACTTCTTATAGCTCCAGAGACTGGGAAGTTCAAGATCAAGGCTCCAGCAGATTCAGTGTCTGGTGAGGACCAGCTTTCTGATTCATAAATTACTATCTTCTTGCTGTGTCCTAACATGGTGGACGGAGGCGAGGGAGCTCTCTGGAGTCTCTTTTATAAAGACACTAACCCCACTCCTGGGGGCTTCACCTTCGTTAATTACCTTCCAAAGAGCCAAACATGTATAAAATATATTCTTTTTTTAATCTTTATTGGAGTATAATTGTTTTACAGTATTGTGTTAGTTTCTGCTGTACAACAAAGTGAATCAGCTATATGTATACATATATCACCATATCCCCTCCCTCTTGAGCCTCCCTCCCAACCTCCCTATCCCACCCCTTTAAGTCTTCACAAAGCATCAAGCTGGTCTCCCTGTGCTCTCTAGTAGCTTCCCACCAGCCATCTATTTTACATTATAAAATATATTCTCGTGGTTTGGTTTCAACATAATTTTGGGGAAGACAAAGACATTCAGTCCACAGCACACACACATAGCTGTGTAGACTCCAGGCCACCCAGTAGAAACACATCTAATTGCAAGTCTGCCCCACCTGTGAAACAGAGCACCAAGAACTCAAGCCAGAAGCCCATAAAAGAGAGCAAACCTAACTCCTCTGCAAAACACAGATATAACTGAAGATCTCAGGGCCTATATGGGAACCCCGAGGTTTCCAAAGCCCATGGCATTTTTAGCCTAGAAGGGAAAAGGGAGTCATTCTCGGCATCCATGACTCACTGAGATGAAGACTACAATGAAGGCTCAGAAATGCAGGGGCGGGGGCTTCCCTGGTGGCACAGTGGTTAAGAATCCACCTGCCAACACAAGGGACACGGGTTCGAGCCCTGGTCTGGGAAGATCCCACATGCCGTGGAGCAACTAAGCCCGTGCACCACACCTATTGAGCCTGTGCTCCACAGCCTGTGAGCCACAACTATTGAGCCCATGTGCTGCAATTACTGAAGCCCATGCGCCTAGAGCCCGTGTTCCGCAAGAAGAGAAGCCATGGCAATGAGGAGCCCGTGCACCACAACGAAGAGTAGCCCCCACTCACCGCAACTAAAGAAAGACCACGCACAGCAAAAAAGACCCAACACAGCCAATAAAATGAATAAATAAATTTAGAAAAAATGAAATGCAGGGGCAGATAACCTCAGGGCTAATTACATAAAATGGGAAACAACTAAGCTAAATAATACCAACTGGAATCTTAACCACACTCACCTAGCTTACCACTGCAGTTTGCCAACATACACCAGAAAGAGCTTCCTCCTCTACCTCCACCCTTGTCCATCTCCCATGAGCATCTCTTACGGTGATGATGAACAAGAGTTATCCTTGGTGAAGCATATTCATAGCCAAGTTCATGCACAGGTAAACATGTGTGGACTCATCCAGAGGATAGAAATATGAGGAAGAAATTAGCTCCTCCATTGGAAGGCACTGTCCCATGTTAGGAAATAGAGCAAACGTGTCAGCAAAATCATCTCTAATGCTTCACTAGACAAACAATGATCGCCCTTTCAATGGAGGTTAACAGCCCTTCTTTTTAACAGTCTTTTGGAGGTTTGCTAACATCGCTTTTTTTTCTTTTGGCCATGCCATGTGGCATATGGGGTCTTAGTTCCCCGACCAGGGATCCAACCCGCACTCCCTGAATTGGAAGCACAGAGTCTTAACCATTGGACCACCAGGGAAGTCCCATGTCTTTTTTAATTGGAGTATAATTGCTTTACAATGTTGTGTTACTTTCTGCTGCACAGCGAAGTCAATCAGCCATACACATACACACATCCCCTCTCTCTTGGACCTCCCTCCCCCACCAATCCCACCCAACTAGGCCATCACAGAGCACCAAGCTGAGCTCCCTGTGCTATACAGCAGGTTCCCACTAGCTATCTATTTTACACATGGTAGGATATTTATGTCAAACCTTATCTCCCAATTCATCCCACCCTCCACCCTCCCCCATATCCACACGTCTGTTCTCTATGTCTGCCTTTCTATTCCTGCCCTCCAAATAGGTTCATCTGTACCATTTTTCTAGATTCCACATATGTGTTAATATACAATATTTGTTTTTCTGACTTACTTCACTCTGTATGACAGACTCTAGGTCCACCATACACAAAAATAAACTCAAAATGGATTAAAGACCTAAATGTAAGACCAGACACTATAAAACTCTTAAAAACAGGAAAAATACTGACATAAATCACAAGTTCTTTTATGACCCACCTCCTAGAATAATGAAAATAAAAAAAATAAGCAAATGGGACCTAATTAAATTTAAAAGCTGGGACTTCCCTGGTGGCACAATGGTGAAGAATCTGCCTGCCAAGGCAGAAGACAGGGATTTGAGCCCTGGTCTGGGAAGATCCCTCATGCCACGGAGCAACTAAGCCTGTGCACCAAAACTACTTAGCCTGTGCTCTAGAGCCCATGAGCCACAACTACGGAAGCCCACGCATCTAGAGCCCGTGCTCCACAAGAGAAACCACTGCACTGAGAAGCTCGCCCACCACAATGAAGAGTAGCCCCTGCTCGCCACAACTAGAGAAAGCCTGTGTGCAACAACGAAGGCCAAATGTAGCCAATAATAAAAATAAAATAAAAAAATCAAAAAAAATTAAAAGCTTTTGCACAGCAAAGGAAACAAAATGAAAAGACAACCCTGAGAATTGGAGAAAATATTTACAAACAAAGCAATAGACAGAGGATTAATCTCCATGTCTACTTATACCCTGCTGAATGTCACAAGGTCTTACCATCACCATCCAAAGATCACAAGAACTTTCATCCCCTGCTACCCACAAAACAATTCTTGGGAAGGACTCTTAGGTTGTACTCATGTAAAACAGCCTGTGATTTGGATGTAAGGATCAGGTGTATGGTGGGCTTCAGCCTCTGGCTAGTGAGTACTTCACCTTCCTCCTTATGTACACTTCTTACAAACAACAAAGACAACTAAAAATTCTGAGTCTGCACTTTTTTCCCACAACAACTTAAATTAAGAAAGCTACTACATTTTATGCATACCTGAGATTGGGACTGAGATTCATTGCTGCTGCAGGTGCACAGGAACAGAATTTCTGAAGGTGGGAGAGTGGGGCAATGCCTACTGGCAGCTGCTATGGGAACCAGGCTACCAAGTCTGACGTGAGGTGAGAAGGGAGAGCCAAGACCGGAACCCAAGGGTATCTTAAAACACAGGCACGCACAGAGCAAGGAATGGGGCAGGCAGTGAGAAGGTGGAAGCGGGCTGAAAGGCTTAATGCCCTGAGCCAATGAATGCAGTGCGTTTTCAGATGCTTTCCTGCAGACCTGGGCAGGGGAGGCTTGAGACTTGGGGATGCTTTGGGCACACTTTTCAAATATTTGTCTAACATTAATTTAGTGGGGGGTGGGGGGTAAAACAGATTTGGTATTAATAAGAGTCACTGATTAATTTACAGCCAGGGGCCAAGGCTAGTTCAGCAGCACGTTTTCTACTTCTCTTCATTCCTGCTTTCCATTGTTCTCTTTTGCAAATTTTTGAGCCAAACCAATTCTTAAGAGTTATATTTAAAGGGAATAAGTGTGGTTAGTAAATCTCCCGTTGCTATTATCCGCACTGTGCTATATGTGATTACAGATCAGCATTTCAACTCACTGACTGTAAAGTGAGTTTGTGGTGGTGGTGATATTTTTTGGGTTTTCTTTTTCATTTTTGCATGAGGATGTTGTCTACTTTGAAAGGAGCAGAACCAATCTGCATGTCACTAGTTATGTGAAGCCTCATATGAAAACCTGAAGAAACTAGCACTATATTGCCAGTCTATTCCAGTCACGTTTTAGGACCCAGCCAGACTGGCACTGTGGAAAGCCCCCAGCTGGCTGCCATGTCATTGGCCACCTGGCCTGGAGAGGTGGGAAAATACCCTGTGGGCTTGTGGGTGCCACTCAGGAAGGGACACTCCATCTCCCAGACCTGCCTTTGGAAAAAAAGTGAAGTGTTCTGGCCCATTTCTGTGGTGGGAGGCAGGTTCTCATGACTGTCCGTCTGACTGGTACCTCTCCCAGTGGACCAGATGCTGGAGTTGACAGTGCCATTACCATACACCCAGCACCTCCTTCAGTCTGCATTCTGGCCCTCTCTATACTAATAGCTGTGATTCACCAGGAGTGGAAATGAAGTCATTCGGGTTATGGGAGTGAAGGGCAGGCTTGCCACGGACCTGGTATGGAAGAGGGAAAGATATGTATAGAGGAAGCAGGTTGCAGTAAGACGACTTCTGTCCAGAGGCAAATTCACTCAGCCTAACCCATTCACTCCAGGCACATTTAATAAGTTTCACCTGTGCTCCTCACAGTGGCACTTGGGTATCTGGGCGCTCTGAGCTGGGAGAGGGGCTATAGCAGAAGCTGCTGCATACCCCTCCCCTCACTCGCCTCCTCAGTGATGACACTGTCTAAATCCCCTTTCACAGCCTGGTAATGCTCTCAAGTCTCTGGGGGAGGGGACAGGAAAAATCAGATCATTCTTTCAAAAAGTTGAGGAGTTCTGTACAAAAGCCAGGAGATGGGGCATTAATCCTAGGTGGTTAAAGGAACTGTTAAATCAGGCATTAAGCTTATTATCTGCCGAGCCCAGGACAGAACAGTTGGGGATAGGAAATATATACACATCAAACATAAAATGAGGTAGCGTGTTAGAGGCCATGAGGCATGTATTCACTCTTAATTACTTTTATGAGATGTGTAAACCCCTAACTGAAATAAAGAGACAGTTCTAGAGAGGGAAAGGTGAGTGATTTGAACCCTTAATTCAGTGGCCCTCAGTTGGGAAGGATTTGTCTCCCTGGTGACATCTGGCAATGTCTGGAGACACCTTTGGTTGTCGCAACTGGGGGATGCCACTGGCATCCAGTGAGCAGAGGCCAGTGGACTGCGAAACAGCAGAGAGTGCACAGGACAGCCCCATCACAAAGAATCATTTGGCACAAAATGTCAATAGTGCCGTGGCTGAGAAACCCTGCCCTAGAGCAGTGGTTCTCAATTTCTAGCTGGTGTCAGAATCCCCTAAAGGACTTGTTAAAACACAGATTGCTGGGTCCCACCCCCAGAGTTTCCAATTCAGTAGTTCTGAAATGGTGTCTGAGAATCTGCTTTTCTAACAAGTTCCCAGGTGATTCTGAAGCTCCCAGTCTGGGGACCACACTTTCAAGAGCCCCTCCGACCCTAGTTCTCCACTCTAATTACCCTTTCAACTATCCACCTCCTCGAGAATGTGGTTAGACCCACCTTAGCCTGTTGTCTTCAGATGCTATTAGTCCTCACAAAAGGAAGAAACAAGAGGCTCTCCTTTAAGCAAAGAGACTTCCCAGAGACTTAAAGTTTAGCAAAGTATCCCGGGGCGGGGGGGGGGGGGTCAATAAAATTGATCCAAATAAATTCTTTGCACACACAAAATAAAACTCACATGCACAAAAAGAAATTTGATCAATAAATTAGTAAATTCAGAGTGAGGAAGGAGTAATTAACAGGCCCATTTAAAGTGCGGAATACATTAAATACAGAATGAGTGACTCCACCGGGACCACTGAAGCAAGAAACACCGATGTGTTTGAGAGGCCTGGAAGATTAGAAACATATTTCAACAAGGAGAAAAGAGGAGAGAAAAGGGAGAGCCCAGAATGATGAAGATGCTAAGGGGGTGTACGTATCAGAGTCTTTGGAGCCTCTGCTTTTGAAATCCTACAAAAAGTTTAACAGAATTGCAGCTACATGCTTCTGTACCTCCCAGTCACAGGAAACTTGTAATTAACCTGCTGCAGAGCTAGCCGGGCCACACCCGGCCCTGATCAGTTACTCTGTCAAGTCCCTTTATACCAGAGTAAACAAAAGGCTTATCCCAAGTCAGTTGGAACAGAGGCAGACCTCAATGATCCAGAACAATCCCAGAATGATCCTGGATGCCTTGGCAATCTCTAAGATCCCCTGCCAGAGAAACTGAGGCCAAAGTAGACTCCATCAACTGTTCAAGCCAGAGCCAAGGGCCATAAGGCACTTGGTTGTTGTTAGTCAAGTTCTGGGGCAGTTTACTGTTGAGAGCAAATAGGAGGCCATCCTACCTCAGACAGACACCCACATACTGAACACGGTCTCCCCAGGAGGTGGGGCATTAAGGAAACCAAATGTGTGACTAATGGCAGAGCCAGAAAGGTATAAATTATTGCTAAGATGAGCCAGGATATACCTAACCTTTAAGTTAGATGTATAGCAGGGTCTCGATAAATGTCAGCTCCCTTGCTTTCAGGTTGATTTCAGAGTCCAGTTCCCCACTTCACCCCCAAGTGAGTCTCTTGGGGTTTCTGTCGGGCATGGAAATTTAAATTGGACAAGCCACGAATATGAATCATTGTGATAATTCCTTTAGACCTGGTGGAGAACCAGACCTTGGCTAAAAACTGCATCAGCAAGAAGCAGACCTTGCTGGTTTCTTGGCCTCCTTATCTCGCCCCTGAAGACCTCTATGAAACTTGAGTAATAGCTTATCTTCCTCTAAGGGAGCTCAGTCAGCCTAGCACCATGAATTTCAGGGTAGATTAGCAAAACACTGGGAAGTGGTTTTTCCTTTCCAAGGAGCCCTAATCCCTGGAGACCATTAAAAAGACTCTTTCCAAGCTTGGGCAACCTAACCAGGGGAGGCCCCCAAAATTCAGCTCCAAAGACTCAATCCAGTTCTCTGAGCCTCCTCCTCTTCACAGGAGTAGGGGGCCCAGGCCTTAGCTTTTAGTGGAATGGGTGGGAAGCTGCTGTGCTCAAAGCTGCTGCCTCTGTTTTTTAATTTCCCTCCGCCGCTTTCCATCAGGCCTCCCTCATTAGCTGGATAAGAAGGTTTGCAGAGCCAAACCGGCAGCTGATTCCCTCAGGCTATGTTTTAGTTCTAGTGCTTCCCGAGCTTTGGGCATAAAAGCGCATCCCAGGGTGAGACGACTCGCCACACATTTGGCTAACACCTGCCTATGAAGGGAGGAGGCTGAAACCACTTTCCCAAAGCAGCCCTGGAGCATTCCAGTCAGTGCCGCCTTCTGCAGCCTTTCTTCCCAGCCAGGCGCAGATCCCGCTGCAGAGCTGGGGGATGAATTCTTAGTCTGGTGTGCCCTTCCCAACCTGCTGCTTGAGCCCTGGCTGTCACCACGGGTAGCTTACATGGTCCTCGAAGTGTGGGGTCAGCTAAAAAGGATGAAGCCACAAACTCCCAGACTCAGGAGGGAGGCGGAAGTTTGCAGGCACGTTGACTGCACTATTTGGATTGCGACATTTCAGGCAGAGAGGCACCCCACCTTTGAACACCTCTACCGGGAGGAAGCTCGCACACCATGAGGCGGCAGCCCTTCTGGTGTCGAACAGCTCTAATAGTTAAAAGGCCATCCTCTTACCCAATCCCCATCTGCCTGCCTTGATTTCCTATGGAGCGACATGGAATATGTCTGCCGCTCCTGCCATCTGATGCTATTTCCATTTGTTCACTGCGTCTTTGCAACTATACTAACCAGATGGCTTGTGAGAGCGTGGACTATGTCTCTTGCTCCTTATGCATCCCCATAGGTGTCTATGGCAGGCTCTAAGGCTGCTGGGCAGTGTTCTTAGCTGTGCTCCAAGTTTCTCCCCTTGTGGACTGTCCCCTCCCCCACAGCCCCTTCCCCTCAAGCCTGAATTATGTTCATTCCAACTCCACCCGTCTGTTCAGACCAGGGCCACTGTTGAAGGTTAAAGTACATGGCCATCCTTGGACTTCCTAGGTGGCGCAGTGGTTAAGAATCCACCTGACAATGCAGGGGACACGTGTTCGAGCCCTCCTCCAGGAAGATCCCACATGCTGCAGAGCAACTAAGCCCACATGCCACAACTATTGGGCCTGGGCTCTAGAGCCCGTGAACCACAACTATTGAGCCTATGTGCCACAACTACTGAAGCCCACGTGCTTAGAGCCTGTGCTCCAAAACAAGAGAAGCCACTGCAATGAGAAGCCCACACACCACAATAAAGAGCAGCCCCCACTCGCCACAACTACAGAAAGCCCGTGTGCAGCAACAAAGACCCAACACAGCCAATAAATAAATATAAATTTATAAAAATTAAAAAATAAAGTTCATGGCCATCCTTGAGAAATGTCCACAGTAAAGAAAGTGATTTGCTTGCACTCCAACCACATTATTCTTCCAACACACACGCACACACACACCCACCACCACCCATCTTTATAACTAGGTTAATATCAGCACAAACTTTAAGGGTATCCCTCAGGGGGAAAGCAAAGTCTCAAAAATGCAATTTAGAACCTGAGGAGGATGAGAGAAACAGAAAGCAAGAGCACTTCTCACTTCTTGCCTTAGGGCTTTATCAGCACAACAGCAGGTGCATCTCTCTTCCCAAACCATTTGTATCTGACTTAGTCTGCACATGCAGCAACATGGATCCCATGTCAAAAAAGCCAATTTACTGTAAGTAGGGCACAGCAATGCTGCCCTCCTGGGATGTCCTTTGCTTTTTGCTCCCTACAAATCCAACTCCTATCACCTTTCAAACCTCTTATCCAATCAGACAGCTTCCAGGAAGTGCTCTCTTCTTTCTTGAACTCTTACTGCACCTGTCTATGCCAACACCTAGCAACTGAAGGAATATTTGACTCTTCTCTATTAGTTAAACATGTTTGTTATGTCTCCTCATGTAGACTACAGCCTCCTCAAAGGCAGGGACTAAGATGATGATACTTCTGCATTTATCACATGGCCTGGTACAGGGAAGAGCACACAGCTGCTGATACTTAAATGAGTGGTTTAGGGGCTTCCCTGGCTGTCCAGGGGTTAAGACTCCGAGCTTCTAATGCAGGGGGTGAGGGTTCAATGCCTGGTCAGGGAACTATGATCCCACCTACCTCGCAGTCAAAAAATGAAAATAAGTGGTTTAGAAATATCTGGAAAGGAAGGCTACCAGTGAGTTAGTGGTGTGGTAGACAGGTTAACCTAACAGTCTGGTACTGTCAAGATACTGAGCACCCCCGAAGTGTAATGTAGCACCCATCCATCTCAGTGGGATAGAACCCTGTTGGCAAAAGATGCCCAAGTCCTCTCTTCTTACAAACCCAGAACACACAATCTGTTCTTCACACACAAAATTCCAACTGGTCACATCCTTCTGGGCCCTGTCAGTGTGGCCTTTTATGAACCATGTCTCTACCAGTGGGGAATGGGTTTGCCTGAGCCATCCACAATCTCATACTTGGCACACAGTATTTGTAAAAATGACAGGTGAGGCTAAAGGTGCAGCTTGGGGAAAAGGCCCAAATTCAACAGCAAACCTTGTGAAGTTCTGGTGAGAGAAGGAAAAAAAAAATTCAGCCTAGTTTCTAAGGTCCTTTCTAAAAGCAAGGAAATAAGCCTAGTGTATAAGGGAACTGGTATATATGGTTGGCACGATAGTTAATTCCTGATGAGTCTTATCAAGCTCTAAAAGCATCTGCATGTACAGAATGTGGCTCCTGAGGACATGGTGGGGGTGCAGCAGGGAACCATTTGTGTACTATGAATATGCCTCAAGGCCTTTTTACACATTCTCTGCCTGGATTCCACACCTCCTTACTAGCTCCTTCTTGGTCCTCAGGCCTCAGCCTAAATGTCACGTGATTCTAAGAGGCCTCCAAGAAGCTCCTCCACCAATATTCCTTACCTATGCTTTCTTTCATAGCATTTCTCATGATTTGTAATTTTAAAAATATATTTACCATCCTCGAGTTGGAAGATGCCTTAGAGGACTGGGGCGGGGAGGGGGGGGGGGGGGACTCGAGGCGGGGAGTCAAGGAAGGGAGGGAATACGGGGATATGTGTATAAAAACAGATGATTGAACTTGGTGTACCCCCAAAAAATAAAAAAATAAAAAAATATATATATATATTTACCCATATTTTGTCTGTTTCCATATACTTATATATCAATATTTGAATATAGTAAGCTCCAGTGAAGATATGGCTATGTCTGTTTCACTCACTGTATCCCCATAGGACCATGCAAAATTAGTTCTCAAAAATTTGAGATAAATGATTATGAGACAGTGTGGCAAAGCCAAAAACACATGGAATTTTACATCAAGTGATCTGGGTTCCAGTTTTAGCTTAGCCATTTACTAGCTGCATAACATAAGACAAACTGCCTATCTCTGAGCCTCAGTTTCTTCATTTTTTATATGAAATAAGATCACCTACCTCACAATACTGTTTGGAGGAAAAAACAAAATGAATATCAAAGTTATTGGTAAAATGCAGAGTCCTGTATAAATATGAATTATTATGTGAGGCACCTAAAATGGTATCTCTGCTTTCTCTAGGACACCTACCACAGGTACCTAAAAGATGAAACTAGTCACACCTCTGGCTGAATGGTATCTGAGACAAAATATATAAAAAACCATAATGACTCTTTAGTGCAGGCACTTGATCTCATTGTTACCTGGCAGAGAGCAGGATCCTTAAAATGGTGGGCCCAGGATAGGTGATCTCAGGAAGAGGGGAGATGGGAAGAGAATCTTAAAGTGTCTTGAAATGCTTTAAGTTTGGAAGACCTTTAGAGAGTGAGTGCAGGCCAAGGGAAGGGGGCCCTGGTGGAGCCACTACGTGGAGTTGTTAGCCAGAGGGCAGACATAGAAAGGGAGGTAGAAGTGCCAGCTACAAACTTTCTCTCCTTGGTCTGTGTGCATCTCAGGGACGTTTGATTTTACAGAATCCATGTGTGTGTATTGGAGAGAGGGGAGGGAAGCCAGAGAGCAGGAAACGGACGCCAAGGGAGCTGTACTTAATCATAATAACCATTAGTATTGACTTCGGTGCCATCTTAAAGGAGCCATTTGTTATAAGAACCAATAGTCAAAACCCCAAGTCAGCCAGGCTTTGTCTTATGAGCTCTAAAAATAATGGTATTTTTGCTGTTCATCTGTTTTAATTTTCCAAATTCAAATGCATTTTGAAATCAATTCAAAAATTGATTTCTTTCTTCTAAACAAAGAGACATTAAAAGGAGAAAGGAAGGAAGGAAGGACAGACAGACCAGACCTGGCTTTTCAATGAATCACGTAATAATACCCAAAAAGCAGGAACCCAAGGCAGTAATTATTCCCCTGAGAAGTATGAAAGGAAAATGGGTGAGAATTATGACCACATGAACAATATATAAAACCTCTAAAGAGCTGAGGCCAGCAAATCACTTACCTACAGCTTCAGCAATGACATATAAGAAGCTGGAAAAAACACAGTTAAGGTCAATTGGCTCCTGGTTTGTAAGCCACCACCTTAATCAGCTCCCCATGCCATGCTCCATCTCCAATTGGCAAACGGCTAAGTGAAGTTAAGAATTGTTTGCTCTTTTTCAAGCAGCTTGAAAACAAAGTGGAAACAGTTGAGTGATTTTGCAGTTAAGCGTTTGGGAAACGAGAGCAGATTACTTTCCACCCAGGCTTTGTGAGGGTGTCCGCACCTTGCTATGGTCACAATCCAAGGTCTGGCACTCTACAGGATCTTTGTTCTGTCAACTTTCCAAGCCTCCAGGGACTGGTTCACAGCAGCCAACCGCAAATAAACAGACTGATAATCTGGACCACCAAGTTATGAACAGATGGTAGGATGGACCTAACCACCTGAACACTTGGGGCCACTAGCCTAGTCTCCAGGAAAGTAGCTGAACTCATTAAACAACTGGAAAGAAGAGAAAATAAACTACATCCATTTAAATCTAGGTTCATGGCTTCACGTAACTTAATTCTTTGGGCCTGGATTTTGTGATCTGTGTAAAAAATAATATTTACCATTTAGTATTGGTTTCTTTAGGACACTGAAAAACATTCTGTGAACTGGAGAACATGATACAACTGGAGAGGTTATGTTTGGCAATAAGATGGCAGTTTGGTGCTCATAGAATCTGAAAAAGAGGAGCCAGAGAGTTCTACAGGCAGTTTTAACCCTACTCCAGTGGAATCAAAGAAAAAATCCTTAGTGCACTACAGAGATGGTTTTTCTAAGGACTCAAAGCCACCACACATAGTCTGTGCCTTGGACAGGTGGAGAAATCTCAGTCTCTAACACGTTTCTCAAAATTCCTTATTAGATACCCAAAGCCTCCATCATCCTGCTGTCTCCTCACGAAGCATGCACTGAAATGACTGATGCTGGCTGCAGGGTCTCTGCCATGAAGTCCCTTCATGACGGACGCCCTCCTGGGGACACTGCCCTGTCTGGTGTCAGACATGCTCCCACCTGTGGCTGCACCTTCACTCCTGTCTTGAGGTGCTGCTGCAAAAAGTGGCGCTGATCTACTCCAGGAAGATTCATGTTACCTTCCATCTCGGGGGAGAGGTGTCGTTTTCTGACCCGGTCCGCAAGTTCTGGCTGTGCCCCTCTGTTGAGAACAATGAGGGGTCCCCACTCAGAGCTGGGGCAGGAGGAGATGAAATTGGGGAGGGACAATGACAGCACAGAATGGATGGTTCTAGACCACCGCAGATTCAAGCATCCCTCTGGGACAGTAAAAACTGGGCGTCATTCACTATAGAAAGAAGAAGGATGAGGCGACAAAAGAAGGGCCAAAGTCAAATCTCAGATGCCAGACTGGTTAACCTAGTGTGGACTCCCCAGTGTCCCTGGACTCAAACTGAAGCTGCAATCATGGCCCATGAAGCCTGGAGTGACCCAGAGTCCACCTGCTTCTCCAATGTCACCTCATATACTCACCCCCTGTAACCCTGTCAGTAGCTCCATCCACACTGATCTTCTTTATGTTCTTTAGACCTGCCATCTCATTCCCAGCCTGGAGTCTGTGCATCTGCTCTTCCTCCTGAATGGGACCCTCTTTCTCCTATACCTTCTGTATCTTTGCCTGGCCAAGTCCTTCCCCCCACTCAGGGTTCAGCACGAATGTCACCTCCTTCTCTGCTGGCCTTTCTACTAATGTTTCCCAATCCCTCAGCCACTCTCTCTCCCATTACCATGTTTTATTTTCTTCTTGGCACTTACTAGACATTACTTTCATACTGTCTGGTTCTCCTTCCACAAGAGACAGGACAGAGAACCAAAACAGGCAAGACTGAAACACTGCAAATCAGAGCAGTTAACAAGCTTCGGGGACAGAGAAATTCTGGAAGCCAGGGTAGGAATGCCTTGTCTTGGGCGTGTGTATGAGCAGACTGGGTCTATTTAAATAGGCCATGGTCAACATGTATCTACTGTGTAGCCGCCCCTTTGCACAGACTCTTCCCTGTCGCATGTCCTCACGTCTCCATGGAGGGAACAATATTAGAATCCCACGTTTGCTCCTCTTCAAAGTAGGAAGAGCAAACGTTAATCAGGCAACTTTCATTGAAAGGATAATGTGGGCCTGTCTTTTCTCTCAAGCATTTTCCCAGCTTCTGAAATCCATTCTATAAGCCCATCTGGCTGGGAATTCTCAATTGCAAAAGAAGTCCTCTATCTTCCACTTCAAAATCTATAGCTTATTTTAATTTGGGATATTCAGAAGCACCATTCTATCTCATGCCTAAACCATATCCCCTGGTCCACCTTTAACAGAGAATCTTGTTTTTTATATACTGGCAGGGAGATGATAGAATGTGTGGACTTAGGCCACTGAGGTGTTTATCTTGGCTCTGCTACCTCCTGAGTGACCTTGGACAAGCTATTTAAAATATGTCCCCTTAATTTTCTCCTCTATAAAATGGGACTATTAACATCTACTTCATAGGGTTGATATAAGGAATAATGACACAAAATATCTAACAAACCATTAATTAATCTTTTGTTATCACTAGTAAGTAGTAAAGGTATGACATTGATCTACATCTAATTTCCCATGTTTATTGTCAATTGGTTTGAGCCAAGCAGGGTAGACAGGTAGACAAATTAGCCTCACAGATCTCCAACATAGCCTGGAAAACTTAGGGGACAGACACAAGAGGTGGTCTCTGGAAACTGAAGTACTACATTGAGAGACCGAAGTGTTTGGTGGGCCTTACCAGCACTGGTGTTTGCAGCCTTACATGTGGCTTCACCTGGGATCCTCAGGTTTGGGTCTAAGGACATGATTTATACCTACAGAGCTTTATTTTCGGTGTCTGGGGCCTTAGAGGGATAAGCCTCCTGAAAGCACAAAGTGAGCTCTAGAGTCAGGAGAAGCACTCTGGGGCACTTGGAGTACAAAGGCGGCACAATTCCATGAGCTTCAGAACTCCCCAGGAAAAGGGCAAGGTCCTTACTAGACTCAGGAACGGCTCGCCTGAAAACAAGCTAGAGCCAGCACTAACTGATCTCTAGTGTGTGACAGTAGTTAACAAGCTCAGCCTTTTTTGTTTAGGATTCCTCCACTGTCATATGTCTCGGCTAGGATGGCAGTCAAGGCTTTAAACCACAACAGCAGCTAGATTCTTTGCGAGGTAAGATGCAATACTGTGAAATCCAGGGCTTTTAAATTTTTAGTGTTGGGCATTGTTAGATAGAATTTGGAGCAGCTGACACAGCGCTGTCTCCCTTGATCTTGTCTGAAATAGCAAGTAGGACCAAGGAGGACCTTAAAGGGACCAACCTTGGGTCCATTTGCAAAGTCTACAGGCTCCCTGGAGCCTCTTTTACCCCTCCACTGAACCTGTTCAGGATGTGAGCGTCCTGTTTTGTATATAGTTAACTGGGAATACGCGGTCTTTTTCTGATATGGGTCAAGGGGCCTAGCATCACAGGAAGTGAGGGATGGCCACTTACTGACACTGTCTCTTCCCCATTCTCCTACTTTTCCCCATCTTTCTTTCAAGCCTTTGCTGTCTTCTAATTCTATAGACCTTAAACTGTGAATATTACCCAAGTATTTTGCCTTGTTTACTTTGCTCTTTTCCAGCCCATGCTCAGCAGATCCATCCAACTGCCAAAACTTCAGCTCTCTCCTCCAAGCAGATGATTCGCTCTCCAGGTCGTACCTGCAAGTGTAGCCCAAATTCACACTTCACACCTCCTACAGGCAGTGCTGTGCTGGTAAGGGCAGAGAGTCTGATTTCTAGCTTTTGCCAATTTCACCTCAGGCTCCACATCTCCAAAAATAAGGATCTCTCCACAGACATTGTCTTCCAAGTTACCCTCAACTCAGTCAGAAGGAACTAGCACTTCCCAGGTTGCAGGTTTCCCTTGTAGAAGCTTTCACTAAGATAAAACACATGGCCTCTCTGTGATCCCTCATTCCCTTTTCATCAAGGCACGACTTTGCTTAGCAGAGAGACTGAAGAAAAACCTGTTCAACTCAGTTCCTTCTTTGCCAGGGGTTGGAAAACTCTAGCCCATGAACCAAATCGAGCCCGCCACCTGGTTTTGTAACTTAAGTTTTATGGGAACACGGCCACACTGGTGCCTTCACCTACTACCTGCGGCTGCTTTCACATCTCAACAGCAGAGGCGAGGACTCATCACACAGACCAACCCCACAGCCTGCAAAGTATTAAATAGCCTCCTGTACCACCACTGTTATCCCGCTGCTGAAGGACTTCGAATGGCCACCTACTATCTGCTAAATAAAGCTCATTTCACTGCAAACAAGATAAGGGAGATCATTTGGGGGGGTGGGTTTTTTGTTTCTGTTTCTTAGAACTTTAAATTCTCTTTGAGAACAGGGATACAGTTGAGAACGGAAGCAGGGTTTCAGCATTGACCTTTTCTGGGTGGGGGCCAATTTGGGACAATGCAAACACTGTTAAATCCTTTCTGGTGAGGATGTTCTAACATAGCTGTGTATAAAAGAGGTGAGAGACAAAAAAAATACAAGGCAGCTTTCTGCCATAGTTTGGTAAATTGAATAGAAGTACCTCCCTGCATGGAGGTACTTCTATTGTGGAGGTACAATTTCAGAATATTTAGGGGAGAGGGCACACATGAAAAACATTCACAGAAGTTCTAGAGGCCTCAACTCCCATCTGACTGGGCCCAAGTGGCAGGGCAAATCCACGGAGATGCAGATGTAGGACTGGGACTCTCTACTGAGTTCCTGCATTAAACAAAAGGGCAACACTCCTGGGTAACCACAGGCTGGATTGTTAACCCTCCTAGGTAAACAGAACAACAAATTGTGCTGTAGTAGTGGCTTTGCCCTATGGCCAAAGAAGAATGCAAGCCTTTCTCTCCATATTCTGTAAGCCTACACTATACAAGTTCTTTTTTTTTATGTTTTTTTTTTTTGAGGTACACCAAGGTCAATCGTCGGTATTTATACACATATCCCCTTATTCCCTCCCTCCCTCGACTGCCCCCACCCTCCCCGTCCCAGTCCTCTAAGGCATCTTCCATCCTCGAGTTGATCTCCCTTTGTTATATAGCAACTTCCCACGAGCTATCTATTTTACAGTTAGTAGTGTATATATATATATGTCTATGCTACTCTCACTTCGTCTCAGCTTCCCCTTCACCGCCTGCACCCCCAAACCTCAAGATCTCCAGTCCATTCTCTGCATCTGCATCCTTATTCTTGTCTTGTCACTGAGTTCATCAGTACCATTTTTAGATTCCGTGTATATAAGTTAGCATACAATATTTGTCTTTCTCTTTCTGGCTTACTTCACTCCGTATGACAGACTCTAGGTCTATCCACCTCATTACATACAGCTCCATCTCATTCCTTTTTATAGCTGAGTAATATTCCATTGTATATATATGCCACATCTTCTGTATCCATTCATTTGTTGATGGGCATTTAGGTTGCTTCCATGTCCTGGCTATTGTAAATAGTGCTGCAATGAACATTACGGTACATGTTTCTTTTGGGATTATGGTTTTCTCTGGGTATATGCCCAGTAGTGGGATTACTGGATCACATGGTAGTTCTATTTGTAGTTTTTTAAGGAACCTCCAAATTGTTTTCCATAGTGGTTGTACCAACTTACATTCCCACCAACAGTGCAGGAGGGTTCCCTTTTCTCCACACCCTCTCCAACATTTGTTGTTTCCAGATTTTGTGATGATGGCCATTCTGATTGGTGTGGGGTGATCCATCATTGTGGCTTCGACTTGCATTTCTCTGATGATTAGTGATGTTGATCATCTTTTCATGTGTTTGCTGGCCATCTGTATGTCTTCTTTGGAGAAATGTCTATTTAGGTCTTCTGCCCATTTGTGGATTGGGTAATTTGCTTTGTTGATATTAAGCTGCACGAGCTGCTTGCATATTTTGGAGGTTAATCCTTTGTCCGTTGTTTGGTTCGCAACTATTTTTTCCCATTCTGAGGGTTGCCTTCTTGTCTCGTTTATGGTTTCTTTCACTGTGCAAAACCTTTTAAGTTTCATGAGGTCCCATTTGTTTATTCTTGATTTTATTTCCATGATTCTAGGAGGTGGATCAAAAAGGATGTTGCTTTGATGTACGTCATAGAGTGTTCTGCCTAGGTTTTCTCTAGCAGTTTTATAGTGTCTGGCCTTAAATTGAGGTCTTTAATCCATTTGGAGTTTATTTTTGTGTATGGTGTTAGGAAGTGTTCTAATTTCATTCTTTGACATGTAGCTGTCCATTTTTCCCAGCACCACTTACTGAAGAGGCTTTTTTCCATTGTATATTCTTGCCTCCTTTGTCAAAAGATAAGGTGCCCATATGTGCTCAGGCTTACCTCTGAGTTCTCTATTCTGTTCCATTGATCTACCTTCTATTTTTGTGCCAGTACCATACTGTCTTGATCACTATGACCTTGTAGTATAGTTTGAAGTCAGGAAGCCTGATCCACCAACTCTATCTTCCCTTCTCAAGATTGCTTTGGATATTCGGGGTCATTTGCATTTCCATACAAATCGTACTATTTCTTGCTCTACTTCTGTGAAAAATGCCATTAGTAATTTGATCGGGATTGCACTGAATCTGTAAATTGCTTTGGGTAGTACAGACATTTTCACTATGTTGATTCTTCCAATCCAAGAACATGGCATGTCCATCCATCTGTTTGTGTCGTCTTTGATTTCTTTCATCAGTGTCTTAAAGTTTTCTGCATACAGATCTTTTGCCTCCTTAGGCAGGTTTATTCCTAGGTATTTTATTCTTTCTGTTGCAATGGTAAATGGGAGTTTCCTTAATTTCTCTTTCTGCTCTTCCGTTGTTAGTGTATAGGAATGCAAGAGATTTCTGTGCATTCATTTTGTATCCTGCTACTTTACTAAACTCATCAATGAGTGCTAGCAGTTTTCTGGTAGAGTCTTTAGGGTTTTCTATGTTTAATATCATGTCATCTGCAAAGAGTGACAATTTTACTTCTTCTTTTCCAATTTGGATTCCTTTTCTTTTTCTTCTCTGACTGCTGTGGCTAAAACTTCCAAAACTACGTTGAATAATAATGGTGAGAGTGGACACCCTTGTCTTGTTCCTGTTCTTAGAGGGAATGCTTTCAGTTTTTCACCATTTAGAACGATACTGGCTTTTGGTTTGTCATATATGGCTTTTATTATGTTGAGGTAATTTCCTTCTATGCCCATTTTCTGCAGAGTTTTTATCATAAATGGATGTTGAATTTTGTCAAAAGCTTTTTCTGCATCTATTGAGATCATCATATGGTTTTTGTCCTTCAATTTGTTGATACGATGTATCACGTTGATTGATTTGCGTCTATTGAAGAATCCCTGCATCCCAGGGATAAACCCCACTTTATCATGGTGTATGATTTTTTTAATGTGCTGTTGGAGTCTGTTAGCTAGTATTTTGTTGAGGATTTTTGCATCTATATTCATCAGTGATATTGGCCTGTAATGTTCTTTTTTTGTGACATCTTTGCCTGGTTTTGGTATCAGGGTGATGGTGGCCTCGTAGAATGAGTTTGGGAGTGTTCCTCCTTCTGCTCTATTTTGGAAGAGTTTGAGAAGGATAGGTGTTAGCTCGTCTCTAAATGTTTGATAGAACTCACCTGTGAATCCATCTGGCCCTGGGCTTTTGTTTGCTGGGAGATTCTGAATCACTGCCTCAATTTCTGTACTTGTGATTGGTCTGTTCATAGTTTCTGTTTCTTCCTGGTTCAGTCTTGGAAGATTGTATTTTTTAAGAATGTATCCATTTCTTCCAGGTTATCCAATTGATTGGCATATAGTTGCTTGTAGTAGTCTCTCATGATCTTTTGTATTTCTGTGGTGTCCATTGTTACTTCTCCTTTTTCATTTCTAATTCTGTTGTTTTACATCTTCTCCCTTTTTTTCTTGATGAGTCTGGCTAATGGTTTATCAATTTTGTTAATCTTCTCAAAGAACCAGCCTTTAGTTTCATTAATTTTTGCTATGTCTTCCTTTCTTTTTCATTTATTTCTGCTCTGATCTTTATGATTTCTTTCCTTCTGCTCCCTTTGGGATTTCTTTGTTCTTCTTTCTCTAGTTGTTTTAGGTGTAAGGTTAGGTTGTTTATTCGGTATCTTTCTTGTTTCTTAAGGTAGGACTGTATTGCTATAAACTTCCCTCTTAGAACTGCTTTTGCTGCATCCCACAGGTTTTGGGTTGTTGTGTTTTCATTGTCATTTGTTTCTAGATATTTGTTGATTTCCTCTGATTTTTTTAATGATTTCTTGGTTGTTTAATAGTGTATTGTTTAGCCTCCATGTGTTTGTATTTTTTACATTTTTTTCAGGTAATTGATATCTAGTCTCATGGCATTGTGGTCTGAGAAGATGCTTGATATGATTTCAATTGTCTTGAATTTACCAAGGTTTGATTTGTGACCCAAGATGTGATCTATCCTGGAAAATGTTCCATGTGCACTTGAGAAGAAAGTGTATTCTGTTGTTTTTGGATGGAAGGTCCTATAAATATCAATTAAGTTGAGATGGTCTAATGTGTCATTTAAAGCTTGTGTGTCTTTATTTTCTGTTTGCATGATCTGTCTATTGATGTAAGTGGGGTGGTCAAGTCTCCTACTCTTACTGTGTTACTGTTGATTTCCCCTTTTATGGCTGTTAGCATTTGCCTTATGTATTGAGGTGCTCCTATATTGGGGGCATAGATATTTATCATTGTGATATGTTCTTCTTGAATGGATCCCTTGGTCATTATGGAGTGTCCTTCCTTGTCTCTTGTAACAGTCTTTAAAGTCTAATGTGTCTGATATGAGTATTGCTACTCCAGCTTTCTTTTGACTTCCATTTGCATGGAATATCTTTTTCCAACCCTTTACTTTCAGTCTATATGTATCCCTTGGTCTGAAGTGGGTTTCTTGAAGGCAGCATATAGAAGGGTCTTGTTTTTGTATCCATTCAGCCAGTCTGTGTCTTTTGGTTGGAGCATTTAATCCACTTACATTTAAGGGGATTATTGACATGTGTGTTCCAATTACCATTTTCTTCATTGTTTTGGGTTTGCATTTGTAGGTGTTTTCCTTTTCTTGTGTTTCCTACTTAGAGAAGTTCCTTTAGCAATTGTTGTAAGGCTGGTTTGGTGGTGCTGAATTCTCTTCACTTTTGCTTGTCTGGAAAGCTTTTGATTTCTCCCTCAAATCTGAATGAGATTCTTGCTGGGGAGAGTATTCTTGGCTGTAGTTTTTTCTCTTTCAGGACTTTCAGTATATCCTGCCATTCCCTCCTGGCCTGCAGAGTTTCTGCAGAAAGGTCAGCTGTTATCCTTATGGGTTTTCCCTTATATGTTATTTGTTGCTTTTCTCTTGCTGCTTTTAATATATTTTCTTTGTGTTTAATTGTCATTAGTTTAATATGTGCCTTGGTGTATTTCTCCTTGGGTTTATTCTGTATGGGACTCTCTGTGCTTCTTGGACTTGGTGAATTATTTCCTTTCCCATGTTGGGGAAGTTTTCCACTATAACCTCTTCAAATATTTTCTCAGACCCTTCTTTTCTTCTTCTTCTGGGATGCCTATGATTCAAATGTTGGTACACTTAATGTTATCACTGAGGTCTCAGACTGTCTTCTATTCTTTTTATTCTTTTTTCTTTTTCCTGCTCTGTGGCAGTTATTTCCCCCATTCTACCTTCCAACTCACTTATTCGTTCTTCTGCCTCAGTCATTCTTCTGGTTATACCATCTAGAGTATTTTTAATTTCAGTTATTTTGTTATCCATTGCTGTTTGTTCTTTAGTTCTTCTGAGTTCTTATGAACTGTTTCTTGTACTTTATTTTGTTATCAAGATTTTGTATCATTTTTACTATCATTACTCTGAATTCTTTTTCAGGCATTTTTCCTATTTCCTCTTCATTTATTTGGTCCTGTGGGTTTTTTTCCTGCTCCTTTGCCTGCATGGTGTTTCTTTGTTTCCTCATGGTAGTCCAAACTTCTGGGGTTGCTTGTCCCAGCGATAGAGGGGTTTATAGAAGACTGTCCAAGCCCCAGACTAATGTCCGAGTATTGGGATAAACACATGCTAAGTCTAGGAAACACATACATGTATAAGACACACAATTACTGAATCCATTAGGACATAAGGCTCTGGAAAGACCTGACAGAAGAACCCCAGTATGCTATCAGATATTCAAAGAGAAAAGCAACAGAAATTGAAAACCAAAACAGAAACAAAAGCAAAAACCAACAAACAAACAAATAACACCTTACACATACAAACACTAATCCAGGGATATACTGTAAGCTAGGATCAAATATAAAAAAGAGCTAAAGTACCACCAGACAGAATGGAGATTCTCAGAATGAAATTAGACAATTGTACTAAGAACTAAGATAAAGACAAAAACCTAATATTAAATACCAAGGTAGTGTGTCATCTGGAGAATAGAGCAAGGAGTCTGAGCAGATCGATAGTGTTGCTTATAAGTATGTTAAGATAAACTAAAAATGGATGGAAGACAGGGGAACAGAAGAGCGTGGTGTGCCTGGAAATATGTAAATAAAAAGAAAGGAATAGAAATGTATAAAAGATAGAGATGAAAGGAAGGTAGGAGAGATATATAGTCCGTACTTCCAAAGACTTAGCTAGAAATAGAAGTATATAAAAAGGCAAAGAAATAAAAATAGAATAAAAAATAGAATTAAAAAATGTTATAAAACTTGTAGATCCCTTAGGATTAAGATCGTAATTAATAAAGGAAAAAAAAAAACCAGAACTGACCCCAGAATGGACCAATTCAATAGAATTGATACTAATATTTCTGTTTCCTTAGAGTCTCAGCTGTAAGTGTCCTTCTACTTGCCTTGGGTTTTTTGTATTATTCTGCGGCCAGCAGAGCTTCCTTTATTGTTCGTCTGTAAGCATCAGTGTGTGGGGAGGGAGAGGGTACAATAGTGGCTCCTTCCCCTGGGAGTGAGTGAGCAGTGGTACACTGTTGTTTCAGTCTGGCTTGGAGGTGCCTGTTGCAGAGGGACACTGGTGGCTCAGGTGTAAACAGAAAGTCTCAGAGTTGGGCCTCTCTCTGGGTTTTTTTGGTTTTTTTTTTCCTTTCTTTTCTCGGCAGCTTCCCTGCTGCTGGAGTTCCACGCCTGCTCTTGGCTGCTTTCCGGGGCTTTATGCTAGCCCTGCCCGAGGGCCTGAGGGTACTTGTTATCCCTGAGCGCCTTAGGTGGCCCACAGGGGTCCCTCCACTGCCCGTTGCAGGCACCGAGAGAGATAAAGAGGCTATGCCCGCGGCTCCTCCCTCCGACCCGTGAGCCTGCAGCATCCAGCTGCCATCATGGCCGGGCAGCTCTCAGGGGCAGGCTCTCTTCATCGTGGACCTCTTCCCTCCAGTCCTCTTGGTCCGTCACCTTACTGGCAACAATGTTTCTCACCCTGAACCAGCTCTCGGTTCCCACACTCCCGCTCCCAGACTCTCTGCTCAGCTGTGAATCAACATCTCAGTCCGGGAATGCTGAGCTGTGGTGCGGACCCTCCGTGTGTTTCTCACTCACTCCCATCTGCCACAGCTCCACCGCTTCACCCTCTTTGAGCCATCGTAGATGCCTCCCTACCGGTTATGTCGGGATCCTTGCGGTCCTTTCTGGTGTCCAAGGTCGTCTGCTGGTGTTCAGTTGGTTCTCTGTGGGAATTATTGCATCTTTTGGTGCATTCCCAATGCATCTGTGGAGAGGGACGCATTCCATGTCCCTCTACTTCGCCACCATCTTTTCTCCCCTCTACAATATACAAGTTCTTATTAAGGCTGAGAGTCAAAATGGCCTCCAAGAACCCAACCTATCCACCATGTTAGAAGGTTCAACTTTTGGTGCAGAAAAGGGATATTGGGTTGGCCAAAAATTTCATCTGGGTTTTTCTGTAAGATGTTACAGAGAACGAACTTTTTGGCCAACTCAATATATGTAAATAGACTAAGAAAACTGTTCTATTGTTTCTTTCCCTTGGAATTAAGTCTTCCTCTTCAAGCATTTAACGGGAAAGGCTGCTACCACTTTTAAGGCCCAACAGGATCATGGTTGAGCCCAAAGTAAAGAAACCTAGCAAGGACAAATAAGGCCAGATCTGCTCTAGACTTTAGGAGTGAGGGCCCTACTTTCTTTAGCTTTGTTTTTCTGTGCTGCGTTTCACAAGAGTGGGGATGATATTGAGGGCCAGAAGCCAAAGTTCAGCCATAGCGGGGGAAAATTCAGAGAGGCTTCTTGGTCTGCTTCTGGTCTAGGTCACAGGCACTAAAGGATAGAAGTATTCCTTTCAAATATAAGGTCTGGCTTAAACCAGGGGAGCAGCTTACCAAGGGGTTACAAGAGCCTAGCCAGGAGTCGTATAGCCCAAACATAAGAAGTATAGCTTTATAGTGAGTATCAATGTTCTCTGGAGCCAGACTCCCTGGGTTCATCTTCCAGTCCTGCTTCTTACTAGCTATGTGACCTTGGGCAAGTTTCTAAGCATCCCTGAACCTCTGTTTCCTCTATCAAAGTGGGAAGACTAACAGTTACAGTTCCATAAGGTTCTTTTGAGGATTAAATAAATTCTTGTAAACGTTGTAGAACCATCCACTCAATAAATGTCACCTGTCATTATAAGACAATATCCCTTCTCTGCTAGAGCTATTCCTTGGTAGATGTAGCAGGAAGAGCTGCAGGCACAGGGTCTGGGAGGTTCTACTCCTAGTTACATAGAGACTTGAGAAACACTGTGCTAGCCAAGTACTTCTCCTTATTGCTCCCTTCTCACCTTCTTCTCAATTCTCTTCTTGCTGCGTTAGTCCCTGCTGCCAAAAATGCCTTCCTCCTCCTTTATCTGTACCTATCCAACACTAGCACAGTTCTACCTCCTAAAATACCAGTGTACTTACAATCAATACTAGGCAATTTAACACTTAATTGTTCTTTATTCCTTTCATGATGCCTATGTTAATCACTCCTAGAAATTAAGACATTAAATGTCACTGTTAAGATGAAAATGTCATCTAGCTCATAGTAGGTGCTTAATAAATGTATGGGCACTCTGGGAAAGGATTCCGAAAGCAGACAAACATGTCTCAGCAGTAGGTCATTAACAGTCATTAGTAAGACACACTGGGCCTTCTAACTTGGTGATTTGTAGAGCATGGGCTCCAGTGTTAGACAACCTAGATTCAAATTCCAGCTCCACTGCTGGCTAGCTGTGGGATCTTAGACAAGTCATTTAACCTCTCTGGGACTTGATTTCTTCATCTGAATAACAGCTATAATAAGCTATAATAAGAACAATCAACCTCATAGCATTGTTGGGTGGATTTAATGAATTGGTATAAAGCATTTAGCAGAATGCCTGTAAGTGCTGGATTGCATTGTTAGTTGTTAATACTACTGCAAATTGCTTTATCAGATTAAGTGAACTGTAAATTGCTTTATCAGATTTAGTGAACAGGACCTCCTAGAAATGAAACACAAAGCCTATATATTTTGATAGAAGGAACCACTAAAAAAGTGTCAAACCGTAGGGTCAGGCATGGAAAGGGACAGCCCCAGGGAGGAGCTGTAGGGAGGGGCCCTGGGGGCCTATGAAAGAGGACTCCTAAGTTTGGAGCACTCAACAAACTTCTCCCAGCTTCACACGTTTGTCTTAGGCCAGTTTTCATAGTGACTGAAGTACTCTAGTCTGGCCCAAGTTGCGCTCTAAGAAAGAAAAGAGCTAACATTGCATTTTTGAAAGACTCCCATTTGGTTTATTAAGTAATTAACTTCCTGATGCACAGAGGACAAAGAACTGAGGCGACCTCTGAAGCCAATTAAAGCCCAAATGGCTGGATTGCTGCAAAGAATGGGTTCACAGGGAAAAGCCTTCCCTTTCTGAGGCTACCTCCCACCAATCTACTAATTAGACTGGGGAGAGAAGGAGTGAATGGAAAGGAAGCAAGGAAATACCAACCCGAAAGAGGGGCGGGAGGTCTGGGGGCTATAAAGAAATTGGAGAAAGCTCAGGCTATCCCTCAGTGAGTGTTAAGCAGAAACAAGGCAAGCACAAAGCACCACGTCTGGCCCTCTGCTCGACTGGGAGCACTCATCCTCTACAGAGGCCCAGAGCCACTGTAATGGTCAATGATGTGGGTGATTCACAGCTACTTTCAAATCCTGGGCTGGCCTCCCTCTGAGTCTCAGAATACTCCCAAGAGGCCCAGGTCATTCGTACTCAAGAATCGTTCTAATGTCAAGATGAATCAAGCACAGCACAGACGATACAGCCCTCAAAATGAACAGGCTGGGCTTGTAATAAATCAGAATTTTATTTCCTTCCCATATTATTTGAAATTGTGTTTGAGAAACACATTATTCTTCCCCACCAAGATGAAAGGTCAAATTGTGGAACCATCCTTGACTCATTTCTCTATTCCCTACTTGCGCCTAGCACAGTGCCTGTGCACAGTAAGTGCTCAAGAGATATAAACATATTTCAGTTCAATAAACATCTCAAAAATGGCTAAGGATGGGACAGAAACAGAACTAGGAAAACAGTTCCTGGTCATCTGCAGCAGTATTCCTTCTCTTTGTGGATTTTCTGCTCAACTGCCTTGAGTAAAGAGTGTGGGCACACCTAGAACTATTTAGCAAGATATGTGTCAGAAATTATACAAGAAATACAATGCACTGGGATCTAGATTTCCTTATGTTTCCCCATAGCCAACAACGGCCTAACTTCCTTAAAAAATAAAAAAAGATAAATTTTTTAACTTTTTTTTTTTTAAATCATGAGATTCAGCTTTAGGTGCTATGTAACTTGAGGCAGTGTTGTATAGTAGAAAGAGCACAGACTTTGAAGTGTATGACCTTGAACAAGTCACTTAACCTCTGAGCTACTGTTTCCTATCTATAAAATGGCAAGTTATTAACAGACCCTACAGCTCGTAAGATTTTGAGGTTTAATCTAGTTAACACTTCTAATACACTTAGAAAATGCCTAACAATAGTAAGCACTTAATAAATTTTAGGAACTATTTGTATGAGGATTAAGTGACGTTAAATGAGATGAAGCATGTAGAACAAGGGTCACAGCTTGTATCTAATTAGGACTCAGACATGTTTGGGTGCATCTGGTACAATCCGTAAAGAACCCTAAAGAAAGCTATTTCTGCCTAAGGTGAGGAAGCTCCTGGAGAAGAACTGTAGTACAGGAAGGAATGAGATATTGACCTTGATCAGGAGATGGCAAAGGAAGGGTAAACTAGCTTAGTCATCAGGAATCCTGAGTACAGTGTGATGTCTACCACTTTGATCTGTTTCCTAGACCAATCCCACATGTCTTATGTCTGAAAAAGGAGGAATGAAGATAAGTAAGGATGTTAAATAGTATTACTAAAAGCTGTAAGGGAAGGAAAAGTGTTGAGGTAAGTACCTTTGGAGGTGAGTAGAGATTGTAAGACTAAAGACAAAAGGAACTGTACATAAGCATACTCTGAGAAAGTTGTTTCCCACAGGGTATACGTTAACAATGCTGATACCCCTGTACTTGTGTACTAGAAGCGAACAATTAAGTAAATGGATGGCAGAGGATGGGAGCCAGGTTTCTTGCTGTAGGAATGAGAGGTTACAGACAATCAAAGGAAGAGGCTAGAATGATCTATGTGCTAAGTGTTGACAACATCAGTTTGAACTCATGCTTAGCTTAATATAGATTATGGTTACATATAGAAATATTTACAGCTATATGTATATACATGAGTTAGTACAGCCATATCTTCTTCCTCTGTCAGCTAAGAGGGCCTAGAAACAATGGCACCTCAATAGCAACAAGCACACCTAGCACCCAGATCTTGGTTTTTAATACCATTCTCCAAGAAAAGGAACAGGGGCTCCTTGGAGAAATGACTATGAATGGGATAAGAAATTAAGAAACTGCCAAGAAATTACATAATCACTTTGAAAAACAACCTGTATGCATGAGAGAGAGAGAGAGAGACTGATGAGGGCATATCAAAAGGGACAAAGAAACACAGGAGTCAAATGAAAGAGTTTCCAATGGCCAAAGTGGGAACTTTTAGCAAGAAGTTAATGAAGTAGTACAACAGTCTTTACTCATTAATCATGGTAGTTATGTTCCATAGTCTCCATGAACACCAAATTGGTGAATAGTGAACCACTGCTCCTAGGGGAAATACAGGATTAGGTTCCTACAACGTTCCTGGTCATGTTTCCTTTAACTTATCAATACATAACCTTGTTTCATGTGGGTTTCTGTTTAAAGGCGACTCATTTAATATATTGGGTTGAGTTTAACGTTAATGACAACATTATACTGGGTTGGCCAAAAGTTCATTCAGTTTTAAGTAAAAATAAAAGGCACATTTTTCATTTTCACCAAGAGCTTTGCTGAACAACGTATTCACTAACCGAATGAACTTTTCGGCAAGCCCAACATATTGTCATTAACATTAAACTCATAGCCTATTATTCATACCTGAACAAAGCTTATCTAATGTACTATGTTCTCTCCATCACAGCCTTATTTTACTTCGCAACATACTAGAGACTACTTCAGCATCAAGCCTGGAAGGCATTTTCAACACTGAAATTACCACCACCAACAAAAAAACAGAGACAGTGTGACCCTAAATAGACTGAAAAGGATACTTGTTTACCATATGAGGGGTAAAATCAGAAGGCAGAGCATCAGCTTATCCAACCTCAGCTGGAAACACGCATGGGAGGCTATTCAAGTTTTTGGTTGCTTTGCACCTCTGCAAATGAACCTGAATGTGCCACGGGTATTGATTTGGGAGTTACACATAAATTTTACCAAGTGGGCAAACTCAAAACTACAGAACCCGTGAATACTGAGGACTATACTAGGTCATAACCCAAAATTGAAAATTAACATCCATGCATCCACACTGATATAAATGATTAGATAAAAAAAATGAGGGAGGAGAGAAGTCTCCTATGGAGAAGATTCCAAATAATTTATGTTGATACACTGCCCTCAAGATACTCCCCAGTCCTTAAACATTGGCTATGCATAGTGACTTCCTTCCAAAGGGCACAATATAGAAAGGTGCTTAAAAAGAGGAACTTTATAGTAGAGAGACCTGACAGTTGATCAAGTTCAACGTCAACTGTGATAAGTCATGTTGACAGCAGGTACCCTTGATATGTGATGAGAATGGCACTTTACCTCTGTGGTCTTCCTCCCAAAAAACTATAAACCCAAGTCTAAACATTACAGAAATCTCAATTGAGGGATATTCCAAAAGAACCTGACCAGTAGCACTCCTCTGAACTGTCAAGGTCATCAAAAACAAGTAAAGTCTTAGAAATTGTCACAACCAAGAAGAATCCAAAGAGATATGACTATTAAATGCAATGCGGTATCCTGGATGGAATCCCTTAACAGAAAAGGAACATGAGGAAAAACAGGAAATCTGAATAAAGTATATACTTTAGTTAATAACAATGCACTAATATTGATTCATTAATTATGAAAAATGTACTACAATGACATAAGGTATTAACAATAGGGAAAACTCCCTCTACTATTGTCTCAAGCTCCTTGGAGAAATGACTGACTTTTCTGTAAATCTAAAAGCTAGGGACTTCCCTGTTGGTTCAGTGGTAAAGAATCTTTCCTGCAATGCAGGGGACATGGGTTTGATATCTTGTTGGGGAACTAAGACCCCACATCCTGCGGGGTAACTAAGCCAGTGTGCCACAACTACTGAACCCACACGCCTCAACTAGAGTAGTGAAAACCAGCAAGCCACAACTAGAGAGAAGGCCATGCAGCACAGTGAAGATCCCACACGCTGCAACCAAGACCTGACGCAGCCAAAAATAAAAATAAATGTAAAAAAATAAAAACTATTCTCAAAAAAAAACATTTGAAAAATAGCTGTAAGGTTATCAGTAGTCCTCAAGACCCCTTCCAAAAAATAATGAGAGAGACACATACTCCCCTTCTTTGGGACAAGCTATTCAGGTGCTCTGGCACCATGAACACTTCTGTGCTTTGTTGTCAGTGCCCAAAAGAAGAGCAACAGGGTCAGGAGAAGCCAGGACAGTTCAGGAGAAGAGTGGCGGCAAGAAACAGCAGAGCTTTGATGAGAGGTAGTAAGAACAGGTGGGTAGCCAGTTAACATCCAGCAAAGCAGCAACAGCACATGGCAAGAGCAGACTTGTTCGTAATCATATGAGAGATGCCCACTAGTGACTTTCCGAAGGATTTAAGGGACACCAACAGGGGACTCTGCCAGAAGCAGGCAGAACAAGAGCTAGTGGTATTGAATTATATACCGTTATTGTTAAGATTGCTGAGGGAATTCCCTGGCGGTCCAGTGGTTGGGAATCGGCACTCCCATTGTGGGGGGCACGGGTTCGATCTGTGATCAAGGAACTAAGATCCTGCATGCTCCATGGTGTGGCCACAAAATAAAAAGACTGTAACAAGCAATACATGCAGTGTCCAGCTCATGTGTCTAGTCTAGTCCTGCGAAGTTCATTTCCTTACCCATGTGCTGGAGTTAGCCTACCAAAGCTTGCAAGAGCCAATTATTAAAATGCTCAGATATTTTGTAAGCCAGTTGTTAAACACAGCCATTATTCAAAATTCAATGATGCATATCTGCAATAAACAAATTAAAACTAACGGTAATATTCCAAACCCATTTCCTAATTCTTGTACTGCATCTTACTATTATCTATGCCATCAAGGTTGTGTCTATAATATCTGTGCAGTGGAAATACCCCATAATAACACAGTCCTGTCCATGTCTTCCGACTCCTCATTCAGTTATTTTACAATTATAGCTTGACAATTCAGTCCAGTTAGTCCCCAGTTGCTGTGGGGAGTGCTTACATGGGAATTTGAAAACGCTAGAAATCAAGACTTGATTTATCACATTGTTGATTGTCTAGACTTTAAAAAAGTGATGGCAAAAGTGTTAGTAACATGAATTAAATTTAAGAGCTTTATGTGTTGGATTTGTAGCTATTGCACTGTGCCTAACACAAAATGGAAGGACATTTTGTTCCAGTATTTGAAAACGGTCGTCCAGTTCAACAAGAGCGTCACTCACATCACTTATGAATAAATGAAGTTCTGCCCTGCATCTGTGTTGTTCCATCTTCCTCATTAACAGATTTGAAAATATGCACCAACACTATGCCTGGACTACATTCATTCAATCACAACCACAGGTTATGATACAATTCTGCAAGAATAAAGAAAGCATTCTGTGAGAATAAACTGGCTACGTGAAACTCAAAATAAGGAGTAATATTTATTTTTTAAATGGTGTGCTACCCATCCTCTGTATCAGGAAATGTAGGAATACAACCATACACCCATTTTGTTTTCTAGAGAGTCTGCTGTTAAACCTTTACCAGCACAACATAGGCTACTTGCACCTTTACTCTGACTATACATATACATATATCTATCCAGTCACTACAGTCCTAGTCTCTGTTCTGTTCCCAACCTGGGAAACAGAGATATGAAAGGAGAAACTGTGTGAGGCTGCTGGACAGAGGCTGAAGCATGAGCGGGAGATATTTCAGAGATCCCTCTGAAAACTGAAGGAATTAGGACCAAACCTCACACGTGTTAAGTGGTTCTGGCCAAGCTCTGCTCTAGCTGTCTCTCTGCTTCCCCCACCTGGACCAGTTGCGGGCCATCACAGCTCTTTTCATTCGTCCTTGTCTTCCAAGCTAGAGTAAACACATTTAATTTGCAGAAGCTTCCACTGGCAGCAGAAATTGCTATATTAAAGGAGGGGGAAGACTTTTTCAGATGGATGTTGTGAGAGCATGGAAAAAAGGTGAAATACAAGAGTGAAAAACGTAGTACTTGTGTATATGCTGTTAATGCTGCTCCCTGTCAGCTTTACTGTAACTAGTGGAGAGACAAGTCCATCATAAAAGGTGGCTCAGGGGACCTACCATCAGCGTATCTGAAGCTTGACTTTGAGAGGCTCTTGTCAATTCACAGAGACCATTCAAGAACCACAAAACCCTAGTCTTTCCTGCTACTTTGGTCCTAATTACTACTAAAAATTAACAGCCAGCACCCATCCTTGACACAGTCTTGATATCATAATACATATACATATATAATGTATATACACTAAGTCTGCAAGAAATATTTTTTTGCCTTGTTTTTGAGTATGAGAAGGAGCTTTACAGTTTTAGTATTATAGTTACTGCAAATGGATTGTATAGGGAAATGGAGAGGAAAAGGGTCAAGACCATACAGTCACATCAGAGTTCAAGGCTATAGGATGCTGGAGCCAGCACAGTTTCACAAGAGCCAATTACGCACATCTCCCAAAACCACATTCAGTGACTACAAGTTGGTAGTTGGAAGCCCACCCTGATGGGAATATTTACACCACGGAAATCAGCAAACATTACACATCAGGGCTTTTCCTCTTAGAGATCCAGTTTATTAGCACATCACAAGCTCAAAGGGACCTTAGTCATCAAAGGTAATTCCCTGAAGAATACTAAAGGGGATTGGGACACTGGGAAAAGGAGGGGGGAAAGCCAAAAGGAGTAAATTTCTAAGGGAAAGGAATGTTGAAGAAACCCTGCCCTCTTACCATCCCCTAGGTCTTGGCTCTAGTTCCCTTTACTCAGTCTGGCACTAGATAGTGTGTGTGAGAGGGGCCAAGATAGCAGTGGCCATGAATACTCCTCCAAGCGGAGAGCCACTCAGAGCTCAACCTGCTTCCTTTGCCTTTAGTGTCAGACACCTGAGGGACTGAAATGGCAAAGGGGTCACAGATCCCCACATGGTCGCCAAGAAAGCAAAACTCCAGTCTATCTCAACACAAGAGTTCCTAGTTACAGATTAGCTACACATAATTCCCCAGCTGCTCAAATTGCTAGGCTGGACTCAGGTGGCAATTCCCTCAAAATAGAGGAATTAAGTGACCGCGTTTCTCCACTCCCACCTCCTTGGCCCCTCTCATTTTCCCTGGGCCATCCAAACACACTCAGCAGGGGCACACGGCACTCCCCAAAAGCTCCTTCACTGCCCCTGCCCCTCCTCTTCAGTTGTTAGATTCTGAAACTGCTCAGGAAAGAAGCTATTAATGCTGTATCGTCATCATCTAGCACTCACTGCACGCTCTGCATTCACAAATCAGGCCTGGCTCTGCACACTTCCTGAGCTTTTCCTTTTTAGGCAGACTTTCCAACCACAAATATTTAGAGTGTCTACCATGTGCCAGTGATATATAGATGTATTTATCTAAAATGATATATGGATAAACAAGGCATGCACTGTGCCCTGTCAGAGTTTACAATTAAACAAAGAAGACATACATGTTACTCTAGTATAGGAAAAAATGAAACAGTGCTGATGGTGGCAGAGGCCCAGAGATCTGTAAGTTCCTGGCATCTGGAAAGATGAAGGCCAAGGGGAGTTAAAATGAAAAGATTAGCTGATGTTTACTTAGCATGTGCCAGATTCTATGATAAACTCTTTACATAAATCACCTCACTTAATCCTCACAACCACCAAGTGTTCCTGGTGAATTTAAGGTTCTTTCTTTGTCGCGAAAGAATTCGGAAACAGAAGTGATAGGTAAGAGGTGGATTTATTTAGAGAGAAACACACTCCACAGAGTGTGGGCCATCTCGGAAGGCAAGAGGCCTTGATAGGGCGTGGTTAATTTCTATGGGCTGGTAATTTCCTAGGCTAATAAGTGGAAGGCTTATTCCAATTATTTCGGGGAAGGGGCAGGGATTTCCAGGAATTGGGCCACCCACCCACTTTTTGGCCTTTTATGGTTAGCCTCAGAACTGTCATGGCGCTGGTGGGTGTGTCATTTAGCATAGGCTAATGCATTACAGTGAGCGTATAATGAGGCTCAGGGTCTACTGGAAATCGAATCTTTCGCCATCTTGGACCTAGTTGGTTATCACTAGTTTTCATCATGTACTAAGGCTACGTCCTTCTTTTAAAGGTTGTGCCTTGCCCTCTTCCCTCCTGTTTCACAAGTAAGATAGGTAGCATCATCCTCACTTTACAGTTGGGGGAAAAAAAAAAGGTGTAGAGAGATTAAATAATTCACCCAAAATCATACAGCTAGTTAAATGTTGGAATAGGGGTCTGCTGTAGACTGAATATTTGTATGTCCCCTAAAATACCTCTGTTGAAATCCTAACCCCAAAATTATTAGAAGGTGAGGCATTTGGGAGGTCATTAGATCATGAGGGGGAACCCTAATGAATGAGATTAGTGCCCTTGTGAAAGAGACCTCAAAGAACTCCCCTGCCCCTTCTGCCATGTGAGAACAGAAATGGTCCGCAAGCCAGAAGTGGGCCTTCACCGGAACCCAACCATGCTTGCACCTTGATCTTAGGCTCCCCAGCCTCCAGAACTGTCAGCAATACAGTTCTGCTGTTTATAAGCCACCCAGTCTACGGTATTTTGTTGTAGCAGCCTAAACAGACTAAGACATGGTCTACCCTAGGTCTTTCTGATTCCAGAACTCCAGGCAGGCTTTAAGGGAAGAGAAAATGAAGTATCATACACTCTTTTATAAAATGATCTCCACATTCTGATATAACTTTAAGGGTTATTAACAGAATTCATTCATTCTTTCTCTCAACATGTCCCAGGCACTGTTCTACAGAAGTTAAAAAACCCAGACAAAATCCCTGCCTTCGTGGAAGTTTTAGTAAAATGAAAGGTAAGTCTTCTTAGAGAGAAAATTGCATGTATTGGAACAAATACTTTACTAAGTGCTTGGAGCAGTGGAGCAGAAGGTTGATAGAGCCCATCTGATAAGGATTGCCAGTGACACCCCAATAATGAGGCTGCACACCAGAGAAACCATGGCATAACCTTACCAAACAAAGAAAGGGACAGCGTTATTTCGCATCAGGCAGGCAGGGTGTGGGGAAGAGGCTGTAGGTACAATGTAAATGAAGCCATGGTTTGATGGTCTCAAAACAGAGCAGGGGTGTGTATAAAAGGGTGAATCTCAGCCCTGAGCTGAGAAGTGGACCCAGGGTCCCGTCTCCCTGGAAACTACAAAATGAAGGTAAATGTGGAATGGTGTGTCCTAAAATCCCCTGATGTGGAGCTCTGCAACTAGATTGGAACTCAAGGCTGTTTCCAGGCAAGAATGGAATGTTCCATCATTCCTGGCATGATTTCAAATAGCAAAGTTCTGACAGCCTAAGATTGTAAGACAAAGTTTTTCAGTACTAGATACTTGTGTTAATTAAAAATAATTTCTTTTGATAGGTTCACAAAGGTGACCTAAGTGTTAACTGGCAATAAGGCCTCAGAAGAGTGAGGCAGCTGCTTGGTCAGTATAGAGGAGAAATTTAGTGCTGCCAGGACAATATGAGAGGGAGAGAGGTGAGGAGCTGAGATGAGAGAGTAACAGGGAGAAAGAGATGGAGCAAGTCTGTGGGGGTGGGTGATGATGTGACCCTGCCCACATACATGCTAGGGAAAGTCAACTGAGCTCATGGATTGTTTGGGGGGAGAGAGGCAGGGCCTATGTTTCATACCAAGTAAATATAGTGTGGGACAGGGACAGCATGAGTGACCAGGAAGTGTATGAGGCTCTTCTGGAAGTTCTCAAATCTTGGTGATGTCTTTGAACTTGCACAGGCCATGAAGTAATTTCACATCTTAGATCACAAGGGCAGGCCAGGCAGATGTAAAACATATAGGCCTCAAGGCAATTCAAAGATGTGTTACTTCACCTACAAGGAATAAATTTAGAAAACACATTACGTGAAGAATGTAGCCACCTGGATTCGAGCTTCACCTCTATTAGTCAACACCTGACAGACTCAGGAATAGGCCAGGAAGATTCAAAAGGGCCAAGAAGCAAGCAGTTGAGACAAGCAACATATGAAGAAATGTAAGAAAGCCAAGCTGGTTAAGACAGTGCTCTTTCCATGAGCTGTTTCCTCAGGAAGCAGGAGGTTCCATGGAGTTCTTGTGGCTTCGTTCTAAAGGTAAAGGCAGGATGGTTAGTTGCATGTGCAACTGGAAATCAAGTGCCTACAATTGTGTTATGCCAGGAGAAGGAGCTAAGTGAGTGCAGTGAAACAAAGATCATGATAAACTTGACTGTTGAAAATAAAATCTTAACATCTTGGCATCTTAATTAAGAATATACAACATAATCATGACTGGCCGAGCCATTAAGAGTCATCAAGTGAATCAAGAGTCGTGGTCCTCAGCAAGGAACTGCAAATGGGTGGAGTTAGACTTCAAGACTTTAGGGAGACAAATCTATCCTTCAGGGATATTTTGTCCCTCATAGTAACTTGAAAATTTTAACTTTCCAACATTTAAAAAAAATAAATCATGTTAGGAAAAAATAATAATCACATACCTCCTCTTGAAGAATTAGAAGATCTAATAAGATTTGGCCCACGTTTCCATGTGGCAAAAGGAGGCTGGAATGAATGGGAAATGTATCCTCTGCTTCCCTGAAGTCCCCACCGCTCGAAAATGTCTCACACTCAGCCAGTTTTGCTTATTTATGTTACCTGAAAGACCCCTGGAGGAGTCTAACTCCTCAAGTACCAAAGTTCATAGTATTGGGTTGGCCAAAAAGTTCGTTCCGGTTTTTTTTGGTTTTTTTTTTTTTTTTTGCTAACCCAATATTTTGCTTAAAAACAAATAGTAAACACACCCCATCTGTTCACTCACATACTCCATGCTGGTTTGGGGGGCTTTTTTCCAGAATATCGTGCCTTGCAAAGCTGCTTTTTTCTGGACTGTGTGAAGGGAGTCACTTGCCCTCACGCAAGGTTCCCTGCTTTTTTCACTGCGTGGTCAGCTTGGGGTCTTCTGTTTGGTTACCAGCGTTTGTGAAAAAGGACAACATGACCTCTGGGGCAAGAGGACCCTTGGAGTGAAGAAAGCCGTTAGCAAATCAATCCTAAAGTGATTTATTTCCAAGCAGTAGATAGCAAGAAGGCAGTGTATATTTATCATTTGGACAAGGCCTTAATAAAGATAAATTCGGAGTCTGAGTTCCTCTAAGGAAGTGGCTTTGACTTCCGACATATGCCAAAATGCACGTCACAGCTAATTAGGTGCTGTTCGCATATGCCTTGCAAGTGAGTATAGTTAGGCAGTGGAGAGGAATGACATGTTTGTCTGCACTGAGGTGTGCCACTAATAGTCTAAAAATTCAGGGGGCCTTGAGACCAATGTCAATAGTTAAATCCAAGGAGATTCCCCAAAGCCCATAATGAATGTGTGCTTCTTATAAAAACAAAATCTATGTCAAGACTTTGTTTAGCTGCAGCATAGAGGGCAAGTGAACAGACTGACAGTCACGTGATGAGTGAACTCATGATTGCTGCATTTCACTTTTATTGTCTCCTGTCTGCATGTGGAAGAGCTCTGCATTTACCAAAACAAAGGTAGGGGAGCATTTAAAGAGTGGACTCTGTGCTCCAAATGATCTCAGAAAAACTGGTATTTCAGGCTCTCTGCCTTGAGTATCGGGACCTGGACTAGGATAAGGCCAGGCAGGCCCCTAGGGCCCCAAATTTCAGGAGGCTCTCACTCTCAGGGTCAGGCGAGGAGAGGGTTGTACTTGTCAAGTGGGCACCTCCTTCAGTTTTGTTCCCTAGGGTCTTGCCTTGGCTCACCCTAGTCCCAACCCTGTTAGGAACTTCTGTTCTTGAGTTGTGATGCTATAAGATCTCACCAAGGAAGTGGGAAGGCTAAAAAATGTAGAATACTTACAAAATCACGTACAATCATGCGCAATAACAACTTCTCAGGACACACTGTGCAGATAATATCATAAACCCTTATATCGTCACAGTAAGGAGAGAGGGGTCAGGAGAAATGAGTAGCATGTCTGAATATCCCTTTCTCAATTCCAAAGCCTATTAATGGAATTAAGGGCTAACAAGTTACTGCCAAGGGTCAGGTGAGCCTGCAGGTGACAAGTGAGGACCCCATGCTGAAGTTTTGTGCTTTTTGTGACTGGTGCCTTAGTCGACTGTACTAGTGGGGCTAACAGAGACAAAAACTCATTTCTTCAACTAGGCTAAGAATCTGTAAGATCTTAGCAACATGATTCATTTGCTTGTGAAATTTTTTTTCATACGGAGCCCCGAAAGGGAAACTTCAGCCCTGTCTCATGTAGGACAATTTCCAAGTAGCTCCAGGTGGGGAACTATCCATCCCGCCAGCAAGAGAAGCTAGACAGGAGACCACATGTCTTATTTTGCTTCCTGTGGCTTGAGCTAGATGACCAAGTAGCCTTGGTTTTAAAACGCCAGCCTACTTCATTTCCTCTCCCTTCTTCTACTCCAACCCTCAAGGTCCAGAACATGACTACATGTGTCAGGATTGAGAAAAGAACAGGCTAACATCGTGCCACGCTGAGAAGATCATTCTCATCCAGCCTCAATTGGAACCCAGTTTGAGACTTTCCCAGTGGAAGATCATTGAGTGCTCCCAGGTGGAAAAAACCGCCACCTCTTTAACAATATTTATCAAACGGGCTCCTGAGGCTCTGTGGGCAACCCCGTCCCCACCAAACAACAACAACAACAAATCACTCTTATTAAATAGAGAGGCTCTCTGGAAATGAATTCCAAAGACAGGCATTTAGCATTTCCTTTGAAATGGTCACAGCACAAGGAGGGGAAAAGTTCTTGATAAGACGGGGTTTCCATTTGCTAAATTCCAGTTAGCTCAGCTCTCTGGCAGCTTCTCCCTCAGTTTGGCTGGGCTACATGGGAGTGGGGGCTTCCAACAGAGCATTTCCAAACAAGTGATTGCACTAAGTCTAGTCCAGAACTTGGCACAAGCAGTGCTGCCTTTCAAAAGTTTATGCTCAACACTCTGAATTAGTTCACACTGCTCAATTATTCAAATATTGATATTTATGAAGTACCTCTAAATATGCAAGACTCTACTCTTGGTGCTGAAGGGAAGCAGGGTCAGAATGATGCCAACGAGATCCCGAGTCTGCTATGAGAGTTAACTGTCTAGTAAGGATGTTTAAAGATATGCGCATGAATAGCTAGTATGAAGTAGGAAAAGTTACATCCCACAAGTGTGGAACAGAAAATAGGTTCGAACCTCTGTACTCCAAGCATGTTCTGCATACCAGTGCATGGGTATCACCAAGGAGCATTGTTAGAAATGCAGGGACTTCCCTGGTGGTGCAGTGATTTAGAATCCATCTGCCAATGCAGGGGACACGGGCTCAAGCCCTGGTCCGAGAACTAAGATCCCACATGCCGTGGAGCAACTAAGCCCATGCGCCATAACTACTAAGCCTGTGCCCTATAGCCCGCGAGCCACAACTACTGAGCCTGTGCACTGCAACTACTGAAGGCCACACTCCTAGAGCCTGTGCTCCGCAACGAGAAGCCACCACAATGAGAAGCCCGAGAACCGCAACGAAGAGTAGCCCCTGCTCATCACAAGTAGAGAAAGCCCCTGCGCAGCAACGAAGACCCAACCCAGCCAAAAAACATAAATTAAAAAAAGAAATGCAGAATCCCAGCCCTGCCCTGATTCAGACTCTCGTTTTTTAACTTACTTTTGCTGTTAACAATTTTATTAAAGTATAGTTACTTTACAATGTTGTGTTAGTTTCAAGTGTACAACAAAATGATTCAGTTATATATTCTTTTCCAGATTATTTTCCATTATAGGTTATTACAAAATATTGAGTTGAGTTCCCTATGCTATACAGCAGGTCCTTGTTTACCTATTTTATATATATATATATATATATATATATATATATATATATATATATATATATATAGCAGTGTGTATATGTTAATCCCAAGACTCTGTAGTTTAACAAGAGCCACAGGGGATTCTGATACACTTGACAGAGAAGCCCCAGGCTAAAATAGTTCAGAGGAAGGAGAAATGGTTTTCAGCTGAAGGGCTCACGAAACACCTGAAGGAGACAACACGAGTCAGATTTCAACAATGTGACAAACTGCTAGTTGACCACCTAAATTTGCCCTGTTTCTTCCACTCACATGGTTAGACTATATTGCCTAGCCTCTCAGGTATGTGCGAGTGTGTGGCTAATTTATTTCCGATGGAATGTGAGAAGTGGCATGTGCCACTTTCAGGCCTCGACCTTAAGAGTGGGCCTTATTCATTCTTCTTCCTCCAGCTGGAAGCTGGATGAGATGGGCCAGCCTTGACCACTCAGATGAGAATCACATCCTGGGGAATGGTACAGCACTAATTTGTTGAATTGACAACTTATAAAGAAACCTAAGTTCTGGAATGAAGACACAAAGCAGAGCTACTGTCACACACAACAGAACTGTCACATGAGAGAAAAGTGAACTTCTGAAGTTTTAAAGCCATTCTACCCTATGATCGCTTAACACACACACGTGCGCACGCGCACACACACACTACGGGCTCTACATTCACCCTAACAAATGCAGACACACAAGTGCTAAAAAGGGTATGACTACAGGTTGAAGGAACAGCCTAAGTAGACACAGGAGTACGTGTGAACGTGCGTGGAGTGTTCAAGGAATCATGGTAGTTTGGCTGGCCAGAGCATATGGTATGTGAAGTCGTAATAGTGGATAGAGTCGGAAATTTCAAAATTCAGATTATGGGACCTGGCAATCCAGGCCAGTAGTAACAGGGAGCCACTGCAGATCTAACAAGGAAATGCATAATGTCTGGGGAAATTATTCTGGCAATAGTGTGTGTAATAAGTTGAAGTGGGGAGAAAAGAGAGGAAATTCAGTTAAGCTTTTGCAATAGTGCAGCTAAAGAATGGCTATGAGAACCTCACTGAGGTTAATTCCAGTACAAACACAGTGATGAAACTAGCTATTCGTAATTTACATATTCCTCCCAAAAGTATCTGAGCACTTTGAGCTCTTAGAGGAAGAACTAATGATAGAATATCTAGTGTAGGGTAAAGTCTGTTGCTCCAAATTCCATAGAAAAACAGTACATCATCATAGATCGTTGAAGATGGACTTGAGAAAAAAAGAGGAAAAAGATTAGAATATGGGAAAATGTTCAAAACTAGAAAAATCTATTACATGGAAATGTATCCAAATATACTTGTTTATTACCTAAAATTTCTAGAATTTAAACTAAAACTGAATTTTTGTAAATGAACTATTATCTTCCCAATGAGCTCTCATTTCTGAGCTATTTCCTCTGAGTAATTGTTCACAGTAAACACCTAACATCTGACTTTTAGTTTCTTCCCCCCGGCCTCTATTATATAGCTAAAGGCATGGGAAACATTTCAATACACTCTTCACTAAAGCCAAGCAGTTTGTTTATAGTTTAAAATTAAAAGTGCTCTTGTACTTTGGCTTCTCTGAAAATTTAGATATTGTATATGAGTTATACCTTAAAGCATGGCTCAGCCATACTAAAAAAAATAAATCAGTTTAATGATAAATATACTCCAAGTTGGTCATGGCTAGAATTCCAGGCTTATAACAGGATCTAACTGAAGCACTCCTGAGGGTGCGAGCACACAAATATTGAACTTGAAAATTACAGGCTTCAAGAGTGTAGACAGTGTGCTAAAGAAGTTGATTGAAATCAATTACCCTCCTGAAAATTGGGAGGTATTCAGAGAACAATTAGGAGGAGCCCAATCCATATTCATTAATACAGAGTGGGTCCCCAAATGACAGAGAGATCTGCTGTGATTAACAAAGAAGTTAAAAAAAGAGCCTCACAAGAAATAGGCGTGGGAACGGCTTACAGAGCACAATAGATAGCAGCTTCTTTCTAGTATAATTTAAGAATGTTACTATCTATTTCATGATGAAATGTATTTATTTTTAATAGGAGCCGAAGTGAAGGGGCTCCAAGTCAGGTGTGTAACCCAACACAGTGAGAAGTGACAAAGCCTCGTCTGCCCCTGCCCATGGCTTACTTGATAAGTTGATAATAATCCATATGGTAGGTCAGTCCCGAAACATAGGCAGAGGAAGGAGGCTTGTGCCCGTGAGGACGTCCCTGACCAGAAAGCTCTCTCCTGCTGGGCTGCCATCATCTGGACAGTCTCAGAATTCACTTCAGCCTTAAGAAGTAAGCAATCCAGAGCTCTGGGTTCTAATCAAAGGCCTACCACCTATTTGCTAAGGGTCCTTGAGGGAATCATGAACCACTCTGTAAAATGGTGATACTACCTGTCCTGCCTACCTCACAAAAAAAGTTTAATAATCAGATGTGACTGTATTATGAAAGCTGATCATTGCTGCACCGTGCAATGAATTTTTACTGTTTTACTACTTTGTTTATAATAGCATCTGACTATGTGCTACGTCCACTGCTAAGCACTTAGTAATCATTAATAACTTACTCTTCATAACTACCCTATGGAAATGGGTTCCATTATTATCCCATCTTACAGATAAAGAAACTGAGCCTCAGAGAGCTTAATATACAAGATCACACAGCTAGTAAATGGTAGCACCATGATGTGAGGCCAAGCTGTTTGATTCCAGAGCCTGTTCTCTAAACCATTGCATTCCAATACCTCTTGACACTAATACCTGATATCTGCATATTATTTTGCCTCCTCCAGGCTGTTATTCCTCTGATGAGCTACTTCTGCACTTCATAGGTTACCATGTACTTTCAAGACACCTTCCCATTTAATCAACACCACAGTCTTTTGAAGTAGGGAGATCATCCCTGTATCATGGAAGGTTCAGGGGAAGTGACTTGACCAAGGTCACACAGCTAGTAAGTGTTAAGAGTTCTTGACAATACACTGAAGCCACCTTACCAATTTGGTTTCCTGGGTACATGGAGATCAAGAAATGTTTCCTTGGCCATCCAATGTGAGTATTTTATCCTCTGGAAATTTTTTATCGAAATTCCATTAAATTTAGAAATAGTAAGGCTCATAAGATGTCAGAGAACAAGGCAAGCACTGCTAAAAACTAGGGACCGGGCCAAGCTCTAGTGAGGTACCATGATGGGGACTCTGAGCATCCAAATACATTTACCAGTGACGATCCTAAAAGCAGGTTGAAGATTTAAGGCATTTTTGATAGACTGCACCTCCTAAGCCCTTCAAGGGTAAATCCATAGACAAGCATGATTCATGAGCATATTACGCACAGCTTACAAAAGGACTCCTTTGTGGAGATTTTTTAACTACAAAGAGTAACTTGTTTGAATGCAGAATTCAGCATGAGTCAATGACTGAAGGTTAGAATTCCCTGACCTCTCTTCGGCAGATTTCAAGTCAATCCTCAATCTCAGCCACCAATTTATCTCCTCTCCCTGCCTCTCCCAAAGGCAAATGAAGTTCACCTGAAAGGCAGAGGAACCTTGCTTGGGGCATTTCCCTTCTGGCTCTCAGCTCTCCAGCTGCCCAGTGCCTTCCTGCTGCTTCCCACTGCCAAGCACCATCTGGCATTGCCCGCCCTGCAGAATCTCCTGTCTCTCACCTACACTTACCCATCTAAGTGACCTCTTTCCTCAGGGTAGCGCATGGGATTGCAAGTGGCTCTGAGAAATTAAGGACAACTAATTTGGTTTTTTGTTCGTCTGGGGTTTTTTGGGGGTTTGTTTTTTTTTTTTTGGCACGCGGCATGGCATGCGGCACTTCCCCAAGCAAGGATCAAACCCATGCCCCCTGCAGTGGAAGCGCGGAGTCTCAACCACTGGACCGCCAGGGAATTTGTCATTTGTTCATGCCTGAAAATGAATTCTGTTGTTCAGCCCCCCGTGCATCCCACTCTAGACAACAGGAGACAGCATGGTGAAGGAAACCTGGCCTAAAAATCCACCAGACTGAAAGTCAGGACAACGGGGTCCTAGTTCAAGTTCTCAATGTTTCGAGCTGCGATTTATTCTCTTTGGCATCAGTTTCTTAATTGTGACCAGAAGCGGTTACCCATTCAGGGATTACCAGTACTGCCGTGAATGCCTCTGCAGTCTATGCCGGCCTAGCCCAAAGTGAAGAGGACTTATATCGGATTTTTTATGTTTTTCTATAGAATAGGACAGGCGTTACCTATGCTTATACACACTTCACTGCTCTCCAGGAGAGCCCTTCTCCTTCAACTGAGTCTGACCCTATAGTCAAAGAGTTGATAGAATGTCCAGAGCATTCTTAGAGTTTAACTTTTGGTCCAATCTTAGAGTTGTAAATGCCAAGTTAAGAGTTTAGGACTTGATTCTCCAGGACAGTGGGAAATCATGGAAGTTTTCTGAGCAGAGGAGTGACAAACAGAATGGTATTTGTAATACTAAGTATTTAAATAATCACTAGGGGCTAACACCCATGCCAAGGGCCTTCCCACATCATCGAATGGGTTAAAACAACCCTGTGAGACAGGTATTTTCCCCCACATTTTGCAGAGGAGGAAACTGAGGCACAGACAGGTTACAGAACTTGCTTAAAACCACCCAAGTATTAAACGATGAATCCGGGATATAATCCAGGTCGGTTTGATTTTAAAGCCTATGCTCTTTACCACTGTACTGAGCAAGGGAGTCCACTTGCCTGTTGAGATTCAAACTCAAGGAGCATCAGGAAGGAAACAAAACGCCTCCATCTCAAACCACCCATCTCCACCCGCCTCCAACTGCCAGGTGTTAAGAATTTCATATAGAGAGCCCATTAACTGAGTCAGTCCCCTTCCATGCAGTGGCTCTTAGAGAAGCCATCAGTCATTCTCCCTTTATGAAGAAGCAGTTTCCCATGCTCTCATAGGCAAGGATTTAACAGAGGTCAGACAAGAAAGGCTGCAGGCTCTGGGAATCTAGGAGGGGAGGAAAAAGGAAGGGACAAAAAACCATCAAGAGGATAAAAGGGAGGAAGTAGGCTAGGAAGGCAGTGAAGATGAGGGACTACCCAAAGCCCTAATTTCCTGACTTCATAATTTTGCCAGGGGTTGGTTTGCATATCTTACAAGAAAGCAAGCTAAGCAATGCTCCTTCTGACCTGAGAATGTTCCTCAATATTCCAACTCAAACTAGTTCCAAGATTCCATTTTACTATTAAAACAAAAAAAAAACCAAAAAAAAAACGGGCTCAACTGGCCAAAAAGATGGATTTCTCAAAACTGTTGCCTCGGCTAACGGCATCTCTACTTCTGTTGTCATTTCTTCCCTCAGACCTCGCTTCTGACTCACATATACCACCGTCAATTTCTGAGCAGATAAGGGCCAAGTGTAGCTACTCTGATTTTGTGAAGACAATGAGCTTTTCTGGTCCTAAGTAAGAATGGCAGCCACGGGGATATAAGGGTCCTAGAGCTGCCTCACCTGTTTAGTGCAGCCAGGCTCTAATAGCTTATGAGATGGCTCTTAAGAGACCTCAGCTGAGCACAGACCCTCACAAGGTAGAGAAATTAATGAGGAGGGGAGTGGTAGGGAGGGAGGGGGAGAGAGACAGAGACAGCAGCATCCAAAGAAAAGACTCAGAGTTCATTCATCAGAGAGGTGAGACCTTGATGCAGAAAAGACTCTGTGGCTGCTCTGACTTGCTTCAGTGGCTGGACCTTACACATACTCTGGACTCCAGCAGAGTCGTGTAAAATTTCCCTCTTATTATTGTAAATTCCAAAAAAAATATTTTTACCTCTATTTGCCAAGCAGGCACTGGGAGAGGCATGAGACCGCAGAGATGAAAAAAACACAATCCCCAACAACCCCACCTAGTAGCCATATGCTACCTCATATATCTGTTACTGAACTCACCATTTACTTGCAAACCAGAAGGGAAGATCCTTGAGGACAGGGAGTATACTTCCTTCTCTAGTGCCTATTACAATGCCTGGTCCACCGCAGAAACTCAATGTGTAATCAGGAAGAACAAACCTGACTCCATACTGGGTCGGTTTCTTTTACTTTAACCTTTGTATTCTATTGCTTTTGCTTAGCCGTACTAGCTCAAGTGGGCATGAAACTGAGCAGCACTCTGTGGGGCCCTCCCAAGTACAAATCCTTCCTGTGTCCCTCATTTCTTGTTTGTACGATATAGGCTTCACTCAGCCTCATAGAACTTCCCCAAGTTCCAAAGGGCAGATTGAAAGAGCTGCTAATCAGGGAAGGGAGGGAATGCAGAAACAAAGGAGGATACGTCAAGAAACAATAGTGCAACAGTGGGGCAAGTTCCAGGTTCCTCCAGAAGAAATATACGACACAGTATCTTTGAGTTCTTCTACAGGAACTAAAGGCGCCCACCCAGGTGGGGGGGATGGTAACTTCAGGCTGAGCAGGAGATTCCTGGAGCACCGCCCTGTTACCTCACCACCAAACAATCAGAAGAAAGCCACACACCTTGCAGCCCTCACCCCAAATTTCGCCTATACAAACTTCTCCCCCCAAACCACCAGGGAGTTTGGGGTTTTTGCGCAGAAGCCACCTATTCTCATCCCTCGGCCCTGCAATAAACCTTCTCTGCTCCAAATTCCCACGTTTCAATTCAGCCTCACCGTTTATAGGGCCCAGAAACTTGCGTTTGGTAACAGACAAGCAAATTAACCGCTGAAGGGGTGTGGCCTATAGCTTAAAATACACATAATGGCCCCTTTCTGTGAACCCTGCCTCCCACGCTCGAGCCTTAAGTTAAAATACATTTGTTTTTTGCTCACGGCAACATCTCAACCAGGCCCATGTCTGAATGGCTACGTTTGAATGTAACAAATCTCCTCGGGGGTCTGGCAGGCACCAAGAAATTGGCAAGGCCTACTGTCTTTTGACTTTACCTCCTGCTGGCACCTCCCCCTCTCCGTAGCACACAAAAAAAATAGCATTCGAAGCCGGGCAAGACAGTTCTTTAGGATGGATAGCCCACCATCTTCTCAGTTTGCTAACTTTCCCAAACAAAGTCGCTATCCCTTGCCCCAACATCTCGTCTCTCGATTTATCAGCCTGTCGTGGGGTGAGCAGTAGGAGCTTGGACGCGGCAACAAACACAGGTAGCAACCAAACAGGATTATTAATAGAGCAGATCCTATTTTTTCACTACCTCGAGAGACTGGTGCATTTTCCTAGTGGGTCTTCAGTGAGCCATAGCTGCAAACGCTTTCGTTCTGACTCCTTTCCGTCAACGGCCTATGATATGTTAACGAAGCATAAACGCACTCAGGAAACACCTTCAATTTTTAGGAACTCTTTCGTACCCTAAAAAATACCCCCTCCCCCAATCACCTGGTTGATCTTTTGAGTAAGTTCGACAAACCTGGTCTTCCTAAAGCTGGGCCGCCTGCAGCAGCAACTTCTTCCGTTCCTTCTTCCACAAAGCAACCTCCCAGATTTAAATATACCACCTCCCCCCCACCCCCGGCCCCCGAGGAAAACACGTTCCCTCCCAGCAACCATTGCGTGAACCCCCAGCTGCTGCCTATTGTTAGGCACCAACGCAAAGCAATCAGACTTTCTTTGTATCAGCTGAAAAAGTGAGGCACTCACACATCCACGCCTGCCTCACACCTGCGCTCGCAAAGGTGGCAGCAGCTCTGAGCATATTGTGACTAAATCTGGAATAGTGTCTACTTCAAGCAAAGTGACTCTCAGTAAGCTTCAAACCTCTCTGCCGGCTACGTATGATTTGGAACACACATATTTGTTCCTTTTTCCTGGTAATCTTTCAAGTCTAAGCTCTACCCGGTACAGGACTTCCATATCACGGTTACAGGCAGAGATCCGAGACCTAGAACTTCAGTAGTCAGTCTGCAAATTGCCCGATAGGACCTCCCTAAGTGCAGAGAGACTTCAAGCGAGAAACTGAAACAACCGGTAAGCAGACTGTTTCCAAAAAATAATGGCAACAATTTATTGTGTGCTTACTATATACCAGGCACTGTTTTAACCATTATCTCAGTTCTTACAGGTAAGGGAAGTGAGACATAGGTCTGCTAAGTAACCTGCCAAAGATTGTACAGATAACAGATGTGAACCCAATTAACTCCGTGTGTTTTTTTAAATTAATTTATCCAACTCACTACTCTTAACACGATTAAAAATACTTGTTAAACCAATTATAATTTGCTGATTTTAAATCAACAGAGCCTTTAAATCAGTAGAATTTTTACTCATTTATCTTTGCCATAGACTCCAAATTCTCTAGGTGTGGCCAATCATCAGGAATCACTCCAACTCTCTGCTCAGTTCATCCCTACCTATCAAAATCCTATACACTTTCCAGATCCAACTCAAATACTCCCTCCTCTCTGAATCTTCTAGTCACCTAGCTAGATACAATCACTTCTTCCTCATATTTCTCCTTTGGGAAACTAGCTTTTTGTAGATGTTTTTGGTTTAGCTTTTAGTAGATATTGGGGTGATTATTTTATCCTCACCGTCTACGCAACTATAAATTCCTTACAGGCAGAAACTGAGCCACACTCACCTCTGAATTCTCCACAGAGCCTAGCACAATGCCTTGCAATAGTGGATCCAAATATATCTTTACTGAATTGAATTTTCAGTTGAGAGCTACACTCACCTCTTGCTGTGAAACAAAGAAGTGAGAACAGTGAGAAATGCCGGGATAAAATGTAAAGTGGAAAAGATGTCAGAATTGTCCCAGCATAAGAAATAAGCCAGAAGGAAATATGTGTAACTACCACAAGTCCACATGGTAAAGAAAGCTAGGAAGAGTGTGAATCACTTGGCATGAGACTGTGCCAAGATGAAAACTACAACGTCATAAAGAGGACAACTATTAATTGCTAATATCCTGATCACAGGGTTGAGGGAGCAATGGGAATCCAGCATAATGGTCAAAATAATCAAATAATTTAAATTGATAAATATTAGCACATAAAGTCAAAAAAGACTCAACTAATGGAAAGAGAATAGTCAAAATCATTCAGAAAGTTTAATTACTTAATGCAGTATAATAAGTGGTCAGCTGGTTTAATGTAAGATTATTTCAGTAGAATTTGGGGCAAAGAGTATAATTTTGGAAGACTTACCACTGACTGGCTCTTCCAAGGTAGGAGAGGAGTAGCTTCATTTTATAAAATGCTAGCAATTTTTTGGATCCATCAGATTTTCACCTTCCATTAATCATCGTGTTGCTTTTTTGGATAATCCCTCACTGAGTAGTCAGCAGACTAGAAAGCCAAGCTATACCTAGATCTTTTTTTTTTTAATGCTTAGAAACCTTGTCAAAATCCTCTAATAAGAGGGCACGGTCTAGTGAGAGGGAGGGTCCACATTTGGAACAAAGCTTTGTGAAGGGACCTGATGCAGAGTTCTAGTCCCTAGCCCATTTCTTATAGTTGGGATCTCCCCAAACTCTCAATCAGTGGTTCCCATATGCCAGCTCATGGAACTGTGCCAGTCTGTGATAGTTTACCCCTTCTGGGTATGAAATGAAAACAAAAACAAAGATAACAAAGACTAAATTTAATTATGCTTTTGTTTTTAATTTTTGATTTGTCTATTTTTTAATTTTGTTTTCTACAGCGACTAAGTCATATAATTTAATGTAGTCAACTAAAATGGTTGTTGATATTTTAATACTCTGGCCTTCCTGCTTGTTTTTAAACTGCCTTTTCTTTCATAAAATAATAATAACAGTGGGGGTGTGTGTGTGTGTGTATCCTTACATGGCAAAATAAATTTCTGGCAATTTAATATTAGTTCTCCAAGTATATATCTACATGTATCTATACACACACAGACACACGCAATTTTTTTTCAACTGGCCTGGGAACCTTTGCTCAGAAAGATGTTGATAACTTTAATGAGGGTATGGGAGGATTAGAGCAAACCAATTCCAATTAACAGCTAAACTCAGCAGTGTCATCCTGCTGGTGGTAGGTAGCCATTTTCTTCAAGTACAAAGGACAGTAAATTTTATTTAGTTTAGTTCCACAATAATATTAATTTCTTATAAGAGTCTATCATAGTGAAATTATGAATTAATATTGTTAAGCTAAGCTATTAAGACACATTACTTATAATCACTTCCATTTAATGTGCAGAGCGTGTAAATAGTGCTTCTGAATCTTCTAAACAGAGATGCACTCATATATTTACCCTTGAATCAGGCACTCCCATATTGCAGCGTATTTGTACTTATAGATTTTTTTTCCCTTGGAACTCAGCCTCACAGACACTTCAATGCAGTCTCTCGCCATCCTTTTGCAGCTTCCTGGTGGAGATGACATTTGCTCAGCTAGAGAATAGACACTTTCTGGCTGAGTTGCTCATCACACTGATACCCCAAGGCCTGGCTGATTTGCTGTCAGAGGACTCCAGCTGTTTAGCTGCCGTGATGTGTCTTTCATAGGAAAAGACATTTCCTGGAACATCAACAGCTTGTTAAGGACTGGGGAGTGCAGGGCAGAAAACTTGAAATTTTGGAAGAACAGAGTGGTTTGAACTTGGAGGACGCAAGAAGATGAAACAGAGAAAGAAATGATTGGGAGACTTTTCTCCCATCTGTGTTTCAAAGACTCATTTTCAGAGCCAACCTTACAATTTGTGATGAGCAGCCCTCCACAGCTTAGAAGGTCAAGTGTTGGTAGGAGAAGCAGTTCGGACTATTGGCCACGCTAGGGGTGAACAGATCAGATGAGGATATAAAACTCATCAAAGGAGCTAAGAAAACTCCTCATGAAATGCTCAGCAATATCACTTCAATCTGAGTTTCTTTGTGCCTTGATTTCTAAAAATCAAGGATGAAGAATACTCTCAGGCATGCTAATAAGACCCAGCATGCAAAAAACTGACCAAAGATCCCTGGATTCCAAAGGCCCCTTTGGGAAACAGAGTTAGTAGCCAGAACAGCAGGAGAGAGGAGCACAGACAGGGCTAACGAGGCCTTGCTTGCCAGTCTGAAGCCCAGGTGGACCAATTAGCTCTGCTCTCTTCCCAAGCCATCAACTGACCCCTGAACTCTGGCCAGTCATCTCACAGTTCTGTGCCATTGGTCACAGGGGTCACCAAGAGAAGGTGGTTGGCTCAGTGAAAACTAACTAGCAGAGACACAGCTCCAAGTGTCCCCTCTGTAGATGAGGGACAGCACAGCAACACTTCAGGGCACCAAGTTCTATTTAATGGCCTGCTGGAGCCCTTCTACCACCTGTCCTTTCTACCCTCACAGCTCTTCTCATTTTGTATTGTCATTGTCACCTTGCCTATTTGTTTTTCCACTGAACTGTGGGCTCTTGGAGAACAGAAATTGTCTCTTACTCAACTCTGTAACCCTGGTGCCTCACACAGTGTTGGCGCATAGTAAGTGCTCAATAAATCTTTGCCAAATGAGTGATGAAGGACTTCAGGGTTCCCAACCATTGTTTTATAATAACTCAGTGGGTCACCAATTTCACCATGAAATTCTGAAAGAAAAATACCAAAAGGAAATGCATGTAATTCACTCTGAAAATCTTAATGCAAAATTTCTTTGCAAAAATATGACCTATGTGCCAAGGGACAGATGTGGATAGTAACAGATTAAGTAGTCTGCCACGGTAACATCAGCTTCTAAAGGTTGCTGATCAGTGGCCTAACCCTGGCTCATGCAACTCCATAAGCAACAAAACAAAACTTTTTGCATAAAAAAAATCATAATCTGCATTCATGATGGTGATATTTTGGCCCCAAATATCAGTAGGTAGAAGATTAGGAGGAGGAATACGCAGTGAGGTAGCTACTATTAGCCTGTCCATAGTACAGAGAGAGAAACTAAAGGTCAGAGTGTTTAGGTGATTTTCCCACTCACTTACTCTAAGTGCCAGAGAGCCAGGCTTCAAACCCAGGTCTTGTTTTTTTTTCCAAAACTTTATTTGGAAAATTTTTTTAAATACAGAAAAGCTGAAGGAGATTTAAAATCATAAACTCACTGCCTAAATTCCATCATTAACATATTTCTATATTTTATCTATCTATCCATCCCTCTATTCATTGATGAATCTGTCTTAATTTTGGTGCATTTCAGAGTAATTGCAGACATCAACATACTATGCTATATGATTATAGCATGCATATCATCAATTAGCCTTTAATATTCATTTGCACGGCTTTGTATGTAAAATTTACTGATAACAAAATGCACAGATTTTACATGTACATTTGCTGGGTTTTAACAAATGCATACACCTTAGCTACCCAAACCCCTAAAGAGATTTAGGACATTACCGTCCCCCCTAGAAAGTTCCCTCATGCCACTTCCCAGTCAATCCTACCTCCATCCCCAGAGGCAACCACTATTCTTACATTAGTCTACCATATTTAGTGTTTCCTGTTCTATAGTGTATATAAATGGACTCATAAGGTATGTACTCTTTTGTGTAATAATTCATCCATGTCATTTGTAAATGTATTTTTTTCCATTTTATTATCGAGTGGTTATGGATATACCCCACTTTATTCTTCTGTGAATGGATACTGTTTCCACTTTCTGGCTGTTAGAAATACTGCTGCTATGAACATTCACGTACAAGTCTTTGTGCAGACATATATTTTTACATCTCTTAGGTACATACCTAGGAATGGAATTGAATGGTCATAGGGTAAGTATATTTTTAGTTTTTATAAGACATTGCAAGACCCTTCCCCCAAAGTGGTTGTTCCATTTTAACACTCCCACCAGCAACACTTGCCAGTTCCAATTCCTCCACATCTTTACTTTGGCTTTTTCACCCTTTTAAATTTTAGTCATAGTGGTGGGTATGTGGTAATATCTAATTGCCTGACTCAGATTTTTTTTAATTTCAAAATGAATGTTTTTATAGCCTCACTACACAGATGTATGTAGGTATATAAAAAAAGCCAGATGTTCACAGTACAAGGCACAATATGAGAAGTGCAATATAAAGTACCAAAACATCACAGAGGAGGAAACTAGAACTTCCAACTGAGATATTCAGTAGGTTTTCATGATACATGATATTTATGCATTCATTCAAAAATATTAAGAACCTATTAGGGGACCTCCCTGGTGGTGCTGTGGTTAAGAATCCTCCTGCCAATGCAGGGGACACGGGTTCAATCCCTGGTCTGGGAAGATCCCACATGCAGTGGAGCAACTAAGCCCGTGCGCCACAACTACTGAGCCTGCGCTCTAGAGCCCACGAGCCACAACTACTGAGGCCCGCATGCCTAGAGCCCATGCTCCGCAACAAGAGAAGCCATAGCAATGAGACGCCCACGCACCACAACAAAGAGTAGCCCCCACTTGCCACAACTAGAGAAAGCCCGTGCACAGCAACAAAGACCCAACACGGCCAAAATGAATAAATTAAATTAAAATTAAAAAAAAAAAAAGAATCCACCTTAAAAAAAGAAGAAACCTATTAGGTTCTACTGGTGTATATATATTTATACCAGTTATATATATACTGGTAGATATATATATATATATATAGGTGTATATATATATATATATATATACACCAGTTCTACTGCTGTATACCTATATATATAAAGAGTATAACAATATAACAGTAACCCAAGCTACAAAGGCCTCTGTCATCATGGAATATAAATTCTAGTGAAGGGACACAAACAAACAAGTAAAATACATTTCAGATAGTGATATGACACAGGGTAAAATGATTTGGGGTGGGAGGGTAGGAAGTGCTGACAGCAGGTGGTTATTTTATATAAGATGATCAAGACATTTGAGATAGATCTTGACAAATTACTGGGATTCAGTGTGAAGGTGATAAGTGGAGGAACTTTAGGTGAGGGGTGGGTGTACACACAGAGAACACTGTGTAGTAGGAAAGGACAAAGGCTAAGCTGAGTGTGCTGGGAACCTCAAGTGCGTCTTGGAGCACAGTGGGAGAAAAAGCTGGAAAGACTGGGGAGGGCCATTTATGGATCCTGTACCTATTTCAGCAGGCAACGGAGAGCTAAAGAATGGGTTTGAGCAAGAATGAACCTAATCATCATCTGAAACTAATTATGTATGTCAATTATAGCTCAGTAAAAAAAAAAAAAAAAAGAACTCAATCACAACCACACTATAGGAAAATTGAATTTGTGGCATTCTATTCAGTTGAGTAAACATTTTGCAGTGTCTATTATGTGCTTCACAGAGAGGACTATAAGAGGGAGAAACTAAAGACTATGGTGGGGAGTAAGGGAACTCATCTGCTATCATTGTCCAGGCTTAAGGCAAGGAACATCTCAACTAATGCTGTGGAAATGGTAACTGAAAGATGGAGGGACTTCCCTGGCAGTCCAGTGGTTAAGACTCTGCGCTGCCAATGCAGGGGGCACGGGTTCCATCCCTGGTCAGGGAACTAAGATCCTGCATGCCATGCCACATGGCATGGCCAAAAAAATTAGGAAGAAAGGAAAAGAAAGATGGAAAACTAATTGAGGAGGCAGAATTGAGAGCCCTGGTGACTGGATGTGGTGATGGGAAAGGTGCTAATCTCTCTTCTGCTTATAGCATATAGCTACCTTCCAGCAGCAGCAAATTTGAATACTGGCAGTAGTTCCCATATAGAATGGGGCCTGCTTCTTGTAGAATTGCATCTTTTTCCATTGCTTTTGCTAAAGCATGGCCCTCTACCCACCACTTTAGAGCCACTGTGTCTATTTAAACCTTTGTGCTTCTATGCAGTATCATAGGAATTGCAACCACTTAGGCCATGGCATCCCAGTGAATGAACAATGCTCACTGGGATTTTTGCAAATGGCTAAAAACATGGTTCTTTCCAAGGAATACCAAAAAGGAATACCAAGGAATATTACCACCACCATCAAAAATCCTTCTTCCACTGACTTGTCAAATGCCTGACAGTTTCACCATTCAGTGAGAGAATTCAGAGACAAAGAGTTGACGTTTAGGCTGTTCTAGAATCATGTGCATTGAAATTATATGGAGACATTTTTGCTTGAGAGAAGCAAGAGAGTGGCATGGGTTCAGGTATCTGGTGTCTCAATTACCCTTTTTCACTGAGTAAAATAAAGCCCTCAGAGAACAGGACTCTTGAGGTAAAGTGAAGATGGGTAGTGGGTATATGAAGAGAACCTACAACAGGAAACAAGTCCAGATAGAGCTCCGACTTGTGGGTGTCTGGGTGCCTCTGTCAGTGGCTCAAGGCTATAAATGAACAGAAGGGGCCACTAGAAGGCAGTCTTAGCAGGATACCTTCTTCAAAGATTTTCCCGTCATCAAAGCGCTTGGGTATGGAAAGTCCAAAAGGGTAGGAATCACTGACCTAAGTAATAAAGCTTTATCTGCAATAAATCAAAGCTTTGAAACTTAAAAATGCCGGTGTCATAACTTAGGTTCCTGGCCCAAGACACCTGACCATCCTCTGTGTGCATCTCAAATATTTCCTCCTTCAGGGCCCTCTACTCCCTCAAAATGTGGTACTTACAGAATCACTAAGGAGACCCTCCTTGCTCTGCTCTTGTTCAGCACCTGCTACATCCATGTCCATGTACTCAGTGAACGTCCACTACTTGGTTAAAGAGGCTGCGGCCTTTCAGAGCAGTTGGGGGAGGATGGATCTCAACTCACCAAATGTCAGAGTGATGAACAGGGGAAGTGAAGCAAAGTGAAGCCAATGATCAGCAGCAGCAGGAGCTACAAAGAAGCCTTCAACCAACCTTCACACTGCTCACTGAAACTAAAGAGCCACTGAAGAAAAGGCACCTGTGAGGCAGAGTACAAAAGGCAGTGCCTGGGCAGAGTATGCGTTGGATCGATGTGTGTTGAGTGAAAAAGTCAGAAAAGTAGCATGAGGCCAGGTAAAGGTGCCCAGTGTCCAGAGGTAGATATTTGCTTTTTTGAGAAAAAAAAAAAATCCTGCCCCTCCCCCTCCATTCTGTAGCATCTGGTTTTCCTTCTAAATGCATGAAACTTTCTCCCTTTTGTTCCTTTATTAATACTTAAGAGATGCATGTTTCCATGGCATCTGACTATGGGTGTACCTTCCGGTGACTGTAGCATAACTTCTCGTAATCCAGAGAGTGAGCCTGGCTTACATGGGAGAACCATTGATTCAGACCCTACACATGTGGAATTGGTAATGACTTAACCAGTGGCTACTATAAACAAGCTAACCAGAGGGCTACTTAATCTATTCAAACAAATATTCATCTAACCATTCATGGAAGACTCAAGAATAATTCGTGTTAAAAACTTTAAGTGGCTCTTCTAAGGACCCACATCCCAGGCAACAGAATATTAAAATGCTTCACTAATTCAGACTGGTCTCTGCTCAACATCTCCATCATCTGTTCCCAGTCACTGATTATATATCTTAGTGTACGAAATACGGAGAGTGATTTGGCTGCACAGGTATAGCTAATGCTAAGTGGTCCCTGAAAAGCTTGGAATTTGAGCTGAGGGTCAAAAAGCCCTAAAAGACCGTCTTAAAATGTGGAGAGTTCTCTGAATTCAACCAAGGATATCCTCATGAGTTTAAAAACAATAAGAATCTTTATCTACTTCAGTTAAACTCTATCACTCTGCACACAGTTTCCACTTGTTAAATACCACTAGGATCTGCTCTACCTCAAGAAAAACAAAAAAACTTCTTTAAGGTCTCTAGAGATGTGAAAGAATGAACCAAGTAGCTTCTAAAATGAAGTGGACACTCCAGGTGGTTTATCTTCCCACTTATGGAGAGAGAAGCCTTTCCTAAGGACTTTCACAGAAGTCTTTAAAACATATTCCTTGGTGTGTGTGGGGGGGGAGAGAGAGAGATTGAGATCAAGGAAGATCTGGGAGTCAAGACTAAAATATGAAGGCTAGAAATCACAGCCTCTGCTTGCCGAAGTACACCTAGGTTGAGATTAGCAGAACCAGTGGGTTCTCTATCTTAACAAAGGTAATCCAACTCTTTATATCCCAGATGAGATAGGAAATGATGAAATATTTGGGAAGAAAAAAAGAACAGAGTCTGTCTCTAAATAACCAATAATAGCTTTAGTTTGGAAGATAAATGATAAGATAAGCAGTCGTGGCAGTCCAAAGACAATAATGCAAGGAAGAAAAAAGGAATAAAACAGAATGGAATATTTTCCCTTACTGTGGAATATGGAGAGAGAAACTGGTAACATGGATAGGCCCGATCTGAATGCTAAGGAAGAGAGAACAAGTGAGAACGCCAGTCTCTGCCTTTACATTTCCTTTCCAACCCAGCTTGCTTTTAGCACCTCAGAGAAAAGAGGAGGCATACATAGCAGGGAAAGTGCTGTATTTCTTGATAATGAAACAGCAGTCAGAAGACCTATCCTCTAGTCCAGCTCTGTCCCTTTCTGGCTGTGTGACCTTGGACATTTCACTAAACTTCTCATGACTCTAGTTATCTGGTGTGTAAAATAAGACTCTTGGTTTAATTGTATAATTATGTATACAATGCAATTGTGTAAAATATCTCAAAGCTCCTTAAATATTATAAAAATATTCTGCAATATTATAACTGCTCTAATATTCTATGATTCAGTGATCCCATGTACCCAAGAAATAATTTCCAGACTGCAGAGATTCAGCTGAGGAGAGCCTGCACATGTGTGTCCAGGCACAGACGAGGTGGGAGGGGAAGAGCAGAAGAAAGAAAGAATTCATTATGAGCGCACAAGAAAACCAACCAGAAGAAAATAGATGGTTTAAAAATAAATTGATGTCTAGTTACTTTGATTTACTCTAAACAAGCCTGCAACCTGGATAGGTTGCAGCCTGAAAAGTCTTCCTTGGACACGCATTCAGATTGTCAACATGAATCCTGCCTCAAAGTCATGCAAAGGAAATTCTCTTGTGAGCTTTTAAATCTCCATCAGCTGCTACGCTGAAAACGAAGGTTAGATGAACTACATGGTGGGGAATAAACCAACAAGATCCTATTTCTTTACCGTATTTACATGGTGTTGGAGCGAGATGGGCATATCGCTTTGTTATTGGCGAGATGAATATGATTTTTAGAAGACAAAGAACCAATCCATACTCAGAACAGGGGCTGACAAACATTTTATGCAAAAAACCAGATGGTAAATATTTTAGGCTTTGTAGGTCACATACTGCCTCTGTCACATCTTCGGGTTGGTGTGTTTGCTGTTTCTTACAATTGTTTAAAAACCTGAGTAGAAAAACAGGCCACAGGCTGGATTTGACCTGCTGGCAGTAGTTTTCCAAGCTCTGCCCTAGAAGAATTCTAAGCAGTCAACCAGTAATAGTAGTGAGACCACAAATCTACCAAGTGTTTAAGTGGCCGAAGTTACCTGGACTTAGAGCAGGTGAATCTATCAAGCTACGTTCCAAAAGATCTGTGGAAGACTGTATAAGCTAGGCAGTAGGTTGAGGCCCTTAGAGAACAGCCACAGAATTTCTTCAAAGTATTACTACTGATATTATTTATAGCTAGGATTTGAACCCAGACAGATTGACTCCAAAGTACTGTCACATATTCTAGAATAGCACCTTGTAAGTGACTTCACGGAGGTATCTCGCATTTTAGACTAACAGGGGGTTCCTTACTCTTTCTGTAAATTAATGGCTATTTTCTCACTGACTTACATGAAACTTTCAGGTGGACTATCAATATGTACTTGTTCTTAACAAATTAGTCTTAAGCTTCACTGCCTCCTCCCCTCTTCCCCCCAATCTTCTCTGCCAAGTACTTAATGATGTATAAACAAACACAAATACGAAAGGCAGCCCAATATTTAGAGGACTCCTTTGGGAATCTTTTAATAAGCTGAAGAGCCCTTTCAAAAAAATGAGGGATCCCTAAATAGAACAGACTAGAAAGTCCAGAAATAAACCCGAACACATACAGGAATTTAGTACCTGCTGAAAGTGGTATTTGAATCCATGAGGAACAGAGAGTTGAATAAATGGTGTTGAGACAACTAGGCAGAAATCCAGAAAAATGTAAAGCTGACTCCACAACTCACACCTGAGGCAAATAAATACCAAATAGATCAGTGTTAACATGAAAAATAAAACCATGCAAAAGACTAGAAAAGTGAAATAATTGTTTAAATAATCTTTGAGTGGGGAGAAGTCCTTTCTAACTATGACACCAAACCCAGAAACCAAAAAAGAAAAGTTCAATACAGTTGACTACATCAGAATAAAAATTCCTTCACGGCAAAAACTTCCGTAAGTTTAAAAAAAAATGGCAGAGAAAATATTTGCAATCTATATCACTGAAAATGGGCTTTTTTAATGTAAAAAAGATCTCCTATAAATCAATTTTGAAAGACCAACAACCAAATAGAAAATGGTCAAAGGATAATAAACAGATTATTTATACAAAATGAAATACCAAATCAAACATATGATAGTTGCTCAACTTCATGCATAATAAGAGAAATACAAATTAAAACCTCACTGAGATAACTATTTCCCACCCATCAGACTGGCGATGATGAAAAAGTTTGCTAACACACCGTGCTAGTGAGGATGTAGGGAAATAGTCACTCTCCCAAGTTGTTGAAGGGAAAGTAATTGGCACCACCTCTATGGAGATCAATTTGCCCATATCTATCAAATTTAAAATTCACTAGGGACTTCCCTGGTGATGCAGTGGTTAAGAATCCGCCTGCCAATGCAGGGGACATGGGTTCAATCCCTGGTCCAGGAAGATCTCACATGCTGTGGAGCAACTAAGCCCATGAACCACAACTACTGAGCCTGCGCTCTAGAGCCCATGTGCCACAACTACTGAAGCCCATGCTCTGCAGCAAGAGAAGCTTCCGCACTGAGAAGCCCACGCACTATAGCAAAGAGTAGCCCCCACTTGCCGCAACTAGAGAAATGCCATGCAGCAATGAAGACCCAAAGCAGCCAATACATAAATACATAAATAAATTTATTTTAAAATAAATAAATAGATAAGTTGCACTTACCTTTGGACCTAGAAATTCCACTTTTAGGAATTTATCTTACAGGTATGTTCACATATAATAAATTACAAATGTATAAAGATATTAATTGGAGTATTTTTGTGGTAGCTACAGATTACAAATACTTTAAATGTTTATCGATAGGAAACTTCTTTATCAATTTTGGTAGAACCAAACATTGTATATCTATATGTTACTGGTAGAAAATGCCCTCCAAGATATATACTTAAGTGTAAAAGAACATAACGTGTTTAGGATGCTACAGTTTGTCTAAAATCTGGGGAAAATGTATGTATGTGAAAGTAATTAGAGCATAATGGTTAAGAGCATGGATTCTGAACTCAACCAGCTTGGATTTAAATCTTGGCTCTACCACTTAATAACTATGTACCTCAATCTCTTCATCTGTGAAATGGGGATAATTATATTATCTACCTTGTGGGGCTTTTTTTGAGGATTAAATTACTTAGTTAATGTTTGTAAAAGTATTAGAACAGTGCCTGACACATAGTAAGTACTATTTAACAATATGTTAAATAAATAAATATGCAGAGAATATACTTGGGAGGTTACATAGGAAGTTATATCTAGCTAAAGGACAAGAATGAACGACATACTTATACCTTTTGAATACTGTTTCAAAAGCTCAAATAATACCTCTTTTAAAAAATTAAATAATTTTAAGTATAAATGGTTTCTGTTCCCTAGCATCTTAATACTTGGCCTCATCTCCTCCCACCTATCCTCTTCTTTGGCCCATAATTTCCACTTTCCATGCCTTTCACTGCAGCTTCTTACTAACTTTAGTATTCCTTTCCATTCCATCATCTCAGTCTCCTCATTTGTCTCAAACTTTCTACACTCATTCATGATTTCACTACCTTTCTCTGCTGTTAACTCCCCAGGGCACCTTTCACCAAAATGGCAGCCTCACATCCTCAGAGTTTCAAATCTAGATATCTCATCATCTCAAACTCAGCATGTCAATCCCCCCTCATCTCAGCCTCCCTACCTTTTATCTCCCAAGCTAGAAACTGGATTCTTTACTTTGACTCATCCCTCTACTTCACCCCCTAGATCCACTAAATGCCTCAATTTATCCTTTTGCATATGTCTTCCTCACATTTGCTATTGCAGGCACATTGCCCCAGATGAACATGAATAACGTGCATACTTATTACCTGGAGAGCTTATTACTACATCAGTAGGTATGGTAGCCAGCCTACAAGATGGCCTCTAATGAGACCCACCTCCCAGTATTCACTTTCTGTATTGTTTCCTCCTATATCGTATCAGGGTTGGTCTGCATGACCAAAAAATTGGACAGAAGTAATGGTATGTCATGTCTCAGATTAGATTATAAGACAATGTGGCTTTTGTCTTGGTTGTTCTCTCTCTTAGATCACTCACTCTGGGGAAAGCCAGCTACCATGTGGATCAGTCACTTAGGCAGCCTATGGAGAGGCCAACATAGTGACAAATTGAGATGTCCAGCCAACAGCTAGTGAAAACTGAAGCCTGCCAATAGCCACATCAGTGAGCTTGGAAGCAGGCCCTTCAGCTCCAGTCAAACCTTCAGATGACTGCAGCTCCAGCCAAAATCTTGACTACAACCTCATGATAGACCCTGAACTAGAACCATCTAGCTAAGCCACTCCTAGATTCTTGACCACAGAAATGTGAGGTAAATGTTTGCTGTTTTAAACTGCCGAATTTTGAGGTAATTTGTTAGATAGCAGTAGATAACTTATACAGTAGGTCTGGTGTAAGGCCTGAAAAATTCTGCATTTCTAGCAAGCTCCCAGGGGACATTAATGTTGATGTTGCTGGATCTTGCTTTAGTAGCAGGACATGTATCATTGTAACAGCTTCTCATCTAATCCCTACCTCAATTATCTCTCTGCTCCAATCCCGTTATATCCCTGTTTCACAGTGTAGGATGGTTCCCTATTACCTACCAGGTAAGTAGCCTATTATCAAAATGACAGGTGTTGGCGAGCATGTGGAGAAAAGGGAACCCCTGTGCGCTGTTGGTGGGAATGTAAATTGGTACAGCCACTATGGAAAACAGTATGGAGGTTCCTCAAAAAAAATCAAAAATAGAACTACCATATGACCCAGCAATCCCACCCCTGAGTATACACCCAAAGGAATTGAAATCGGTATCTTCAAGAGATAGCTACAACTCCATGTTCACTGCAGCATTATTCACAATAGCCTAGATAAGGAAACAACCTGAATGTCCTTCATCAGATGAATGGATAAACAAAACGTCACATTTTCCTTATTCATTCATTGGATATTCATTGAAATGGAATCTTATTCAGCCATAAACAAAAGGAAATCCTGCCATTTTCAACAACATGGATGAATCCGGAGGGCATTATGCTAAGTAAAATAAGCCAGACAGAGAAAGACAAATACTATATAGTATCACTTAAATATGGAATCTTTTTTAAAAATCTGATTTCAAAGAAACAGAGAACAGAATGGTGGTTGCCAAAGCCTTGCAGGAGGGGAAAATGGGATGATACAAGTCAAAAGGTACATACTTTCAGTTATAAGAAGAATGTGTTCTGAGGATCTAATACAGAGCATGGTAACTATAGTTAATAATACAGTATTGTATACTTGAAAGATGCTGGGAGCATTCTCACCACACATAAAAAAAGGTAACTGTATTAACTATGTAAAGAGAAGGGATGTGTTAATTATCTTGATCATCATTCTATAATTATATATGTGTATATCAAATCATCACATTGTACACTTTAAATATATACAATGATGTTTGTCAATTTTTCCTCAATAAAGGTTTTTAAAAAGTCCTCAGCCTGCCTTTCAAGATCCCTTAGGAGCTGGCTATATATAAGCTTTATAGTCATTTTTCCCACCACTCTCCACCAGGCACTTTCTGCTCCTGTTCACCTGATCTCCTCATCGTCTTCTGCATACATCACATGTATTCCTGGACCTAAGCTTTCTATTAGCAGTATCTCTCCTTGTTCCCTACCATCACCAATATAATTGGAGTGTCTTCCATGTTCCTCTGCTATCCAAAGTCAACCTCCAAGGCCTAGCTCAGGTCCCATTTCCTCCGTAAAACTTCCCCCACTTCATTTTTATCTAATAGTTTTCTGAACTATCATTTAACTATTTATTAAAAAAATAAAGAGTCTCAACTTACAAGCTAGATTTTATTTGGCCACACCACGTGGCTTACAGGATCTCAGTTCCCTAACCAGGGTTTGAACCCAGGCCATGGCAGGGAAAGCACCAAAGCTTAACCTCTAGACTACCAGGGAACTCTCTTCTCATGTCTTAATAGCTCCAGAGTACCTGGCATCGGGCTGGACACAGAAAAAGTAAGTAGGTGTCAGTTGACTGAATCTGCCTGTCACTTTCAATGTGGTTGCTTGTCTACAAGCATTGCCAAAATGTACTCCTGGCTTTTAGAGCAACAGTGATAATCTCTGCAAAATCCACCCCCCATCTTCCCTACCTCCTTCCTCTATACCAAATTACTGTCTCATTTATTTGTTCCACACCACTGGCAGGTAAGAAGGTAACATTTTGAGAGAACAACTTTTACTATAGGCAGCAATGAAAGAGAAAATAATGTCACACTTAATCCAAAAGCCATTTCATTTTGAATTTGAAATCCCTTCTATGATCAGGAAGGCAGATGTACTGTGAACTCATTAGGGTTTCCCTGAATAGTGTTGAAGTCATCCACAAGAATACAATGAGAAAGGAGCCAGGGGAGACCTGAGAACACAGTGGCTGATGAAGGAAGGCTATCTGAGGAAGATAAATATTGGATAGATCACCCATGACAAAGGTAACGAAAAGAACAAGTAATACAGAGATGGAGACCAAGGGAAGAAGACAGAGAGAGATAGAGAGAACTTCAAAGCCTTGCATATTCCGCACATCAGACCATAAAGACCATTTTACAAAAGGATAATATCCACTATTTTTTTTGGGTTTATTGTCAGCCATTATGCTAAACTCTTTGCACAGATCAACTGATATGAATCCCTACAACAACCCCTGTGAGATCAGTGCTGCTATGGGTAGTCCTATTTCCCTGATGAGGAAGCTGAGGCTCAGAAAAGTTAAGGCATTTCCCTAAGATTGCACAGCTAGGAGTTGTTTGAGCCAGGATTTGAACCTAGTACTGTCTGAAGCCAAAAGCCATATTCTTAATCCCTACACTCTAGATACAGCCCCTATCCTCATTTCGGTAGACCTTGGATGGAAAGATCTATAGCAGATTTAGGAAATCTGGAAAGCAGGAAAAAGTTACTATTCAGTGCCCATCCACACTCAGACACCTGGTAACCTCCTGCTGCATGACTTCCCTCTGGCTACCCAGAGCACCTCATCAGGCTGGGAAGAAATCCAACAAAGTACATGTACTCATTCTATATTTCAGGCCCTTAATTCCAAGCCTGTGGGATAGCAATGAATGTAATGAAATAATCAAATCCTGTTACCAGGTAACTAATGGGTTACCCCTCCCAGGTAATATAAAGCATTAGCTCCATTAAAAGAGAAAACCCCTAAAGAGGAAATCTAATGACAGGAATCTGGAGACCTTGGCAGGCCCAAGGGGAAGAAGGTTTGGAGCCAGGAGACCTTTTCCTGCCCCTCCTCTCATGTCTATCCTTCCTTCTGGGTTTGGCGTGTGCCTTAAACACATCATTGCTTGCACTTATTCAACAACCAGCAGTAGAACAAAATGTGACTTCTTAGGAAAAAATCTAATGAAGTTTCCAATTCTCAATTAAAAGTTTCCAATTCTCAATCTCTCCATCCATGTATTTATCCCTGCCAAGCGTTTGTGTTTTGAAGCTGGAAGTTTCATTATCTGAAATTTGCAGGCAATTACTAGGTCTAGTAACTCCCAAGATGTGAGCATTTTTCCAACAGTCTAAAGTGAAAAGTGGTTTTCAGTAAACGTGCGTGTGCGTGTGTGTGTGTGTACATGCATGCTTTAAGGAGTCTGTTTAGAAAAGAAAGGTGTGATGAAGGCAGGTGGAGGAAGGGCCAGTGGGAATCACATTGGGCCATTTATTTATCTTATTTGACATTGGGAGCTCCAGAAGTATTAATAAGCAGCCCTCCACATCCCAGGGGAAGCTTTTGGATTTACAGCTTTAAACAACCACTCATCCTCATTTTGGCACAAAGTCAAACCAAAATTTGTCGTAGTTTATAATGCTTGTTAACGAAGAACATCAAAAATTAATGCTCATTAGGGTACTCATTAATATGCACGGTGCTCGCCAGTTTGACTTAATTAAGTGAAGCACCACTTGACGATAATATTGTGGTCCAGCAGAGAGAGGAGGCGGTTCAGGTCTGAAGTGTATTCCCTTGGGACAGCATTAGCAGCAATGCAGGGCGGGGCACCTGCTTGCCTTTTCCTGAAACTCTTCCTGTTAGAAAACAGGAAGCTATCAGAGAGCAAGTGGCTGTAGCCCCTGCTGTGATGTCTGATTCCACACTCCAATTTTCCTGTTCCAAGACCTTATTTGGTGAGATGAATGGAACTGAGGTCAATGGTACAATCAGATCTTGGCCAAGAAAAAGACCCCTAAAGAGAGAAGGAAGCTGAAGACACAAGATTGGGGGCGGGGCTGGGGTGGAGAATAATAAGAGAAAGTGACAAAAAAAGAGACAGCAAAGTAAAAAATAAAATAACATAAAATAGCAAGCAAGCAAGGGAGAAACAAGAGTGAGACAGATATCCAGATACCATCATATTCCAAAGCAGAGGACACACAGATGGGACATTACTGTAACAGGGAAGAGCTAAATTGAACTCCATGTTGGATCTGTTTCTTTGACTTTAACCTTTGCTTTTCGTTGCTTTAATCATACACAATGGCCTGCCTCAGGGAACCCTACCCACCTGTGAAACTACCACATCCCTTCCCCAAGGCTAGTCATTCCAGGAGATATTTTGCAAGACTGATAACCCATTTTACTTTACTTCCCCACCTCTCCCTCTCTGATTCTATAAAAGAAACTGGCATCCAGATCCCAATAAGATGGTTTTTAGGAGACACTAGTCTGCCATCTTCTCGGTCTGCCGGCTTTCCGAATAAAGTTGTGTTCCTTACCTCAACACCTCGTCTCCGATTCATTGGCCTGTCATGCGGCGAGCAGGGTGAGCTTGGACTTGGTAACATTACTATTTGTGTGAGGCTTTGCTAATTTTTTTCTTGGTTAATTTGAGGTTTCTTGGTCTGTTCTTTAAATGTTCAGGGTCATTTCAAAATCATTAATTCCAGTGGACCACTAAAGATAAAACAAATGCTTGAGCTCTGGAACATGCAGCCAGTGCTTTTTCAGGGAATCTTGAACTTGAAACAGAGGTAGGAAGCAATGGAGCAAACGAGAATGCAACAGGGGAATTTGAATCTCAGCTCTACTACTTAGTTTGTAAATGGGTGACCTTGGAGAAGCCACTTCATGCGGCTAAGCTTCAGTTTCCTCATCTGTAAACTACGAGGGTGAACTGTGTGAAACTGCCATTTCATTTTTGAAGATCCAAATGTTCAAATATCAGCAATTTCATATTCAATGTAATAAAAAGATTAAACTGAATAGTATATTTTAAGATAATTTTTAAACTAAAATGCCAAAGATCATTTATAATCAGTCCTAACTGTTGCTACTTCAAAAAATATGCCTACGGATTATATTACGCTCCACTAATAAGAGCAGCTAAATCAAATCAAACCTCTTTCCCAGACTTTGCCTTCCTGACTCAAGAGTCAAGGTTAGGATAGCCATAGCCCAGGTCTATCACTGTGAACCAATATTACTGACACTGTTTAAGATCATTTGAAAATGTCCTGCCATAGGTAACTAATAAGGACCTACTGTATAGCACATGGAATTCTACTCGATACTCTGTAATGACCTATATGGGAAAAGAATCTAAAAAAGAGTGGATATATATGCACCTATCAAAGGAGGCAGCATTATCTCTCTGAGAGATGTATGCCCAGTACAATATGCCATTCGCTTCTTATCTGGGTTGAATGGTAAATTATTCTAATACAACATATTCTGTATATATATAACTGACTCACTTTGCTGTACAGCAGAAACTAGCACAACATAAATCAACTATACTGCAATAAAAATTTAAATTTTTTTAAAAAAATTAAAAAAAAAATAAAAATAATTTTAAAAAATTTTAAATAAAAATAAATAAAAAATAAATTAAAATGTCCTGCCTTACTGTGATAGATATTTAACAGAAAATGAGCAAAGTAATTTCCCAGTGGGTCCCTACATGTGTATATGTGCATGCATGCACACGCACACACACACACCCTCAGCCATCCTACTATCTCTCCTCAAATTAACCCAAAGCTGTACTGGGAAAAAAAAAAAAGAGTACAGAGTTGTACAAGTATCTATAATGGCATCACTTCGAAGTATCAATTATAGCAAGTCCAAGTACTTCAGAGGAGAAAAGGCAGGCCGGCGAAGCAAGGAATTTTACTAGCAATTAGGAAAGTTCTAGAAATCACAGCTGGCAATGGGTCTGGGTCAAGCAGGCTAGGCAAGGTAGAGTCAGAACAAAAGGGAATAGGGAAGGTGAGGGCAAGTAGTGGGTCAGAAGCCTGATAAACAGTAACCAAGAGGCCACTGATGCTTGAAGCCAGAATAAGACAGAAGCTGGGAGCTCTGTAAAAGGTAGAAATTCGAAGGAAGACAAGTAGCCAAATGTCCAGACACGGAGAGATATAATATAGGACAAAGTACAACTCAAACGAAATAGAGATGTCAATTTGGGGGTGGGGAGGAGGATCTAATTTAATGGGGCAAAATGTTGCCTTGTCTCTCATCTCAGGAGATTGTTGGGCTTGCTGTGGAGGCAGGGATCAATGCTGTGGCATTGCCACACTGGGGTTTACAGGGAGAAATAGAATACAGGGCTGGAGTGAAGACAGAGAGGGTTAAACAAAAAACCATTTCTGATAAAGGGAGGGAGGTTATTGATGGGAAAGAGGGCTCTCTATGCAGCGAAAGGAAGCATCTAGCATTAGAGGAAGTACACAGAAAGCCTGCATACACACACACACACACACACACACACACACACACACACACACACGCCTCTGCCAATCAAGCTGTGAAGACGTGGAATCTCTCTGAGGAGCAGAATATGCTATTGTATTAGAATAATTTACCGTTCAACCCAGAAAAGATGCGAATGGCATATTGTACTGGGCACACATCTCTCAGAGAGGCAATGCTGCCTCCTTTGATAGGTGCATTGTATTGTGTCTGTCCAGCAGGCAATCTGGGTCTTTTTCTTCCTTCCTAAGTCTGAACTTCATTCTCAAACAAACTGACAGTAGGGAATTTCACTAATGACTTGACACCCTGCTCTAGCCTTTTCCTGCTCTGAAATGATTCCCTCTTTGGGCTCTTTGTTCAGAGACATATTAGTCTGAATTTACATTTGTTGGACTGCATTGTTTCTTCGTTCATTGCAGCATTCTCCAAACTTGGGATTTTTGTTCCCTGCATCGTCTTCCGGCTCGTTAATGTAAATAATAAAGAACATGGTTTCTGATGCTGTTCCCTTTCAGAGCCATATTAATAATTCATTTCCAGCTTGACAGAGTCCTTTCAGCAGCTGCTTTGTTCAAGGCTTGGCTCCTCGTGGTGGCGATAGGTCAATTGTCTTCTGGTGAAATCGAACCGGAGGGCCAGAGAAGGGCATTTGTATTCCCCACGTGTGACCATGGGGGATTAATGGTGAGGGGGAAAATGCACCGGGCCCGCTTCTAAGGCTCCCTCTGGAGACTTAGCCTCTTGTTCCTGTGTTCTTCCCAAATCTGTTCTTTTTAGCATTAATTATGAAGACAGTGAGCTCAGCGTCAAAGTGTAGGAGCTGAAGTCCCAGTTACATGCAGGGAACAAAAAGTCTGTTTGTCAGTCAAGATATCTTTTCTTTCTCTTGGAGCAGAGAATGTAATGGTCTAGTGAGGTCAGCGCAGAGTGCCTTGGGCATGCAGTGGCTTCCGTAGCATCCTGTGCATAGTAGGTGCTTGGATTTCTGCGGGCTGACTTAATTAGAGGATCTGGTTGGGGCAAACGTTCCAGGGACAAGGATCAGTGGGGTAATACCCACCAAAATCATCACCACTCCCCTTTTCCATCAGATAGTCCTCTGGAATATTGAGTGAAACGTGTAAGTCTAATACAGAATATTGAAGTTTTGAAAAACCATAGACAGGGACGGGTAAAAGAGCCAGTTGTAGACTGAAAATAATGGGCTATGTGACACCAGGTGAAAACATTCTGGAGAGACAGCAGTGACACTTTGCCACGTGATGCTGACAGAGGAGGCAGTCAATCACCTATGAAGTACAGTGTGAGGAAGAAGCAGGATGGGGAAAAGCAAATGGGGGCTTTGATCAGAGAGCAGCATCCAGAACCAAAGTATTCAGGGAAGAGGAAGTAATCCTTTCAGGGCAGCCTCCAGGAGCTGTCCTGGGAAAGCAAGGTGCACTGACTCTGAACACACAACTGGGAACTGATTTTAAGATGGTCGCCCATGGCTTTCCAGTCAACCCAAACCATTCTTCATTCCCTGGGTGAATAGGAGTCTGAGTATATGAAATAAAATAAAATAAAATAAAATAAAATAAAATAAAATAAAATAAAATAAAATAAAATAAAATAAAGAGATGTGATGCAACTGAAAGTGCTAATCACTAGATTCAAATTCATACAAACTAGAAGAAAGAGGCAAAAGCATGGTTCCTCGAATGATGCATGTTTAGGGAGAAGAGGTGCTGGGGGATCTAGCCCTTTAACAAGCCGCTCATCCTGACACCCTCATTTCCCCAACAGTCTCCTCAGGCCCTTCTATGCCCCTTCCCTTCAAAGCATTCAGAGTCCCGCACTCTACTAAGTGGAAAGGGTGATAGTATAATTAGGTTACAAAAATTACTAGAACGGGTCACACATCTCCCAAATAAATGTAACATCCTATGCTGTGAGAGGCAGCATAGTTTAATGGTTGAAAGCATGGACTCTGGAGCCAGCCTGCCTGGTTTGCAATCCTGGCTCTGCCATTCACTGACTGTGTGTTCTTGGATCTCTCTCTCTCTCTCTGCTTCCTCATCTCTAAAATGGGGATACTAAAATTAGTACCTACCTCATAGGGTTGTTACAAGGAGTAACTATAGTTAACATCTCTAAGACCCTTAGTGCCTAGCATACAGTAAGTGCTACATAAGTGTTTATTAAATAAAGTCAGTTTATTAAAAATTGCTTTTGAATGTACTTAAAGGACGATCTCTAATGATGAGGTTTGTCACTACAAGAAAAGCATATTGTGGAGCACTCCTCACATCACATTGTAGGGATAACCATCCACCACTAACAAGGCTTTAAAACCCTTACAAATCTATTCATCCAGGATGGATTGACTGCCCATCACTATCCACTTTCAATGATTCTTTTGCCATCCAGTGAACACATCCAGGACACAAGCTAAAAAGCAAAAGCTATGGTTTCTATGTCTCCGCATCTCCAGACCTTTGCCTCCTGTCTGCCTTTGCAAAGTGCTTTCAAGCTAAACACAAATCAAATTCAGCCCCATTAACAGCGCTGCAGATAACAGCTGAGGCTCATTGCTTGGCAACCTCCACCCTTCCACTCACCTCCCTATTTCCTACTGAATCAACTCGTGCTCCAACCCAGGTGGTTAAGGATGTGTCGGTAGGTCACCAGCATGGATCAATCTTTCACAGTCTGTAGGGCTGTGAAGGAAGGGAGGATGTAAATGAACTAGACATCAGTCCTTGTTTGTATAAAGTGACCAGTACAACAGGAAACAAAAGCCAATCCTATATGAAAAGATTTTGCCTCATACATAATAAGGATCCCAGTGGGCAGCCTGACACCAGATGGATAGCTGTAAGAAAGCTATTGCTTCATCGTGACCTGAGCAAAGATCAAAGAATGATGAAATTGATAGGATTTTAATTCTTCCAGTTTGGTACCAAGTTGAAAAATCTTATGAGAAGCAGGAACCTAGTAGAGCACACCGAGAACCAGGGCTTTGGAAGTATTTTGCTCCCACTCCTTGACAAAGACAAAAGACTGGCAGAAATAGGCACAAAACTAGATTTTGAAGACCCTCATTTGCCAAGCATTTTGGATATAGATATTGAATCAGGTTTAACCTGAAACAAAATTGAGACATCCTTTTCATCTTTACTTTGTTTCCATCCCTTTGTCTCTTATATTTCCAGTACCTTGTATTGATCCCTGGCTTTCTAAGAGTCCTGTCCCCCTAAATTTGTCACCTCAGAGAAACCTGACTTTTTCCATCACTGACCTATGTATTGGCAACTCCCCCCTATTTTGCTCCCCTAATGTAGCCTATATCCTATTCTTTTGTAACCTGCTTCCTAAATTATTAGCAATTTAATGAACAAACTGTGTTAAAGTATCAAGGGCTGAAAATTAATTAGTGCTATCTTATTTCATATGGCAGAGACGGTTAGCAGTCCTCCAAAACCTATTTTGCCATTTTTTTCCTGGTAACATGAATAGACTACATTTCCCAGCCTCCCTTACAATTAGATGTGACCATGTGATTGAATCTGACTAGTGACATGTGAGAATCACTTCTAGGTACCACCTCCAGGCCAAAGTTTTAAGAAAATGGTTTGACTCCTTGGGTTCCCTCTTCTCTTCCACCAGCTAGGTGTAGATGCCAATGAGGCCTTGGGGGTTTTCAGGGGCCACAAGATGGAGAAAATTCAAATCTCTAAACAACTGTGGGGAGGAGAACCATTTTGCCAGCCTAAAAACTCATACAGAGTGTGAGCAAGAAATAAACCCTTGTGTTGAGACATTACATATTTGGTTTTACTCATTACCACAAACTAGCCTAGCCTACCCTTACTAAGACACCTGGAATATATGCATTTTTACAGATGTCTGCTATACACACAATCCCCTAACTTAAAGAGCTGACTCTCCAATAGCAATAGATTTCAGGTATCACTGATGGAGATTTTGGGGATAGAGCTTTTGGCAGTACCCATCACATCATCTACAAAGACAAATCATAGATGGATTCAACCACAGAGGATGACAGAAGAGGAAGCTGGACCAAAGCAAAGACCCATTAACTAGGCTAGGTACTGAGGAAACTAAGCAGAATGTAGAGATTGGCCTCAGCCGGGATAGTAGGGATTTCCAAAGCAGAATCCACAGCTTCAGACAGTGGTCAGGAGGAGGAGATCCAACCCAGCAACAAGAAATTCTAGAAAGGTACCAACCCAGAAGTCAAGTATAGTGTCTCTCAACATCATGGCTTGTCCGTATTTTGCCAGTTGATAGGATATCAAGGAGTGGGCTGGGGCAGAGTCTAGGGAGAGAAGATTGGCAGGAAGTAGGCAAGTTTCAGGGTGGGGACACAGCCCGGGGGGAGGACGAGGCAGAATTACTGGATAAACTGTAGGGTGGGAGATTAAAGCAAAAGTCACCTAGAAGGAGGGATGAGGAGCACTACAATTCGGGGGTGGAATGAATTCATAAAGCTCACTCCTGGCTCAAGTGCTTCCAGCTCCATTAAAAAGGTCGAGGTTGGTGGTATATTTTCTGTCATTTTAAAAAGTGATTTAGGAATAAGGTTGGGAGTGGTCTGAGCTGCAAGTGGGGCCTGTCAATAGAGGACCAAGGCACCATGGAAGGCAAAGGCAAGGGGAATGTGGGAGGAACTGGCAATTTAAAGATCCAGGTTTCAGCTAATGTCAGTGCTAGCCAGCAAATCTTCATATGCGTTAGAAAGGCATGAGTAATGTCAAATCACAGGTGAACAATTAAAAACGCATAACATCGTCTTCATTAAATCGGTACCATTAAAGACCAGAACTATTAGCACATTTAAGCATGCATGACTAGTACCTCTCTTACCGGTGAGTGAGCAAATCCTCTTTGTCCTTGTAAGTTTCCACATTAGCCAGATTCAGAGAATTATCCAGCTAATATTGGCCATAGCCATAGTTGGGACTTCTTTTGTAGAAACTGCTAAAAAATAGGCTTTCAGTCTCATTTTGCAATAGTGATCATTTCTGACATTGGATTGTTTGTTGTACATTTATTATCTGTCTCCCTCTGAGCCCTTTCACAGCAGCTAAAGTACTCCCTCTGATGGTCTCTAGGACTCACTCACAGCTAACAACAGGGCATTGTTCTGTTGGATTTTTCCTCGCAACACTTCTAACAACCCCCAAAGCCAGAACCCTGACAGCACTTAGTTCCAGCTTTGATTTAGCTCTTTGGTTCCTTTTTTTGCAAAAAAAAAACAAAAAGAAAGAAAGAAAGGAGGAAAGAAAGGAAGGAAGGAAGGAAGGGAGGGAGGGAAAGAAAGAAAGAAACTGGTATGATCTGTATTGGAAATTGGAAAACACACACACATACAAATATACGATGCACATATAACATGCATAATTTAGCAACTTGGCTCTCCCTGATTCTAAAAGACTTTGCTTACAGAACACTTTGAAAAATTCAAATCAATTTTAAAATGCTGTCTTGCCGATTTGGAGCGGGGAAATATCAGTGCTGCCTTACAGACGAAGGGGAATTGCAGTATCCAATCATCGTAATAAGGAAGCTGGACTGCACAGGGTGATGTGGACAGCAAAGACCAGCCCCACTATACAAAGCCCTACAATTCCAATCATTCATGTCAAAGAGGCTGTGAGTGCCAGGAAAAGAACTTATAGGCATTTCCCCTTGAGCAGCCAGATTTGTAAAGCTCTGTGACCCCCACACCCCACATCCTCACTGATCAGGCCTTATTTTGTCTTTCCTTTACTCCATGCATTCTTTCTACTTTACCCCAGAGCTTGCGGTTACTGTCCGATCCCTAAAATGAGCCCCAAAGCCTCTTCCTGCCTTGTTTCCATAACCGTACTTGACTCCACCACAGAAAATCAGTAACAAGAACCATAGCCTTCCCCCTGAACACCACAGCATCGCTATCGCTTTAAAACAGCAGTTTTCAAACACCAGTTTACCAAATAGGGCTCGGCTGAGCTCAAGTCTCACTGATTTTTTACAAAATTAGAAAAATAAGGTCAGTATAATAAGAGTTTGTCATAAAGCTAAATGTATGCAAATAAAAGGACTGTCCTTTATTCCGTGATTGGTACTTCTTACCTACACTGTGGGGGGAGGGGGGCATTAAAGTGCCCTTTCTTTTATTTTCCTAAGTACTACGGTGACAGTAATTGGTGGCTGAAATTCAGCTTGGTGTTTTTTTTTTTTTTTTTTTGGTTGTGTGTTGGTTTTTTGTTGTTGCTTTTGCTTTGCAAAAATAAACTACCTGGGAGAGAGAGAGAAGAGATAAAGACAGGGACTTCCCTGGTGGTCCAGTGGCTGAGACTCTGCGCTCCCAATGCAGGGTGCCTGGGTCCCATCCCTGGTCGGGGAGTTGGATCCCATTTGCCACAACTAAAAAAGATTCCGCATGCTGCAACTAGAGATCCTGCACATGGCAGCGAAGATCCCAAGTGCTGCAACTAAGACCCGGTGCAGCCAAATAAATAAAATAAATTTTTTTTTTTAAAAAAAGAGAGATAAAGACATTAACCAGTTTATCAACTTAGACCCTTTAAACATTCCGCGAATGAGATTAGAAGGTGGGGGGTGGGGAGGTAGGATGGATCTGTTTCAGTGGGAGGAGGAAACAGAGAGGGCCAAGAAGGGCAGACGCCGCTTAAATACCACAGGTGAGGCGTTTTTTAAAAATTGTGCCCTGGAAGGCAGTGAAAGGAGAACATGGATAGTTGCAAAAGAGGACTTGGAGTATACTGAAGATAAAGTCTTTTTGAGTTTATATTGAAGCCCAGTTGCCACTATGGCCCTCTCGTTTGCCCAGTTACAGTGACTCTCAAAACTGCACATTGCGATACATTGCACTGACATCATTTGGAAATAAGACTCAAATTTTATTCTGATAGCAATTAAATTCTCAATTACCTGGAAGGCAAACACAGTTATGCAAATTATAGATGCAGGCTGACGAATATTAGAACTCAAATGGTGATCACTTCAGAACTAGGCATTTTGCATCTCCTTTCCTTTTTTAAAGGCGGAAGTGAAATTTAGTTGAACTGGACGTTGTGAATCACAGGACTAAACTCTATTAATTTTCTGAATATAAAATGTTAGTTTAGCTTATCTGAAAATTGATCTTCTCCCAAGATTACCCCCTTAATCTTTCTCCCTCTACTTCTTCATAAATGCATTATCTAGTTCAGTCACTATATTATTTATCATCTATTATTATTTATTAATTCACCAGTACTATCATATAATTCAGCAGTGGAATTTTTGCCATAATGCTTTTCGGTACATTTGCATACTGAATAAAACCATATTGATTCTTAAGGATTTTTATGCTCTAGAAATGCTTGCTGCAGACAAATTTGCAAACAAATTTTTATTTGGTTTCCGAAGACATTATTTTGACATGATTTCAACTGATGCCAACAAATCAAACCAAGTTCTGCAACAAATGCCTTCTTAATGGGTTTTGCGCTATTTGTTTTAGCTGACACCATTTATTATAATTTAACAGCATTTCCTTCCTAGGAAAGTCCAAAATCAATAAAAAATGGTGACATATGTTTGTATTTATTTGGAAATACAAATGCAACCAAAGGGCTCTGTCAGTGTACAATTAATAGAGTACAAGATATGGTGGTTTGGGGGGCATCTGATTGCCTGTCTTGCAACGTGAATTTTTGAAATAGCTTGGGATTCCTGCCCCGCGACTTTCAGGTTAGGATAGAATTTCACATTAACGATAAATCACCTTGGATATGTGGTTTTCTATTTCAATTTGCTGCAACGTAGCTTCATCAGTTCACAAGGTGGGGAGAGGGACCACAGCTGAGATGAGGAGAACAACAAGCCGATAATAAAATATTAAGACAAAGAAAAAAACACATGCGAAATGTTATTACCGTGAGAGGTGCTGAAACTGACATATCTGTCTTTTCTTCCGACTATCATGACGCAGAGTCTGGCAACGGAAATCCCAAAGCCCAAGATGGGGCACAGAGGTTCAACATGAAGTTCTCCTCACAACAACCCTCTAGACTTTTTAGATAAATTCTTCTTCATATTGACAGTAGGGAAATATTATTAAGAATTCCAAGAAGAAAAAATATCCTGCTGTGGGCCTGACTGCCAACCCCTTCACAAACACATTTTCAGGATCTGCCTGTCTCTTGACCCAGGTTCAGTCCCTTGGTTCTCTTCTGCAGACCAGGTACAAATGAAATTCTATCATAGAATTATAACATCTCATGGTTAGAAGGATCTTAAAAGTCATCTAGTTCAGTGGCTCCCAAAGGCTAGTCCAGGGACCAGTGCCAAATCCTAATGAAATTTTGCAGGTCTGTAAAAAATCAGGGCAATGTGGTAGAAAACTAAATCTATTAACAGACTTCGCTTCATTCTATTTTTGAGGTATGAAATGATGCTGTTCAAAATGGTAGGGTTTTTTTTCCCCTTCGTGTCCTCATTAGAGTGTGAACCTTCATTGCTTGTCTCAGATCTCCACGAGGAAAGAGCTCCACTAATATAATATTCGTCCCTCTCTCACCCCTCGTTTACCTGTCTCCATGGGAGAAGGAGTGAATTATTTAATAGGTTTGAAAGAAGGGACTGAGCATCTTCAACTTGGCCCCTTCTGAGTTTCTCACTTTCTGGAGCCATCTTGTCCATGGATGTTCACATTCTGTGCCAAACAGTTGTCCAATTGGAACAATGGCTGGGTGGCTAAGATGAGCAGGGTTGAAGTATTACCACAGCCACTTGGCTGCAGATCTAAAGCCCCCATCTCCATTTCTCCCTTATTAGTGCTAGCAGTGATATTTTATCTTCCAGCTAACTCCTGTATCTATACCTCAATTAACTGCTAAAACTTATAGAACACTTATTATGAACAAGGAACTGTTCATATGATTTACACTTGAGTTAAGTATTATTATGCCATTTTACAGATGAGGAAACTGACACACAGAAAGTTTAAGGAATTTTACTAAGGTTATTCAGCTAGTAAGTGCCACAAGTCTATATTCAGACCCAAGCAGCCTGGCTCCAATTTCCAATGGGTTTCAGACTCAGGAAGAAAAGAAAAGTGTTATCCATTGCCAAAAAAGTGTTATCCCCAAAATCTTATCAGGACTTACTTGGTTAAAAAAAAATATTAAAAGCTGGAAACCTACATCAGTACTTTCAATTTTTTGTTTAATCTTCACTAACTAGTCATATAGATCCAGTACAACAAGTGACTGGCTCCAAGCATTCATGTCCTTCAAGGATCCCTTCTCCCTCTTCCTGCCCATTGTTCAGGCTACATCTATGTACCTGAAGACTTAGAATAATAAGAAACACTATCAAGGCTTCCCTTTTCTTGCTGGAGCAGCTCCAACTGATAGAAAATTTTTCCTTGTATTCAGCTATAATCTGTTCCTAGATTTGTCATAAGTAGCCGCACAACAAATTTAACCCCTTGTGGATAAAACAGCCCTCCCTAAACATTTTTTTTTCACTCCTAATTAAACATCCTGGGTTCCTTATGTCATGGCTTGGAGTTTGTTCATCACACTAGCAATCCTCTTCTGAAAGGACTCTATTCTGATTATATGTCTCTAAAGGATGGTGTCCAGAAAGGATTCTAATACTGCAGGTAAAGCCTGGTCACTAATGATTAGAGCAGGCCCATTTCTTTGCTAGTTTGGGATTTTATATTTCTATAAATATCCCCTCCTTCTCTTGGCTCCCAATTTAAATAAGTGATTTTGTCAGTAACTGAATCATATGGAAGCCCATGGCCCAGGCCAGAGGAGTTTCCAATCTTAACTATTATCTTGAAATCAATGACCAATCAGTTCACATGTGACAAGAAGGTCAGAGGTCATTTATACCCACATATATGTCTGATACCACCTGGCACTTAGCTTTTGACTCAGGTCTGCTACCAGTCCCTCTATTTTTCCATGGTTACTGATATTTGATGCTGACCTGATCTGACAATTGGTCTTGTTGTGCCCTTTGGTTTCCCTGAAAAGGGATCTTGTCGAATACCAGGGGAGCCTGACAGTACCCTCAGGCCTAACTGTCAACAAGCATTTTCTCTATTCAGTTTGCTTATCTGGTCTGTGCCTTTGGCTGCTTTTATAAAATACCAAAACATCCAACTTATTCTGTCAATAAATCAGGCAATTCGATGGATGAAGATTAGTAAAGCCAGTTGTTTATCAGCACATCGGAAAGCATAGTAGTCCAACTGTAAAATACTTAAGAACGGTATTAAGGTAAATTTATGTAAGACAGATCCTTAATGAATTGGGGAATAGTTAAGATTAGTAGGAATTGTTCCTAAACTTTGAAGCTTGATGTCATGAAAAGCAAATACATCCATCTTCCCATAGAATTTCTCTTACTGCCATCATTGAAGGTACAGGTGTGGGCCATAGGGGATACTGATATGACCCAATCTGGCAGGTCTTAAATTCTTATAGAAAACATGAGAAAGGGACAAAATAATTCAGAGAAAGGATGTGAAAATTCAGAATTCATAAACTAGTTATATCATTGAATGCCTGTGAGACACCTTTAAAAGCCAGATTCATCCATGAATCTCAAAGCATTTTCTAATCATTAATTCATAAATGCACATAATGCCATAAGGAAACAGGGCAATGATAAATTATTATTTTAAATATAACAACCCAGAGGTTATGTAGCTCGTCTATGGATAACAAATATGACATTTAGAAACTGAAATACACGAAAGAAATTCTCAGTCCTGCCTTTTATCAATTTATAAAGGCTGCATGGCCTCGGTTGCCTCAAAAATAAATCAGTAGCTATTTAGGATTAAGTATTTGGCTTTTTTTCTAACTAGTTTATAAATTAAACCATAAGCCACATGAAAGCATTTTGACAAAGTTGTTAAGAAGGAGGTGATAGAATCCTGAGCTTTAACTAAAATGATCCCTTGTTTTAAATAAATTCACTTTGCCCTAGTTCTAATTTAGATAATTGATCAAATAAAAAGTTTATTTAATTTACTTTTTGAAGTATCTAAGGAATTTTCATGCTGGAGCACCTTGTGCTAAAACGTAGTACTCAGTGGTGAGATATAGCATCATACTATACTTTCTAGATACTATTTTGACCCATAGAAAGAGTGAAGATGTATGCTCAGGAAGTCACCCAGGCTTAGGATAAATCCATATCCTGAAGAAGGCTAAGAGGAACAGTGAACCTATGGCAGAAGAGAGACCCCAAACAAAATACCTGCCCCCCTGCCCTGCCCGCCCTCAAATAACCATGGCATCAATGCCATCTAAGAAATGTCTCCTTGGCACCTACCTCTCTCAGTATTTGTAACACATTCTATTTGGCAATGGGCTGGTACACATGGCAACACATCTTCAGTGTTCTAATGTGAGGCAACAGTAAAACAGGATTTGTCTTATAGTCAATGTTGTTGGAATACACCGCTTTGGTCAAGCAACAGATACCAACAGAATGCTGAGATTAAGAAAATTTGCTGTCCCAATGCCTTTCATGTACTGAGTATGAGTTTATTCCTAAAAGGAATGCTTAGTTTAAAACCTGAAGTTAAAAAAAAATAAAGAAATTTGGGGAGGAGAGGATAAAAATGACAGCAATAGAAAGATGTTTAACCAAACTGAGTTAACAAAAAATATTTTAAGAATAATGATTTTACTCTCTCAAATTGCTTATAATTTTCATGGCTGACCTTTCTATGAATATTGTACCTTTTGGGTTCTTCTCCAAACTAATTGTCATTTATTATATCCTGCAGCTACTCCTCCTGTTTACCAGTCCTGTGGATCAGTCAATAGGCCCTTTCAATTTCAGTACAAGTTATATGGGAATCAAAGGTTGGGATTACCAAAAGCTTTTCCCTTGCCCACGTGGAAACTGCTTACCAACAGGTAGGACTGAAACTCAGGTCAACTGTCTCCCCTCAAGACCCTATGGAAAACAACTTTGGCCTGAGGCCCTTCCCATCCAGCTGCCCTGGCTCTACTCCCTTGTTCCCTCTATAACCTTTTACTCCCTGCCTTCCTTGAGTTTGTGCTTCTCCCAGGCTGCTCAGGGGCTTCACCTTCCCTTTTAACCTAATCACCTGAAAACCCTTTCCTCTTTTTTTAAAAAACTGAAGTATACTTAATTTACAATGTTGTATTAGTTTCAAGTGTACAGCAAAGTGATTCAGTTATACATACATATTCGTTTTCATGTTCTTTTCCATCATAGGTTATTACAAGACATTGAGTAGAGTTATAACCTTATAACCCTTTCCTCTTGAGTGTTCTCTTCCTTCAGGGTTTTGCCCTCTGATTTTCAAGATGAAGACAAAATATCCTAGAATAGAATCCCCTAGTAAGTGGAATTTAACATAGTCGAGTTTCAGCTCGAGTCAGCCTGAAATGCATTAGATTCTCCCATATGGTCACTGAGGGATTGGTGGGTACACTACTTAACTATCTTAAGCCTCGGTTTTCATGTATCTAAACGGGGATAATACTTACATGACATGCCTGTTGAAAGGAACCGCTATAGATAGGTAAGAAAGTGCCTGATTCTCAGGTTTTTGACTTGAGTGTCTGAGTTGGAGGGGAAGGTGATGACTTTTGAGAATATATAGTTTACGGTGCCTATGAGTCACCAAGCCCTCGTGTCAGCTGAAAATATTGGTTTGGAGCTTAAAATAGAGAAGTCAGAGGCAGAAATACAGACACAAAAGTCATCAGACTACACTGATACTGCAGAAATGGATGGGATTGCCCAAGGGAAAGGCAGAAAGTGAGGAGTGCAGATGGTTATGATCAGGGCTCTGAAGAACAGCAACAATTAAAAGGTGATTAGAGGAAGGCGACCCAATAGGGGAGACTGAGGAATGGCCATAGAGAAGGAGAACCAGCAGGGATGTGGTATCAGTAACCAAGGGAGGAAAGAATTTTCTAAATGGATTCGTCATCAGTGTCAAATACCAAAGAGAAGTGTCAGCCGAGAGGAAACACAGTCGTTTACTGAATTTGACAGGAAGGAGTCAGTGACGTTTGCCAGTGTTGTTCTAGTGGAGTGATAGGGGGAGAAGCATAACTCTTAATTAGACACACATCTTAAAATACTGTAGAGTTCTTTTTAATGCATATGGAAAGTGGTTTCTCAGTAGACTACTAGAGTATGTTTCCATTAGAAGTGATGGACAGGTGCTAAGCAGATAGTCCAGGAGATGAGAGCCTGACCGTCTGGGATGGGCTACCACCACAGAAAACATGTAGGAAGGGAGCTTTGTTTAAGCAGATTAAGCAAGAGCTAATGACTCTGGGAACTTTGCCTCTTACTATGTAAAAGGAGAAGCTGGTTTGTGTACAGTGTGGTTAATAATGAATTAAAACTTTCAGTCTCTTGCTGCACACACCGATTATAATATAGTAGAGGATTAAATGATCATGTTTGTTTTAACCCAGATTTTAGCCCACCCAAAATAGTGAGGTCCATTATGTAAACTGAAGCATGTTAATTTGGCATAGAGCGAGTAAAAAGTATCTTTTCTTTAATTCAATGGAATCTGTTAAATAAATAGGGCTGCAGGCAACACAGCTGAATTTTATAGCCTGGAGCTCTTTCCCATAAGCATTTGTTGAGCGAATTTACATATGAAGTTAGCCTAAACTCATTGAAATGAAGAAGCCATGGCTTAGGAGGAAGAGTTGAGAGAACTGGGGATATTTAGCCTTGATGAGCCAACTCAAAGGAACAGGAGGACTTCTTCAAACACATGACACATGAAAAAAGGACGAGAAAGTTGTGACCCCAAAGCCATTCTAGGACCTATGGGAGAACTCTACGTAAAGAAGAATTTGCACTCCATAAAGTTCCCATTAGTAAGGGCTGTCCCAAGATAGATAGGCTACCTCAAGGGTTACTCAATTCCCCACCACTGGAAATATCCAAGCCTCAGTTAAATGGCCATTTGTCCCAGATGCAATAAAAGCAATATAGCTGAATCAGTTCAGATTCTATTCAGTTGTATATAACAGAAAGAAAGCAAAAAATATGTATCAGAAAATAAGATAATGGCTTAAATAATATAGAGAGGTGTATTTCTCTTTCATATGAAAGAGGTTTGAAGGAAGGCAGTGCAAAGCTGCAGGGTAACTCCATGGTATCCTCACATACCTAGGTTCTTATCCTTCCATTACATCACCCTACCACTTGTCTTCCACCCTTAAGCATTCCTCATGGTCCTTTGGATTCCAACCATCATGTCCTCAGTGTCAGCCTGAAGAAGCATAAAATGCAGAAAAACAAAAAGGGGCCCCTCTTAAGTGTGCCAACTGCCCTTTAGAAACATTCCTGGAAGCCCCAGGTGAAACCATTGCTTCAATATCACTACCTAAAAGTTAGTCTCATGGCCTTGGCTAGCTGCAAAGAAGGCAGGAGAGTAGGATCTTTTATTCTAGGCAGAAAGGTATCCATCTGAAAATTAGCATTTTGGATCTAAGGAGAAAGAGGAGAAGAGGTATTGGGGTACGCAATTGACACCTGTGACTTAACAGCTATCTGATGAGTCTGAGTTGAATGAAGTTTAAGATTCTTCCCACCCCTTAGATGGTGTGAGCATATATAGAATAATATTTCAGGAGAGCTGCTTTCAACATACTCTTAATCTGGGAGATAAAACTGCCCCTACATGTACCTCATCATCTGTGTAACCAGTTCCCTGCATATCATCACCTCTGTTTTAACCACTCAGAGTGGTTGTCTTTTTTCTGGTTGGACCTAGATTAATGCTGTGCCTGAAACAAACTAATCTCACTGGTTAAAATCTCTCTTTTGAAAGTGCCTGAGGGAATAAAATATAGAATAAGGATGTTTTCGTGAAAATAATTGGGCAAGGAGAGATGCAGAGAGCCTGGGGCATTTCATCAGTGGGAGAAGAAAGCCATGAGAACAACTACTCATTCAAATATCTAATATTTAGCGAGCATGCACTGTGTGCCAGGCATGGTTAGACGCTAGAAATACAGTGGTAAACAAGACAGAGTCATGGTTTCTGGCCCCAGGGAGCTTAGAGTTGGTAGAAGAATGGGAGATCAAAGAAGTATAAGAAAAGTAAGACATCAGAATTGAGGTTGGGGACCTCAGTCCAAAAGCCAACTTCAGTAACCTGATAATTCGGCCTTTGCCTTGATTCATAAAAGTGGGAGCGCAAGGGCTGTTTAGAAATGTCCAAGGAACACTGACCTTGAAACTATTCCTCTCTCTTTGTGCCCTCCTTTGTGATTCCTTAAAAGGCAGTGTTGTTCTGTGCTCACAATTTTCCAGTCCTGCTTTCCATAATCCTTGCCTTGCCTTGTGCTGGGTTATGCGGCACTGTGTCAACCCATTGTAAATATTGCTGCGTTTGCAAGTATAATAACAAGTTCCATGCAACTCTGTCTTTCCATATTGTCTGACAAAAGGCTATTATTGTTTTAAATTTGTACTTACATACTGTAATATTTGCATTTTGCATTTAATCACTGTCACATTTTAGTGACGGGCAGTGGAGCTGGGGACAACAATTGGTATTCTGTATTTTGACCCGAAACAGTACCCACAGCTGGGATGTTGCCCAGACCCCTAGAGCCTTCAGGGATTCATAACTCAATGATCTTAATGTGTCTGCTGACCTTCCAGACAGTTCAGTCATCGTTGTTTTGTACCTAACTTGCTTGAAATTTAAAACTACTTTATTCAAGCAAAGGGAAGCAAGCACTGTATTTTTCAAAAGTCTCCATTTTAGGTGGCTTTGACAGTCTCCTCCCAGTCGCCTTTTCTAAGTATCTTGACTCTTCTTCAGGAATAATGCACGGTTTGGACTTGACTATCAGTGTTGCTTATTATATTCTCCTGTCCTTTCTCAAGAGTTTGTCATCGTTCTTCAGCTGAATTGTAAGCAATTCAAAGACAGGACCAGGTTTTTTAATTTATTTTTGGTCGATGACACTATATTCCTTCTCCTTTTTTTTTGCTTCTGTTACTCTTTTGGTGAGCCTGAGATATTACCCAATCTCAGCCTTATTACCACAACACTCCAGCCTTCCTACTCCTAGGCTAGGCCAACAACTAACCTTGTGACCTCGGTCAGGTTGCTTAGCCTCTCAAAACCTGTTTTCCCATCCCTGGAATGGATCTGATACCCACCTCTTACTGTTGCAATTAGAATGAAAAGAGAATAACCTTTCAAACAGCAGCGCCTGGCACAGAGCCTCGCACATAGAAGGGATTTCAGTTGCTTTACTCTTCCTCTCCCTCTCCCTGACCCACACACCACCAAAAGAAACTGTTCTGAGACCCACACCCTCAAAGTCCTATCCTCTGTTAACATGACCACACTAGTCAGTTTAGTGCATTATGCCTGCTACATAACGTATTTATATTTTAAACAGAGTTCCCTCTAGAGGAATGGCTTCAGTCTCAATTGAACTGACACCTGAGCACATTAATTAGTTCCCTTCCTGGCTTCTTCTGTCATTGTTTCCTGCTGCATTCAGAGTCATCATAGCACTTAGTGCAATTTGAAGTCAATTACTTCATTACCTCACTGTTTATTGTTTACCTCTCCCAATAGACTGTATACCAAGGGCAGAAACTATGTCTGCTTTAATCACCAATTTCTAGAACCCAGCAGAGTGCCTAGCACAGAGCAGACAGTAAATATTTGGGGGATAGATTGATGGATGGAGGGATGGAGTGATGAATGGATGGGCAGACAGATATAAGTGGAAAAATTAATTGCATACATGGAACACAATGCAGAAATTTCAGGCTCACTAGAAGGATGATAAGAGTTATATTTGAGGGCAGACAGGTTATTTGTCACCTCAAATTGTATGGAGATAGACTTCCTTGAAGAGGAAGGGTTAAGAAAAGGGTTGACTGAATGGAGCAAATGGATTTGTACAGATGGCAAGCAAGATACATTTTGAGAATCTGCAAAGAGGATGTTGTGTCTAAAGGCCCAGGAACTCCTAAACCATAATGTTTATCATCAAATACTTTTCATACAAAACACCAGAAGAGGCCTGACATATAATTTATTCCGCTCTTTCCTTTGTGTCTCCTGCCCAGAATGTAACGTGAAAGCCAGCTGCTTGGACTCCTAGATTCTAGCAAGAGTCCTTAGCTTCTGAAGTGAAAAATACACCACCACCAACCTGTCACGGCTGAGGAATCAGAAAACAAGTTAGGTTTTTGAGCTGTCAGGTTGAAAAGGATTTGCAAGCCCCTTCCCACCTACTCTGTGCTATGAAGACGGATTTCCAGAGGTTTGAGAGAGATTTGTACTGCGGCTTCGAGGTTTACAAAAATGCCACCATCTGAGGAGTTTGAATTATTCCTCCCCTGTATTTCATTTGTAATGTGCCTTTGCCAGCATAAAAAGTATTAAAAGGGCATTTGGAAAAAAGAAAAGGGCATTTGAACAGTAATAAGGCCCTTAACACTTATGAGCAGCTATTTCCCTTGCAATGCAGTTGCGCTGAAGGGAAAAAAACCAGTAACAAACTGGGTTAACCCCTTGTCTTCCAAAATCTAATACCACTTAGTTTTAGTGAGGAACAAGTCCCCAGAGTGATTAATTCCTGAAAGACAAAAAAATGTGGATTTTCAGTTAAACATTTTTGATCTACTCCTTCTCTCCCCTACTCCCCTACCTCCTCCTTACTTGGAGGGAGGAATAATTCACTCAAGAACACCCCAAATTGGAGAATCCATCAAATTTAGGGTAAAATGCCTGTGACTCAAAACATTTGGGTGAGTCAGTTCACAATTAAGAAAATATCTGAATTGTATAATATTTTTTTCCCGGTCTTTTTTAAAATATTGAAGTAGAGTTGATTTAAAATGTGTTAATTTCAGGTATACAGCAAAGTGATTCAGTTATACATACATATATATCTATTTTTAGCATAATATTTTAAAAATATTTATTATTTATTTATTTTGGCCATGCTGTGTCTTAGTTGTGGCACACGGGCTTTATGTTGCGTCAGGCAGACTTCCTAGTTGCAGCATTTGAACTCTTAGTTGCGGCATGTGGGATCTAGTTCCCTGACCAGGGATCAAACCCAGGCTCCATGCATTGGGAGCACAGTCTTAACCACTGGACCACCAGGGAAGGCCCATAATATTTTAATTTAAAGTTTTTTGCTTTCAAGCAAGCAGCAGTAGAGTGCAATAGTTAGGAATATAGACTCTAGAGTCAGGAATGTATTAGCTTGAGACCTCTGGCAAGTCAGCCTCTCTGAATCTGTTTTCTCAAATGTAAGAAGAGAATATACCAGTATCTATTTAATAGACCTTTTCTAGAGGTTTTAAAAATCATCACTGAAAGTATAGAGCATAATCCTGGCCTATTCTAAGTGCCTCCTATATGTTAGCTAAGTTATTGCTAATGTCACCAAGTACGTCTAAGGAGATTTACTTCGGAGACCACCTTTGAATGGCTACTCTTAGACTACTTGCTTTCACATCCTGCCTTATTAAGTGGAGACTTCTAATTGGTACACGAATATTTATTTATAAATGAATATTTCTAAAGTGCATGGAATTTTGTCTTGTTAACATTATCCTTCATTTGTTTTCTTTACAAACAGTATATTTAAAAAAAACTTCATTCCGCCAACAATCTTAGTATCATCACAAATACCAGTTAATAAGATTTTACCATATTTTGATTTTTCAAAGTACTTCTGGGCATTTAAACTAAAAAAAAAAATTCTTTTCATACTTCTTTGCTCAAATGCAAACAAAAACTGTCCTGAAAGGGGTGTACAGGCTGCAAGTGAAAACTTGATATTCAGCCAAGACTTAATTCAGAGTCAATAAAATAATACTCCTATGCCTAGGTAGATGTGTAAATTTTCTCCACATGATAAATAAGCAGGCTGTGATTTCTATCAAATCAATCTTGGCTTGAGTCAGTCCTTCTCTAATCAATAAATCTGGATGTGCACTGAAATATGAAGTCAATATGTGCAGTGTTACATCCACTTCAAACTCCTTCATCCAAAATACCTAGCAATTTTTCTATTATTGCCATAAATTCAAAATACCAGGCTTATTTCTTTTTCTTTTAACTACCACTTTAAAGGGACAATAAGTTTCTGGGTCCTGAAAAAGCTCTTACTTGGATCTGGTTAGAAATTCACATAGATTCTTTGAGCCAATCAATGCAGTAGCTACAATTACATTGGAATGCACTATAAAGTAGAATTGGGTATGAGGCAGTATTAGTGAAAATGGAGGTGTTTGAAAGTTATTGCTGGGATATTTGGAGTTTTTATTAGCAATTCTAAGAAACCGGAGGCTTTTGGGTAATGTGTGAATCACAGAAAAGATATCAACCATTTTCTGGCCAAGGTTATGGACCTTCTACTGCTTCCCTTAACAATATTCCTTTTCATTGTGTGTATGTGTACAACACAGCCAGCCTCATCGAAGACTTCCAATCTTAGCAAGGCAATAAGTTTGTGCAACTTCCTCAGAATTTTAAGATTGCTGGAAGATCCCAGCCTGCTCATTCCTTTTCTGTGCTCAAAAGAATTGCAGTCAGCCCTCTTTGCATCCTTCTAGACTTGTTTCCTTTTAGTAACTTCTCCTGACACTCTTTACTAGGGGCTGTGGGATATTTTGGAGATCAGTTCTTGCCATCACCCCCACATGATCACCTTAAAGCTGTGTGTGACCAGGATCTGTGTCTATCCCAAGCTTACTCAACTCAGAAGGGGTTGTCCTTCATTTTGAAGTGTTTATTCCATTGTTAACAGGTGCATTTTGACTGTTGATCAAGACTCCTAGCTCAGGGGTTCTTATACTGGGGTCCATGAATAGAATGAAAAGTCCTGTGAATTTGGCCAGGAAAAACTTAAATATGTACTTTCACGAACCTCTAACTACAATTTAGCATCTCTTTCAACTATGAATGTACACATCACAGTTAACATTAGCAGTAACTGTGAGGTTGTCACCAATTAACAAAAACACAGATTTTCATATCACATTACAGGTGTTATAGATATCTCACAATACCACTCATGCTTGTTGCTACTTCAAAATTATGATAATTATTAGACCCATCAGTAGATTTTATAATTTGGCAAACTATTCCTACCGTCTGCTTTTGTCAATAAAGCATTAATTGGAAGACAGACATGTTAATTCATATGCATATTGTCTGTGGCTGCTTTCCCACTACAAATGGCAGAGTTGAGTGGCTTCAACAGACTATATGGTCCACAAAGTCTAACGTATTCATTATCTAGTCCTTTATAGAAAAATTTACCAACCCCTGATTGAATACGTTCATATGGAGGCACATATTCTATTACTACATTACAATTTTAAAATAATTATTCTAACTGTATTTCAAAATAATTGGTCTCCTTTTAAATTCTATGGATTTATTGTATTTGTTTAAAAACATTATTTTGAGAAAAGTTCCAGAAGCTTTACCAGACTAACAAAGAGGTTCATGAACAAGAAAAGCTTAGGAATGCCTGGCTAACTTGAGAATGAAGTTCAAGTTGTAAGCATGTACTTGTAGACGTACTTTATGGGTATCTTTTTGCCCTCAGCAAATAGCTTTAACTACCTAACTGTGGACTTCCTTCTGTTCTTCATTTTACTTAAGTGTTTTATTATCTTAACTTCATTTTACTGTGCATTGTTTTATTAAATAATTAATTTGTTCCACAACTTATTTATTGAATGCCTACTATGCGCCAAACACTGAGGATACAACAGGAAACAAAACAGATCAGAATCCCTGCCCTCACAGAGCTTACATTCTAGCTGACAGAGATATGCAATAAAAGAAAACAATATTATGTAAGATGATGACAAGTGCTATACATATAAATTAAAGCAGAGGGCTTCCCTGGTTAAGAATCTGCCTGCCAATACAGGGGACACGGGTTCGATCCCTGGTCCGGGAAGATCCCACATGCTGTGGAGTAACTAAGCCTGTGCACCACAACTACTGAGCCTGCGCTCTAGAGCCTGAGAGCCACAACTATTGAGCCTGCGTGCCACAACTACTGAAGACTGCATGCCTAGAGCCCAGTGCTCCACAACAAGAGAAGCCACTGGAATGAGAAGCCCATGCACCACAACGAAAAGTAGCCCCCACTCACCGCAACTGGAGAAAGCCCGTGCGCAGCAACAAAGACCCAATGCAGCCAAGAAATAAATTTAAAAAAAAAGAAAAGAAAGCAGAAAATACGTATGTGCTTTTATCAATAAATGGAAGACCAGAGAAGGCCTCACTGAGAAGGCAGCACTTGAGCAAAGACCTAAAGAAGATGAGGGAGTGAGCCATGCTGGGAACGGGGGACAGACACACTGGGCAGAGGAAACAGCTAGTGTAAAGACCCCAAGGGAAGAGTGTGCTTGGCTTCTTCCAGCAAGGAGACCAATGAGATTGTAATAGAATAAGTCACATAGTGAGAAGTGGAAGATAAGATCAGGAGGTAAGGAGGCTAGAGATTCTTAGCTCTCCCTGGGCCTCAGAAGCACCTGGGGAACTTAAAAAAACTGCTGATACCTAGACCACACCACACACTATCCCTCCTGGAAATATGCCTTCAGTTTATTTAGGGGCAGGGTCTAGATATTGGTGGGTTTTTTTTTTAAGTTTTCCAGGTGATTCCAATGTGTAATAATGATTAAAAACCATTAGGGCAGGGCCATAGGCCATTGTACAGACATTCCTTTTTGCTTCAAGTGAGATGAAGAGCCGTTGGAGGGTCTTGATAAGAAAAGTGACATGATCTCACTTAGGTTTTAACAGGATCACCCAGGCTGGGTTAGAGGGTTAAGGGTGGAATCAGGGAGACTAGTTAAGAGGCCACTGCAATAATCCAAGCAGTTGTGATTGCAGTAAAGGTAGCAAAAAAGTGGTTAGATTCTAATTATATTTTGAAGGATAAACTATTAAGATGGCTTTTCAACGGAGGTGGGGGGATGAGAAAAAGAGTCAAAGATGAAGCCAAGGTTTCGGGCCTGAGCAACTGGAAGAATGAATGGCCCTTTGCTAAAATGGGCCCCATAATGGGAGGATCAGATTGTGAGGAAAATATCAGCACCTCAGTTTTGTTACGTTTCAGATTCTTATTAGATATACAAGAGAAGATACAAAGAGGCAGTTGGATATACAAATCTGGACTTGAGAAGATAAATCTGGACTGCAGATATAAATTTCGGATTCAAAAGCATGTTCATGGTATTTGAAGCAACAAGACAGGATGCTAACACTGAGGGAGTGACTGCAGACAGAAGTGAGAAGCAGTGGAGGATTCTGACATTAAGAAGTTGGGGAGAGAAGGAAGAACTGCAGAAGGAAACTGGAACAGCCAGAGAGATAGGAAGAAAACCAGGTGTGATGCCTGGAAGCCAATGGAATTGTCTGCTACATGAAATACAGTTGACCTTGAACAACACAGGGGTTGTGTGCATCAACCCTCCACACAGTCAAAAATCCAGTATCATTTTATAGTTGGCTCTCCACATCTGAGGTTCATGTAGTAGTACAGTACGTATTTAGGGGAAAAAATCTGTGTATAAGTGGAGCTGCACAGTTCGAATGCATGTTGTTCAAGGTTCAACTGTGCATTCCTCTTTTAACAAAACACTACTTAAGATTTTCTATAAATCTCCCTTATCAAGTAACCTCCACCCAGTCCCAACCCCAGGTTCAGTAACTACTCATTCAACCAACCTCTTGGCACTTAATGGATATATGTCCATACAGTCATATGGACATTTGCTTCTTTTTTCCCTTTTTATATGTCATTTTCGTACATTCTGTACATTCCCACGAGGTCCCCCTTTCCCCAAAGGTGCAGTACTTACTATAGAGAGAGGTTAAGAGCACAGGCTTTCAAGTCAAACTGTCTTAACTCGGATTGCAGTTCTGTCACTTGCTGACTAATTTTAGACAATGTTATTTAACCTTCATATCTCACTTTTCCTTTCTCTAAAATAAAGATAATAGTATTACCTACCTCATGGATCATTGAAAGGATTAATGAGTTAACATACAAGAAGTGCTTAGAACAGTACCTAGCTCAAAATAAATTCACAACATATTATATTTTTTGCTGCTATTATTATTCCTGCAAACCATAAAATATGTCTTCCAAACATTTGGCACCACCACCTATCCAGCATCATATCATGACCCCAACACCACAACACGACCACCCCCTTCTCTAAATCAGAGCTTTATATTCAAGGGAACTTTTGGTATAGTATTTGTATGTTTCCTAACCACCAGCCTGCCCACTGGGCTCATGTGTGCAAAATGTAATAAAAGCCCTTTTGGGACTTCCCTGGTGGCACAGTGGTTAAGAATCTGCCTGCCAATGCAGGGGACATGGGTTCAAAGACTGGTCTGGGAAGATCCCACATGCTGTGGAGCTACTAAGCCCGTGCACCACAAATATTGAGCCTGTGCTCTAGACCCCGGAAGTGCAGCAACAAAGACCCAACACAACCTAAAAATAAATAAATAAATACATGCCCTTTTTTTCCTCCAAGTGACCTAAAAGAAGTCTATCGATGGACCATTTATTCTTATCACAGTAGTGCAATTACATCTAAAAAAATTTTTTTAAATACACAAGAATGGCTATATTTATATGCCCAAATTTGTTTTACTAATATTAATATTTAAGTCAACTGAATTTATTAAAACAACATTTTTTAATAGACTATTTCTGTAGATCAGTTTTAGGTTCACAGAAAAATTGAGAGGAAGATACAGAGATGTCCTATATGTTCCCTGCCCCCACACATGCTCAGCCTCCCCTAAAACAAGATTTCGTTTTTTATTCTTCTCCCCTTCCTTTATGTGGAGGGTAAGACAGACCCTACATAACTAACTTCTATTTACCCTTCAGATCTCACGTTAGACAGCACTTACTCCAGGGAGCGTTTATTCCCTGCTCTGTGATCCCTAAGTCCCTCTGTGTTTGTACCCATCTTGACACTAATCACACTATATTAGAATCACTTAGTTACCTGTCAGTCTTCGCCACTTCAGGAGCATAAATATTGTGTCAATCTCATAGCCTAGTGACTATAACAATACTTAATGCATAGTAGGTACACAAGAAACATTCGTTTCTTTGTTACTATAGCTGAGTTATTCCCAGTAACCAGTTTGGTAGGGTTTTTTCCTTTTCAACCAGGAACTTTAGTGTTGTGTAGGTTGACGCACAGTCCAAAATAAAATGCAGTGATAATCAGGGGGAACCTTATGTATCACCAGATTAGAAACTACATCTACAGTGAGATTTGAAGGAAAATTAGAAAGCTCCTACACAAATATCTCCTCTACCAGACCATCTACTTCAAGACCATAGATTTCCACAGGTTCACAGATTATAGGATGATAGCAAAACAAAACAAAACAAACAAAACAAAACAAGAGCAACATTCATCGAATGCCTTCTACATGGCAAGCATATTATATATGCTATCTCCTTTAATCTTCGCAATGACTCTATGATATGCGTATGACTACTCACTTTACAGATGAGGAAACAAAGTCATAGAACTTGAATAATTTGCCCAAGGATACACAGAGAATAAAGAGACAGGGTTTAAACACATGTCTGCCTGACTTCACATTTACATGTTTTCTATTGTTCCACAGCAACACCCAGGAGATGGATCCTAGACAATTAAGTCAGAATGGAAGCAAAATACAAAAAATAGCCAGTGAGGTGGCTCTACACGTGGAGGGCATGGACAACATGGTTTTAGGGATGAACAGTCTCATTGTGTACTATAGTTAGCAAAATAATGCCCCCTAAAGGTGTCCATGTCCTAATCCCTAGAACCTGTAAATATATTACCTCACCTGGAAAAAGGGATTTTGCAAATGTGAGTATGGTTAAGGAATTTGAGATGGGGAGATGATGCTGGATTATCCTGGAGGGCTCTGTGTAATCAGATCGGTACTGTATTAGTTTCCTGTGGCTGCTGTAACAAATTACCACAAACTGGGTGGCTTAAAACAACTGGAATTTATTCTCTTACAGTTCTGGAGGCTAGAAGTCTGAATTTAAAGTGTCAGCTGGGACACACTCCTTCTGGAGGCCCTGGGGAGACTCCTTCCTTGCCTTGTCCAGCTTCCGGTGGTTCCTTGACTAGTAGCTGCATCACTCCAATCTCTGCCTCTGTAATCTCACTGCCTCCTCCTCTTCTCTGTATCTTCTCTCTGTCTACCTCAAATTTCCCTCTGCCTTTCTTTTTTTTTTTTTTGGCTGCGTTAGGTCTTCATTGCTGCACATGGGCTTTCTCTAGTTGTGGCAGATGGGGGCTACTCTTCACTGTAGTGTGTGAGCTTCAGAAGTTGCAGCGCATGGGATCAGTAGTTGTGGCTCGAGGGCTTAGTTGCTCTGTGGCATGTGTGATCTTCCCAGACCAGGGATGGAACCCATGTCCCCGGCCTTGGCAGGCAGATTCTTAACCACTGCACCATCAGGGAAGTCCGTGCCTTTCTTTTCTAAAGATACTTATCATCAGATTTAGAGCCCAGCCAGATAATCCAGGATGAACTTTTGTCTCAAGATCTGTAATTACATCTTCAAAGAAGCTTTTTTCCAAGCAATGTAACATTCACAGGTTCTGGGAATTGGGATATAGACATGTATTTGGCGGGGCCAAAGTTCAACCCACAGGTCCTTAACAGTGAAGAACCTTTTCCAGCTATGGTCAGAGGGAGATGTGACTACAGAAGAATGGTCAGATAGTTGCAGTGTTGCTGGCTGTGAAGACAGTAGAACACGGCCACAAGCCAAGGATTAAAAGTGGCCTCTAGAAGCTGGAAAAGGCACGGAAATAGATTTTCCCCTAGAACCTCCACAAAGGAAAAAAAAAAAGGCAGACTTATGCATACTTTGATTTTAGCCCAGTGAAACTCATTTTGGACTTTGAACGTCCAGAACTGTAAGATATTAATTTGTATTGTTTTAAGCAACTAAATTTGTGGGAATTTGTTACAGCAGGGAGAGAAAATTTATGCCAGTATTAAAGAAAGAGCAAATGTTTGGATCAGAACAAGTGTGGAAGCCAGAATCAAGAGGGCACATGGTGGAATAGAAGATGTAATTGCTGCAAGGCAGAGCAGGGCAGATGGCAAGAGCAAGGAAAGCCCAGGAGGTAAACCAGCACAAAGAAAGTAGAAGGACTGATATGCATTATGAATACCCAGAAGCATTCTCGACAATGGAGCATCAGGCCAGGGGACTGACCCTGAAGTAGGAAGCCCAGATCTTGCAGAGGGAACACAGTTGTAAGCACGCTGTCCAGCTAGAATATGTGTGGACAGGAGAGAGTGGTGTCATCTGGCAAGCCTAGCCATATAGAATTGTCTGCAATTTTCATACTACTCACTCTTTGGGTTAAGACATTCAAGGTCCTCCTTAAAGTTCAAGCTTCATACTAACATCACCTATTTAATACAGAGAGAACTTGTTAAAAAGATTTCCTAGTCAGTCACTTAACGAGATCTAAGAGAAAGACTCCAAGACTGATAAGTAAATTCAGATAAGAAATAATGAGGAAATTGTTTACCATAGAGAGCGAAAGTCAGGGAAAATTATTGAGCCTGGCATGTGGTATGAACACAACAAATGGCTGCTGAACGGATGAATGAATACCTGAGTGAATGAAAACACTGAAGACTGAGGAAGTTGGTAGGACATGATGACTTAAAGAAAGAAGGATGCACAAAAAACGGCAGTGGGACTTTAAAGGCAATTTTGGCCTATGTAACCATTTTCCTGAAAGCTGGTCATGGATAATACTTCCCCTGACTGGACTGGTGTGTCTTTTTATAGCATTTATCTCTTTTCATAAATAACTTTATTATTTCTAATTCCTAATTTCAAAAGTAGTACATCTCAAAAGAAAGGGAACTCTCATCACCCCAAAATAAAAAGTTATTTACTTGGAGCATTTACTTCCTATGTCTTTCTCTATAACTCTGCCTATGTCTGTGTCTCAATCTGTGTGTGTGTGTGTGTGTGTGTGTGTGTGTGTGTGTGTAGTACTGTATTTACTGTTTTATAAATTGATTTTATTTTTTTAAAAACAGCACATATTGCGGTTGCTTTTCCAGGTCAATAAATATTCTATTACAACATGATTTTATATGACTACATAATATCTCGACCTATGAGCATACATATTGAACCAATCTTTTATTGTCTTTTTCTTATAATTTTCTGCCATTAAAAACAGTAAACATTTTTATAATTACTGTTTTCCACACATCTCTCATTATTTCCTTAAGGTTAATTCCTACAAGTAGAATGGCATAATTTGTGGATTTAGATACACATTGTCATGTTACTCCATAAAGATATTTACTTATTTACCCCATAAATATATTTACCTATTTACATTCACCAGTTATTATCAACCTTTTAAATTTGCCAGTGTGGCAGATGGATTTACTTTGTAGCTGTCTGATCGCTAATGAAGGTCAATAGTTCATTTATTTATTGGCCATTTTCTGTTTCTTCCTTTGTGAATTACCTTTTATGTCCTTTGTCCATTTTCCTGTTTATGTTTTCATCTTTTTAAAATTAACTTATATGAACTGTTGAAGTAAACCCATTATACTTAATATCTGCTGCAAACATTTTCCCATTTGTCATTTTCCTTTAATTTTTGTTTATTATGGATTTTTAACCTACAAAGGGGGCTTCATACTTGTATGTTTGTTTTTGTAGCATTAACTCAATTTCTCAATCTTTATCTTCCCAATTTTATGACTTTGCTGCTATGCTTAGAAAGACATGCTACTACAAGAATATATAAATACAATAAATACCTACATTTTCTTTTTATTTTATAGTTTTATTTTCACATTTTAATTTTTAAGCCATATAGCAAGTTTTTATTGAATAGTATGAGGTAAGGGTCTGATTTTAGTTTATTCTTAGTATATAGCCATTTATGGGGTAATGAATTTTCACTATAAATTCACCAAAATAAATCCAGGAAAGGGCATACTGATTCTCGAACTAGTGAAAATTTTTTTCAAAACCTACATTTTCCATACTGCACCTTAGGTCTCAGCAAGTAATGAATTTTGATCTGCAAACACAACCCAGCACGCCAGCATTTGCAGATGTACCCACGAGCCAACGAAATAGCAAAGCTCCTTTGCAAGCAAAAGGTCAACTTCCCAGTATGAAGTCTCCAGTTACAGACTCACATTCATTCTCAAATCGCCCGAACACACAGAAAACAGACATATTTACTCTTCACACGATTCAAGGGTGAATTTTGCTCTGAAACCAAGTCAACAACCAAATCTCTTCAACAAGCTGAGGCACATTCCACACTGGTCTCTGGATGAAAGACATTCTGGTAAACTTGGTGAGAGCAACTAGAAGAGAGGGATTTTTTTGATTAGAAGAAAATGCTTCTATTTCACTACAGGCAGTGTCTTTTGGACCTAAATACTCTTGGTTCTGAGTTATATTTTCTATAAGATGTTACCAAGGCAAATACTCAGGGAAAAAGCAGCTGGAGCCATTTGAGGGTTACTAATTACAGGGCATCACAGGTGCAATTTATAATCCTCCTTGACAGATGTGACCCATTTATTAAGCATTGTTGGCAAGCCAGATGCAGGCTAGAAAGAGGTTGGTCTTTGAGTAACACAGCTTTCCAGCAAACTTCTCCATTACAAACAACTGCTGACATAACAGGAAGATTTTTTGGGGGGGCCACGCCCTGAGGCATGTAGGATCTTAGTTCCCCAACCAGGGATCAAACGTGCTCCCCCCTCCCCCAAACGGAAGCACAGAATCTTAACCACTGGAGAGCCAGGGAAGTCCCAGGAAGACTTTTTTTAAAAGACCAACTGATTTTAAAATATCTCACTCCACTCCATGTGGTACTGATGTTGTGGAACCCAAGTTCATGTGCCAGACACACAGCGAGGCCAAACAAACTGAAACGTTGCAGTCTAGAGCAGAGAAAGGTTTACTGCAGAGCTGAGCAAGGAGAATGGGCAACTCATGCTCTAAAAGCCTGAACTCCCTGATGGTTTTCAGGGAAGAATTTTTATAGGCAAATTTTGTGGGAAGGGCTGCAGGGTGTGTGACCATCCTCTGATTGGTTGGCGGGGAGGTAACAGGGCGGTGTTCCAGGAATCTCAATCATCAGCCTTCTGGTTCCAACCAGTCTGGGGTCCAAGTGCCTGTGCTCAGCCTAAAGCTGTCATCCTCCACCTGGGTGGGGGCCTTAATTCCTGTAGAAGAACTCAGAGATGTGTATCACATTGTTACGTATCATCCCTTGAGGAGGAACCAGGACCCTGCCACACTGCTGCAGTATTGTTTCTTCACTGCCTTTCCTTTGTTTCTGCATTCCCTCACTCCTCTAAGTAGTAACTGCTTGAATCTGCCCTTTGGAACACAGGGAAGGTCTAGGAGGCTGAAACCCTTTTCTTACAAATAAGAAATAAGGGACTCAGAAGGGCTTTTGTATTTGGGAAGGCCCCACAAGGTCCTGCTCGGTTTCATTGATAAGCAAAGAAATGCCCAGACAATTCTGTTTGATTATTAACTCTGCCTATATTATACATTACCACAGATTTCAACATTTGTGTCAAAAAGATTTTTCTGAGTCTGAGTCACAATGTTCCAATTAAAATATTTTTTAAATTAAAAAAACATTTCCAATGATTTCCATCCAGCCCATGATGCAGTTATAACAGCTATACTGTATAGAAATGAAAGCTCAGTTCAAAGCATTTCAGGTAGAAGAAAATGTTAAAACAATCATCATCTCTACAGGCAAAACAGCTGATTGATCGGCTTTTAGACTTTCCAGTCATCCTGAGATGGCCTGGAGGTATGGCCAGGGGGTTCCTCAGCCACAAATACAGAGAACTGTTCTCCCCTCCACACAAGCAACAAAAAGACTCAAAGAAAAAATCACATATGCCTTTAATCATTATTATTTTTCTAAGCTCTCCTTTAAAGATAAGGAAAACAAAAATATAATTTATGCTTACAGTTCTGTGACACATAAAAAATATAATTAAAGTACTAAATCTCTCCAAAGAAATGTGATGTACAGAATTAAATTCAGCATTTAGCTGGAAAAGGGTCCCCTCGGAGAGATCAGGTTGATATGTGAGGGATTAGTTCTGAAGTCCTATTGCTGATTTTTTTTCAAGGGATGGTTTTTTGGTCAGCCTTACTCTGATTTCTCCTCACAACTGTCAGTCAGAATGAATTACAGGATATATTACCTGAATCCCAAGATCTAGCTACATTAATAGCCTCTGATTTTTGTTCTTTTGAATGCCATTTAGATATATGGAAGTCATTCTTTCCTACCATATTTCCAGCACCCTCTGAGAAAGCAGCATTTAACATTTCCCACACAAGAGGGCTTTTTTTTTTTTTGGTAATGGATTTCAGAATATAGAAAGTTACAGAGTTTGTTTATTTTTCAATCTTCTTTATTAGTAGCATAAAACTGTCAACCACTTATGCTAGTCTTCAAAATATCAAGCTGATTTAAGACAAATTTTCCTCCACTGGTTGGAGAGTGGGGAAAGGAGCTAAGAAAATGGAAGAATACAGAGAGAGGGGCCATATTTTTTCCCTAAATTTTTTTTTTTGTAAAAACATAGTTCATCTCTAACATATTATTAGCTCTAATAAGGACACCACAAACTCAAAAGGCTCAGAGTGTAAGCTTGGAAGACTGGGTATGTTATTTAGAGACGTGGGCACTGATCACATTTGCTTGCATGAATCTTGAAGAAGCATTTTTGGCTCGTCTCATGAAAAATCTATTGGGATGCCATATATCTGAAAGGACCGTCTTCCCTCCTTGTAGGATGGGAGCCTCAATCAGTCTTTTGTGTTATGACCAGGTGTAAGTCATAAAACAGCAGTTATTGCAGATTTTATGAAGCTGAGAGCTGGGACACTCATGAGGAGGATAAGTTCACAATAGCCTTAAAGAGCAAACTATCCTTCAAGGTCCTAGGTTTCCATAGAGAGGCTGCTCCAGTGATCGGCAGCCTTGCTTTTTTACCGACATTCCTTACCATTAGAAAACACTTCTACATTCACCGACTCAGCTACATAGCAAGTATTTATTGTACTCAGAGCCTCGTGTCCTGGAGGATGTATAGTAGAAGAACCTGGTTGTTTCCTTCAACCCGTAACCTGTTAACCTCACAGTATGGGCCTCTATTCATGGCTTTGAGCCTTCCTAACAACTATATTCTCGGCAGCCTGCACCACACCTTTCGAGGTAATAAGTCTTTGTCTGATATTTGCCTTTCGCAAACATTCAAAAAGGGACCCTTCACTATCATATAATTGAAGTGTGTCTTTACCATCAACTCCACCACCCTATGAAGCCCAATGCTTCCCTTGGCCTGAGATCTCTAGCCTAACACCTTAACACCCCACCACTCCAATGTTTACAGAAATGTGTAAAGACCAGAACTTTCACTTCTATAATTCATACTGTCTGCTCTCCATGTATCAGCTAACTCAATTTATTTTTTAAGCCCTTTATTGGAATATAATTGCTTTACACTGTTGTGCCGGTTTTTGCTGTACAACAAAGTGAATCAGCTGCATCTACACATATATTCCCATATCCCCTCCCTCCCGGGACTCCTTCCCGCTTTCCCTATCCCAGCCCTCTAAGTCAACACCCATTATCGAGTTGATCTCCCTGTGTTATGTAGCAGCTTCCCACTAGCTATCTGTTTTACATTTGGTAGTGTATATATGTCAGTGCTACTCTCTCACTTTGTCCCAGCTTACCCTCCCCCTCAACATCCCCGCCCCCCCACAGATGAACAGTAAAGGAAGCCCTCACTCACCTAACTCAATGTTAATCTAACCACATCGGCATAATAATGGAAAGGGACTAAAGGAGCCTACAGGAAACTAGCATAGATGCACTTCTTCTGGAGCCTCCTGGAAAAAGTGGTGTTCCCACTTCTGTAGTCTAAACTCATTTTACTCATGATAGAGAGGTAAGGCAGGTTGGAGGGATGGGCAATAGGGTAATAAGAGTAACAGAGGGGAGCACTTCCCTGATATCCAGCGGTTAAGACCCCGCACTTCCATTGCAGGGGTCGTGTGTTCAATCCCTGGTCGGGGAACTGAGATCCCACATGCTGCGTGGAGGGGCCAAAAAACAAACAAACAGAAGAGAAATTTAAAAAAATAAAGAGTAATACAGGGGGTAATTTGCTACAGCAAATTACACCACGTAAGGAGTCTTTTTCGTGAGCTCTCAGAAAGTAGAGACTATCCCCTGAAGCAATTATTTTTTTATTTAAACATACAAGTTTCCCTTTGTATAATGATCACTTTCTTTCATAAGCGTTGCCTTAGTTTCCACCCTGTGGGCTAGGCCCTGTGCTGGGTGTTGGGATTCAGCAATAAATCAGACACAGGCCCAGCTTCCAGGTACACCTTCTAGTGGGAGAGACAATCAACAAAGAGAGAAGCCCAAGATCTCAAGGGCACCATGTCCTTGCTGAGAAGCACCAGACGGAAAGGTTGGTGGAAGGAATAATTTCCACATGGGGTGACATTTAAGACTGAATAGCTCTGATTTGGGGAAATATATCACTTAAAACAAAAAATAAAATTATGCCACAAAATATGAAGGGAGCTGACCTTTTGTTTGGTTTTGTTGAAGTGAGTTTTATATGTAAAGGAAATTTTTCATGGAACCCCTGACAAACCCATGACAAATGGCCCCAAACCAAAGTGGGTGAACTTTGAATTAGCCAGAACATCGGTGCCTCTCAGTGTTCTTGTGATCTGGAAATACTTCTTTTTCTTCATTTTTCTGTTTTTGTTGAGAAAGAATTCACAAAGAATAAAATGCCCAGATTTTAAGTTCTCAGTTTGATATGTTTTGACAAATGTATACAGCGTTGTAACTATCACTCAAAACAAGATATAGAATATCCGCATCACCCCAAAAAGTTCCCTTTGTGTCTTTCTAGTCATTTCCGTGTACATGTACACTCAGAGACAATCAGTGTTGTAAATTCTTCTATCAGTAGAGATTAGTTTTGCCTGTTCTGGAACTTCACACGTAGGGAATCATACAGTATTTACTCTTTTGCATCTGGGCAGACATACTAGCATTGGGGACAGCATACTTGAAGGGATTAAAAGCCTCAAAACAACATTAAACAAGTGAGCAATAAATACAAAACAATCCCCAAAACAATGTTTCACTATCCCATTGTGTTTATAAAAATATCTACAGTTATGTATTCATTTCACTGCCCTTTAGCCCTAAATCATTTAAGTCAAACTGTTTGCTCCACAAGAAAAATTCTCAGACGTTCCAGGATACACACAATCTTTCCTTGATGTGGCCTAACATGCTATGTCTATTATGTCTTCTTCAAGCAGGTGGTCCCTCGCTTTACTTTCATGCAGCACACACTACTCTCAAAGTGTGACTCCTCAATTGTGACATACATGCGATTTACATGATAATTACAATTTCCCTGTGCAACTGGGAAGGCTTGAAGGACACCACTGTCCTATTGTACACCAGGTGAAAACCACTGGGGAGAGACATTCATGCCAAATGAAACAAGTGTACTTGCCTCCCTATGCCAGGTTTTGTTCTACCTTCATTTCCTTACTAGGTCATTGAATAACACTGCCCATCATACCGGGTTGCACCAGTTGGATTTTCCCTGCCCCATTCAGCACAGATGCTGCTGTTGTTTTCCACTCTTTAATCAGAACACAGAATGCCACATGCTGTGTGCATCAGAGAGAAAACAGAGCAGAAAAGACAGTTCAATATTGGAGTTAACTGGGTAGGGAAAAAAAAGGATGTCTTACATCCAATGACTCAAGCCTTAAATATTTCCTTCTTCCAACACTGGGAAATAGTTTTGATTATATGATGTTCTGTGTATGTAGAAAAGTGTAGAGCTGTCATGTACAGGTGCTTAAAGATGCACATGCTAGCTCGAGACCAAAAACTGGTTCAAGATCACAAGAAAGGAGAATAATTCTCAGATATGTGACTGCTCTTTTCATTTATATTTTTGCCCTCAGTGGATTACTTTTTTAACAAGAGCCTTCTGCCTCAATTTCTACCACCCCTTTAATGGATTACTGAGTAACTTGTGTGTCTGTGAGGAAATGGGACTACTGACAGGCAAACACATTTTCAAATATCCTTTAGAAATCGAAATACACTTCCATTTCTGCTGTGATTACAATCCTCTGGGGGAGAAAATTTTAACTTAACCCCAGTTTAGCAATTTGCTTTGTGGTCCCCTTTGCTAAATATTGGGCAAAGTGAGGTCTTTGGTCTCCATGGACACACAGGAAAGATGGGGACATCTCAAGCTAGTCTGGTTAAGAATCACATTTCACAGAGTCTGGAATGGTAAAGCCAAGAGTGGCCTTTGCCTTGAAAATGACGGAAGACTCCACTTTAAGGCAGAGTTGTCCTGGATCTTGAATTTGAGGAAAAATCTGAGAATTAATATAATTTTTAATATATATTTTGTGGAGTAGCAATTTCCTACAGATATGAGTTACTGGATTCAGTTGTAGAAGAAGAAACCTCATGATAATCTCGATACCTCCCCAGTCCTACCCTGGGTCTACGGGAACAATGACACCATCCCTTAAGATACTCCACTTGTGTACTGGAGGCCAGTTAGCCCAGTTAGCTTCTAGGCCAAGCTAGCTCTGAGGGTGTCCCTCCCCTGTCCCACCATCAGTACCTAAAGGGAACTTCTAGCCAGGAGATCCAGGCTCACAGAATAGAGCTTCTTAGGGGTCCAGCCCTGGTACAGAGTTTCTCAGTGATGCCCTCTTACTCACTACCCCTGAATCGAGTTTCTAGGAGCAGAGTGAAGAGTGGCAGGTGGCCTGTGGCTTATTCCTGGGATTGTCACAAGGCAAGCAAAATTTCCCCCTGTTCTAAGCCCAGGCAACCTTTTTCTGAATTTGGTCTCAAAGGGGGAATGTAGCTGTATGTACAAATTGAAAGAAATCTGGGAGAAGGCAGGAGAGAAGAAACCCGGGTGCCATTTACCATTATCTTGATAAAATGGCAGTGACACAGACTCCGCCTGCCACAATTAGGGTGATAAATGCCCGTTTCTTTGAGGCTTGTTTGAAAGTCAATTATGTAGATTATTTGGAGAATACTGACAGATGGCTTTCTTCCCCAGATGAGACAATCAAGCTGAACTTTGATATGTGCATAAAAAACACTGTCATTTCTCAAACAGAGGCGGCCTCTCTAAGCTGCCGATCAGAGAACTGGATGAAATTTTGCCATGGGCCACTTCTGATGAACCCTGCCCTTAGGTCTTTTTTTTCTTCCCAGATCTCCCTCTTCTCTCACCCTCAATGGAAGCTTTGCTTCTTTTCATCTTGTAGTCAAATATCGATCCTCCGACCTGTCCTCAAGGTTTTGATTAACACAGAAGATTGCCAAGTAAGCAGCTTTTTGTTTGTTTTCAGCTAATTCGTTTTTTATTATTCACTTGCAGTAAATCTTACTTTTATTGTCCAACCACTGAACAGAGAAAAATGGATTGACCTGAGTAACTAAATAATTCAAGCTGCAATGGATAATGGAGGGTGGGGGCAGAGAGAAAGAATTGGGGGAGCCAGAGAAAGCTTCATGTAGCATTGCCCTTCAGTTTTCTTAGTTCTCGCATGATCCCCAACCCAGGTTACAATGGTTTTGATTAGACTGTGAGGAGGTTTATGGAGATGGCATTGCGATATCGCAGTAGTGACTTAAAGCAATAAAAGTTTAGAAAATGATGGTTTAAAAAGTCTTCCTTTACCAAAAAACAATAGAGATGCACCAAATGAGACCTCTTGCTTGTTACTTTTCATTATACAAGGTAATTCATTTGGCACAAGTATTTCAATCATGAGGCGTATTGATTCATTTTTTATTCTTAAAGGCACAAACCAATCTTCTCCACTGGCATTTACTGGTGGCACCAAGTAGGTGGAAAAGTTTTGCAGAAAGCAGTCCAGCAAAACAGAGCCAAAGATATCTAGAAACAAAATTGAACAAATCAAAGCCAAAAAGTAGCCTAACTTGTTTGTTAAAGGCATCGATTTCATGATAAGGAAAAATGGAGAAATAATAGAAGAAAGAAGAGGAAAACAAGAATGAAGGGGATATCTGTTTCCACCCTCTATCATCTCCCCTTCCAGTCCTCTGTTCTCTCAGGTATTCAGTGTGCTCAGGCTTCTTTAAACAAAACACAAACAGGCAAGCTATGAATAAAAAGATGAATAGGTTTCAGTACATGAAAATGTAAAACTTCTATATACAAAATACATCATAAACACATCAAAAAAAAAAAAAACCCACAGACTGGATTTACAAAGCATATATCTGGCAAAAGGGAGAGATCCAGAATATATAATGAATTTTTGCAAATCTATAAGAAAAACAACACAATAGGAAAATGGGCAAAAGACACAAACAGGCATTTTACAGAAGAGGGAATTCAAATACACATACAAAGATACATTCAACCTCAATAGTTATCAAGATAATACAAATTAAAACAGTAAGATAGCATTTCCATTACTAGAAAAATGCGAAGTCTGACAATACCAAACATTGTCAAGAAAATAGAGAAAAGAGGAATTTCATACACTGATGGAATTTCATATACAAACATACCTCATTTTACTGCATTTCACTTTATTGTGCTTCACAGATACTGCATTGTTTACAAGTTGAAGCTTTGTGGCAGCCCTGTGTCAAGTTAAGTCTCTCGGTACCATTTTTCCAACAGCATTTGCTCAATTTGTGTCTCTGTGTCACATTTTGGCAATTCTCACAATATTTCAAAAATTGTCATTATTATTGTATTTGTTATGGTGATCTGTGATCAGTGGTCTCTGACATTACTATTGTAATTGTTTTGGGGCTGCATGAATCATATGCATATAACATGGCAGATGTAATCAATAAATGTTGTGTGTGTTCTGACTGCTCCACCAACCAGCCATTCCCCCATCTCTCTCATCTCCTCAGGCCTCCCTATTCCCTGAGACACAACAATATCGAAATTAGGCCAATGGATAACCTACAATGACCTCTAAGTGTTCAAGTGAAAAGAAGACTCACAAGTCTCTCGCTTTAAATCAAAAGCTAGAAATGCTTAAGCTTAGTGAGGAAGGCATGTCAAAAGCTGAGATGGGCTGAAAGCTAGGCCTCTTGAGCCAAACAGTTAGTCCAGGTGTGAATGCAGAGGAAAAGTTCTTGAAGGAAAATAAAAATGCTGCTTCAGTGAACATGTGAATGATAAGGAAGTGAAACTGCCTTATTGCTGATTTGGAGAAAGTCTTAGTGGTCTGGATAGAAGATCAAACCAGCCACCACATTCCCTTACGCCAAAGCCTAATCCAGAGTAAGACCCTAACTCTCTTCAATTCTGTGAAGGTTAAGAGAAGTCAGGAAGCTGCAGAAGAAAAGTCTGAAGCCAGCAGAGGTTGGTTCCTGAGATTTAAGGAAAGAAGCCGTCTCCAAAGCATAAAAGTGTCAGGTGAAGCAGCAAGTGCTGATGCAGAAGCTGCAGAAAGTCATCCAGAGCAACGAGCTCAGGCAATCCATGAAGATGGCTACACTAAACAACAGACTTTCAGTGCAAACACAATAGCCTTATGAGGCAAGAAGTTGCCATTTAGGACTTTCATAGCTGGAGAGAAATGTCAATGCCTGGCTTCAAAGCTTCAAAGGACAGGCTGACTCTCTTGTTAGGGGCGAACGCGGCGGGGAACTTGAAGTTGAAGCCAATGCTCATTTACCATGCTGAAAATCCTAGGGCCCTTCAGAATGATGCTACCTCTACTCTGCCTATGCTCTATATTTGGAACAACAAAGCCTGGATGACAGCCCATCTGTTTACAACATGGCTGACTGAATATTTTAAGGCCATTGTTGAGATCTATTCCTCAGAAAAAGATTCTTTTCAAAATATTACTGCTCATTGACAATACACCTGGATACCCAAAAGCTCTGATAGAGACAGTGAGATTCATGTTGTTCTCCTGCCTGCTAACACAACATCATTCTGCAGCTCGTGGATCAAGGAGTAATTTTGACTTTCAAGTCTTATTACTTAAGAAATACATTTCATGAGGTTATAGCTGCCATAGATTGTGATTCCTCTGATGGATCTGAGCAAATTAAATTGAAAACTTTCTGGAAAGGTTTCATCATTCTAGATGCCATTAAGAGTATTTGTGATTCATGGGAGGAGGTCAAAATATCAACACTAACAGGTGTTTGGAAGAAGTTGATTCCAACCCTCATGGATGATTCTGAGTGGAGGAAATAACTGCAGATGTTGTGGAAATAGCAGGAGAAGCAGAATTAGAAGTGGAGCCTAAAGATGTGCCTGAATTACTGCAATCTCATGATTAAACCTTAATCGATGAGTGGCTTCTTACGGATGAGCAACTCAAGTGGATTTTTCAGATGGAAACTACTCCTGGTGAAGATGCTGTGAAGACTGTTGAAATGACAACAAAGGATTTAGAATATTACATAAACTTGGTTGATAAATCAGGCAGAGTTTGAAGAGACTGACTCTAATTTTGAAAAAATTCTATTGTGGGTAAAATGCTATCAAACAACCATTTGCAGTGACATGGATGGACCTAGAGATTGTCATACTGAGTGAAGTAAGTCAGATAAAGACAAATAGCATACGATATCGCTTATATGTGGAATCTAAAAAAATGGTCCAAGTCAACCTGTTCACAAAACAGAAATAGAGTTACAGATGTAGAAAACAAACTTACGGTTACCAAGGGGTAAAGTGGGGGGAGGCATAACTTGGGAGACTGGGATTGACATATACACACTACTATATATAAAATAGATAACTAATAAGGACCTATTGTATAGCACAGGGAACTCTACTCAGTACTCTGTAATGACCTATATGGGAATAGAATCTCAAAAAGAGTGGATATATATATATATATGTATAACTGATTCTCTATGCTATACAGCAGAAACTAACACAACATTGCAAATCAACTATACTCCAACAAAAATTAATTAAAATTAAAAAAATTTAAAAATGCTATCAAACAGCATTGCACGCTACAGAGAAATTTGGGAAAGGAAGAGTCAATTGGCATGGCAAACTTCATAACTGTCTCATTTTTGGAAACTGCCACAGCCACCCGAACCTTCAGCAACTACTACCCTGATCAGTCAGCAGCCATCAACATTAAGGCGAGACCTTCCATCAGTCAAAAGACTATGACTCGCTAAAGGCTCAGATGATGGTGAGCACTTTGTAGCAATGAAGTATTTTTAAATTAAGGTTTGTATATCATTTCTTTGGACAATGCTATTACATACTTGATAGACCACAGTATAGTGTAAAGATAACTTTTAAATGCACTGGGAAACTGAAAAAGTCATGTGACTCACTTTATTGCAATATTTGCTTTACTGTGGTGGTCTGGCACTGAACTGCATCATCTGCAAGGCTGGCTTGTACTTTGGGATGTCACATAGGAGAGTAATTTGGCAATATCTGGTCAATCTGAATATGCACATTCCCTAATGCCCAGTAGTTCCACTTCTAGCCATTTATCTTAGAAAAACTCTTGCACACATGAAGGAGTAGCATGTTCAAGGTATTTGACCCAGCACTGTATTAGGAAACAATCTAGGTATTCATCGAAATAGAAAATGAATCAATTGTGCTGTAGTCATACCGTGCAATACAAGGCAACAGATAAAATGAATGATCTAGACATGCATGCATCAGTGTGGATAAATATAATTATAATGTTAAATGAAAAATGCAAGGTGCAGAATGACATGTATACCGGAAGTCATTTACACAAAGTTCAAAAAATAATAATGCTGTATACTATCTGTGAACACACACACATACAAAATACTAACATGCATGGGAAGCATAGACACAAACTAAGGGCTACAAGGACTTCCCTGGTGGTCCAGTGGTAAAGAATCTGTCTTGCAATGCAGGAGATGTGGGTTCAATCCCTGGTCAGGGAACTAAGATCCCACATGCTGCGCGGCAACTGAGCCCGTGCTCCACGACTACTGAGCCTGTGCTCCACAACTACTGAGCCTGCGTGCCACAACTACTGAGCCTGCGTGCCTCAACTAGAGAGCCTGCATGCTGCAAACTACAGAGCCCATGTGCCCTGGAGGCTGCATGCCACAACTAGAGAGAGAAAACCCACATGTCACAACTAGAGAGAAGCCCATGTGCCGCAAAGAAAGATCCCACATTCCTCAATGAAGATCCCGCATGCTGCAGCTAAGACCCGACGCAGACAAAAATAAAATCAATAAATAAATATTAAATAAATCTTTAAAAAAAAAAAAAAACTACAGGCTACAGGATACCTCTGAGGAGAGAGGGGGAGAACAATGTAATCAGGGAGCCTGGAGTACAAAGGGGACAACTCCATTTATAACACTTCATTTCTTACAAAAAGGCAAGACCTTAGCATTTATTAACTTTGGGTTAGAGTCATGGGTATTCAGTATATTGATCTTTATACTTTTCTGCTTGAAATATTTCATAATCTAAAAATAAATAAAATAAGATAAAATAATTACATTGTATCCTACCCCACAACAAAACGCCCATTCCAATGCACTTCTCTTATAAGCAAATTCCTACTAAAGTGTTAATCCATTCCGTAAATGTTTATTGAGTATGCACTATATAACCATCATTTGCACCTTAATCCAGATGAATGAATCCCTAATGTTAATATTTCAGGTACCAAGACAAACCAGTAGTTAAGATTTAGGAACCAGCAGGAAAAGCCTTCACGGTATCTCTCAAATACTAGCCCTGATCTGGGCAGAAAAGAGAAAGGAGAGAGTGGAAAAAAAAAGGAAAATAGCAAGTTGGGGAGAGCAGGCAGTGAATTAAAAAAGGAATACCTGGGAGCACCTAGAGCTTACAAAGTTGTTACTATGTTTTAGAAGAACCACTTTCTCCCTGTGAGTGGTCCGCCCTCCTGCCTTTGATAGATCTATTCCAGTGCTTTAATACTTCAGCAGTTCCAACCTAGGTGTTAAAACCCAGTCCTTTGGTCAGCCTCTGGTACTCCCCATGTCAACCCCAAAGCAGGAGTCAGAACTACACCACATCAAAAGAGAAACACTCTTTAAAGCAGTAGTGGACGGTGTAGGTTTTACTGGAGATTTTGTGGTGAGGAGGAGGTAAAGGTTTACATCAAAGAGCAAACAACTCACCAAAATCCTCAATTCCTTGTATGTAATGGTTTTGAAAGGACAAAATTTTAGAAATGGAGAACAGATTAGTGGTGGCCAGGGGTTAGGAAGGGTGGACAGGAAGGAGTTGCTGTGGTTAGAAAAGGCAACATCAACAATCCTTGTAGTGATGGAAATGTTTTGCATCTTGATGTGGTGGTAGACACACAAACCTACACATGTGATAAAACTGCATAGAACTGAACACACACACACATACACACAGGAGTATAAGTAACACTGGAGAAATCTGAATAAGATGGCTGAATTGTATCAATATCAATAAGCTGGTTGTGGCACTACTGTTTTATAAGATATTATCTATCACAGGAAGAAACTATGTAAAGAGTACATCAGATCACTCTGTATTATTTCTTATGGCATTTGAATTTACAATTATATTAATAAAAATTCAGTTAAAATAAGTAAATACTATTAGTAAAATGAAAAAAAAAATCCCCAATAGGCATTTCTCCCCTTCAACAATCGGCTGCCAGTTTGCCAGCTTCTTCCTCTTTCTTGCTCCTATCCTCGTTCAACCTTCTTCTTATTTCTTGTCCTATCAATTTATCTCCATCACACCTCTCAATCTTAGGTAGTAGCTAAATTAATACGCTTCCAGGTACCTTATCACAGCTTTCAAAAGTGGATCTCTCCCTCGCCTAGAAGGGCATCAGCAAGCATTATCTTAAAGAGACCATAATGAAGTTACTTAAAGATACCTGAAATGCCTTGATAAAATTAACAGATTGACCAGAAGTCAATTGTCAGTCACCTATTGCTAGTAAAAGCAAAAAAAAAAAGTTCTTTAAACAAAAATCACTTTAAATTCAGTGGCTTTGAAGAACAACCATTTCTTCTCATTCACAAGTCTGCACATCGAGAGTGGTTGGCTGATCTAGACTAAGTTCAGATGAGCAGTTCTGTGTCAAGCTGCAAGTTCAGCTAGGCTTGGCTGCTTAAAAAGGACAGGTTCAGGTCCACTTATGTCTGTTTATTCTGGGACCCAGGCTGCAGGTACAGCTCTTCTTATGTGATGGCAGTGGCACAAGAGACACATGTATATTTCATGTCTCTGTTTACATCATGTCTGCTAACATCCCACTGACCAAAGCAAGTCACATGATTGAGTTCAAAGTCAACAGGTGGGAAGGTGTACTTATCCCATGGATTTGGGAGAAGGAAGTAGATAGTTTTGAACAGGAATCTAATCTATCACATCAATCAAAGTGTATCATTTCTGTGCTAGAGACCTGACATTCATCTGTTACCTTTCTGGCAAATGTTTCTACTAAGTCTCCCCCACTAAACTTCTAGAAATTATCAAATGCTCTCTTTAGGGAATACGGAATCACATCTTTACTGGAGTGAAGGAGATAAATGGTGTTATTTGACTTGACGAGGAATGGGTCCATGGGTAGATTTGCAGGCAAATCACGTCACATTGATAGGTTAGGAATCCCACAAATTACCCAGTGGATCCTCCAATGAAAAAAATGTTATAAAGAACCAAGAGTGCCAAGGAAGGCTAAGAGAGGCATTTTGATCAAATGGTGGCAACTGTTAACAGACAGTTTTAGTTCCTTGTTTTATTCATTCATTCTTTCAATAAATATTTATCAACTATATACTATGGGCCAGGCACTATGCTGAAGGCACACAGTGAGCAAAACAGCTGACATACCTAAGACTGTGCAGCACCATTAAAGAAAGACGATAGAGAATAATGATTGTGGGAGGGGAAAGGGCAACTTAGATTGAGTGGTTGGGGAGGCCTCACTAAAGAGGCAGCATTTAGGCTGAGACCTGAAGAGTGATAAAGATCTAGCCATATGAAGAACTAGAGAAATCACCTAATCAAGAGGTATAGATCAGAGTTTACTGCCTATAATATTGATGAGAAAAGTTAAAGGACCAAAAGACATTATATGATGGATGTCAATGTAACTGTTTCGAGAATGACGCCATGAGAAAGAAGTCTATGGTATATAAAAAGGGAAATAAAAGGGATACAGTAGCTCTTTGTCCTGTCCTTATCCAGCATCATACCCTCCACTGAAAGGCGCCTAAGTATATTGTACCCAGCAACAAAAGATTGATTGATGTACTGCCCCAGCTCTCCTACTACAGAGCTAGCAACCTTGAGTAAGTCACTTTCCCTTGCAGGTCCTCAGTTTTCTAATCAGTAAATAAAATATTATCTCAACCAGTTTTATCCAAGTGTATCCCTCAAGAATCTCATTTGCTGGGATGTTAGCAGATGTTATGCACGAAAGACTGTAACACTGGCTAGAGTTAAGCAGATTTCTTTACCGCACTGCTTTCCAGAAACTTTAAAGTGTTCTCACATAGAGTGAGAACCTCTAAGAAGGAAACAGACTGGGCTGTGTGTTTCCAAAATTCAATTGCTCAAGGAACTCCTTTCACTGGTCACATTCCAGAGATAACGTTCCAAGGAACACACTTGGACATTCAGACATGCTGCACTGGTTGCTCTCCAGGTCCCATCCAGAGGGAGGCTCTGTTGGTACCAGATTTTCTCTTAAAGGATGTAATTGTACCTCAATTAACCAAAAAGAATTAAAATAAGGTTCAACCCTAGTCCTTTTTATACCAAAGGCTGCTCTTCAGTAAATACTGTAATAGCAAGATTGGAGAGTACAGTATACATGTAGAACACAGGCTACAACGAAAAAGGAAAATAATTATCAACCAGATAGTAAAGGCAAAATTACTTTTCTACTGAAGTTTGGGAGGGATGATGTAAAAAAAGAAGTGAGTGGAAGCAGACTTATGCTGAAAACCATAAGAATGGCATACTTTCTTATTTAAAACACTTTCTTGTTCAGTGTATTCTGAAATCATGCCAGAAGTTTAGGGAATAATCCATGATTGAGTGTGATTAACTGAGAAGCATGGAACTAACTAGCTAGCCTTTTGTCTTCTTCAGGAGACCATCACCACATCAATCATTTCAGGATTATTTATTATCTTTTCTCATTTTGCACCATTTGGCCAGAAAAATGGTTAGCAATTCCTTTAAGCCACTTATAATTTACCATGTCGATGAGTGTGTCAGCTTTGTATTTTGCAGGTTATTTCCCAGGTAATAGACATGCATTCTATCTTTCTATGCTTCTGCCATTCTTAACAAATAAAATCCAGGGTGCTAGAGCCATCCATGTATATCCAGATAACTGAGAACATTCACTTTGCCCCCAGACTGTGTGACCTTGAGCAAGTCCTTAGCCTCACTGGACCTCAATTTCCTCATTTACAGAATAAGTGATTTGGACTAGATATTAGCTGAAGTTCCTCTGGCTGTAAAATTCTCTGATTCTGTTTTGCATTCTAATGCAAATTACTAGAAAATTATACATTTTATTTAAAAACCCCCCTTCCACCTACATACATTCTGTTTTCTAAACATATTTTTTTAAATTCTTAAACTAGCAAATTTTAGGCACATAAAAAGAGAAGTAATTAAACATCCTAGAACATTCAGATTTACAATTCTTTCATTAATTAATGTAATTTCAGGTGGAGACTTAAAATGAAATAAAAGCTGCAGCGATGACAACTTAATAGCTTATAATTTTAATTGGAGAGTATAAATATCAGCTTCTCTGGCTTCTCATATGCACTTCAATTTTCCCAATATCTTAGTCTCTCACTAATATTTTAACCAATTGCTACTACTTATTAAGCATCTACAGATGGAATGCCCATTCCTGTACTGGTTGCTGCAGAGGATTCAAATAGACTTCACTGGCTTCAAAAGGCTTTAACTGGGGTTGGGAAAGCCAAACCTAACCCCAAGAAACAATTAGAGACTAACATCAGACAATATATAATTAGGTGCCAAATTGTGTAGTGTAAGGAAGCAGTTCTCAACCTTTTTCCCCTCTACAACATATATAATGAATAATGTTCCCTATATCTGGAATAGAGTCAGGACTCAATAAATGTTTACTGAGTGAATGTATGAATGAATCTTTACATGCTTAGGATAATCATATCCATTTGAATAAAAGTGATCGAAAGGGATGTCCATTGTAGGACTAAACCACTTCAATACACACGCAAGTATACATATATCCATATATATATAATCCCTCCCAAAATAATTATTACCAAATTAAAACACGTTTCACAGCTGGTATTGCAATGACGTGGTAGACAACACTCGGCAGAGACTGTAGGTCCCATAAAAGTTCAGAGAAGAAGAAGGTAACTATGGAATGAAATGGTTCCCAAGGGCCTTCATGGAGGCGAAGGAAAAAAGGACTTCTTGAAAATGGGTAGGAAGGATAGGCCATGGGGAGTGAGGAAGGGAGAATAAACATGAGGTGAGCCGGAAGCAGTGAGGATGCAGACCTGAAGTGGAAGATCTATGTTAGGGAGCAAAGGGAGACAGGGTTGGATAGACAAGGTAGGACCAGTTTACGGCAGGCCATAAAAACCAGGCCGAAGCACTCAGAGCTGATCGCAATGGCAACAGGGAGCTGTTGGAGAGATTCAAGTAAAGTCCAGCAGAAAAGGGGTCTGTGAGCTCTGTGTGTTTATCTACGTACAAATGTAAAAGAGATGGGGTGAAAAAGATGAGCCAGGCAAGAGTTATCTTTTTTATAGACCTTTTCTAAAGGGGTGCCAACTGAAGCCTGGCATTTTAATATCATTTTATGAGGCTTCATACATTTTAATTAATGTTAAAATGATTTATACCCCGAGGGGTTATACACAAATGGTACAATCAAATATAATAAAGGAAGACACATGTGCACAAGTTTGCATGTGTCTACACGTATTTATAGACAAATCCTTAGGCTACATTTGACTGTGTTTCTTTTAGGAGTGCCAGGTTCCACCCACACCCCAGTCTTTCTGGCTTCAGTCAAGAAGGCAGAATTAACAACACACAACTTGGGAGGTTTATTGCCCAATATTTGATCTAAAACAACTTGAACAGCATAAAAACGTGCTGCTCTAAGAAGAAAAGAATTAGTCACGTAGCCCACTTTGCTGGCACCCCTGTTGCGCTTTCAACTGTAGACCGTATTTATTTTTTCCATCCTAAAATCAAGTTTCTTAAAAGCTTACCGTGTATCTTAATGCATTCTCCCTTTGGGAGGGAAGGAAACAGGACTTTCCTTGCCCCGTAAAAGAGAAACAGAAAATGTTATTCAGCTGGAGTGTGTGTGTGTGTATGTTGAGAGGTGGAGGACAGTGACATACAGGGGATGATAAGAGAATGAAGTGTTGGTCTTTCTCACCTTGTGACCCCAACCCTCACTACACACAGACCGCCTAGATTCTGCTGGGGTAGGTGGCAGAGACACTCGGCCATAAGTGCAGGAGAGGAATTAGAAGCATAAAAGAAATGAGACTTTGAATTTATAAAGCATTTTATGCTTTATATCTTTTATCCCATTTAATCTTCATCCTACTTACACATGATAGAAAGGTCAGGGATTGTTTTCTCCTTTCTTTGACAAAGGAAGAAACCGAGATAAAGAAAGCTTGAGTGACTTGCCTAAGATCTCACAGCTAGGTCATATACATCCTTTTAAAACAACTCTATTGAGATATAATTCACCACCATAAAATTCACCATTTTAAAGTGTACCCTTCAGTGTTTTTTAGTGTATTCACAAAATTGTGCAAGCATCACTGCTATCTAATTTCAAAACATTTTATCATCTTAAAAAGAAACCTCATACCCATTAGCAGTCACTTTCCACCTCCTGCCTCCTCCTAGGCCCTGGGAAATACTACCCTACTTTCTGTCTCTATAGATTTGTGTATCCTAGACATTTCATATGAATGGAATCATACAATACATGCCCTTTTGTGTCAGGTGTCTTTCGCTTAATGTTTCAAGGTTCACCCATGTTGCAGTATGCATCGTGTTTTTCTATGCTCAAATAATATTCTACTCAATGTGTGTGTGTGTGTGTGTGTGTGTGTATAACATTTTTAATCCATTCATCCGTTGATGGACAACACACTTCTCAAAGATTTTGACCCCGCATAGAACCTAACTTCAGATTCTAGGTTCAGAGAATATTACCTTTAAGACAGAGAGAAATGCATCTGTGATGGTTCATTTTATGTGTCAACTTGACTGGGCCAAAGGGTACCCAGATTAAACATTTCTTCAGAGTGTGTCTGTGAGGGTATTTCCAGGTGAGATTAGCATTTGAATTGGTGGACTCAGTAAAGTAGATTGACCTCTTCAATGTGGGTGGACATCATCCAATCTGTTGAGGGCCTACATAGAACAAACAGATCTAGGAAGGAGGAATTCACCCTTTCTGCTTCCCACCTGCCTGCTGAGCTGGGACATCAGTCTTCTTCTGCCTTTGGACTGGGATTTATACCAATGACTCCACTGGTTCTCAGGCCTTCAGATTCAGACTGGAATTCTATCAACAGCTTTCCTGGATGTCCAGCTTGCAGATGGCAGATCATGGGACTTCTCAGCCTCCATGATCGTGTAAGCTAATTCCTCATAGTAGTGAAGGTACACCAGGTCCTATTAGTTCATATCAAATATTGACATATATGAACCAATAGGATATATATATGAGATATATATTTCCTATAGATTCTCCTGGAGAACTGTGACTAATACAGTATCCAAAGGAGAAGGATAGTCCTAGGCCCTCAATGGAAACATCTCTTCAGCCAAAATTCAGATTGTGATTCTGATCTGGGGGAAAGAAAAAGTGGATGGGACTACCAGACAGTGTAACCAGATCCTTGGGTATGAGGACTGACTTAATTCTAAGCTTCACAAAGCAGTTTAGGGGTATTCAGGAGGTGCAACGGGATGCTATTAAACACCTTGACTCTGACGAAATTTGCTCAGTATTGCAGCAGTCCTGATATAACCATATGACCAACCAAGAAGAGCTGGGAGAGACAGAGGCAAGTGGGTAATCATCTTTACCCATCTCAAAAGAACACATCATTGAGAAAATAGTTTCTACTGGGCTCCATGGCTTCAAATAAATATTTCCATATACCCCAATATCTTTCTTTACCATACCATGTACATTTCCCTTCTGCTCCAGTCCCTTGAGTACCTCCCACTCTCAGTTCTCAACCTGTATACGGTATACTTTATTATACCACCCACCTCATGTTCACATACGCAACAGCTGTCAGATTGGGAATGAAAGGGTTTGAATCTTGGAGGTATTCAGAAAGTTGAAGCATTCCAGCAGCAGAGGGCTGAGAGGCCTTCTGGGTTTCTGTTGGTCCTTGGGCTCCACTTTAATGGAACTCTTACTACTTAAAGTATCCTGTGTTGACAGGGTAATCACATTATTTCTGAGGTTTGAGAAAGACCTCTAGGGAAGAAGAGCACATTGTTGAGAAATTTTTGAAAAGATTAAGACCATCAGCAGATCCAAAAAATAGGATGAGCACCTACTTCAACAGAGACTAGTATGAATCTCTATGGCCAAACACCTCTACAAAGATGCAGATGGAATCACTGAAGTAAAGCATCTCCTGAGAAGCAAAGGACTGCAAGGAAGCTTCTAAAGGTCATTTTGTTGTCTAGGAAGCACTGAGAAAACAAAGGGGAAAATATGGTTTAAGAAGATCATGGGGAGATGAGCTTGATGCTTTGTGAGGACCTGGAGGGGTGGGATAGGGTGGTTGGGAGAGGGGCTCAGGAGGGAGGAGATATGGGGATATGTGTATACATGTGCCTGGTTCACTTTGTTATACAGCAGAAGCTAGCACATTACTGTGAAGCAATTATACTCCAATAAAGATTTAAAAAAAAACCTCAAAGCCCTGGGCTTCCCTGGTGGCACAGAGATTGGGAGTCTGCCTGCTTATGCAGGGGACACAGGTTCGAGTCCTGGTCCGGGAAGACCCCACATGCCATGAAGCAACTGGGCCCATGAGCCACAACTACCGAGCCTGTGCTCTAGAGCCCGTGAGCCGCAACTACTGGGCCCACGTGCCACAACTACTCAGGCCTGCGTGCCTGGAGTCTGTGCTCTGCAACAAGAGAAGCCACAGCAATGAGAGGCTCGTGCGCCACAACAAAGAGTAGCTCCCACTCACCGCAACTAGAGAAAGCCTGCGCACAGCAACAAAGACCCAACGCAGCCAGAATGAATGAAAAATTTAAAAATAAATAAATAAAAAAAATTACTTTCCTAAAAAAAAAAAGAAAGAAAGAAAGAAAATCAAAGCCCTATAGCATGAGTCTCACTTAATGCAATGAATTCCCAAATATGTTGCAAGTAAATTGAACTCTTGAAAAGCAAACTCTACCTCCTTCACTCAACTCTCCAAAATGTTTCCCCCTCATTTTAGATGAACTTCCATAGACATTTGATCCTAACATTTTTGTTCCAAAGTTTTGCTGTCCCTTTTGGTCTTTTTCTCAAGTGCTTATGATCTAACAACATACAATGTGTGAAAGAAGTTCTATATGTAAAAGAGCCCAACATTGAATCCTTTGGTAAACAAAATCATTATTTTATTATGGGAATAATCTTCCCCTAATTTGTATGTTCCCTTGGGTTGGATTAGTATAGTATAGTTTTTTAAAGGAAGACCAATCTGAGTGAGTGTAAAACTGAAACAATAGCATGGGGTCCTGAAAGCAAAGGGTCTACTTTTGAGGCACCCTACCCAAACATATATGTAGACCAGAAGTAGAAATCCATGCTCATGACTTTTCCTTCACCATCCCAACAACAAGGCCTTGGTGATCCCATGTCCCCCTTACTCAGGATACTACTCTCTGTTTCAGTAAGAAAAAATGGATTTGATAATCAGATTAAGCTAACTGCTAATGATATATTGGTATATTTTTCTGTGACAAAGTTTTCACCCAGTTTAAATACATATTTCCTTGGCAAGAGCCTTAGGGTGGGGTGTTTAGGATGCAAAACTGATGATGGGGCTCCCCTCAGGCAGACTGATGAGGGAAAGCCCTTTAGATTGAGAAGGACTCTTGATGCCCTTTACACCATCAATCAATTCTACCTAATGTATAAAGCCAATCTTGCTCAAGACTGCAGTGTTCCCCAAATTCAGCCATTCATATCCACTTTCACAATTCTTTCCATACATGAATTGCCAGTACTATGATTTTCCATGCATTAAGTATCAGCATTATTTACTCAATATTTTCTTAATTAACTTTTATTCAAATATCTACTTTAGTCTCATTCTATGCCAGACTATCTATAAAATCATGGGTCTTTGTGCTAGCCATATGATATCTTATAGGTAGCACACAGATGAACATTCTTATTTGAATACTTATGGATTTACTACAAAAAATCCACAATTATCCAAATAATCAAAATTTCCAAATAAAAATGTTCATCTGTGTACTACCTAAAAGAATTTAATATATTATTAGTGGCATGTATACCACACTTTGCGAAACTCGAAACTAGTCCAGCCCCATGATTTTAAAAATCATGAGATTTCATCAAAGATAAATATGCAAATGCAAAAAATGTATACAGTTCAAAAAGATCTTAAAGGCTTTTCTACACGCACAGCATCAACAGCAGTGACACTGCACAACCAGGCCCTGATATTCTAGAGCAAAATGTCAGCAAGGATTGACCAGGCTTCTCTGAAGGCTCCAGAGCCCCCAACCGTTGAGGGTTAGTCAAGTGTGCCCTGTGTCAAACTCAAACTCCAGCTCATATAATAAAGTTTACATTAAAAGTCAAGGTTTTGATGAATGTCACACCTGGAAGCCAATTAAATGGGCTGAAAGGAAGACACAATTTCCCATTGTGTAATTGACTTGCAGCACCTTCAAGGTAATAAATTTGTCACATTGAATTATTAATGAGAAACGAATATTTGACTTGCTGTCTTGAATGGAAAACAGTTCATTATCGGATAGCATTGTTCCAGCCAAATAATGAGTCTGGCATTAGGAGAGTTTAGGGATAATATGACTGAAAATTGTATTTTTCTTCATCACTATATTTCCCATACCATAAACCTCTTTAAAACAAAACCTTATGATCATTTTAATGGGCAGAAATGCTACCTTCTATTTGGAGCTTAATTTTGCATTAATTTTCATTGTCATAGACTTTAAGGCTTCTGCAACATTTTCAAATACTCAAACATAGGCTTGTAGTTAGGAAAAGGAGTCCTGCAGATCTTACTATTATTTTTTCAACAATTTCTTTAATTCATGTCCCTTGTTTACTTTTTACATCTCCTAAGCTATAATATCCATGAAACCACTGAGTTTTTCAACTGTGTATCAAACTAAACATGTGACTGTTAAAATATAAAATATCGACCTGTGTACCACATATAATTATCAGTTATGCACTCTGGGTGACACTGCATATACCACATTTTTTTGAAACACTGAATTAAAAAACACATATTAAAGTGGGTTCTTGAGAAAATAAGGGAGGAAGAAAGTATGTAATATACAAAATCAAAATTTCAAAACATATTCTGTGGGGGGAGAGACTTGGGACCTATTGAATTTGTTACTCTTTTATTAAGAAATCCACTACCCTGTGTAGTACAGGGAACTCTACTCAATATTCTGTAATAACCTATATGGGAAAAGAATCTGAAAAAGAATGGATATAGGTGTATGTATAACTGATTCACTTTGCTGTACATCTGAAACTAACAACCTTATAAGTCAACTATACTCCAACAAAAATTTTTTTGCATAGCATAGGGAGATAAACTTGATGGGTGATGCCTTAAAGGGCTAGGATAGGGAGAGTGGGAGGGAGTCGCAGGAGGGAGGGGATATGGGGATATATGTATAAATACAGCTGATTCACTTTGGTGTACCTCAAAAACTGGCACAACAGTGTAAAGCAATTATATTCCAATAAAGAGCTTTAAAAATTTTTTTACAAAAGTATAATTCTCCTGTACCCATTTCATCCTACCCAAAATACGGTTTATTCCTTTTCAGAAGTTTTTTTTTTAAATAAATTTATAAAGATAAAATAAAGAAATCCACTATCACTACCCCATCAGTTAAAGTTGTGCATAATCTTCCCTCTTAAAGCCTTCCCTTACTTCCCCAATCAATTCTGATCTTGTTTTCCTCTGAAATCTCATAATATTGGGTACCCCTTTTAAGGCCCTTATCCTATTCTGACATTAGCTATAGTTATGTTTGCACTATTCCTCTCATAGGTGCTCAATAAATAGTCTTTGAGTTGAAAGAGTAGGGCACAAACCAGGATACTTCGCCAAGTCTAGCTAACCTCACAAACTTTCATTTATTGGGAATCTTGAATGGCAATTATCTGAACCCCAAGACTATGTCCAGACACAGATAATGATGATGAGGTTACAGGAGGGTTGGGTGAACATAACAGACACTCCGTGTGTCTTGTGTTGGATGCTGAGGGTCTCATTTCAGCTTCTGTTATAAGTGGCAGTGTGTAGCTTTTTGCAATGCTCTTTCCATAAGCCTGCCTACTGGGACAACACATCTTATTTGATGGGTTCGGCAAGTAGCAATTAGGTTTTTTGTACATAGGCCACATTTCCTGATCACGTCTGTGCTGTACTCATTATACTCACTCCCTCGACATCAATAAGTCAATTTTAAAGAGCATCCGATGCTTTACAGGGTGTTATGGAAAGCCCTCTTTCTGAGTAATGCAGTTTTTCTCATTGTCTCTGACTATGTACAGCTCTTCATTGGAAAATGGGATATTATATTTTTTGAAGATTTGTTCCCCAACCCTGTTTCCTAAACCTAAGGTCCAAAAGAAGAAAAAATAACATATATCTAGAATAATTACGCCCAGGTATAATCTAAGTATTTTTAAATATGTAGAATCAGGAGAACTATTTCATGTCCCTTTTCCTGCCTTGGCAAAGGACTACTATAGGGTAATATATAAGGAGTATCATTTGCTGTACAAGCAGACACATCATACTCACTCTAGCAGACAGGCCATGCCAAGATGACATTTATTCTACCCCAAGGAAAGGAGGAGAGGAGTTCTGGAATTGGTGCATGAATACAGGGTACAGAAGGCCACTTACCCAAATGCTCATATCCACTGCTCCTCCTACCATTACAGGCACTAATGGGTTATTTCTCCTCCCCCCCACTGATTTATTTTTCGTTTGGGAAAGCATTCAAGACACCTTATAATTAAAGATATGACAGGAGAGAGAGAAAAGAGAAACATGAACCATTAACTAGACTAATGGAGCCAAATTTTTGTAATAAAGAGAAGAAAGAGACATTTGTGAAAGAAGATATAATTAATTAATATGATCATACATATTACAGCAGTTGTGTAAAAAAAAAATCTGCTCTGAGCTTCCTGGCAGCCAATGTAAGAGTGGTGTGGAGTGATCATGCAACACTCATTATCTAATAACAAAGCAAATCAGATACAGTAACTTTATCCTAGCACTGAATCCTAAGAATTTTTTTGGATGAATCATTTTGTAGAAAAAAATTAACAGTATAATTTAATCTATCAAACCTTTACTCAACTAGGGGCCTGAAAATAAAAAATAAAACCCAGTCACAGACCTTGAGACACTAACAGTAAAACTAGTGCAGTATAAATATGTGAATATATGCATACATATTTATATGTAGATATAAATATGATTCAGTGTACTTGAAGTGGGTTCCTAAAGGGAGGGTTCTGAAGAGAAATTCTCTTACTGCTTATTTTTGGGTAGAGCCAGTGAGGGATACAGCAATCTAGTGCAACGGTCCTCAAAGTGTGGACCCTGAAGCAGCAGCATCTGAATCACCTGGGAACTTGCTAGAAGGGAAAAATTTTGGCGCCAACTCCAGATCTACTGAATCTGAAACTCTGGGGCTGGGGCCCAGCCACCTGTGTTTTAACAAGCCCTCCAGTCGACTGTGGAGCGCTCTAACATTTGGGGACCACAGACTTATTAGTGTGCACCCCTAATCTTCATCATCCTCCTTGGGATCCAGGTATGAACTCTTTCTCCCCAGATAGGGAACCAGGTGTTCTGACATGTTTGGACTTTCAATCCCTGCTCCTACTCCAGAATGCTTTCTAAAGCACAGGACAAAAACACATATATTCTAAAATAAATTTCCCCGAGCCCACTCCATGCTTTACACGTATCAAAACTTCAGAACTACCTGGGATAATAAACTCAATTTCAAAAGTAAATTTGACAAAGGGAGTCCAACTCGAGGATGGAAGATGCCTTAGAGGACTGGGGCAGGGAGGGTGGCGGGGACTCGAGGGGGGGGAGTCAAGGAAGGGAGGGAATACGGGGATATGTGTATAAAAACAGATGATTGAACCTGATGTACCCCCCCCAAAAAAATAAAATAAAATAAAAAAATATAAAACGGGGAAAAAAAAGTAAATTTGATTTCTTTTGAAGATAAAAGTGTAGCTAGAGATCAAACAATGTAAATCGTTCTGGCAGTGGTATAACAAATTTGGGGAGTTTCTTTAGACTTTGAAATAAACTTCCAAACAAATTATTCTATAAGTGAGGACTGCAGAAATACAGTAATTTCTCATATGTCATTCAACTCAAGATGACTTTTCCAGAAACTTCATTTATCTGCAATAAGGTGGAAATAAAGCAAAGTGAGCAAAAACAAAGCTAAATTAAATAACAAACAAAAAATAAGTTTTAAAGAAGCAAAAGTAGGTATCATGATGTCTATGTTCTAATGTGGTTTAATTTACTCAGGGTAGTTTCTCAAGCTGATGTTCGGATACTTTTTTTATTTTAGACATAGTTTTAATAATTATGAATTAGTGGGACTGTTTACTGATTGACAGCAGCAGGAAATTCACCTGGGGGACAGAGAAGACCAGGGAGGAGGTAATAAACTCCCCAACACCAGCACCAGAGGACATGCCATGTCTTCCAGCCATAAATACAGTCCACCCCATATAAGTCTAAGTCAAATCACTGAAATTTGCCAGTTAGTTTCATAGTCAATTGCTGACTGGTCAATTGACTTAAGTTCCCTGCTTTCTCGCCTTTTTAGTTTTATTTTTTATTTTGTCTTCATAACAGCACTTTGAGGAATGTTCACTTTATTTCTGCCTTAGCTCCCTTCTGCTACAGCTGGAGAATGAGATGCAGAACGAGAGAGTGAGTCTGAGGGTATAAGGACAATGAATTCATGGAAATATGCTGTTATATAAAAGGAGGTCTTAATATTTTTTCGAGAGTATCTTAATATGGTTACATTCACAAGAATTCTTCATGTTCAAGGGCATAGTCAAGAATATATCCAAAGATATATTTAAGAATATATTTTAAATATACTCACCATATTCAAGGAGCTATTGAAGAATATATTAAGAGTTTACTCAAGAATATACTCACAAGTATATTCAAGGATATATTCAAAAATGTATTAAATATGCTTAAAATGTATAGAATATATTCTTCATAAATAAGTTTTCTTCAAAAAATATTCCTTTATATATGAATTCTTTTAAACATATTTAATGAATTATCAAATGATTATATTTTTCTTGTTCATATACTCTTCTTATTTGTGACACAGCATGTTCAAAAACAAAAGTGGAATCAAATTATGCCTAATCTTTGTTTACTTTCCTTCTTTGGCACAGCTCAACTTACACTGACTCAATTTAAGCAAAGATAGATGCTCACAATGCAAAAGAAGGCTAAGCTTTCTTTACCTCCTATTACGAGGAAACCACATGAGAAGATGTTCAACATCATTAATCAGGGAAATGCAAATCAATCACAATTAGATATTACCTCACACCTGTTTGAATGGCTATTATCAAAAAGACGAGAAACAACAAGTATTAGTGAGGAAACCACAAAACATCACACTGCATATACAGCACAATATAAAGACATTATCTGACCAAATACAGTAGAATTCCGTGGCACTGAATGTCACTAATATTGTAAATCAATATCCTGCTAATAATTATCAACATGAAAATGTTTATTTTTTTTTTGCTATTGAGTTGTATGTGTTCCTATATATTTTAGTTATTAACCACTTATCAGATTGCTGGTAAATATTTTCTCAGCTTTTGTAGTATGATATGGGTGAGGAGATCTAGAAACCTTGTCAAATAGAAAGGAATTGAAAGCACTAAGAAAGTTTAACGTGGACAAGAAAAATCTTGGATGTACATGCAAACAGCCTTCAAATATATGAAATGACTGGCAAGCAGCTGATGGATAGTTTTACAACATGTCACTCAGGAAAGCTAATAATGGGTTGAAGTTGCAGAACAGTGGGTTTTGTCTCCACTGTGGAGAACTTTCTGTGAGAGCTATCCAGCAGTAGAGCCTGTGCCCTAGATGATAAGAAGCTGTCCCCGGGAGTGGGCAAACAGGACAATACAACATCCTAGGTCTCTCCCAACTCCGAGGTTCTGAGTCTAAGTTTTTCAACAAAGGTATGCATAAAATGAAGTGGGAAGCTTCCTTAGCTTAAAAAAGGTTTCCTTAACCAGACAGGTACCTATTTATTCAATGAACACAAACACAGAGGAGATATTTTGGGGTGGGGGAAAATCAATACTTTTAAAGATAAACCCCATCAATGTTACTTGTCAAATGCCTAGAGTAAATTAAGTTTACAACTTCAGCAGACTGTCACGTGAAAGTGTGGCAGCGACTAACAAATTGAATTACCATAGTACTACATCACTCACAGAAGTATTATTGATAGTGACAGAGGGATATTGAATTTAAATTATTCATTTTTATTGACTGAACAGCACATCTTAACTAGGCAACAAGAAGAGCTGAGATGTTAGACTTGGATCTTACCTTCTATCGAGAATGACCCCCCAAAAAAAGAATATGTGTATATGAAGTTGAGCCCTGTAATAAGCATTAACGAACCTGAGTTTCCTCTGGATATGCTTGTACCTCTGTCTTCTCTGTCCATGCCCACCTAGGTGGGAACCTAAATACCCACAGGCCTGTGCTTCAATGGCCCCGCCTCCCTAGCTCTCACCTCACCCTAGCAGCCTGCTTTCACTCCTGATTTCAAAACCATGTGTTGGCACTTCCCTGGTGGTGCAGTGGTTAAGAATCCGCCTGCCAATGCAGGGGACATGGGTTCGATCCCTGGTCCAGGAAGATCCCACATGCTGCGAAGCAACTAAGCCTGTGTGCCATAACTACTAAGCCTGCACACGTAGAGCCTGTGCTCTGCAACAAGAGAAGCCACCACAATGAGATGCCCATGCACCACAACGAAGAACTCTCCCCAACAGAGAAAGCCTGCATAGCAATGAAAACCCAACACAGCCAATAAATAAATAAATTTATTTTTAAAAAACTGTTGAACACTTTTTCTGTGCTAGACACTGTGCTGAGCATCAAGGATACACAGATGAGTATGACATTCCCTCAAGGAAGACACAAGATAATGGAGGGAAAGAGACATAGAAAACAAAACAAACTGCAATAAAATGTTGTACATTTCTCCCCCACCATTCGAAATCCCTTATCCTAAGCTATATTATCCTTATATCTAAGGAGATTCTTAACCTTTGGGGGAAATCACAGAATCCATCTGAGAATTCTATATAAGCTATGGACTCTCTCCCTAGGAAAACAATCACAAAGAATATATATGTACATACATAAATATTTCATTAAATATGGGGGAATTCAGAGAGCCCCGGAAGCCTAAATAAGGAGCCCTAGAGTTAAAAGCCTAGAAGTTCACAATGATTACATAGTTACTGTTTTCCTAATTCTGTCATTTCAATTGTTATGGGGAACTTCTGGAATCTTAAATGCATTAAGGCAAAAGAATTAAGTGATGATGGAAATTTTAGGATTCTTGAAAGCCCACCAAATTACCCCACACAGATGGCATAAATTAAGAGATGTACTGTTTCTGGGTCTTGTTCACTTTTATGAAGTAACTGCACGTGTCCTCCCAAAATTCATGTGTTAAACACCTCAGTCCCCCAATTTGGCTATATGTGGAGATGGGTCCTTCAAGGAAGTAATCAAAGTTAAATGAGGCATGAGAGTGGAGCCCTGATCAGATACGACTAGTGTCCTTATACAAAGAGACACAAGAGAGCTAGGACTCTCTCCCAAACACACACACAAAGAGGTCATGTGAGCACACGGCAAGAAGGCTGCCACCTACAAGCCAAGAGAAAAGGCCCCAGAATGAAGCCTACCTTGCTGACACCTTGATCTTGGACTTCCCAGCCTCCAGAACTGAGACATAAATGTCTGTTGTTTAAGCCACCCAGTCTGTGGTAGACTAGAAAACTACTACATTCACCAAACAAAAATTATCTCATAATTTCTTTGTAGCACTTTCAGACATCTGTCTGTCACCTCCAAAACCTCCCTTGTCTCATTTTTTAATTAAACAAAGACAGGAATATTATTCCATCCCCCTCAGAAAAACAACAACACAATTTATATCCATGAATTTTATAGCTGCAAAGATGTCTATCTTAATTGATTTGGGGTCTTTTTAATTAAAACATGTATAGTTGTTGGTAGAGCTTGAAAATTAAGCAGCTACTGTTGGGCTCCAGGCAAGGAAGTTTCTCTGCAGCTGAGGAACATGTGGTCCCAAGTAAACAGCAATCACCTGGCTAGCTCTGCCCACTACCCCTTTATAGCTTAAGGCCTTGTTATTCAAAATGTGGTTGATGGGCCAGTAGTATCACCATCACCTGGGAGTTTGTAAGCAATGCAGAATCCCAGGCCCATCCTAAGCCCACTAAATCAGAATTTGCATTTTAACAAGATACACAGGTAATGTGTGTGAGCATGAAATCTGAGAAGCACTGCCTTAAAGGACAGCATTGTCCACACTGTAACAGCGCTGAGTGGACTCTCAGGTCTCAGGGACCTGGACTGTTGGGCACATAAGTTTAAGGACTAAGGTGCTCCCACTGGATTACTCTCAGCATCTAGCAGAGTGCCTGGAACCTAAGAAACTACAATAAATATTTGCTCATTGATACATTTAAAAATATTTGTTAAAAAAAAATTTGTTGAACACTCACTATGTGTGAGGCACTCTGCAAGGCCTTATGGATACACTATTGAGAAAGTCCTCATGGGGTCTACAACCCCATGCAGTGTTTCTCTAAGAGGTGTCACCTTACCATGTGTATCAAAATTATACGGGGTGGGTGTATGTGTCAAAAACCCAAATTCCTGGGACCCGCCACAGATCAGCTGAATCAATCTGAATGGCTATGGCCCCGGGAGTCACCATTCTAACAGGCACCTCAGGTGATTCTTTTGCACACTGAAATCAGAGAGCCAGTGACTCAGTGGTATTGGAAGATCAACGAATAAAGTCATTCATTCACCAATTTACTGAGCACCTAGTATGGGCTAGGCATTGTTTTAGGCACTAGGGATATACCTGTGAACGAAATTCCCCACTTTCATGGAGCGCACAGTCTAAATGGAGGAGGTAGAATATAAACAAACACATATGTCAACTAGTGATCAAGTGCTATGAAGAAAACTAAAGCCAGGACTAGGTAGTGATGGGGGTGCTATTTCATAGAGGGTGGTCCAGAAAGGCCTCTCTAGAAAGGTGATGCATGAGCCAAGGTCTTAATGAAGTGAGAAAATGAGCCAGGCAGATATCTGGGGAAGAGTTTTCCAGGCAGAAGGACCATTTTGGGCAAAGACCCTGTGGTGGGAGAGTAACTGACCTGTTTAAAACTAGAAAAGAGGACAGTGAATGGCCCGGTGGGAAAGTGATTGGATAAGAGTCAGAGTGGTAATACAGGTGTGGGAGTATGGACGAGTCCTGTTGGGCTTTGTAGGCCATTATAAGGACATTGGCTTTTACACTCTGAGAAATAGGGATCCACTGGAGAGTTTTCAGCAGAGAAGCAGGATGATATGATTTATGTTACTACACGGTTTACTCTGGTGGCTGTGTAGAGTACAGACATTAGGGGGTATGTTACTCAGGGTAAAGCTAGGCTGCTGTATCAAAAAGACTCAACTTTACGGTAGCTTAAAGAACAAAGGAATTTGTTTCCCTCATAATAGCCTTAATGTGAGTACTTCAGGTCCACAGGACATGTCTATTGCTCGTGGTAATTCATAGACCCAGATCCCTTCCAAGGCATTGCTCTGCCATCAACTAGGGCCTTGTCATAGTCTGCAAAGTCAAAGCCAGATTGTCAGATATCCAGGTTCCAGCAGACAGAAAAAGGGGATGAGGGTATAGAGGAAGCAAGCCCAAATGTCACAAGCTCCTGACTCAAAAACGGCACGTGACTTCTGCTAACATTCCATTGATGAGAACATCGTCACATACCCACAGCTAACTGCAAGCAACACTGGGTTATGTAGTCCAGCAGGACAGCTGTGCATTCAGCTATATTTCTTTGGCTATATAGGAAGAGTCAAATGGGTTTTAATGAACAGCTAATAGAAGTGTCTCCCATAAAGGGCAAAGGCAAAAGAAGGGAGATGTTGCAGTCATCCAAATGAAAGATGATGGTGGACTGGACTAAGGTGGTGGCAGTGGAGGTGGGGAGGAGTGGTTGGCTTATGGATATACAGTCCACCCTTGAACAACAGGAGGGTTAGGAGCACCAACTCTCTGCACTGATAAAAATCTGAGTATAACTTGTAGTCCACCCTCTGAAACCACAGTTTCTATGAATCCGAGGTTCTGCATCTGTGGCTTCAACTAACCATGGATCATGTAGTACTGTAGTACTCACTACTGAAAAATATCTGCATATAAGTGGACCCACACAGCTCAAACTCACACTGTTCAAGGGTTAAGTGTACTATATTTTGAAGGATTGGCTAATAGAATGGATATGGTTGCGAAAGTCAAGGATGCCTCCAAGAGTTCTGACCTGAATGACTTGAAAAAAGGAGTTGAATGAATGATCAGACAAAAAAATCTTCCACCTGAACCAGACATTTCTCTCCCCTCCCCATCTTCCTAAGCCCAACACTACATCCTAGTGTGACTAGAACTCAAGTCTTCCCTTGAAAGCCAGATTTTAAATTTCAATTCTACTAATTTCTATGTGTATGTTCGTAAGCAAATAATTCCATTCTACAGGGTCTTAGTTTCCTCCTCTATAAAAGTGAAATAATAGTAGTACCTACCCCGTAAATTTACTGTGGAGATTAAATAAGTTAAAGTACAGAAAGTATATAACATAGCGCAGGACACATAGGAAACACTCTAAAACAACCCAAAACATGTGACAATGATTAAATGTGATTAGATAAAGCCTTTGTCAAGAACATAACACAATTATTGGCACATGGTAAGTGCTCAATAAACGATATGTTATTATTAAAAGGCTGGAGTTGCCAGACAAACTTAATGACTTCCCAAATTTTCCCAGAGACAGCACTGAGAAGAGAATGTTTTTGCAACACAATGCAGAAACTAAATGAACATGCTCTATAGAGCTGTTGTACTATCAGAAACATTTCTCTCAGACCCCTCCAGCTTATAAGTCTCAGCCATATTTTCTCCCTATCTCTGGTACATAAGACCCTAAAATCCTCCATCTTCTAGTGTCAGAGAGTAATATAAGTGATCTTCATTCAAACCATAATGTTGCTACAGTTTCATTAACCGCTCATAATACCTGCATGTTCCAGAGGAACAAAGCATCCATCAGGAGCTAAACTCAAGCCAGTCGACGTGAGTGACTGCCAGCACTTGATGGGCTAAAGAGACTTGCAGAAACCAAACAGAGCAGGGAGAGCTGTGAGAGCCACTAATTTCCTTTTCCTCTTTGGTCTTCAGTGTCACAACCAACTATATCTCTGATTGGAAATGAGGTTTGTTTTATGACCCATCTGTTATCATCTGCGTATCTCTGTGTTATCCTACACAAAACACTTTGCAAAACACTTTCACACATGTTGGTACTTTCAACAATTCTACAAGGACTTATTCATTCCATTTTACAGGTGAAAAAACTAAGAGTTAAGAGGTAAAATGGCTTGCCCCCAATTTCACAACTAGCAAGCAATCTACATTCATTTATTACAAAGTAAGGAACTGCTACAGCTTGGATTTAAGAGCTTTGCAGTGAAATTCTGAATTTGCATCATCATACTTGTGCTTTTCCACAATTGATAATGTTTCTTAGTGTAGGTACCCAACCCAAGTTGGGATCTGTGAATCCTGAGCCCATCCTCCCCTCACAAAAAATTAGTGAAACTAGTAACACTTGAGTTCTTCAACTTGTTCATATTTTTCCCACCCATGACTAGAAGCTGAGCCATATCTGAGCAAAATGTTCCAGAAGGTAATGTTTGTCTCCCATGGCAGTCTTGCCTCCTGCTTGACTTGAGTTAAAACCCTGAGTTCACACCCTCTATCTGAGAAGCACTGTGCAAATTACTTTGAGTTTTTCTGAGCCTCCATTTACTCAACTGTAAAGTTGAAATAAGAGTGGCATCCACTTCACCGGGCTGTTGTGGGAAACAAAGTAATGTCTGTAAAACACTAGGCACATCTTAGTCACCCAATAAGTGATGATGATGTGATGGGGGAAGTAGTGCTAATTATATAGTTTCCAGATCATTCCCTTGTCACTTCTTCTCAAAACATTTATCCCATTTCTCCTCAAGGCTTTATCTGCTTGATCTGTTGAATCACCTCCCAACCTGCTAATGATACTTTAATGCGTTATCCCCACTTGATAACATATATGCATTTTAACAAGATACTGGAAATACTTGTTCCAAAGAATAACAGAAACAAAAGTGCTGTACTTCAAAGAAAGAGATGTGGAGGCTAGCTTTATTTTGGGTACACCCACATTCTGTAGGCAGCCCTTTATTCTATCTGGTATAAATGCAGACCTGACTGGTGTGTCTGGCTCCAAATCTAAAAGAAAAAGAGCGAAGAACGGGTTTTGCTAGGTATTCCAGAAATTGACTTTGAAGCCAAGCTATTTGAAATGTTATTTTGAAAAAAAAAAAAAAACGAAAACCAAACAAGCCTTTGTTATTCCAACCTCCCTAGCTCCCTGGCTCCCTGCATCCTAGTCCTCTACCCCCCAACACAAACACACACATAAAGCAAATATTTCTAAACACCAAGTAAGCTGTGTAAAAGATCATTATGTTCTGTCACAGTGGGGCCAAGGGTAAATGTTGTGTTGTGCTGTAGTCAAATGCATTTGATAAGAAATAATGCATGAGAAGGGGAGCACAGGTGTTGTCAGAAATGTGCAAAAATACTTCTATGCTTCTCAGAATTGATAAACATAAAAAGGCTGAACACAGAACAAAATCGGTCAGAACCTTCTCTTCCTGAGAATATTTGATTTGTCACGGTTATTTCTGAACACCCTGGTGGCCCATAAGGTGTGATAAAATCTTTAGATGTAAGTTGATCTTTTCCAGGGGAGCAGAAGATCCTGGCTAGGGTATCTGGCTGCTGTGGGTTTTTACATTTCATTCAGACACGGGTAAATCTTCTTTGTATAAGACAAAAGGGCTGTATCATATGTTCATCCAAGTGAAACTGACAATGCAGAATGCCACCCTATTCCTCAATTTATAATCTCTTCCAGGAGGGTTTGTCATCCTTGGTAATTTCCCAAAGAACCCAAATCTGAATCCTCTTGGCTGTGTGGTAGTATAAGCCTTCCAAACAAGAAATGATTTTCCCAAGAAGATGGAATTTCCCATGGATCCAGCCTGGGGTCTGCTTTAGAAGTCAAAGGTACTACATCAGGCAACAGGACAATTAATTAAGAAAATTTTAAGTACAAACTGGGGCCAGCCTCATTAGGAGGTAGCTGTGCTTATAATTCCTCATCAGCTGGCCACATAGCATCAAAATTCATTCCTTTGGAGTAAAACACAGAGGTGCAGGTTAGAAGTTATTGCCCCCAAAGAGGAGTATGCATACATTAGTTTATCAGGAAGGGGGCCTTATCTTGGTAGAGCCAGAGCATTTGGGCATGCCCAATTGAATGTAGGTGTGAAGGAAGTCCTGGCTTGTGGAGTTTAGGGGGTGGAGGGGGTGGAGAGGTGCTGAAAGGACTTGTGGACATAAAATTACATAATCAACTAAACAGTTTTGCCAAGAGCCAGCCCTCTTGGCTTTCCCCATCTCTAAGAATCACAGAATTCCTTCTTACTTTACACTAGCCCCCGAAGAACCCTGAACAATAAGCACTCATTATCACCATGGCAGGGATTTAATCAGCCTTATTTGATAACTAAGATATGCAGAGAACACATTTCCTCACTCCTGATGTTTCTTTCCATGACTCTACCTCCTCACTTCCTTCCAGGAAGAGAGACTCACCTAAGTGGTCAGAAAAAGCCTGTCCTGTTTGTCACAGCCCCTTTACCTACTCTTGCTCTTGGGGTTAAAGCTCTCAACAGTGTGTGTCCTGCTCTGCGCCTCTAAGCAGAAAGTATTACAGGGACGTAAATATCCACAGGGATAGGGCAGGGCAATGCAATAGTCTAGTGCTGCCTCTGCGTGGATACGTCCGGGATGCAGTGTTAGGAAGCTCACTTATCCACAGATCTAAGCTACATTTTCTAATATCAGCTTACGTGGGAAGAAAGGGGCTAATTTCATTTCCCATCTGCCTTGTTCTTTTTCTTAAATATCTGTCAGTTCAAAATTCAAGGTGCTATTCATTGGACTTCCGCAAAGCCAAATACTTGATGCATTGGATCAAGAACATGGAGAAATAGACAAGAACTAGAATTAGCAGACTAAAATAACACAAAAATCTCTGGGTAGAACCAGGGCACATGGTTGTAGGCCTTGGACTTCAATATTTAGACAAGATATTTTGAACTTGGCAGTCTATTGAAGTTTACATCAGGCCAAGAGTCTGGTTTTTATAATTATGCAATTGGCTTTTAAATACACAAAGCCAAAATTAACCTCTTGATGAGAAACTTCTCCAAACTGAGTTGAAGTTCACAGACCATGGACTCCAGATATTTGGATAGACTGGCCTCCCTGGCAAGGCTAAAACCAAGATTTCTTCCATCTTTCATTTCTCCTTCAGATAATATTGAGTTTCTGCCACAATCTTTAGCAATTCTGAGTACTAGATATGGACAGTATAATTCTGCCTGGGATAACTTCTTTAGGGACTGTGGATTGGCTTATGCATCAGTTGTCTGTCACTACCTAACAAATTTCCCAACATTTATTAGCTCGGTTTCTATAGGTCAGGAATTGGGTGCGGCTTAGCTAGACCTTCCACATCAGGGTCCTTTGCAGGCTGCAGTCAAAGTGTTATCCATGGCTACACTCACCTCAAGGTTCAGCTAGAGGAGGGTCCACTTCCAAGTTCTCTCACACGGCTGTTGACAGAATTCAGTTCCTCAAAGACTGAAAGCCTAATCCTTGCTGGCAAGTTTCTTGCCACGTGGCCTCTTCCAAGGGGACCTCACAACATGGCAGCTGACTTCTTCAACTCACGCAAGTGAAGAGAGCCAGAGAGGGAGAGACTGCTGCAAAGATGGAAGTCACGGTCCTTTGTAACCTAAATTACTGAAGTGACACCCCATCACTCTGACATATTCTCTTTGTTAGAAGCAAGGTCCAGCACACACACAAGGGAAGAGGACTCCACAAAGGGTGAATTCTGGGAAGCAGGGATCAATGTGAGCCCTGAGGTGACTATCCTAGACCGTTTGTTGTATGCTAGTTTGCCAGTTGGGAATTACGGGGCCAGTGATATGATTATCTTGTTGGTTCTATTAATTCTTTGAACTATGTGAAACATCAGAGACTTGGCATTGAACTAATATAAATTCTAAGGCCCTGAAGTGACCACACCCATTCCAGTAAGAAACAGCACAGGCTAAAGCTGCTAAAGGACCCCAACTCTGCATAGGCCTTGAAAACTTTCCTACTTAAGATTGAGCAGAATAAGAAACTAGGGGGATATCTTTTGGTCATTAATTTCTTTGTGCTTGCCCTCATGAAGACAAGGAAACTTTATTTTGAACTTTGGATCTTAAGAAATGTGTACTTTTATTTCTCTGGACTTTAACATCCCCCTGGAAAAGTGATAAAGGCAGATTATATTCAAATGAGTGGCATCTTGTTGCACATTATTATGGTAGCACACTATTATTATTAATGCTGTCCTTTGATCTTATTGTATATCCTCCCTTAGGCAACTTTACACAATGCATCTGGACATCATTTGAAAAGGGAAACAGAATAGGGAATAAATTTTCATCCTTGAGCATGGTATGATTTTGATATTAATGTAATTAATATAGTCTTCAAACACATTTCAGAGCCTTCTGGGTACACTACCGTCTACACTGCCCATCAGTGGTCCCAGTGATTGCTATTGGGGAAGTAGCCTCCTCAAGGTGGGAGAGGACTGTCCTCATAAACTGCTGAATTCCTCCCTCCATGGAGATGGCTTGATGGTTTAATGCAGTGAGTTAAGAGGAAAATAAATGGAGGAATATTAGAGGAGACTCTTCTTCCCACTCTGGATGTTTCTTTCAATGTGTTGTGATATACCTGTAGAGAAGAGCTTGTAGCTGATGAGCTTGGGACAAGGCACTGTGCGTGCATAGCTCTGCCTGGGATACGGCAGACTACAGAGGAGTTGTGTTCTGCTCCAATTTCTGCCGAACAGTGAAAGGGATCTGACCCTGCAATAGGGTCCTACAGTGGTACAACACAACTTGTGACCAAGGGGATAAGTCTCTCTAACACAGGGACACACTACTGGAAAGCCTGCTTGCTTATAGATAAGAGCTCTGTCTTCCATCCTAGCCTTTATCCGTATTAAAGGTAATATTTTAGACTCAATCTTCAGATTCCTTTAAATTTCTCAACTCAAGGCAAGTAAAAGTTCTGTGCTATTGATGGGCTTTCCACTTGCTCACAAAGAGTAGTGGTTTGGATAGGAAGGGCATTTTGCTTCTCAAGATGGCAAGGGATAGACAACTCCAGTGAGGAAGAGGCTGGGGGAACCCTGCACAGACAACATGAACACCTTGGAAAGTTGTCACCCAAAGCAGGGAGTAGGACCCTCAAAAGGGAGATGGGTCCTAACCACTTGGCTGAGGGCCAGCTGGTAGCTTCCAGAATCATAGGACTATTCTCAGAACTCTACTTTCAAACTCAAAACCCCCTTTAAGCCCACAAACGCTCACTTTTTAAAATTCTCCTGATTCAACAAGGTCTACAGGCTGAAGCAGAATTGAGCAACTGTGATAAATAGCAAAATGATCAGTGGCTTATTTGCTCTCACAAATTCCTATTGCCTTTAGGGATTTTCCTGATACTTGGGGACATGAATTTGAAAATAATGTCTTTCTCTGGGTCTGGAAGTATTTTCTGTCATTTTCTTCATTTTTGTTGACAATTCCCCAATAATTTATGAGCTTCCCTTGATATGTGGAAGGATCAATAGCTATGTGTGCCTTTGGGAACTAAGTGACAAAACAACACTAATATGCTCCAGTAAAAAATCACATTTCTCTTGTCATGGTCAATATTTGAAGCTGGTAAAACACAGACGTGAGTCTTTCTTTGTGCATGTCTGTGTCTCCTCAGATATTCGGAAGCATGGATCTCTTTCAAAATGCCAAGGGGCAGTAATTTTCCCAAAGAGCTAAAAAACAGCATTAGGGATGTTAAGGAGCCCTCTCAGGGGCTGCCATGGAAAGAAAGAGTGACGAGGTAGGCTTCACCTCTTGCCCTACTATATGTGGGGCATCTTTGTTTTAATCTGTTTTAAAACATTGAGATTTCCTGAAATACTTCATTTGAACACAGAGTCCCACAATTTTTAAAAGTTTAAAAATCCAACAGCACAAATATCAACAACCCAATTAAAAAATGGCAAAAGAACCTGAATAGATATTTATCCAAAGAAGATATACAAATGACGGATAACCACAGGAAAAGATGCTCAACATCACTAATCATCAGGGAAATGCAAATCAAAACCACAATGAGATATTACCTCCCTCCCATTAAGATGACTATTATAAAAAAAAATAGAAAATAACAAATGTTGGTGAGGATGTGGAGAAATTGGAACCCTTGTGCCTTGTTGGTGGGAATATAAAATGGTGCAGCTGATGTGAAAATGGTATGGTTGTTCCTCAAAAAACTAAACATAGAATTACCATAAGATCCAATAATTTCACTTTTGGATATATATCCAAAAGAATTGAAAGCAGGAACTCAAACAGATATTTGTACATCCGTGTTCACAGCAACATTATTCAAAATGGCTAATGATAAATAGATAAACAAAATGTGCTATATACAAACAATGTAATATTATTCAGCCTGTAAAAAAAGGAAATTCTGACACATGCATCAACATGGAGGAAGTTTGAAGACATTATGCTAAGTAAAATAAGACAGTCACAAAAGGACAAATACTGTGTAATTTCATTTATATGAGCTACCTATAGTAGTCAAATTCATAAAGACAGAAAGTAAAATGGTGGATGCCAGGGGATGGTGGGAAGGAAGAATTAGGAGTTACTCTTTAATGGGTGCAGTTTCAGTTTGGGAAGATTAAACATTTCTGGAAATGGATGGTGGTGATGGTTTCACAACAGTGTGAATGTACTTAATGTCACTTTACTGAATGGTACACTTAAAATGGTTCAAATGGAAAATTTTAACAATTTTTAAAAATCTAAAAATCAATGTTCTATTAGACCTTACAGCTTTGTTGATAATGAGAAATCTTTTGCAATGTATGAGGTAGCCCACCTTTCATCAAATGGTAACAACGTGTCCTTTAGGATGAAGATATGGATTTTCTACTTTCTAAATGTAAACACTGCTTGACATGAACCAAACACAAACACATTGAGACCTCAGCACATATTCAAGGATCAAATCCACTCTGGGGGAGAGTTCAGGAAATGGGACATAGAATATATGTAAGTACAGAGAAAGGCCTAGAGCTTTCAAAATTGTTGCTCTGTGCTACCAGTATCTTCCATAATGGTTTACTACAAGTACACATCAATAGACAAGGTTCTGAGACCAAGCTAGGGGAGAAGAAAAGTTGAAAACTAGGAGGTAAAGTGGATTCGGTTGGATGCAGTTAAACCCAGAAGCTAAAGCTGAAGGCCCGGACTAAAATGACCCTGAAAATGAAGAACAATGAAGAGGGCAGAGAAGGATTGAGACATAGGCATAAGCACAGTGTGACAAAGTGGGGGCAGTAGGAACAGTAGTCCTGAACCATCGTGAATATCAGGACACAGCACTCCTCACACTGTGCCACTGGGGAAGCTTACCCAACCTCACCCCAAAATTCTGAACCAGGTGAGGTGAGACATTGGTGCCCTTGGTTAGATTATGGTCTCATTTAACATTTCATTTAATATACTGGGGGGTCAGCCTAAAACATGATTCTGTTGTTAGAGTTGTATAACCTAAATATTCAATCTTCACTCAAAGTTATATAGAAGCATCGTTACCTTGAGAGCCTTGGCCCCAAGCATAAGAGCAGTAGTTAATGAAAGAAATGGGACTTCCTGGGTGGTGCAGTGGTTAAGAATCTGCCTGCCAATGCAGGGGACATGGATTCAAGCCCTGCTCTAGGAAGACTCCACATGCCACGGAGCAACTAAGCCCATGCGCCACAACTATTGAAGCCCACGTGCCTAGAGTCCGTGCTCTGCAACAAGAGAAGCTATTGCACCGAGAAGCCCACGCACCACAACAAAGAGTAGCCCCCGCTCTCAGCAACTAGAGAAAGCCCATGTGAAGCAACGAAGACCCAACACAGCCAATAAATAAATAAAATAGAGAAATAAATATTAAAAAATGGGTCAATGCTTATAAGCTTCCTATATAGAAACTGTAATTACAATTGCATCTTTTTTATGCAATAGCTGAGTCCCAAAGAATCGTGGATAAATGCAACTACTTTCCCCCACTGACAGAATGCAATAGCTCAGAATCACTTTATTTTTATCTCCACTTGATCCTAAATGGATGTAGACTCCTCAGACTTTAGGTATTGATTAACAACATGTGTGTAAAGCAACTAGCCCAGTTCTAAGTGCTTCTCATGAATTATCTCATTCAAGCATTCATCACAATGAGCCTCTGAGATAGGTGCCATTATAATCTCAATTTTGAAGACGAGGGAACGGAGGTGCAGAGAGGTTAAGTGGCCTAAGGTCACACAACCGTTAAGTGATGTGCACCCAGAGTCCAAATCCTCAATCACTACATGGCTCAATGAAGATGAAAAAGAAAGAAGGATGAGGAAAAGGAAGAAAAAGAGGAATAAGTAAGTTTACCCTTGCTTCCTCCCATGGAATTGAATACGAGTTTCCATATTGCGAAAGCCCCAGACCACTTTCAAGCTTGACTATGACCACCTCAGCATCAGATGTCACAGCTCCAAAGTCAAAAGTCTCTGGCAGGTCTTTTTCTTTTATTGGAGTATAGTTGCTTTACAATGTTCTGTTAGTTTCTACTGTACAGCAAAGTGAATCAGCCACATATATACATAAATCCCCTCTTCCTTGGATTTCCTTCTCACTTAGCTCACCACAGACCACTGAGTAGAGTTCCCCGTGCTGTGCAATCAGTTCTCATTAGTTATCTATTTTACACATAGTAGTGTGTGTATATATATATATATATATCAATCCCAATCTCCCAATCCATCCCACCCTGCATTTCCCCCCTTGGTATTCATACGCTTGTTCCCTATACCTGTGTCTCTGTTTCTGCTTGGCAAATAATTTCATCTATACCATTCTTCTAGATTCCATGTATGCATTAAAATAAGATATTTGTTTTTCTTTCTGATTACTTCACTCTATGTGACAGACTCTAGGTCTATCCATGTCTCTACAAAGGACCCAATTTTGTTCCTTTTTATGGCTGAGTAATATTTCATTGTATATATGTACCACATCTTCTTTATCCATTCCTCTGTTGATGGACATTTAGGTTGCTTCCATGTCCTGGCTATTGTAAATAGTGCTGCAATGAACATTGGGATGCATGTATCTTTTTGAATTATGGTTTTCTCTGGGTATATGCCCAGGAGTGGGATTGCTGGGTCATATGGTAGTTCTATTTTTAGTTTTTTAAGGAACCTCCATACTGTTCTCCGTAGTGGCTGTATCAATTTACATTCTCACCAACAGTGATACCTCATTGTAGTTTTGATTTGCATTTCTCTAATAATCAGTGATGTTGAGCATCTTCTCATGTGTTTTTTGGCCATCTGTATGTCTTCTTTGGAGAAATGTCCATTTAGGTCTTCTTCCCATGTTTTGATTGGGCTGTTTGTTTTTTTTGTTATTGAGCTGCATAAACTGTTTGTATGTTTTGGAGATTAATCCCTTGTTAGTTGCTTTGTTTGCCAATATTTTCTCTGGTAGTTCTTAAAGGTGTGTTCTCAGAGAGGATACAAAATCAGCAGGAACCACTAGCCTTGCTCAAGGTCAGAGAAGCAAGAGAATAAAGTCCAAACTCTTTGACAATGTCTCACTACCCATTCACTGCCATATAGTCTAAAGAAACAGGCCCGCTTACTATGGAAGAGGATACTCAAGGTCAGAAGAGCAGGAGATGTAGAAGCCAGAATACCAAATAACTGTTAGTGACAAAAGCCACCAAAGGAATCTTTAGATAGAGACTCTGAATGGTCCTCCACCAAAGATAAGCATCTCCACTGTACTTGAATGTTTCTCTTCCTTGTTCTTTTTTGCCTCTGCAACACACAATCTTCACTGACTTGATTTTCATTGCTTGCCAAGTCCACCCAAATTCACTGCCCGAGGTTAGTAAAAAACAAAACATATACAGTCAGTTCTGCTATAACACTATATATGTATTTTCAAAATTACTGCACTATGCAAAATTGCACAACAAAACCCACAGGGTTTATGGGAAAAATGGGATTAGAAAAACAACAAAGACATCAGTGACATTAAACCAGATAGGAAAGGCAACACAGTTTTACACGTTAATGGTTAAGAAATACACAAATACTACAATAAACATGGCACTTTACCTTGAAAAGACCTAAAGTTTGCTTGTGGGCGTGGGCGTAGCAGATTCTGAGTTGTTGTAAAGGGGCGGAAGGAATGTTATCTTAAATCAAATGGAAAGTTGTAATGCTAGATGTGATTGGGTGTGCCTGGTAGCTGTTTGAGGTGTGTATTTTATGTTTTACCACACAGCTCAGTTTAGCTGGGTGCTGTTCTCTGCATTCACCTAGCATTTCTTGCTGATGCAATAATGCTCAAGCAAACACAAAATTCATATCATGCTCAAATTGTTCCTTAATATAGCAATTAGAACAAACTCGAGTTTTCAAAACAGACATTATAGCAGAACTGACTTATAGTGATTTAGCTAGTGAGAAGATGGAAGACAGTGGCAGAATGGACTATTATTGAGGACATCAGGCTCCAGTTAAAACTCTAGGCTACCTTCCCAGCTACTGTAAAGGCCTGCACCTACAGCTAAAGAAAGCATCTGGGTATACTTCCTCTTTTGTTTCAAGATCCTAAAACAAAATTCTATGGCAGCTGCAGGTCCTATTCATGCCCTAGTGTGAGGCACTGAACTGGACCTGTTGTCTCCCCTAAATTGATAGGACAGGTAAGTAGGAGTCTTTGGAGGGTTGACATTTAAAGAACCTTCACATCAACTGGTGTTTAATAATACACCCAACTGAACTCACTAGAGACAGAAACAGCCCCGAGTGTCCATTTTTAATTCTTTCTCTTGATTTTGTTCCTTTGCATATCTGATTCCCTCTACCTGGAATCATCTCCCCCCTTGTGATGATTTTAAAAACATATCCACAAATTCTTTAATACTTTCCCATGTCAAGATGTGGAGTTTAACTCCCCTCCCCTTGAGTATGGCCTGGACTTACTGACTCACTTGTAACAAATAGAATTATAATAGAAGTGATGGTATATCACCTCTGAGATCAGGTTATAAAAAAGATTGTGGTTTCTATCTTGGTTTTCTCTTTCTCCCTTTTGGATCATTTGCTCTGAGGGATGCCCACTGCCATGTTAAGGTTCCTTAGGGAGAGGGCCACGTGACAAGGAACAGCCCACAAGAAATGGAGACCTGCTGACAATCACATGAGTGATTTTGGAACCGGATTCTCCAATCCCAGAGGGGATTTGAGATGACTACCCGCTGCTGACAGTTTAATTGAAACTTCATGAGAGGTTGAGCCTGGCCCCTTCAAACAAGCCACTCCCAGACTCTTGACCTTCAAATACTGTGTGAGATAATGTTTGCTGTTTTAAACTGCTATGTTTGGGGGTAAAAAGCTAATAGCAGTTATCTATCTATCAGCAGTTGGATAACTGATACAACCCTTCCCCACCTGGTTCACTTCCATTTATTCTTTAGAAGCAGCTGAAGTGTATTCTAGATCATGAAATCATGCTGACCACACCATATTCTGCTACTGAGCCCATCCAGTGTTGTTGTTGTTCATTTTTGTGTTTTTGTTTTTTTTTTTACTTTTGGTTAGTGTATATTTTCAGTTCTTATATTTTCATTTAGTGATTGTTTATATTTTTTTATTTCTTTGTTGAGGCTTTCTCTTTTTCCATTTCTTTCAAGGATTCCACCCTTAATTGTTAGTGTATTTTTATAAACAATAGCTGCTTTAAAATCTTTTCAGATAATTCCAACATCTGTCACCTAGGATGACATCTGTTGATTATCTTTCCTCATGTAAATTGAGATTTTCCTGATTCTTCATATGCCTACTCATCTTGGATTGTATGCTGGATACTTTGGATATTGCCTTATGAGTCCTTGGAATTTGTTTAAATCCTATGGGGAATCTTTTTTTTAATTTTTATAAATTTATTTATTTATTTATTTATTTATTTATTTATTGGCTGCATTGGGTCTTCATTGCTGCACACGGGCTTTCTCTAGTTGCTGTGAGCAGGGGCTACTCTTCATTGTGGTGTGTGGGCTTCTCATTGTAGTGGTTTCTCTTGTTGTGGAGCATGGGCCCTAGGCGCATGAGCTTCAATAGTTGCAGCACATGGGCTCAGTAGTTGTGGCTCATGGGCTCTAGAGCACAGGCTCAACGGTTGTGGCACACGGGCTTAGTTGCTCCGTGGCATGTGGAATCTTCCCAGGGCAGGGCTCAAACCCGTGTCCCCTGCATTGGCAGGCAGATTCTTTACCACTGCGCCACCTAGGAAGTCCCCTAAGGGGAATCTTGATGTGGACTTTTTTGTTTTAGCAGGAAGTCAATCTGGTTAGGTTCAGGCATAAGTTCTGATCCACCTTCTGTGGGCTGTGATTTCAAAATCTGTTTCATTTTCAAAGCCTTTATAGCACCACCCAAGTATGTCTCATGTGTCCACTGCTCAGTAAATAGTCTGGGACCTGGGCAGTGGTCTATTTAGTTCTCAGTCTCTGGTCTGCTAAATAGGGTCTAATCCATACATGTTCAGACAAGGTTGAGCTCCAGAGTTTATAAGCAACTTTATACAGTCACTTTCCCAAGCTTCTGCCTTTTTGTGATCTCCTTGGCACTTTCTACCTCTGTGAGACTCCTTTTCAGTCCTCTAGCCTGAAAGCTGACGCTTTAGTTACTCTGCACTTTTATCACTGTGTCCTTGTTTAGGTCCAAGTGATTGGGGAGAGAGAAAAAAAACCCAGGGGAGTGGACCCACCCCTCTTTGAATCACAGATCCACCGAAGAGAGAGGAAGATTTCTTATCCTTCAAATTTTAGCTCCTACAGGCTCCAATTATCAGCTTCTGCCACTCATTGTCACACGATTTCTTGGGAGCTGGAGCACTAAGAAAACAGGAAAGAAAGAGGGGAAAAAACGGAAGATTTTCACACTAAGTGTTAGGTGTTTCCTTTTTAATTCTTTTTTTTAAATCACTTTTTAAAAATTTATTTTATTTATTGGCTGTGATGGGTCTTCGTCTCTGCTAAGACGTAGTTGCAGCGAATGGGGGCTACTCTGCATTGCAGTGCACAGGCTTCTCATTGCGGTGGCTTCGCTTGCTGTGGAGCACGGCTCTAGCCCTACAGGCTTCAGCGGTTGTGGCACATGGGCTCAGTAGTTGTGGCTCATGCGCTTAGTTGCTCTGCGACATGTGGGATCTTCCCAGACCAGGGCTCGAATCCGTGTCCCCTGCATTGGTAGCTGGATTCTTAACCACTGCACCACCAGGGAAGTCCTCCTTTTTCATTCTTGAGCCAGAATTAAATTACTTCTCCTAGAGCTGTCTCTTTCTGCTTCATGATGGCCACTTCTAGAATTCTGGTGTACTAACTTCAGGCCAGTGTACACCAGAAGGGAAAAAATAGCATACTCACCACCAGTTGAAAAGCACTTTGAATTATGGTTTTCTTTCCCAAGTTGCTACTATTTACTTTCTTTTTTTAAATTAATTTCTATCAGAGTATAGTTGATTTACAATGTCGTGTTAGTTTCTGCTGTATGGCAAAGTGAATCAGTTATACATATACATATATCCACTCTTTTAGATTCTTTTCCCATATAGGTCATTACAGAGCAGTGAATAGAGTTCCCTGTGCTATACAGCAGGTTCATATCAGTTATCTATTTTATATATAGTAGTGTGTATATGTCAATCCCAATTACCCAATTTATCCCTTCCCCCAACCCCAGCTACTATTTACTTGCAGAAACTGCTCACTAATCCATTCATTCTGCTCAGGTTCTATTGCTGCACACAACTGGGGAGACAGATGCTGACTTCATCTACCCCAGCACTAGAACTCGATGATGCTGTATTATAATTCTCTAATTTTGCTTTTCTATTTCTCCCTGGAAGCGCCTTAGAACAGGGATTTTATGTATCTCCCACACCTAGCACAGAACTTGGTATAACACTGGTGAATAATAAATTATTCAGTAATAAAAGAATGAGTGAGGGTGCTAATGAAGGACACCTACCCATTTCTGGAGTCCAAAAGCAAGGAAACCAGCTTGGCAGCGTGAGCATGGGGCAGAGCTTATACCAGTAGGAAAGGGTTACAATGCTGTCTTCATGCTGTGTTACTTTTTTCCACAGAGGACTTCTGATGGCAATGCTCCTATCTTTGCCATCTAATCCATTATTACTTGCATGGCAGAGACTTCAGACATAGGCGTAAAGGGATGGGTATATACAAAAATGACTGTCAATCAATAAATTTCAGTGAACAAGCCCATAAAATGTCCTCAACTCTATGCTAGGCACAAGGAGAACAGAAAAGCAGGAGGCATTGTCCCTGTTCTCAAAAACCTTAGTTATAATACAGTTACAATCTATAAGACCAACTCATAGAAAACAGAAAAAATTCAAGACATGACATCAGGAAATGTGTAATTGTGAAGAGTACTGTGGCGGTTCAAAGGAGGTAAAGATCAGCGCGGCTGGCACAGCTGCGACGGAGGAAGAGGCAGGCCTTGAGATGAGTCTTTAACTATGGGTTAGAATGTAGTGAGTGGAGGTCTTTTTAGAAAGATTAAGCAGCACAAGCAAAGGTGTGAAGATGGGGGAAGGACATGAAGCACAGATGGGCCCAATCAGAGAAAAGATTATATTTGATGAGCTGTAGAGAAGTCTTAGTGTTCTATACTTACTGCTGCATTCTGGCCATACTATCAAATAATATTAAAATCTCAGGGCTGGGAGGAATCTTCACATATTCAACCTTATCCAATGCCTAAGGCCTCTATTGTTTTGTACATTTAGTTCCTCCACCCTCCTCCCAACACACACACACACACACACCACCCCACCCCACCCTCCACCCTCTTTCTGGCCACATTGGTCTATTCAGAATCAGTGTTTTTCCCAGGAATATTTTGAGAAGTATCAGAAAAAATTTCATCTCTCTCCTAGCATTGCTAGGACACCACATGGAGAGAGCCTGAATGCAGAATAAAGGAAAGCAAAGACAAACAGGGCCAAAAGAAAGATGGTGAGACAGAGCCTGATGACATCATTATTTCTCTAATCAGAACCCCCAAAGTCACTTCCTTATTATATGATACTATCGAGTCTATTTTTAAGCTTTTTGAAATGAGTTTCTGTCGTATACCACCAAGATTCTTGAACAACAAAAGCCTTCTCCACACTCTCCTCACTAACTGGTTAAGAAGCCAAATGGCTTGGAGTCCCCAGATTATAAGACAATAGTTTCTTTCTGAGGCGGCCCATTACATCTTTAGACAGCCCTGATAGAATATGATTCCTTTTTACTGAGTTAAAATTTGCCTCCATGTTACTTCCATCTTCTTGGTTCTAGCTCTTGAGCCAAACAGAGCAAAGGTAATGCCTCCGGTACATTCATTTGAGGGCAGCTTTGATGTCTTCCCTGAGACAGCTCATACTCAGTTCCTCATGGCATAGTCAGCATGACTTCAAGTCCACTTGCCATCTTGGTCACACTGCTCTGAATTGGTCCCATTTTGTAAAAGGGGTTGTCTAAGACTGAATGAAAAATTCTAGGAGTAGTCTGACCAATACAAATTACAATGGGATTATAAGCTCTCTCATATTCTCTTATCACAGTGGTTCTCAACTTAAGGTTTCCCACTAGAATCGCCTGGGGAGCTTTAAACATACTGAGTCGTAGGCTGTACCCTCAGAGATTCTTATTCAGTTGATCTGGGTTGAAACCTGGGGAGCCAAAGATGTTAATGTACCATATTAATGTATCTTTAAAAATGCATAGAGGACTTCCCTGGTGGCACAGTGGTTAAGAGTCCACCTGCCAATACAAGGGACATGGGTTTGATCCCTGGTCCAGGAGGTTCCCACATGCCGCAGAGCAACTAAGCCCATGTGCCACAACTACTGAGCCTGCACTCTGGGGCCCGGGAGCCACAACCACTTAGCCCTCATGCCACAACTACTGAAGTCCGCGCGTCTGGAGCCCATGCTCCACAATAAGAGAGGCCCGTGCACCACAAGGAAGAGTGGCCCTCACTTGCCACAACTAGAGCGGGCCCATGGGCAGCAACGAAGACCCAACACAGTCAATAAATAAATAAATAAATAAATTTAAAAATGCATAGACACATCTCATGGCTAACTTACATTTGAGCTCACTGTATATTAAAACCCCTAAACTTTTTTTACATGAGCTCTGCTAAGCTACACTCTGTATTTAGGCAACCAGTTTCTTGGCATTCCTCCATAGTATTTTTTGTGTATGGTGTTAAAGAGTGTTCTAATTTCATGCTTTTACATGTAGCCGACCAATTTTCCCAACACCACTTATTGAAGAGGCTGCCTTTTCTCCACTGTATATCCTTGCCCTTTTATCACAGATTAGTTGACAATAGTTTATCTCTGGGCTTTCTATCCTGTTCCATTGATCTATATTTCTGTTTTTGTGCCAGTACCATACTGACTTGATCACTGTAGCCTTGTAGTATAGCCTGAAGTCATGAAGCCTGATTCCACCAACTCCGACTTTCCTTCTCAAGACTGCTTTGGCTATACAGGGTCTTTTGCGTTTGCATACAAATCGTAAAATTTCTTGTTCTAGTTCTGTGAAAAATACCATTGGTAATTTGATCGGGATTGCACTGAATCTGTAAATTGCTTTGGGTAGTATAGTCATTTTCACAATGTTGATTCTTCCAATCCAAGAACATGGTATGTCCCTCCATCTGTTTGTGTTGTCTTTGATTTCTTTCATTAGTGTCTTATAGTTTCCTAAGTACAGGTCTTTTACCTCCTTGGTTAGGTTTATTCCCAGGTATTTTATTCTTTTTGTTGCAATGGTGAATGGGATTGTTTCCTTAATTTCTCTTTCTGCTCTTTCATTGTTGGTGTATAGAAATGCAAGAGATTTCTGTGTGTTAATTTTGTATCCTGCAACTTTACCAAATTCATTCATTAGCTCAAGTAGTTTTCTGGTGGCATCTTTAAGATTTTCTGTGTATAGTCTCATGTCCTCTGCAAACAGTGACAGTTTTACTTCTTTTCCAATTTGGATTCCTTTTATTTCATTTTCTTCTCTGATTGCTGTGGCAAGGACTTCCAAAACTATGCTGAATACTAGTGGTGAGAGTGGACATCCTTGTCTTCTTCCTGATCTTAGAGGGAATGCTTCCAGTTTTTCACCATTGAGAATGATGTTTGCTGTGGGTTTGTCATATATGGCCTTTTTATGTTGAGGTAGGTTCCCTCTGTGCCCACCTTCTGGAGAGTTTTTTATCATAAATGGGTGTTGAATTTTGTCAAAAGCTTTTGCTGCATCTATTGAAATGATCATGTGGTTTTTATCCTTCAATTTGTTAATATGGTGTATCACATTGGTTGATTTGCATATATTGAGGAATCCTTGCATTCCAGGGATAAACCCCACTTGATCATGGTGTATGATCCTTTTAATGTGTTGTTGGATTCTGTTGGCTAGTATTTTGTTGAGGGTTTTTGCATCTAAATTCATCAGTAATATTGGTCTGTAGTTTTCTTTTTTTGTAGTATCTTTGTCTGGTTTTGGTATCAGGGTGATGGTGGCCTCGTAAAATGAGTTTGGGAGTGTTCCTTCCTCTGCAATGTTTTGGAAGAGTTTGAGAAGGATGGGTGTTAGCTCTTATCTAAATGTTGATAAAATTCACCTGTGAATCCATCTGGTTCTGGGCTTTTGTTTGTTGGGAGATTTTTAATCACAGTTTCAACTTCATTACTTGTGATGGGTCTCTTCATATTTTCTATGTCTTCCTGATTCAGCGTTGGAAGGTTATACCTTTCTAAGAATCTGTCCATTTCATCCAGGTTGTCCATTTCATTGCCATATAGTTGCTTGTAGTAGTCTCTTATGGTGCTTTTTATTTCTGCGGTGTCCGTTGTAACTTCTCCTGTTTCAATTCTAATTTTATTGATTTGAATCCTCTCCCTCTTTTTCTTGATGAGTCTTGTTAGAGGTTTATCGATTTTATTTATCTTCTCTTAGAACCAGCTTTTAGTTTTATTGACTTTTGCTACTGTTTTCTTTGTCTCTATTTCATTTATTTCTCCTCTGATCTTTATGATCTCTCTCCTTCTACTAACTTTGGGTTTTGTTTGCTCTTCTTTCTCCAGTTTCTTTAGGTGTAAGGTTAGATTGTTTTTTGGGATTTCTCTTGCTTCTTGAGGTAGGATTGTATTGCTATAAACTTCCCTCTTAGAACTGCCTTTGCTGCATCCCATAGGTTTTGGATCGTTGCGTTTTCATTGTCATTTGCCTCTAGGTACGTTTTGATTGCCTCTTTGATTTCTTCAGCGATCTCTTGGTTATTTAATAGCGTACTGTCTAGGCTCCATGTGTTTGGGTTTTTTAGAGGTTTTTTTTTTCCTGAATTGATTTCTAATCTCACAGCATTGTGGTCAGAAAAGATGTTGATATGATTTCAATTTTCTTGAATTTACCAACACTTGATTCATGACCCAAACTGTGATCTATCCTGGAGAATGTTCCATGTGCACTTGAGAAGAATGTGTAATCTGCTGTTTTTGGATGTAATATCCTATAGATATCTATTAAATCAAGCTGATTTATTGTGTCATTTAAAGCTTGTGTTTCCTTATTAATTTTCTGTGTGGATGATCTGTCCATTGGTGTAAGTGGGGTGTTAAAGTCCCCCACTAGTATTGTGTTACTGTTGATTCCCTCTTTCATAGTTGTTAGCATTTGCCTTATGTATTCAGGTGCTCCTATATTGGGTGCATATACATTCATAATTGTTATCTGCTCTTCTTGGATGGATCCCTCGATCTTTATGTAGTGTCCTTTCTTGTCTCTTGTAAAATTTTTTACTCTAAAGTCTATTTGATCTGATATGAGTATTGCTACTCCAGCTTTCTTTTGATTTCCATTTGCATGGAATATCTTTTTCCATCCCCTCACTTTCCATCTCTGTGTGTCCCTAGGTCTGGAGTGGGTCTCTTGTAGACAGCACATATATGGGTCTTGGTTTTGTATCCATTCAGCCAGTCTGTGTCTTTTGGTTGGGGCACTTAGTCCATTTACATTCAAGGTAATTATTGATATGTATGTTCCTATTACCACTTTCTTAATTGTTTTGTTGTTGTTTTTGTAGGTCCTTTTCTTCTCTTATGTTTCCCACTTAGAGAAGTTCCTTTAGCATTTGCTGTAGGGCTGGTTTGGTGGTGCTGAATTCTCTTAGCTGTTGCTTGTCTGTAAAGCTTTTGATTTCTCCATCGAATCTGAATGAGATCCTTGCTGGGTAGAGTATTCTTGGTTGTAGGTTCTTCCCTTTCATTACTTTAAACATATGGTGCCACTGCCTTCTGGCTTGCAGAGTTTCTGCTGAGAAATCAGCTGTTAACCTGATGGGAGTTCCCATGTGTGTTATTTGTCATTTTTCCCTTGTTGCTTTTAATAAATTTTCTCTGTCTTTAATTTTTGTCAATTTGACTACTATATGTCTTGGCGTGTTTCTCCTTGGGTTTATCCTGCCTGGGACTCTCTGAGCTTCCTGGACTTGGGTAGCTGTTTCCTTTCCCATGTTAGGGAAGTTTTCAACTATAATCTCTTCCAATATTTTCTCAGGTCCTTTCTCTCTCTCTCCTCCTTCTGGGACCCCTATAATGCGAATGTTGGTGCATTTAATGTCCCAGAGGTGTCTTACGCTGTCTTCAGTTCTTTTCATTCTTTATTCTTTTCTGCATCAGTGATTATCACCATTTGTCTTCCTGCTCACTCATTCACCCTTCTGCCTCAGTTAATCTGCTATTGCTTCCTTCTAGTGTATTTTTCATTTCCGTTATTGTGTTGCATATCTCTGTTTCTTTGCTCTTTAATTCTTCTAGGTCTTTGGTAAACTTTTCTTGCAACTTTTCAATCTTTGCATCGAGTCTTTTTTCAAAGTCCTGGATCATCTTCAGCATCATTATTCTGAATTCTTTTGCTGGTAGGGTGCCTCTCTCCTCTTCATTTAGTAGTTTTTCTGGCATTTTATCTTGTCCCTTCATCTGGTACAAAGTCTTTTGCCTTTTCATTTTCTCTGTCTTTCTGTGGCTGTGGTTTTCAGTTCCACAAGATGAAATAATGCTGATACTGCTTGATTCTGCTGTCTGCCCTCTTGTGGAGGAAGCTTTCTAGGAGGCTCCTGGGTGCTTCCTGATGGGAGGGACTGATGGTGGGTTGGGCTGGGTGGGTGGAGCTCAGTAAAACTTTAATCTGATTTGGTGGGCGGAGCTCAGTGACACTTTAATCTGCTTGTCTGCCAATGGGTGGGGCTGTGTTCCCACCCTGCTGGTCCTTTGGCCTGAGGCGACCCAGCACTGGAGCTTACAGGCTCTTTGGTGGGGCTAATGGCAGACCCTGGGAGGGATCACACCAATGAGCACTTCTCAGAACCCCTGCCACCAGTGCCCCTGTCTCCTCGGTGAGTCACAGCTGCCCCCCACCTCTGCAGGCAACCCTCCAACACCAGCAGGTAGGTCTGGTTCAGTCTCCTACAGGGTCCCTGCTCCTTCCCCCTGGGTCCTGGTGAGCACACTTTTTTGTGTGCCCTCCAAGAGTGGAGTCTCCGTTTTCCCCAGTCCTGTGGAGGTCCTGCAATCAAATCCCGCTGGCTTTCAAAGTCTGATTCTCTGGGGATTCCTCCTCCTGTTGCTGGACCCCCAGGTTAGGAAGCCTGACGTGGGGCTCAGAACCCTCACTTTAGTGGGTGGACTTCTGTGGTATAACTGTTCTCCAACTTGTAAGTCACCCACCCAGCATTTATGGGATTTGATTTTAACGTGATTGCACCTCTCCTACCATCTCTTTGCAGCTTCTCCTTTGTCTCTGGATGTGGGGTGTTTTTTTTGGTGAGTTCCAGTGGTTTTCTGTCGATGACTGTTCAGCAGTTAGTTGTAATTCCAGTGCTCTTGCAAGAGGGAGTGAGCGCACGTCCTCCTACTCTGCCCTCTTGATTGTTGTCCTCCCCCCATAGTACTTTATGCTTACATTTATTACATTTCACTTTGTGGATCCAGCCCATCTACCAAACCTGTAAAAATTTGCAGAATCTTAATTCTAGCTTCCATTGTGTTTACCATCCCTCTGATAAATCTGATAAGCCTGTTTTTTATTACTTCAACCAAGTTGTTAATAAAAATGTTTAACAGAACAAGGTTGAGGACAGAATCCTACATCATGTTACTAGAAATCAACATATTAACACTGTCCAGATCTGTACCCATACGTTTTGGGTATGTTACTTCAACAAGACTGACATCAAGTTTGCCTATCTGTGTTTCACACAATCATTCCATCATTACTTTGTTTCTAAAAACTAGAATTTCCTTTGGTCATCTTATGACTTCCTGAAAATGGGTTGAATTCAGAGTTCAACTTCCTTTTCAACTTTTATAGTCTGCAAAAGAACCTAGAAATTAATGTCTATGATTGTATCTGATGTGTGACTTTCACTTTTAAGATAGCTGTGGCCTTTTGAGAATTGAGACACCACAGTAACTAGCCTCTCCTTCCACTGCAACTTTCCGCTGCAAAATTCAGCACTACAGATATTAGCAATCATCAAAACACCCCAGCAGGAACCAAAGAAAGGCTCCTTTTACCATCTTGGCTCAACTGTCTTTTCCTTCTTTGTTCATTATATTTGCTATCATTGTGCTTCTCCAGTAGGGGTTGCTAAAGTGTGTGTGTTGCTGAGCAGTGTGATTTCCGTGTCATCAACTTTCATCTGTGGCTGTACTGTAACTTTGAATGTTGTGCTGTTTTAGCATTCTCTTTGAGCTGGGAGCAAAGAGAGAGGCCACATTATTATTTAGTAGAAGCTGCAATTGAAGAGTCTGGGCAGCAAGCAGAATAAGGAGGAGCAGAACATCCTTTTGTACTCACACAGCTGCTTGCTTTTTACCTCTATATTTTATATGTTCAGATCTTGCCTGTGAAATGCTTTCATGTTTTTCACCCTCCCTCTATCATGTTCTCTCTTTCCTTACCTCCACCTTCTTTTTCTCAGATACACTGCTATATTATGTTCTCATGGAGGAGCTGGACCTCTCAGTTAGATCTGAATTCATTATTTTTGTCAGTTTTATTCCAATTTGATGGCATTTCTTGAGCACACATGGAGAGGAAGCTGAGATAAGGAGAGGTACTCTCATGAGCCTGTCTGGTCCTAACAGAATCAGCTGATAAGCAAAGTTGCTCTTAGGTGCCCCTGCCCTCAGCATCTTCTTACACGTATCTCTGCTTACACACAACAGCTCCCCTCCTTCCGTGAATCTGCTCTTACAGGTTAAGTGCTGACCTGCTCTGTGTTTAGGACCTGTGCCTACTGTACTACCTCTTCTGCAGCTCTTGGGAAGGAGGCTCTAGTGTAGGAGCATGAGCACTGGCCTCGGTCAGCTCAGCTCCTTCACTGATTTGCTGTGTGTTTTGGTCCAGTCATTCAGCTCTTCTAAGCCTATTATTTCATCTGTGTATTGGAAAAACAACAACAATAACAATAAGAATGCTGACCCCATGAGATTGTTCTGAGGATTTAAGGGATATGAGAGAATTCCATAAGCTTTGATCAATGAACTAAGAAGAGTGGGCTACTGAGTCTTAAAGCCCTCATTTGAGCTATGTGTATATATAATATAATCAATTATAATAGTGATAGCTAAAATGTATGAGGGCATCTGCCAGCCACTGTTCTAAGCCCTATACACACACACACACACACACACACACACACACACACACACACATCATGTGTGTATATGTATACCCACATAAATGAAAACCAAGAGTCTTCTGGAAACCATGCCACCTACCTGTGCTATCTTAACTCACACAGTGGAGACACTGTAGTACACAAGAAAGAGCACAAAGTAGAGCATCAGGAACCCTGAGCTATAGGCCTCACTAAGCCATGAGTTCACTCTGCAACCTTCGGCAAGTCACCCCCAGCAGTGAACTAGACAATGCCCACAAACACCTTCTCTCATATACTGAGATTAATAATAGGAAGAGACACAGCACTAATAGCACCTCAGTAAGAATCGCTGTTTCAGTGCCTCACTGGGCATACTGGTGGGGAAGAATCAGTTCCCATGCCAATTACCAGGGCTGGTCCAGCCTTTAGGTTCAGCCAGTACAGTATGCTGGGGTCTCTCCCAAGGACTTGGAAAGGGTGATGAAGATGAGCACCAGCTCTCTTGTGACCTGTGAAAACCTACTGCCTTCAAAGGAATGACAAGAAATGCCCCAGACTTGATTGTAACAGGATTCCTATTGCTGGGTTTATCCAGATTCAAACCCATCTCAATCCTCATTCCATTAAACACTCTATAAAAGGTCTCAAATACCAACCCCCAACTCCAGAACCCAAGCAGTCCAAGCCCCATCACCAACAACTGAGGCAACTTCTATTTCCGCCCACCTACTGATACAAAAGGCTAACAGGGGAAGGTGACACCTCACTGTCACCCTAAGAAGATTCCCTCCATTCCTCTAAGGAAGCTCCAAAGCATAGATATTTTCCAAGTGGCCACCCAGGTGGCCACCTGGAATGAGAAGAAAGGCCACCTACTCAAATTGTTCTCTTCCATAACCTAATGCCTTCCTGCATGAAATTCACTGTATATCATTTCTTTGAGGGATGCATCCTGCTAATATGTGGGAAAGGTGATACATTAGATCATTAACACATTAACTTATAGTTCACTTTATCAGGTAAGTTTGGCAGACAAATTTGTCCCAAAGGCAGTGGGACACAGGACAAAGAAATTTTGACAGTAATGATGGTGAAGAGGGTAAAGAGGTGTCCAGAGCTGGAGGACACTCCTTGAGTTGCAAGCCTGGCCTGAGAAATATGAGGATATGTAGAATATGGAAAAGAAGGGTATACTAGAGGAAATATATGCTTTTCTAATCATAAATACCTAAAATGTCACTTTTTCCTTATAAATCTCAGCTTTGATAAATACAAGGGGAGGGATCCTTGCCAGTTTTCAAACAGATAAAGCAAGGCCAAGAAACATGACTTTGCCCAAGGTCAATGACTATTGGGAGGCGTAACTGGGAGCAGTGGAAGATAACACAAATTCAAGTCACTCCCCTTCTCTGAACCTCAGTTTCACCATATTCAAAATGAGAAGCTTGGACTAAACAATCCCAAGACCCCCTCTAGCTCTAACATACTATAACTAAAATCTTAAAAATCTGATGACGTCTTGTAAGAACAAACGGAAGAGATCTGGGCTCCAATGATACTTCTACTTTGAGACAGATTATTTTTTTAGTCAATATATATTGAATGCTTAATATGTGCTAGGCACTATGTCAGGCACTACACAAGGCCCTTCATGTGTATCATCTCATTTAATCTTCCCAAAACCCTATGAGAGAAACACTATTATTGGTCCCATAAGGAAATTGTGACTCAGAGAGGCTAAATAAGTTTTCCAAGATCACACAGTTGATAAATTATGGTGCCAGAATTCAAAGCCAGGGCTGTCTGATTGTATATCCTGGCTCTAACCACTATTTACCAAAATGATGGTAGAGCACATATTATCATACTCCTAGAATAACCAAAAACAAGCAAAAGGTAAACAGTGGCTGTGTGATGTCATGGAAAACACAAGCTTTGGATTCAGACAAAGACGGGTGTAAACACTGACTGTTCATTTCTTTATTCTAAGCCTAGGTTTTTTGATCTGTAAAATGAGCATGAAAGGACTGATGTCAGAACTAAATCAGAGTAAATGACATAAAGAATGTAAAGCACCTGACACATGGTAAATAAAAAACAAGAATTCTCTTCCACCATGAAGTCCTACCGATTAAGCTTATGAACTAAAGGTTAAATGCCCTCATAATCATACTCTTTTCCAGGATCCACAGGTTGTGTGGTTCTAAAAGACCACCAAGAATGAAGTAGAAGAGCTGCCTTATTTTTGCAAAATAACACTGGGGCTCATGCCTCTGGCAGAAAGCAGCTGACCTAGACATTTTTTTCTTTAGTCTCTAGGCCACATGCTCTGCCTTTGAAGCAACTAGTGACGAGAACTCTAAGAAGCCAAAAGCAATGTAAAGCCAAGGGCAGCCTGCCACTGCTTTAGCTCCTCAAAGCTGACCGCTTTGACACCTGCATTTCTGTCGTCAAGGAAATAGGATTCTCTGAGTCCTAAGCAGATGGTGTGTATGGTTAGGATCCTCCTGCCCAGGTGGTGGAAGAAGGGTGCAGGGGAAAGAATGAGATTGCTGAGCCCGGGCTGTATCAAAAGCCAGAGAGAGTGAAATGGAGTTGCCTTGCGCCAGCTCCCTGACGGCACCCTCTCCAAAGGAATATAAAGAAGCCCCCACTTGTGGGAACTGCTACTAGCTAATAGCTTGCTGAACATACTCAGGGGAAACAACAAGAATCATAAGATTCCTTTACCTTTTATTGAGCTCCTGAAGTTCACGACACTGCTGTGAGGGAGGCTGGTCAGAGATTATCATCCCACCTTACATTTGAGGAAACTGAGGCTTAGAGATGGTATTTAGCTTACCCTTAGTCCTGCAAATATTAAAGGATAGAAATAGCATCCATGTCTAAGTGTCTTTAGATTCTATTCTAAAAGTCACCACGTGGGGAAAAAACAGAGTCATGAGGAATGCACCAGCACACAACCATGTGACCCGTGGCTTTCTGTCATCAGAACCCATACCAAGAGATCTATAGACGCTGATGCTGCATTTGCAATGCAGACCAAGAATAACAAATTTAGTTGAGGAAAGCAGGAACTTTGTTGCCTCATACAAGTGCCCACCATGTTCTGAAGCCCCAAATTAAACTAGCAGAACTTGGCAGAATCTGGCAGAACTAGCAGAGCTGGAAATAAAAAAGAAGATCCCATTCCTTAGTAAGAACTATCTTCTAGGAGAAGAGGCCTGGAAATAGAATAAGCAGTGAAGAGAGTAGAGATTTAAAAGGTATCCCTAGGCTTTAGAATTTAAATCAAAACCATATGTTCATTTTAATTTCATCTGAAAACATAAGTACTCAACCAAATATTTATATGGTCATAATCAGTCTATCAGTTGCAATAATGTTGCATAGCAAACCACCCCTAACCTAAAAAGCCTGAAACAACAATCATTTTATTTTTACTCACATGTCACTCATCTAGGTTAGGCTTATGTGGGCTCAGCACCAACTTGTGGGTTGGATCCAGATGTGCTCCATATTTCTCTCCCCCTCCTTGGAGCAGCAGGATCCCTGGGACATGTTCTTCTCGTGGTAATGGCAGAAAGGCAAGAGGATAAGCCCAACCACAAAGCACATTCCAAGCCTCTGTTCTTGTCATGTCTGCTTAGTCATACGGCCAAGCCCAAAGTCAAGTGTTGGGGACCACATTCCAACCACCACTAAGCTGAAGCAAATCACCCGGCCAAGCTCAACATTAAAGAGGTAGGGAAATTTACTCCTCTTACGGAGATCGGGGAGACGTCAAGCAAGTGAACAGTAAATGTACCACAGTCAGTAAAATTTGCAGATGTGGGGTAGCATTTATTTAACTTAAGAAGGCAGCAATGTACAGTGGCAAAAAGCTTAGGCCACGACATTAGGCATACTTGAGTTGAAATCCCACTTTTCCACTTAGTATACTGGCTTTTTGCATTCAATCACCAGTGTCAACTGGGGAATATGGAGAAAGTAGTCGAAATTAGCAGAATATTTGTTGTACTTAAGGCATCACCCCAATAAAATCTTAAATTGCTGTAACCAAGAAGAAACATTTTTAGGTACTCGAGTTCTAGTTAATTAAATTTTAACTTTTTTAAAACTTTGCTTTGATTTCAAAAGGAATAGGAATCATTTCCTGCAACAAACCAAAATTACTCTAAAAAATGGAATTGAGATTTCACCCAGGTAAGTCAGAGTAAGAAAGACTTTTCTCTCACTGAAAATAACCACAAAACCTGGGCAGACTGCATTTAGCATCTATTTAAAAGGTAAATAGCAGCAGGGATAGCAAGGAAGAACAGCAGAATTTGAGGCATCACCAATCCAGCAGTGAGTTTACCATTTTATCCCCTCTAAAATCCCCTGGCCAGAAATCAAGGCAGACAGAAATCCAAAAGTAAGCACTATGGTACAGACAGAGAAAGTCCCAAAAGAAGCTCTCTAATTCTGGCTGAAGGTACAGGAAAGGAAATTACTAATGTTCATAAAGTGGAGGAAAACCCTGGTTTATTTTCCTTCTTTCTCATTTCCAGAGTATCAGCCTCTAGGTGATTATGCAGCTATAGCAATGGCAGAGGCAGCAGCACTTGGTTCAGCAGTTTGCAAGAGCCAAAACTCTGAAGAAGGCAACTTTTCTCTCCATTTGGCTGAGGTGTAACTCCAAGAGAGCAGAACTAAGCACATTTCTTTTTTATACTCTCTCTGTCGTCTTGCTGCTTGGCCTGGACAGTAGCATAATTATGAAAGCAGGTGCTTTCTGGCTAAAAGACCAAAAAGGGGAGCCCCAGGGAACCAGGAAATATTGGGGAGATTGAAGAGGGAGGAGTTCATGAATGCAACCCCATAAAGTTGCTTATGAACTCCTAGTCTCACTCCCAAACTGTGCATGTGTAGATCTAGTCTGAATCAGTATACCAATGATTTCAAGAACTGAACTAAAAGACAGACCATTACCCAGGTCCCAGTCTGGCCACTGGGTGGCACACATGCAGACAGATTCAAATACCATGGCAAATGTTTTGAAAACTAAACTGACATAGGAACCTCAGCCTACAGAAAGTGTGTTAGTACTTGTGGTCTGAACTGAAGCAAATGGATTACCTGATTAAAAACAAAAATATCAAAATGCTCAATAAGATTTAAAGACCCAGAATCTCATAATGCAATATTCAAAATGTCCATGACAAACTCCAAAATTACTAGGCATATGAAGGACAACAAAAATCTCCACTCACCTAGCAAAAGACAATCAAGAGATCAGTCATGAGATGACACCGGTGTTGGAATTAACTGATAAAGATTTTAAAGCAGCTCTTTTTAAAATGCTCAAATGAGCAATTATGAACACTCTTCAAGCAAACAGTAAAATACAAAGGTATTTGTAAAGAAATAAAAGATATATAAAAGAACCAAGTGGAAAAGTTAAAATTGAAAAATATGAAAATAAATTAAAAATTCACTAGATAGACTCATTAGCAGAACAGAGAGCACAGAGAAAAGATTCTGTGAATTTGAAGATAAATCAACAGAAATTTTCCATTCTGAATGTCGAAACCAAAAAAGGGGGGTTTAAAAAAAGTGAACTGAGACTGGCTGCTCTGAAAAGCCATCTTTGCATTGTTCCTGTGTCCGGCTCCCCGCTCGCCGCAGCCACCTCCACCGCGCACCTCCTCCACCGCCATGGACTCTGGCGGCTTTATCACCAGAGTCCTCGAACTCCCGCTTTCTTTTTAATTTGCTGCTTAGGATCACCGGCGTGCCCATCATGTCAGACACGGCCGTGGACACCAGCTCCGAGATCACCACCGAGGACTTAGAAGAAGGAAGTTGTGGAGGAGGCTGAGAATGGGAGAGAGGCACCTGCTAATGGAAATGCTAATGAGGAAAATGGGGAGCAGGAGGCCGAAAATGGGGTAGATGAGGAAGAAGAAGAAGGTGGGGAGGAAGTGGAGGAGGAGGAGGAAGGTGATGGTGAGGAAGAGGACGGAGATGAAGATGAGGAGGCTGAGGCAGCTACGGGCGAATGGGCAGCTGAAGATGATGAGGAGGAGGATGTGGACACCAAGAAGCAGAAGACTGATGAGGAAGACTAGACAGCAAGAAAGGAAAAGTTAAACTTAAAAAAAAAAGGCCACCATGACCTATTCACCCTCCACTCCGCGTCTCAGAATCTAAATGTGGTCACCTTGAGTGAGAGACCCTGCCTGCCCGCCCGCCCACAGTGGGCAGCGCCACCTGCAGATGACACACGCTCTCCACTACCCAACCAAAACCACAATGTGAATTTGAAACAGGGGAGGAAAAAAGAACCAAAACTTCCAAGGCCCTGCTTTTTTTCTTAAAGTACTTTAAAAAGGAACATTTGTTTGTATTTTTTATTTACATTTTATATTTTGTACATATTGTTAGGGGTCAGCCATTTTTAACGATCACGGATGACCAAACCAGCCTTCGGAGCATTCTCTGTCCTACTTCTGACTTTACTTGTGGCGTGACCATGTTCATTATAATCTCAAAGGAGAAAAAAAACCTTGTAAAAATGAAAACAACAACAACAAAAAATCTTATTCCCAGCATTCCAGTAACTTTTTTTGTGTATGTACTTAGCTGTACTATAAGTAGTTGGTTTGTATTAGATGGCTAAAAAGGCCAAAGATAAAAGGTTTCTTTTTTTTCCTTTTTTTGTCCATGAAGTTGCTGTTTATTTTTTTTTGGCCTGTTTGATGTATGTGTGAAACAATGTTGTCCAACAATAAACCAGAATTTTATTTTGCTGAGTTGTTCTAACAAAAACAAAAAAACAAAAAAACAAACAACAACAAAAAGTGAACAGAGCCTCAGAGACCTCCTGGACAATAATAAAAAATGTTTTGACAATACTGTCCTCAGAGTCTAGAAGGAGAAAAATAGTGGAGTGCTGAAAAAATATTTGAAGAAATAATGGCTGAAAAATTTTCAAGCCTAGCAAAAGAAAAGAAATACAAATTCAAGAAGATGAGGAAACCTCAAATTGGATAAAACCAATGAAATGCATGCCAATAAATATTATAGTCAAACTTCTGAAAAAATAAAGGCAAAAAAAAATCCTGAATACAATCAGAAATAAATGATACATTACCTATGGAGGACAGTGTTACAAAGGACTGTATATTTCTTATTAGAAACCATGGAGGAGAGAAGGAGGTGGCACTGTATTTTTACAGTGCTGGAAAAAAAAGAATTGTCATCCCAGAATTCTATACCTAGTGAAAACATCCTCCAGGAGTACAGGTAAAATAAAAGCATTCTCAAACAAAGGAAACTAAATTCATAAACTGCTGACCGGCCCTTAATTGCTAAAAGAATTTCTTCAGGTACAAGGAAAATAATACTGGGAGGAAATTTGGAACCTCAGGGATAAAGGAAGAACAAAAAATTGTAAATATCTGGATAAGTTTAATAGAAGGGAGCAGAAGAAATATTTGAAGTAATAATGGCTATTTTTCCAAAACTAATAATGGACCGCAAACCACAGATCCAATAAACTCAGAAAATATCAAGCAGGAAAAATAACATAAAATCTACAACTCAGCATATCACATTCAAACTGAAGAAAACCAAAGACAAGGGGAAAGTCTTGAAGGAAATCAGAGGTGAAAACTGACTTTACCTACAGAGGAACAAAGATTGTAATTAAATGAGACTTTTCAGAAACCATGCAAGCAAGAAGAGAGTGGAGTGAAATATTTAAAATGCTGAAATAAAAAAAACTCTACCTAGAATTTTATATTTAGCAAAGTTATCCTGCAAAAGACCCTCAGACAAAAACTAAGGGATCTGCTGCCAGTAGACTTGCCTTGCAAGAAATGTTCAAGAAGTTCTTCAAAGAGAAGGAAAGTTATATTGGTCAGAAATTCAGGTCTACATAAAAAAGAAACAGTATCAGAGAAGGAATAAATGAAAGTAAAACAAAATATATTCTTTTTTATTATTCTTGATTGATCTAATAGATAATTCTTCAAAGTAATAATAGCAACAATATATTGGAAGATTGTAGCATATGAATAAGTGAAATAAATCACAACAATGTTATAAGGGATAGGAGGAAGGAATTAGGAATGCTCTGTTATACTCTATTAAGAGGTACCTGTACTATCCATGAAAAGGTATAGTGTTATTTGAAAGTGGGTTTAGATTATTTGTAAATGCATACTGGAAACTCCAGTAAAATTTTTTAAAAGAAGTATAATTGATATGCTAAGAGAGGAGAGAAAATAGAATCATACAAAATGCTCAATGAAAACCAGAGAAGGCAGGAAAATAGGAGAAAACATAAAGAAACAAAGGCAACCTAAATGTCCATCAACAGATGAAAAGATAAAGAAGATGTGGCACATGTATACAACGGAATATTACTCAGCCATAAGAAGGGATGAAATTGACGTATTCGTAGTGAGGTGGATGGACCTAGAGTCTGTCATACAGAGTGAAATAAGCCAGAAAGAGAAAAACAAATACTGTATGCTAACACATATTTACAGAATCTAGAAAAATGGTACTGATGAACCTAGTGGCAGGGTAGGAATAGAGATGCAGATGTAGAGAATGGACTTGAGGACACCAAGCGGAGGGGAAGCTAGAATGTAGTGAGAGAGTAGCATCGACATATACACACTACCAAATGTAAAACAGATGGCTAGTGGGAAGCTACTACAGAGCACAGGGAGACCAGCTTGATGCTTTGTGAAGACTTAAAGGGGTGGGATAGGGAGGTTGCGAGGGGATATGGGGATATATGTATATATGTGGCTCTTTCACTTTGTAGTACAGCAGAAACTGACACAATACTGTAAAGCAATTATACTCCAATAAAGATTTAAAAAAAAGAAACAAAGAACAAATACAGTGAGTAGAAAATGGTAGATATTTTCAAATATGGTAGATACAAACATGGTAGATTTTAATTTACATTGTGATATCAGTAATCACTTTAAATATCAGTGATCTTAATATATCCATTACAATAAAGAGACTGATAAAGTAGATAAAACAATAAGACCAAAGTACATGTTGTCTACAAGAAACGCATAATAAATATAAAGACAGATTAAAAATAAAGAATGAAGAAAGATACGCCATGCTAACACTAATCAAAAGAAAACTGGAGTAGCTATATTAATTTCAGACAAGGCAGACTTCAGAAAAAAAGCAAATTATTAGAGGTAAGGCAGGATACATAATGATAACATGGTCAATTCTCCAAGAAAATATAACAATTCTTGACATGTATGCAGCTAACAAAAGAGCACCAAAATACATGAGGCAAAAACTGGTGGACAAATCTACTCCTCTATCAGTAATTGACAGATCTAGCAACCAGAAAATCAGTAAAGACATAGCTGACCTGAACAGCATCATCAATCAACTGTGTCTAATTAACATTATAGAATAATTCATCCAACAACAGCAGAATACACATGCTTCTGAAACTCACAAGGACATTTGCTAACACAGACCACATCACAGACTATAAAACACATCTTAATGAATTTAAAAGATTAGAAATTATACAGAGCACGTTCTCAGGGTGCAATGGAATTGAATGAGAAATCAATAACAGAAAGTTGGAAAAATGCTAAAATATTTGGAGATTAAACAAAGGACTTCTAAGTAACACAGAGGTCAAAGAAGAAATCTCAAGAGAAATTTTAAAATATTATGAACTCAACTAACATGAAAACACAACTAAGCAAAATCTGTAAAGTGCAGGAAAAGCAGTGCTTAGAGGAAATTCATAGCATCAAATGCACATGTTAGAAAAGAAGAAAGATGTAAAATCAACAATCTAAGCTTATGTATTAGGAAAGCATAGAAAGAAGAACAACATAAGCATAATGAAGCTAGAACAAAACAGAAAATAAAACTTAAGAGAAGATATCAATGAAATTAAAAATAGGAAACCAATAAAGAAAATCAACGAACCAAAAGCTGGTTCTTTGAAAAAAACAATAAAATTGATAATCATCCGTAAGGCTAACCAAGAAAAAAAGAGAAGACAAATTACTCATACCAGAAATGAAAAAGGAAACATCACTACTTTTCCCATGGTCATTAAAAGAAAAATTAATAGTATTATGAATAATTTTATGGCCACAAATTTGATAACTTAGATGAAACAGACCAATTCCTTAAAAGAATAGGCCTATATCTGTTGAAAGTATTGAGTCAAAAATTAATAGTTTTCCAAAAAAGAAAACACAAGACCCAGATGATTTCACTGGTAAATTCTACCAAACATTTAAAGAAGAAATTATACCAATTCTCTACTATCTCTTCCAGAAAACAGAAGCAGAATACATTGTCTAACTCTTTCTATGAGGCCAGCCTTAGCCCAAAACAAAAATAGAAAAAAAATTATAAGAAAGGATAACTACAGAACAACATGTCTCATGAACATATATGCAAAAATCTTCCACAAAATATTACCAAATTGAATTCAACAATGTAGAAAATAAATTATGCACCACCAACTGGAATTTATTCCATTTGTGTTCAACATTCAAAAATCAATTAATGTGATCAATCACATTGACAGGCTAAAGAAGAAAAATTATACAATCAATCAATATATTAAAAAAAATTTTCATAAAATCCGACCTTCACTCACGATTTTTTAAAAAAATCTCAGCTAACTAGGAATACAGGAAATTTTAATTTGGTAAGGGAAGGCTTAAAAAAAAACCTGAGTAACATCATATTTAATAATTAGAAACTGGATGCTTTCCCTCTAAGATTGAGAATAAGACAATGATGTCCCCTTTTACTAGTCCCATTCAACACTGTACTGGAACATACTGGAAGTCTTAACTAATGCAATAAGACAAGAAAGGAAATAAAAGGTATAAAGATTGGGAAGGAAGAAATAAAACTGTCTTCATTCACAGATGACATAACTGCCTCTATAGAAAATCCCAAAGAATAGACAAAAAAATAAAAAAAAAAACCCTCCTGGAACTAATAAGTGATTATAGCAAGGTTGCAAGATATGAGGATAATGTACAAGAGTCAACTGCTTTCCTACACACCGCCAATGAGAATGTGGGATTTGAAATAAAAAACATACTAGGGATAATCATAGTGATGAAGGGATCAATTCAACAAGAATCTATAACATTTGTAAACATATATGCACCCATAGGAGCACCTAAATATGTAAAAGCAAATATTAACAGACATAAATGGAGAAAGTGTCAGTAACACAATAATAGTAGGGGACTTTAACACCCTACTTACATCAATGGAGAGATCATCCAGACAGAAAATCAATAAGGAAACATTGGCATCAAATGACACATAAGACCAGAAAAAAAATATATATATCACAGTCCATGCAAAAACAGCAGAATACACATTCCTTTCAAGTACACATGAAATGTTCTGTAATACAGATCACGTTAGGCCATAAAACCAGTATCAATAAGTGTAAAGAAGACTTCAATCATATAAAGCATCTTTTCTGACCACAATGGTATAAGACTAGAAACCTACTACTAGAAAAAAAACACAAACACATGGAGTCTAAACAGCATGCTACTACACAAGCAATTGATCAATGAAGAAATCAAAGAGGAAATCAAAAAACACTCTGAGACAAATGAAAATAGAAACACAATATTCCAAAATTTATGAGACACAGCAAAGGCAATTCTAAGAGGAAAGTTTATGGCAATACAGGCCTACCTCAGGAAACAAGAAAAATCTCAGATAAATAATCTTACATTTAGATCTTTAATCCATTCTGAGTTTATTTTTATGCATAGTGTTAAAGAATATTCTAATTTCATTCTTTTACATGTAAGATCAGATACTATAAAACCCTTAGAGGAAAACACAGGCAGAACACTCTCTGATATATTTTAAAAATCGCAGCTAGATTTTTTTGATCAACCTCTGAGAGTAATGAAAATAAAAACAAAAATAAACAAGTGGGACCTAATTAAACTTCAAAGCTTTTGCACAGCAAAGGAAAATATAAACAAAATGAAAAGACAACTGACAGAATGGGAGAAAACATTTGCGAGCAAAGCGACCAACAAAGGATTAATCTCCAAAATATACAAACAGCTCATGCAGCTCAACATCAAAAAAAAAAAACAACCCAATCAAAAACGTGGGCAGAAGACCTAAATAGACATTTCTCCAAAGAAGACATACAGATGGCCAAGAGTCACATGCAAAGATGATTAGCATCACTAATTATCAGAGAAATGCAAATCAAAACTACAATGAGGTATCATCTCACACCAGTTAGAATAGGCATCATCAGAAAATTGACAAACAATAAATGCTGGAGAAGGTGTGGAGAAAAGGGAACCCTCCTACACTGTTGGTAGGAAAGCAAATTGGTATAGCCACTATGAAGAACAGTATGGAGGTTCCTTAAAAAATTAAAAATAGAGCTATCATATGATCCAGCAATCCCACTCCTGGCATATATCTGGAGAAAACCATAATTTGAAAATATACATGTACCCAAATGTATATTGCAGCACTATTTACAATTACTAGGACATGGAAGCAACCTAAATGTCCATTAGCAGAGGAAAGGATAAAGAAGATGTGGTACATATATACAATGGAATATTGCTCAGCCATAAAAAAGAACAAAATAATGCCATTTGTAGCAACACGCATGGACCTAGAGATTGTCATACTGGGTGAAGTAAGTCATACAAAGAAAAACAAATATCATATGATATCATTTATTTGTGGAATCTAAAAAGATGGTACAAATGAACTTATTTATGAAACAGAAATAGAGTCACAGATGTACGAAACAAACTTAGGGTTACCAAGGGGGAAAGGTGGGGGAGGGATAAATTGGGAGATTGGGATTGACAAATACACACTGCTATATATAAAATAACTAATAAGGACCTACTGTATAGCACAGGGAACTCTACTCAATACTCTGTAATGACCTATATGGAAACAGAATCTTAAAAAGAGTGGATATATGTATACGTATAACTGATTCAATTTTCTGTACAGCAGAAACTAACACAACATTGTAAATCAACTATGTTTCAATAAAAATTAATTAAGACAAAACTAAACAAAAAAACAGTAGCAAAGATCAATAAAATCAAGAGCTGATTCCTCAAAAAGATAAACAAAATTGATAAACCTTTAGCCAGACTCGTCAAGAAAAAAGAGAGTGCCCAAGTAAATAGAATCAGAAATGAAAGAGAATAAGTTATAACCAACACAACAGAAATGCAAAATATTATGAGGTTACTGCAAAAAATTATATGCTAACAAATTGGACAACATATAATAAATGGATAAATTCCTATAAACATATTATCTAAGACAATCAGGAAGAAATGGAAAATCTGAACAGATTACCAGCAGCAAATTTAGTCAGTAATCAAAAAACTCCCAATAACAAAAGTTCAGGACCAGATAGCTTCACAGGGGTATTCTACTAAACATTTAAAGAAGAGTTAATACCTATCCTTCTCAAACTATTCCAAAATATTGAAGAAGAAGGAATACTTCCAAACTCATTTTATGAGGCCAGCATTACACCAATACCAAAACCAGACAAAGACACCACACAAAAAAAGAAAATCACAGGCCAATATCCCAGATGAACATAGGTACAAAATTCCTCCACAAAAATTAGCAAACAGAATTTAGCAATATATTAAAAGGATCATAATTCATGATCAAGTGGGATTCATCCCAGGGTGCAAGGATGGTTCAATATTTGCAAATCAATCAACATGATACACCACATTAACAAAATGAAGAATAAAAATCTTATAATCATCTCAATAGATTCAGAAAAGCTTTCAACAAAGGAAGTTTTATAATAAAAACTCTCAATAAAGTAGGTATAGACTGAACATACCTCAGTATAATAAAGACCATATATGAAAAACTCACACCTAATATACTCAATGGTGAAAAGCTGACAGTATGTCTTCTAATATCAGGAACAAGACAAGGATGCCCACTCTGACCACTTTTATTCAACACAGTATTGGAAGTCCTAGCCACAGCATTCAGAAAAGAAATAAATAAATAAAAAGCATCCAATTTTGAAAAGAAGTAAAACTGTCACTGTTTGCAGATTACATGGTAGTATACATACAAAATCCTAAAGACACCACCAAAAAACTCCTGGAGTTCATCAATGAATTTGGTAAAGTTACAGGATACAAAATTAATATACAGAAATCTGTTGTATTTCTATACACTACCAATGAACTATCAGAAAGAGAAATTAAGAAAACAATCTGATTCATAATCACATTAAAATGAATAAAATATCTGGGAATAATTCTAACTAAGGGGGTAACAGACCTGTACTCTGAAATCTATAAGATGTTAATAAAATAAATTAAATACAACACAAATAAATGGAAAGATATATCATGCTCATGGATTGAAAGCATTAATATTGTTAAAATGTCATTACTACCCAAAGCAATCTAGATACAATGCAATCTCTATCAAAATACCAATGGCATTTTTCACAGAACTACAACAAATAATCCTAAAATTTGTATGGAAGCACAGAAGACTGTGATTAGCCAAACAAATCTTGAGAAAGAACTAAACTGGAAGCATCACACGCCTTCATTTCAAACTATATGGCAAAGCTACAGTAAACAAAACAGTATGGTACTGGCACAAAAATGGACATGCAGCTCAAACAGAATAGAAAACCCAGAAAAACCCCCCACACTTATATGGTCAATTAACCTTTGACAAAGGAGGAGAATATACAATGGGGGAAAGACAGCCTCTTTTTAAATATATGGTGTTGGTAAAACTAGACAGCTACATACAAAAGAATGAAACTGGACTATTTTCTTACACCATATACAAAAATAAACTCAAAATGGCTTAAAGACTTAAATGTAAGATCTGAAACTATAAAATTACTAGAAGAAAAGATAGGCAGTAAGCTCTTTGATACTGGCCTTACCAATATTTTTTTGGATCTGTCTCCTCAGACAAGGGCAACAAAAGCAAAAATAAACAAATGTGACTACGGTATACTAAAAGTCTTTTGTACAGCAACAAACAAACAAGCAAACAAAAACCCCTCAAAACTATCAACAAGGCAATCTACTGAATAGAAGAAATATTTGCAAATGATATATCCAATAATGTGCTAATATCCAAACTACATAAAGAAATCACACAACTCAATATTTAAAAAGCAAACAATTTGATTTAAAATTGGGCAGAGAACCTTAGTAGACATTTATCCAAAAAAGACATACAGATGGCCAACAGACAAATGAAAAGAGGCTCAACATCATTAACCATCAGGAAAATGTAAATCAAAACTACCATGAGATATCACCTCACACCTGTCAGATGACTATCATCAAAAAGAAAACAAATAACAAGTGTTGGCAAAAATGAGAAGAGAACACTCGTGCACTGTTGGTGGGAATGTAAATTGGTACAGGCACTATGGAAAATAGTATGGAGTTTCCTTAAGAATTAAAAATAGAACTATCATACAATCCAAAAATTCCACTTCTGGGTATTTACCTGAAGAAAACAAAAACACTAATTTGAAAAAATATATGCACTCCTATGCTCATTGAAGCATTATTTACAACAGCCAAGATATGGAAGCAACCTACATGTCCATGATAGACAAATGGACACACATATATGTATACACACGCACACACACATGTATGCCATCATTATATACACCATATACAGCATTCCAGACCATGTCAATTTCACATCTTTAATGCAGATTAAAGATGTAAACATAGTTTAACAGCATGGTCCCAAATGAGCCACATCTAAGATTCAATTATATCTGGAAGGTGGAATTAAGTGATGCCTTCTTTACCATTCCACTAACAAGCCAATTACATCAACTGATTTGTACTGGTACAAAATCTTCTATATAAAGGACACCAGCTATATTTCTTCTTGGATTTCTGTTGAAGGGGTGGAGAATCCAGCTAAAGATATGTCTCTGAACAGATTATAGGGCCCCTAAGAATGAATCCACCCAGAAGCACGTCAGGCATAGTGAGTCAGATTTAGCAAGAGGGGCTGTGGATGAGGGGTAGGTGGAGTTTCCAATTCCAGGATACTTGTTGCCTAAATCCATCTCAGCACAACTACTCTGACTGGGCAAATGTGTACTCTGGGATATAAGGACTGTGAGTAAAAGCCAAATGAGCTGACTAAACTTTGTAACACCTCAGGACCCAAATAACCATGCCATGAGATTCCCCTAAGGGACCATAATGCACAAAGGAGAAAGCTATGCCTCTTCTGACTTTGCAGTTGATTGCCAAGGTCTTATTGCTCTGTGAGGATTGAGAGCATCGATAGCCAAACCAGTCAGCAGGATGTAGCAGGCCGGCAAGGCAGCAGCCACAGCGCTGGGGGTCTGGGGCACAGTATCAGCAGCAGTGGTGGTGGTCTGGCTAATTCAGAGCTCATGTAAGATAACCCCCAGGGACCCCCATAAATACTTTGGCAGAGTCTTTCTGAGAGTGACAGGCTTAAAATTACTATGTGAGCAGATAGGGGCCAGAGCCAGGGTCGGTTGGTTGCAGCCATAAATCAGACAGACTAGCACCATGAAACGTGATACAAAAATAACCTTCACAGTAGAATGACTATACCATTATTTACTCTCTGACAACAGCAGTTGTTTCCTTGGTGCCATTAACCGATTTGCTAGTATTAAAAAGCTAATAATTAAAATGACAAACTCACAGGGACAAGTCGATAAAAGTCTTTGGTTAATCAATTTCCTTCTCAACGCATGTAACTGTACTTCTAGAAAACCTGCTTCCACTTGGAGATAATTAGTGAACAGTTCTTCATCAGTACCAGGACAGAAATGACACATTAAAATAGGAGTCCCAGAACCACATACAAACCCAGTGAAAGAAACATTAAAAAGTGGGATAAATATAGGAACTCAACAACGTCACAGGAAATGTGTCATCTCTTTGACTGGGTTCTTGGTGATAGGCAAACATTTCCCAAAATGTTTTTTTTCCCCAAAGTGCTTTTTATATGATTAAAGTCACTTTTCTAAAAAAATATATTTCCACTTTCTGACAGCTCTTGAACTGGAATAATGGCCAACACTTAACACTTATTGGTCTTACTATGAGCCAGATACCATTCTAAATATTTACATGTAATAATGCATCCAGTCCTCCCCAAATCCCTATTAAGTAAGCACTTATTATCCCTATTTTAAGTTTACATAGCAGATCCAGTATTCCAATCCAGGAAGTCTGATGTCAGAGATGAAGCTCTTAACTTTGAATGCTTTCTGTGTGTACCTACTGCTTGCATCCAACTCCTGGCTTCCCAGAGTCCTCCAGAATGGTACTCCATCACAGCCTACCCTTCCAGGCAATCCCCATACAACATAGAGAATAAGCTAAACAAAAATGCACCCATTCATGAACTTGTCTGTCCAGCCTGCTCTCTCCATGGGCAAGTAAGTGTGCTCTTTGATTAGAAACCTATGCTCTTTCACTGCAAGCAAATAGGTGAGCAGCATAAAAATTCTCCCAGCACCCGGTTAAGGTACTTAATCTGGCTTATAAAACAGAACTGTTCTATCCTACAAGTGGATATGACCCCTATGACCGGCTGTTAGTAGGACATTCATTTTAAGTTGGTTCTCCAGCAGAGAGATGCTTTTACCAAGTTATCCTCATTCTCTACTCTGGCCCAAGGCTCAGTCTCACAAGGAAATCAGCCATAAAGGGTAAATAAACCTTGAAGATAAATTTTAACCAATTTATCAAAACTGTTTCTTCTATTTCCCCTGCTTTATATCATTGCATATCACACACTTGATGATCTAACCATTTTTCATTTTTTGTTTCTGTACAGATAAACCTGACTTAGAATCCCAGGTCTGCCATTTCCTAGCTCCATGTTTGACCTGGGGCAATTTACTTAACCTTTCTGTGACTTAGTTTTCTCATTCTAAAATGGGTACACAGATCTCTCTCCAAAAGGGATTTAGTGAGGGAAAAATAAGCACACATGCGAAAACATTTGGCAAAAAGGATATAATGTATTACCATTTTGTTTTAAATTGTGTAAATTCCCAGAAGGACAAATAGTTGAAATCAAAAGTGACAATAATCTTATAAATCCAAGGAGACAGGATTTTTCATGCATTACAGTTTCCAGTTGTCTATTTATGACACTTCACTGCTCAGTATTAATCATCTGTATAGCCTGTCATTTTCTTGGCATTCAAAAAAAGGCCAGAGCTCAACCAATCTGTGAGCACAGTCTCTAGTAACTACACAGGCAATTTCAATCCTCGTAAATTCAATTCCAAGTATCCACCATTTTAACCAATGCCTAAACTAAACACTCAGGTATTTTAAGGACAGTGTCTAAAGCTAAGTTATTGGCCCAAATTTCCAGAGAGTGGGTTCAAATGCCAATTAAAATAGACTATAGGGAATCATGAATGGGCCGTTTCGCTGCTCCAGAATGCCTGAAAGCATATTATTATTCGTTCTCTCACCCTTAGGCATTCTGGAATACCAGAGTCCAGACTGGCATAAAGAAGTGTGCTTCCAAAAAAAGGGAAATTCAAAATGGCAAATTACAGAAGGAAACTGAATCTATCGGACCAATTTTCACCAAGAAATTAATATGTGCTGCATTTGCAAAAAGGATAAAACAACCCACTCCCCCAAATATCCACATTTTAAATTAAACCTTTATTAAATATTGAGATCAGTTGAGTTCCCATCAATATTACACGTCCTGCAATATCGTAATCATACATATTTCATTAACTACATATCCACAGCTTCCTAATAACATTTCCATTTGGACTTGCTATCATTGAGGCTTATATTAGCATACAGGCACTTGGAGTCCATGAGAAAGGGAAAGAAAAACATAATAACCAAACTGTACTTTCATTCTCACTGTCAGCAGGAACTGTAGCTTGAGACACATAATTAAAAAGCAATACTGGCCTGAAATGCTGCATTAGGCAAGAAAAAACATAGTGGCAGATTCAGAGCAGAGAAAAGAAAGCATAACATATTGTTTATCACAGGTAATTACAGGTTTTCAATATTTTTTTATTCCATTAGTTATCACTTCACCAAATTTCCTGTCTTCATTTGCATGAAAGAAAGAGCTCTGACATTTGCTTCTGCAAAATACTCATTATCTGGTAGAATTTTGAAAGCTAGAGCACAGACACAGTAAGAGGCACAGACAGGCGGCCATCAAGTTACAAACCAATGACTCACAGTGTTCTGTTATTTACTTGCTTAATTTCTGACACTTGCCTTTCAAGCCATCTCTTTTATCGAACGGATGCTGCATGCACTTAGCCTTCACCTTTATTTTTTTCTCAACCACTTTTTCAGGTCATGCCTGTCTTAACTTAACCAAGTAGAGCAGGGCAGGGTCACAGTGAAACGTCAGTGCCAAAACAGATTTGCAAAAGCAAAACCAAGGATAGGATGGGGTTTGTTTGCCTGGAGAACATGGGCAGGCTGCCATGATCTGGCCTTTGAGCCAAAGAGAAATGGGAGCAGAGTTAGGATCAAATACAGGGTCATCCCAGCAGGGAATGACAGATCCAACTGAATGAATGTGAAAGAGCCAACATTCATGGGCAAAACTGAGCCTAAAGCTATAAAAGGCCTGACAAGTAGGGTGGATACCGACAAATCATACGGACAGCATTTCCTTGGCATCAGGCACCTTTTGAAGGCACAGGACCCCAATTTTTTAGATATGCCTCTATCAGTATGAAGAGCACAAATCTATGCATGTTAAACTTCCATGATGCCTAGCAGGCAAGAAGTGCTTAGAAACTGTCTAAATAGCAGGCTAAAATATAAGTCCATGATCCTTTAAATGCAATTCCAAACTACAAAGGGCTCTGCGATGGAAAGATACTTATAACTCATTTGGTATCAAAATCTGACTGGAACAGTCCTGAGGTTATTTACAGTCTATATTCTTCATAGAGCAAATATTTATACACTTCGCTGCAGAAATACAACTGTTTGATTACAAAGCACTGCCCCACACTCCACTGAGGATACTATAAAATCTTTGATAAACACAGTGCTTCTGCCCATTCTTCATAGAGTGTTCTGCCTATGTTTTCCTCTAGGAGTTTTATAGGGTCTGGCCTTACATTTAGGTCTTTAAACCATTTTGAGTTTGTTTTTGTGTATGGTGTTAGGAAGTGTTCTAATTTCATTCTTTTACATGTGGCTGTCCAATGTTCCCAGCACCACTTATTGAAGAGGCTTTTTTTCCACTGTATATTCCTGCCTCCTTTCTCAAAGATAAGGTGCCCGTACGTGCTTGGGTTTACCTCTGAGCTCTCTATTCTGTTCCATTGATCTTCCTTTCTATTTTTGTGCCAGTACCATACTGTCTTGATCACTGTGGCCTTGTAGTATAGTTTGAAGTCAGGAAGCCTAATTCCACCAACTTGTCTTTCCTTCTCAAGATTGCTTTGGCTATGCGGGGTCTTTTGCGTTTCCATACAAATCGTAAGATTTCTTGCTCTAGTTCTGTGAAAAAGGCCGTTGGTAATTTGATAGGGATTGCATTGAATCCGTAAATTGTTTTGGGTAGTACAGTCATCTTCATAATGTTGATTCTTCCAATTCAAGAACACGGTATGTCTTTTCATCTGTCTGTATCATCTTTGATTTCTTTCATCAGTGTCTTATAGTTTTCTGCGTACAGGTCTTTTGCCTCCTTAGGCAGGTTTATTCCTAGGTTTTCCTTTTTATAAATTTATTTATTTATTTATTTTATTGGCTGTGTTTGGTCTTTTTTTGCTGTGCACGGGCTTTCTTTAGTTGCGGTGAGTGGGAGCTACTCTTCATTGTGGTGCACGGGCTCCTCATTGCCATGGCTTCTCTTGTTGTGGAGCACGGGCTCTAGGCGCGTGGGCTTCAGTAGTTGCAGCACATGGGCTCAACAGTTGTGGCTCACGGGCTCTAAAATATAGGCTCGGGATAGGGAAAAAGATGGCGGCGAAGTAGAGAGACATGGAGTGCATCCCTCCCCACAGATGCATTGGGAATGCACGGAAGGACGCAGTAATTCTCACAGAGAACCAGCTGAACACCAGCAGACGGCCTTGGACACCGGATGGGACTGCGGGGAGCCCGACATAGCCAGTAGGGAGGCATCTACGAGGGCTCAAAGAGGGTGAAGCGGCGGAGCTGTGGCAGACGGGAGGGAGTGAGAAACATTCGGAGGGTCCGCAGCGTAGCTCAGCGTTCCCAGACCGAGACATCGATCCGTGGCTGAACGGAGGGTCCAGGAGCGGGAGTGTGGGAGCAGGAGAGCTGGTTCAGTGTGGGAAACATTGTTGCCGGTAGGGTGACGGACCGAGAGGACAGGAGGGAGGAGGCCCGCGGAGAGGAGTGCCCGTTCCTGAGAGCTGCCCGGCCATGATGGCGGCTGGAGGCTGCAGGCTCACTGGCGGCTGGGAGGAGCCACACGCATAGCCTCTCTCTCTCTTTCCGCACCTCTGCAACAGGCAGTGGAGAGACGCCCTGCGGGCCACCTAAGGCGCTCAGGGATAACAAGTACCCTCAGGCACTCGGGTGGGGCTAGATTAAAACCCCTTGCAACGCCAGCAGCAGGGAGGCTGCCGAGAGAAAAAAAAAAAAAAAAAGAAAAGAAAAAAACCCCCGAGAGAGGCCCAACTCTAAGACTTTCTGTTTACGCCTGAGCCACCGGTGCCCTCTGCAACAGGCACCTCCAAGCCTGACTCAGACATCAGTGCGCCACTGCTCACTCCCTCCCAGGAGAAGGAGCCACTGTTGTACCCTCTCCCTCCCCACACACCGACGCTTACAGACGAACAATAAAGGAACCTCTGCTGGTCACAGAATAACGCAAAAAAACCCAAGGACAAGCAACCCCAAAAGTTTGGACAACCATGAGGAAACAAAGAAACACCATGCAGGCAAAGGAGCAAGAAAAAAACCCACAAGACCAAATAAATGAGGAGGAAATAGGAAAAATGCCTGAAAAGGAATTTAGAGTAATGATAGTAAAAATGATACAAAATCTCGATAACAAAATAGAGAAAGTACAAGAAACAGTTCATAAGAACTCAGAAAAACAAACAGCAATGGATAACAAAATAACTGAAATTAAAAATACTCTAGATGCTATAACCAGCAGAATGACTGAGGCAGAAGAACGAATAAGTGAGTTGGAAGATAGAATGGGGGAAATAACTGCCACAGAGCAGGAAAAAGAAAAAAGAATAAAAAGATTAGAAGACAGTCTCAGAGACCTCACTGATAACATTAAGCGTACCAACATTCGAATTATAGGCATCCCAGAAGAAGAAGAAAACAAGAAAGGGTCTGAGAAAATATTTGAAGAGCTTATAGTGGAAAACTTCCCCAACATGGGAAAGGAAATAATTAACCAAGTCCAAGAAGCACAGAGAGTCCCATACAGAATAAACCCAAGGAGAAATACACCGAGACACATATTAATCAAACTAACGACAACTAAACACAAAGAAAAAATATTAAAAGCAGCAAGAGAAAAGCAACAAACAACATATAAGGGAAAACCCATCAGGATAACAGCTGACCTTTCTACAGAAACTCTGCAGGCCAGAAGGGAATGGCAGGATATCCTGAAAGTCCTGAAAGAGAGAAACCTACAACCAAGAATACTCTACCCAGCAAGAATCTCATTCGGATTTGAGGGAGAAATCAAAAGCTTTCCAGACAAGCAAAAGTTAAGAGAATTCAGCACCACCAAACCAGCCTTACAACAAGTGCTAAAGGAACTTCTCTAAGTAGGAAACACAAGAAAAGGAAAACACCTACAAATACAAACTCAAAACAATTAAGAAAATGGTAATTGGAACACACATGTCAATAATCACCTTAAATGTAAATGGATTCAATGCTCCAACCAAAAGACACAGACTGGCTGAATGGATACAAAAACAAGACCCTTCTATATGCTGCCTACAAGAAACCCACTTCAGACCAAGGGATACATATAGACTGAAAGTAAAGGGATGGAAAAAGATATTCCATGCAAATGGAAGTCAAAAGAAAGCTGGAGTAGCAATACTCATATCAGACAAATTAGACTTGAAAGTAAAGACTATTAAAAGAGACAAGGAAGGAAACTACATAATGATCAAGGGATCAATCCAAGAAGAACATATCACAATGGTAAATATCTATGCCCCCAATATAGGAGCACCTCAATACATAAGGCAAATGCTAACAGCTATAAAAGGGGACATCGACAGGAACACAATAATAGTGGGAGACTTGAACACCCCACTTACATCAATGGACAGATCATCCAAACAGAAAATAAATAAAGACACACAAGCTTTAAATGACACATTAGACCATCTCGACTTAATTGATATTTATAGGACATTCCATCCAAAAACGACAGAATACACGTTCTTCTCAAGTGCACACGGAACATTTTCCAGGATAGATCACATCTTGGGTCACAAATCAAACCTCAGCAAATTCAAGAAAATTGAAATCATATCAAGCATCTTCTCAGACCACAATGCCATGAGACTAGATATCAATTACAGGAAAAAAACTGCAAAAAAGACAAACACATGGAGGCTAAACAATTCACTCTTAAACAACCAAGGAATCACTAAAGAAATCAAAGAGGAAATCAAAAAATATCTAGAAACAAATGACAACGAAAACACAACAACCCAAAACCTATGGGATGCAGCAAAAGCAGTTCTAAGGGGGAAGTTTATAGCAATACAGTCCTACCTTAAGAAACAAGAAAATGATCGAATAAACAACCTAACCTTACACCTAAAACAACTAGAGAAAGAAGAACAAAGAAACCCTAAAGTGAGCAGAAGGAAAGAAATCATAAAGATCAGAGCAGAAATAAATGAAAAAGAAAGGAAAGAAACCATAAGAAAAATAAATAAAACTAAAAGCTGGTTCTTTGAGAAGATTAACAAAATTGATAAACCATTAGCCAGACTCATCAAGAAAAAAAGGGAGAAGATGCAAATCAACAGAATTAGAAATGAAAAAGGAGAAGTCACAACGGACACCTCAGAAATACAAAACATCATGAGAGACTACTACAAGCAACTATATGCCAATCAATTGGATAACCTGGAAGAAATGGATACATTCTTAGAAAAATACAATCTTCCAAGACTGAACCAGGAAGAAATAGAAACCATGAACAGACCAATCACAAGTACGGAAATTGAGGCAGTGATTAAAAATCTCCCAACACACAAAAGCCCAGGACCAGATGGGTTCACAGGCGAATTCTATCAAACATTTAGAGAAGAGTTAACACCTATCCTTCTCAAACTCTTCCAAAATATTGCAGAAGGCGGAGCACTCCCAAACTCATTCTACGAGGCTACCATCACCCTGATACCAAAACCAGGCAAAGATGTCACAAAAAAAGAAAACTATAGACCAATATCACTGATGAATATAGATGCAAAAATCCTCAACAAAATACTAGCTAACAGACTGCAACAGCGCATTAAAAAAATCATACACCATGATCAAGTGGGGTTTATCCCTGGGATGCAAGGATTCTTCAATATACGCAAATCAATCAATGTGATACATCATATCAACAAATTGAAGGATAAAAACCATATGATCATCTGAATAGATGCAGAAAAAGCTTTTGACAAAGTTCAACATCCATTTATGATAAAAGCTCTCCAGAAAATGGGCATAGAAGGAAATTATCTCAACATAATAAAAGCCATATATGCAAAACCAAAAGCCAACATTGTTCTCAATGGAGAAAAACTGGAAGAATTCCCCCTAAAAACAGGAACAAGACAAGGGTGTCCACTCTCACCACTGTTATTCAACATAGTTTTGGAAGTGTTAGCCACAGCAATCAGAGAAGAAAAAGAAATAAAAGGAATCCAAATTGGAAAAGAAGAAGTAAAATTGTCACTCTTTGCAGATGACATGATATTATATATAGAAAACCCTAAAGACTCTACCAGAAAACTGCTAGCACTCATTGATGAGTTTAGTAAAGTAGCAGGATACAAAATTAATGCACAGAAATCTCTTGCATTCCTATACACTAACAACGGAAGAGCAGAAAGAGAAATTAAGGAAACTCTCCCATTCACCATTGCAACCAAAAGAATAAAATACCTAGGAATAAACCTGCCTAAGGAGGCAAAAGATCTGTATGCAGAAAACTTTAAGACATTGATGAAAGAAATCAAAGACGACACAAACAGATGGAGGGACATACCATGTTCCTGGATTGGAAGAATCAACATCGTGAAAATGTCTGTACTACCCAAAGCAATTTACAGATTCAATGCAATCCCGATCAAATTACCAATGGCATTTTTCACAGAACTAGAGCAAGAAATCTTACGATTTGTATGGAAACGCAAAAGACCCCGAATAGCCAAAGCAATCTTGAGAAGGAAAAATGGAGTTGGTGGAATCAGGCTTCCTGACTTCAAACTATACTACAAGGCCATAGTGATCAAGACAGTATGGTACTGGCAGAAAAATAGAAAGGAAGATCAATGGAATAGAATAGAGAACTCAGAAGGAAGCCCAAACACATATGGGCACCTTATCTTTGACAAAGGAGGCACGAATATACAATGGAAAAAAGACAGCCTCTTCAATAAGTGGTGCTGGGAGAACTGGGCAGCAACATGCAAAAGAATGAAATTAGAACACTTCCTAACACCATACACAAAAGTAAACTCCAAATGGATTAAAGACCTACATGTAAGGCCAGACACTATCAAACTCCTAGAGGAAAACATAGGCAGAACACTCTATGACATCCATCAAAGCGCCATCCTTTTTGACCCACCTCCTAGAATCATGGAAATAAAATCAAGAATAAATGAATGGGACCTCATGAAACTTAAAAGCTTTTGCACAGCAAAAGAAACCATAAACAAGACTAAAAGGCAACCCTCAGAGTGGGAAAAAATAATTGCCTATGAAACAACGGACAAAGGATTAACCTCCAAAATATACAAGCAGCTCATGAAGCTTAATACCAAAAAAGCAAATAACCCAATCCACAAATGGGCAGAAGACCTCAATAGACATTTCTCCAAAGAAGACATACAGATGGCCAACAAACACATGAAAAGATGCTCCACATCACTAATCATCAGAGAAATGCAAGTCAAAGCCACAATGAGGTATCACCTCACACCAGTCAGAATGGCCATCATCACAAAGTCTGGAAACAACAAATGTTGGAGAGGGTGTGGAGAAAAAGGAACTCTCCTGCACTGTTGGTGGGACTGTAAATTGGTACAGCCACTATGGAAAACAATTTGGAGGTTCCTTAAAAAACTACAAATAGAACTACCATATGATCCAGTAATCCCACTACTGGGCATATACCCAAAGAAAACGATAATCCCAAAAGAAACTTGTACCATAATGTTTATTGCAGCACTATTTACAATAGCCAGGACATGGAAGCAACCTAAATGCCCATCAACAAATGAATGGATACAGAAGATGTGGCATATATATACAATGGAATATTACTCAGCTATAAAAAGGGATGAGATGGAGCTATATGTAATGAGGTGGATAGAACTACAGTCTGTCATACAGAGTGAAGTAAGTCAGAAAGAGAAGGACAAATATTGTATGCTAACTCACATATACGGAATCTAAAAATGGTACTGTTGGACTCAGTGACCAGAACAAGGATGCAGATACAGAGAATGGACTGGAGAACTCGAGGTATGGGAGGGGGCGGGGGGTGAAGGGGAAACTGAGACGAAGCGAGAGAGTAACACAGACATATATATACTACCAACTGTAAAATAGTCAGTGGGAAGTTGTTGTATAGCAAAGGGAGTCCAACTCGAGGATGGAAGATGCCTTTGAGGACTGGGGTGGGGAGGGTGGGGGGGGCTTGGGGGGGGCGTCAAGGAAGGGAGGGAAGATGGGGATATGTATATAAAAACGGATGATTGAACCTGGTGTACCCCCCCCAAAAAAAAAAATAAAAAAATAAAAATAAAATAAAATAAAATAAAATATAGGCTCAACAGTCGTGGCACATGGGCTTAGTTGCTCCGCAGCATGTGGGATCTTCCTGGAGCAGGGATCGAACCCATGTCCCCTACATTGGCAGGCAGATTCTTAACCACTGCGCCACCTAGGAAGCCCCTATTCCTAGGTATTTCATTCTTTTTGTTGCAATGGTAAATGGGAGAGTTTCCTTAATTTCTCTTTCTGCTTTTTCGTTGTTAGTGTATAGGAATGCAAGAGATTTCTGTGCATTCATTTTGCATCCTGCTACTTTACTAAACTCATCAATTAGTGCTAGCACTTTTCTGGTAGAGTCTTTAGGGTTTTCTATGTTTAATATCATGTCATCTGCAAAGAGTGACAATTTTACTTCTTTTCCAATTTGGATTCTTTTTATTTCATTTTCTTCTCTGATTGCTGTGGCTAAAACTTCCAAAACTATGTTGAATAATAATGGTGAGAGTGGACACCCTTATCTTGTTCCTGTTCTTAGAGGGAATGCTTTCAGTTTTTCACCATTTAGAATCATGTTGGCTGTTGGTTTGTCATATATGGCTTTTATTATGCTGAGGTAATTTCCTTCTATGCCTATTTTCTGGAGAGTTTTTATCATAAATGAGTGTTGAATTTTTTCAAAAGCTTTTTCTGCATCTATTGAGATGATCATGTGGTTTTTATCCTTCAGTTTGTTAATATGGTGCATCACATTGATTTGTGTATACTGAAGAATCCTTGCATCCCAGGGATAAACCCCACTTGGTCATGGTGTATGATTTTTTTAATGTGCTGTTGGATTCTGTGAGCTAGTATTTTGTTGAGGATGTTTGCATCTCTATTCATCAGTGATATTGGCCTGTAATATTCTTTTTTCGTGACATCTTTGCCTGGTTTTGGTATCAGGGTGATGGTGGCCTCGTAGAATGAGTTTGGGAGTGTTCCTCCTTCTGCTATATTTTGCAAGAGTTTGAGAAGGATAGGTGTTAGCTCTTCTCTAAATGTTTGATAGAATTCACCTGTGAAGCCATCGGCCCTGGGTTTCTGTTTGTTGGGAGATTTTTAATCACTGCCTCAATTACCGTACTTGTGATTGGTCTGTTCATATGTTCTATTTCTTCCTGGTTCAGTCTTGGAGGATTGTGTTTTTCTAAGAATGTATCCATTTCTTCCAGGTTACCCAATTTACTGGCATATAGTTGCTTGTCGTAGTCTCTCATGATCTTTTGTATTTCTGAGGTGTCCGCTGTTACTTCTCCTTTTTCATTTCTACTTCTGTTGATTTGCATCTTCTCCCTTTTTTTCCTGAGTCTGGCTAATGGTTTATCAATTTTGTTTATCTTCTCAAAGAACCAGCTTTTAGTTTCATTGATCTTTGCTACTGTTTCCTTCCTCTCTCTTTCGTTTATTTCTGATCAGATCTTTATGATTTCTTTCCTTCTGCTCACTTTGGGGTTTCTTTGTTCTTCTTTCTCTAGTTGTTTTAGGTGTAAGGTTAGGTTTTTTATTCAATATTTTTCTTGTTTCTTGAGGTAAGGCTGTATTGCTATAAACTTCCCTCTTAGAACTGCTTTTGCTGCATCCCATAGGTTTTGGGTTGTTGTGTTTTCATTGTCATTTGTTTCTAGATATTTTTTTATTTCCTCTTTGATTTCTTTAGTGATTTCTTGGTTGCTTAATAGCATATTGTTCAGCCTTCATGTGTTTGTATTTTTTATAGTTTTTTTCCTAGAATTGATATCTAGTCTCATGGCATTACAGTCAGAGAAGATGCTTGATACAATGTCAATTTTCTTGAATTTACCCAGGCTTGATTTGTGACCCAAGATGTGATCTATCCTGGAAAATGTTCTGTGTGCACTTGAGAAGAATGTGTATTCTGTAGTTTTTGGATGGAATGTCCTATAAATATCAATTAAGTCGAGATGGTCTAATTTGTCATTTAAAGCTTGTGTGTGTTTATTTTCTGTTTGGATGATCTGTCCATTGATGTAAGTGGGGTGTTAAAGTCTCCTACTATTATTGTGTTACTATCGATTTCCCTTTTTATGGCTGTTAGCATTTGCCTTATGTATTGAGGTGCTCCTATGTTGGGTGCAAAGATATGTACAATTGTTATATGTTCTTATTGGATGGTTCCCTTGATCATTATGGAGTGTCCTTCCTTGTCTCCTGTAATGGTCTTTACTTTCAAGTCTAATTTGTCTGATATGAGTATTGCTACTCCAGCTTTCTTTTGACTTCCATTTGCATGGAATATCTTTTTCCATCTCTTTACTTTCAGTCTATATGTATCCCTTGGTCTGAAGTGGGTTTCTTGTAGCTTCTGCCCATTCTTCTTCAACTGTTGTTGAAGAGGGATCAGATGCATCTTGTGGGCTGTATGTTCAGCAAAGAAGTGTCTTTTTTTTTTAAGCTCTTTATTGGAATATAATTGCTTTGCACTGTTGTACCAGTTTTTGCTGTACAATGAAGTGAATCAGCTGTATTTATACATATATCCCCATATCCCCTCCATCCCGTGACTCCCTCCCACCCTCCATATCCCAGCCCTCTTAGTCATCACCCATCACTGAACTGTGACAACAGCCTGGAGCCCTGGACAATGCTCTTGGCAACACAATATTCTATTCCATGCTCTTAGCAGCATAATACTATTTGGCATGGAGGCACTGCTCTGTATGCCCAGGGTCTAGCTTATAAGTAGGCAAAGCTACTACTGTGAGGTAAGGAGGTCTGGGAAAGACCCTCCTGCCCATTCACTCATTCAGTCATGCAAAAAATTAACTGAGGGTCTACCATTGCCCAGGCTCTGCCTTGGGAGATACAAAACTGAGTACAGCGAGAGAAGAACACAGGAAATTACCAGTCACTTGTTATGATTTGACCTCAGAATGTAACAGGAAGGAACTAAATTGCCCTACCCTATCCCTCCCTGCAACCTCACCTCCAGCTAACAGATGCCTAAATGTCTAATGGTAGTACTTCATCTCCATTAGCTAAAGGTCAAGTTCCCTGCTAGAGTGGTCCTTTGGGTGGCATCAGTCATTTTCACCTCATGTTGCAGAAGTTCCCCATCCTCTCCTAGAGCAGGATTTCACAGGGGTGGAATAAAAGAAAGTCGAAGTGGTCTGAGAACCTGTCAGGGAGGGTAGGGGAACAGGATAAGGAGCAAAGGCCGGCTCACCAAGAGAAAACAAGAAGAATGAAGGCAGCAGGTGGGAGTGAAGAACACCAAGAACAAACTGCTAGTGCTAACAGTTTTCCCAAGGATTGACTCTGCAACAGATACCAGAGCCAGGAAACGAGTTGGGACAGTGGGGCACCAAAGGGCTTCTACAGAAGAGACAGACAAACATGGGGAGGATACTGCAAGCCAAACTCATCTGCTCAAGGTTCCCATGGTTGTTCCTACTTTTCTTTACAGTAACTGTAATTCAGACCATTGAGAAATACAAGTCTTTGCTAACTTTCCTACTCCCTTATGCTCCTGGACAGGCCCCTAGACCCACCAAGATCTCATTTCTAGTCTGAAGAACACTTGGGACTGTGTGATTATAAAACAAAAAGGCACATGGGGATGGCTCTTGCCCTCTAATGAAATCAAGGCCACACATAATGTCTATGAAAGGCTTCATGCACAGAATTAGGGAAAGACATAAAGTGTCACCTGTGGGCATAAAGTTATGGATTACAGAATGGATTAATGCATATTTGGTGCTTGATGTTGATAGATAAAACTCTCAATCTCTCTTCCTCTCTGTCTCTCTCACCTACACACACACACACACACACCTCATACATTCTCCACTGTCATTCTCATAAAAATATACCTAAAAATACCAACATGTCCCTATCCAATCTACATCTTCCAGACTCTTGCATCCTAAAGCATCCAAAACAGACTTTGACAAATAATTAGAAAATATCTCCACCAAAGGCCAATTATTTTTAAATCAAAAGAATGCTACCTCTCAGCTCTAGTTTGCACCCTGACTCCGGACACAAACTTAGCATCTAATTTTAATTAGCCATCTTACAAATGTGTGATGAAACTTGTAAGGGGATAACAGTGTGAGAGTGTGGGTGACACAGAACAGACATATCCTCAATGAAGGAAACGCTCCAGAAAGCTCCTCTTCTTCCCAGAAGGTCATCTTCACAAAACAGATGACAGCACATTTTGCTTTCTTCAGTGAAAGGGCCACACCTGACAGGTTGGTTTGAGAGTATGCCAGCAACTTCAGTGAGGGCTTCCTTCCTTGAAGACTCTCATCATCCAGCTTTCCATGCCCCTCAGCCCCAGCAAGAGGGCGTAAGGCAAAATCCAAGTTCAATCAGTTTCAGCTTCACAAAGGCAGAAAAATACCCAGCTAGACTTGACTTCATGAGATAGCACCTTCAGATATGCTTTGGGTGTCTTTTCTGTGCGGTTTTTTTTTTTAACAAGATCCCTCTGTTTGCTTGTGATCTGCTCACTGCAATATAACACATGAATAAAACAGTGCAACTGTGTTTGTTTTAATAAGGCCATTCCGAGCAGCTGTTTAATGATCCATGGTGTTAAATGAAAACTACAGGTGTTCCAAATGCAAACCTTATGGCCCAGGGCCCCCCTTATTACCGCTCCACAATTAGCAGCCAACTGCTCTTAGGCTGCGCAAAGAATTGCCGCCATCATCATTACATTATTTCTTAATTTCATTCTCTGCCTAAGTGTCTTTCCCCAAAGGAAAAACCTGCTTGGCAAGGGAAAGCATAACAGTGACAAAACTAAAAGACAGGGAGAACACAAACCACTCCCTATCCGACCACAGGCAGGCCTCAGGTAAGGGGGAAAGAAAGGCCAAAAGGCTCAGCCCCTTGAGGAGTCTTCCAAAGTGACTTCATGGCCAAACTGAGCAAAGTCTCGCTGAAACTACGGGTGTTCATGAGAATTCCATTAACTCTCTCTCTTGTTCATGGTTCTCCGAGCTTTATTACTCTGCTAAGCCAAATTATCAGAAAGCTACATAACTGGACCCTATCACCCTGGCTTCTGCTTTTACACAACTATAATTTTAACCTCACGACTTCAGCTTTCACGGAGGGTCCATATAATAAGCAGCAAAGGAGGAAAGTTTCTGTCTCACGTGTGAAATTGCTACGTATAGCATCATTCATTACATAGCTCAGTACCCCTTTCATAAAGATGCCAGAGACAAATTTATTTAGAGCTCAGGAACAAGTTTATCTTTTTATATCAATGGGTATTCTTCCTTCTCCAAAACTTGTAGTTCTCAATTCTGAATGCACCTTAGAATTATCTAAGAGTTAACACATCTGCCTGCCAGCTCCATTCTAGCCCAGTTAAATTCAGAGTTCTGGGAGTGGGCACTGGGCAGGGGTGCTGTGTTGTGCAGCTCCAGGGGTCACCATTCACAATGTGCTTGGCCAACCTCCAGGATTATACTCTGCAGCCAAGATTGAGAACCACTGCCCCAGAAAATGAGAGTTTTATAACTCATTGGTTTTGCCTCTTCATTTCGGTTACTAAGAAGCTCAAAACTAATGGTATTGACTTGCAGTAGTTTTCCTCTGGCAGAATTTTTCCATATAATTTTCCCTCCCAATCCCCTTGCATTAATGGCTTTACCAGTACTTTAATTGTCCAAATATTCTACCAAATATTCTCTTTGGAGATAAAGTGAAGTAAAACAAGGAAATAAATTAAATAAGGCTTTGGGGGAGGCACAAGTAGATCAATATACGGATCTCTAACAATCACCTCAAACTTAAGATGGCCAAAAATGCATTCTTGGTTCCCCTCATACTAGTTCTTCCCCAAGTCTCCCCCATGGCAGTAAAGGATGCCCCACTCACCCAACTGCTCAAAAGTCATCTTGACTCTTTTATCTCACACCTTGCAAACATCAACAGGTCTTGGTACTTCAGTCTTCAAAATCCATGTAAAATGTAACCACTTCTCACCATTTGCACTGCTACTGATTTTCTTGGTTTGGGGTTTTGGTTTTGGTTGTTTGTTAGCCTCAAACAATCCTAGACTCTCTGGGGCTTCCAAAAATAAATATTTATTTCTTGCTCAAGTTACATAAAGGGCTGCAGCTCCACTGAACTCAGCTGAGCTCTCAGGGATAAGCTTAGTTCCATACGTCAACAAAGGACCCAGGCTGAAGGCCATGTTCTTCTCATGGTCGAGAGCAGAAGCTCAGGGGCAACAGAGCCAAACCACTGCAAGTGCATTTGAAGCCCTGCTCTGATGGGATACAGGTTACATCTTCTCATGTTTAACTGGCCAAATCAAGTCACGTGGCCAAACCCAAAGTTAAGGGGGAAGGAAAATATACTCAGCGTACAGGAATTCTTGGCAAGAAAGAAACAAATACTTTTGAACAAATACCCAATGACCACAGTCTCCTAATGGCTATCACAGTTTCCACTCTTATTCCCTTTTTTTTTTTTCTCAACACATCAGCCAGAAGATTCTTCTTAAAATTCAAAACTAATCATGTAACTCCCCTGCTTAAAACCCTCCAATGGGGGACTTCCCTGGTGGTCCACTGGGAAAAAATCCACCTTCCAATGCAGAGGATGTGGGTTCGATCCCTGGTTGGGGAACTAAGATCCCACATGCCGCAGGGCAACAACTAAGCCTCCGTGTCACAACTACTGATCTCACGCACCTCCACTGGAGAGTCCGTGTGCCACAAACTACAGAGCCCACGCGCTCTGGAACCCACATGTCACAACAGAGCCCACGTGCCCTGGAGCCTGCATGCCACAACTAGAGGGAGAAAACCCACTCGCCACAAGTAGAGACGAGCCTGCAAGACACAACGAAAGTTCCTGCGTGCCACAACTGAGACCCGACGCAGCCAAAAAGTAAATAACTTTTTTAAAGGCAAATAAATAAATAAATAAATGCTTTTTTAAATGAAAAACCCTCCGATGGTGTCCCATCACATCAAGAATCAAATATAAATGCTTTGTTTGTTCAAAGTTCCCTGCATCATCTGGTCCCTGCGTATGTCTCAGAGCACTCCTCTCTTCACAGATCTGTTCTAGCCACGTTGATCCCCTAACATACCTCCCCCGCCCCCCAACCTCCCAGGGCCTTTTCACTGGCTATCTCCTCTACCTGGAATGTTCTTCCACTTGGTCTTAGCAGTGTGGCTCCTTTTTGTCATTCAAAACTAAGCTGAAGTGTCACCTCCTCAGAGAAACCTTCCCAGACAACATAATCTAACATTGCTCCCCCACCCCAGTCACTCACTATCACAAAACCCTGTTTTAATTACTTGTCTACCATGTATCACTATGAGAAATTCTCTATATTATTTTTTTACATATTATATGGCTCAAGGTTAAGCTATTTGAGGGCAGAGGCCTTGTCTGTTTCATTCACTGTTTTATCTAGAACAGCAGCTGAAAAATCGCAGGTACTCAATAAATATCTGTTGACTGACTCAACCACTCCCCAAATAATGCTTCTCTTTGTAAATCTTCACATAAATATAACAATAGGGGATTCTTCAAGCACAGGATAGGGGATTGGACTAAATGACTTTCGAAGCCTCATCAAATCTCTTTTTTTTTTAATTTTATTTATTTATTTATTTATTTTAATTTATTGGCTGCATTGGGTCTTCGCGGCTGCTTACGGGCTTTCTGTAGTTGCGGGGAGTAGGGGCTACTCTTTATCGCAATGCGCAGGCTTCTTATTGCGGTGGCTTCTCTTGTTGTGGGGCACGGGCTCTAGGTGTGCGGGCTTCAGTAGTTGCAGTGCGTGGGCTCAGTAGTTGTGGCTCACGGGCTTAGTTGCTCCACAGCAAGTGGGATCCTCCCTGACCAGGACTCGAACCCATGTCCTCTGCATTGGCAGGCGGATTCTTAACCACTGCGCCACCAGGGAAGCCCCAGGCCTCATCAAATCTTAAGCTTCTATGGTTTTCCAGCCAAGTCCCTACACTTGTACAGCAGTTTCTTGCTTGCAAAGACTTTCACAGTGATTACCACTTTTGATCCTCAAGGGAACCCTGTGGAGTTTCCAGGGCAAGGTGTTGATACAGATGAGGAAACAACTTTATACTTCGGGCCAGGTAAAAGGAGAGGCAACAAGTGAGAAGAACACCTTTGCAGGCTGACCCTTTAACCCACAGAGAGATGAAAGCAGTCTGAGCTAAGCTCTTGAGGTTCCAAAATACCCCACCCCATCCCCCAATCCCAGACCCCATGGCCCAGTCACCACTTTTTCCTCCTAATCCAGACTTCCCTATCCTATACCTCTCCATTCAGCTGGGTCTGGTCAGAGGAATCCCTGTGAGTGAACTGTGATCTTTCCCAAAGCAGTCTGTTTTCCTTTTTGTGAAAGGAAACAATCTCCAGAAATAAATGAGGTGAGATTGTCTGGCTGGCGTAGCGCATTGGTATGAGTGGTACCATGGCGAAGGGCGTATCTGACCATTTCCCTGTCTACAGGTAAGCAGAGAGAGAAACAGATGGGCCAATTTCACCATCTTACAAAAAACAGTGTTTTCAATATGGTCTCCAATATGGAATTCTGTTTGGGGACTGAATGGCCAGTGAAATCATCTCAGGAAGACAACAATAAACTCAGTTATGGGCAAGCAGCACACTTTTTGATTGATAGCATTCATTAAAGTGTGGACCAACAAATGAGCCAGGCTTCTGCAGTACATAACTGTCCTTGGAACAAACTTCAGGTAGAGACTGAGTCTGCTGAAGCATGTCCAAATGTTCCACCTCCCACCTGCCAGTGCTTGGAGGGCTTACAGAGAGCCTTGCCTCTGATGGCTCTGCTAACAGATTTGGGGCTTGCGTCTGGCCCCCAAAGAACCCTGCCTCGCTCTATGGAAAATCACCCACCCTGGCCTTATCTGTCCTCACTAAGAAAGGGGCTAAAGTCAGAGCAGAAGAAAGCAACCCTGCTCAATTGAGACAGCAACGCAACAGAGGGGTTTAGAAAATACTTTTAATCTTATGGTTAGGAAACATTAGTCTCAATGAAAGGTAGAGGGGAATGCAGATGACCACCCCATGACCACGTTTAGAAAATGGGAAATGCATACTGATGGAGAACGCTAACAGTGCTCGACTCCCGAATCTTCGAGCCCCAACTACTGCTACCGCTTTGGTAGATCCCAGTGTAATTCCCTCAGTTCCAAATGAGAATTCCCATTTAAGGTTCCCTTAGCAAGTATAATACGTTAGGGCGCAGGTACAAAACAAGCATAAGTCGAACATAAAATTGTGTATGGGTGCAGAGGAATTGAAGTTTGGAGAAATAGAGGGGTCTGATCATGCAAGATGTTACATGGAAGGCTGAGGAGTTTGGACATTCATTTAACGGTAATTCCTACCTGGGGCAGGGAAAGTTGGTGGGCAGTGGTAACAACAACAAAGAAAGGCTACTTGTGGGGCTTCCCTGGTGGTCCGGTGGTAAAGAATCCACCTTCCAATGCAGGCAACATGGGTTCCATCCCTGGTCAGGGAACTAAGATCCCACATGCCGCGGGGCAACTGCATGCCACAAGCTACAAAGCCAATGTGCCCTGGAGCCTGTGTGCCACAATTGGAGAAGAGAAAACCCACACACCACAACCAGAGAGAAGCCCACACGCTGCAACAAAGAGCCTGTGTGCCTCAACAAAGATCAGTGTGCTGCAACTAAGACCTTGACATAGCCATAAATAAATAAATAAATAAATAAATATTAAAAATTAAAAATAAATAAAAATACAAATGATCGGGCATATAGATATTTTACAGAAAAAAAAAGGCTACTTGTGAATCCTAGCTCTGACATGACTCATAGGCACAATAAGCTATTTAAATATAGGAATCTGAGCAGCACCTACAAGTCCCTGTGACTTATCAATATCCTCCTCCCAGTGACCCAACCACTACCATGCCAAAATGCCAATAATAATATAACAACAACAACAACAATATTAGTCACTAACCCTTACTGAGCACATATTACATTCCAGGAGCTTTTCTAAATACATCATATAGATTATGACTCTCTTCTCTAGTTCAAGACATTAAAAGTCCCTGAGAAAATACAGAAGTTACCTGGGCATAGTGCATTAATCCCTTATCAACCACTCACATCTCAACATTCACCAGGCCACCATATTAATGAAGAGAGGTATGCAGAGAAATAACATGAAAAAAGCTTCTAGAGGATTCCTTTGACAGCTGTATAGAGAATCAATTAGGGCTAGAAAGAAGCTACAGCCCTGCACATGAGTTAGGAGGCTGTTTTATAGGGAATCCAATTGCCAAATAAAAGATTAAGTTGTAATTGATATAGCATATACCTTTTATAAATTTGGAAAGATGTGTGTGTCTATGTATGTATGTATACACACACACTTTATTTATGTATATGCTATAAAATGAACCCGATCAGATGGGCCCTTTTAAGCAGTAAACGCACAGCTGTGGGTATGGAAAGGGAGGCCCAGAGCCAAGTTTTGGAGTTAGTTTTGGCCCTAGACACAGCCAAATTGCTCTGCACAAGAAAATCTGGAATACCTTTATACTCCCCCTGAGGGGACAGAAGAAAAAGCAAAGAAAAAGGAAGAGGCCATGAAGAGAGAGCAAAGAAGCTGACCAACATGGGGGGAGACTGGAGTTCGGGTTGCAGAAATGGCTGAGGGACTCTGAAGGACAAGGACAGCCTCCGCTTCATCGGAAGTTGTTTGCAACTGTGGTAAAAAATCTCTGCATATCCCCCAAGCTTCAGTAACATCTGCCACATCGACTTTCCTTGTGTGAGTGGGTTGTTGGGAAATGAAGAACAGGGGCTGTGTTCTGAATTTGAGTCAACACAGTACAGAAGAGAAACAGCACGTACAGCACAGTAAGAAGACCCTGAAATAAAACAGACTCTGAAATGGCCAGCTCTCAGAGCTCCAGGTGACTGTATAGCATCAGCACCCTGGAAATTCACATCTTGCAGAGGGCTTCGGACTTCCCACAATCTCTGGGATAGAGGTTCCAGCCAATTTTAATTCGATTTTAAGGAAAATGAGGGTGACCCTAGCTGATGTCTGGACATGTAAAGGATTTTCTTAAAGCGAAATGCAAAAGCAAAAGGAACTAGGAAGTTTTTCAACACAATGCAGTTGCCATAGGCCTCTGAACTATTTTTCTCTTTTTCTTCTATACTTTTTCTTTTTTTCTCTCTCCTTCCTTCTCCCCCTCTCCCTTCCCCCTCCCCTCCTCCTCCCTTCCTTACTCTCTCCCTTTCTCTCTCTCTCTGTCTCTCTCAGTGTCTTCCCCTCTCAGTCAAAGCACGAAACAGTAAATTGCAAAAAAAAAGGTGCGGTAATTCCAGTCCTAGGTAGCTTGCACTTAAAATCTGCAATCAGTAAGTGAGCTTTACAAAGAAAGAACACTGATCAAGGTACAGTACTGTAAGCCACATGCCAGGGTCAGGCAGGGAGGCTGCAGCTGCACTACAATTAGAACATTCTAATACCCAGTTATGAAGACTGACACTTTGGAAGTAATTAAGTATTAGATATTTTTAGGTAATTGCAACTGCAGGAACACACAACCTGTGCAAATGGGAGAGCGAAGACTTGATAGTGGCTTCTTCCTTGGAGGCTGCCCTATCTTAATTGTCCCTAATCATTTTCAACACCTATGGTGCCTTGTGATTGCCTCAAGCATAGCAATTGGTCAAATGTGAACCAAGGGGGAACCACTGCCTCTTCTTTTTTGCTAAGTATCATGAAAAGCAGCAGGAGCGTATTGGAATATCAGACTAAACCACAATGACAGAAATAGCCCATTGACATGCTAGACTCCCATTAAGAGCATACACTGCTACAGCTAATTTCCTATGGCTAGTAGGGGATTCTAGGAGGCAAGAATCGTTCTGTCAAGATGCTGAGATTGTCGAAGATGTCTCTTTCTAGCTGGAGAAAAGAAAGAGAGGAAAATCTCAGCTGATCAGTATTTTCGTTAACATATTGGTATTGTCTGTCCCTACCGTGTGATCAAGCCCTAGGCTACACATTACGGGGGAGACAGAAGGGGCCTCCATACCAACAACAAAGAATTCACAGCAGCACTTTTCCAAAGAATCGTAGACTTGTAAAGCTGGGAGCCACCCTGAGAATCAGCTGCCTCAGTGGTTCTCTCTGTGGATTTTAGTTCACACATTAAAATGACCCGCCAGCTTTTAAAAACTATCATGCCTGGGATTCGCCCCTGATCAATCAAATCAGACTTTAAAAATATATTTTATGTATATTTTAGAGCTCCCCAGGCGATTCTAATGTCAGCCAGGGTGGAAAACCACTCATTCACCCAACACCCTTATTTTACAGGTAAGAGAACTAAGGCCCACAAGGTCACTCCCCTGTGATGACAAATGTATACCTAGAATCAAGCCTTTAGACTCCCAGTGAGTGTTCTTTTTCCCCTCTTGTATTGCTGCTTCCTTTCAAAGGAACAAGACTCAGAGAAGGTAAGGAACTTGCTCAAGGTCACGCAGATTGTAAGTGGCAAAAATGAGACTTGAACTCAGATTGTCTGATTGCACAGTCTGTGTTTTAGCTACTATGCTGTTTGCATCCCCAAACAAAACCAATCAACAGGATCAGGCTTAGTGCCAAATGATGTTGAGACCAGCAGTGGGATGCAGGGGAGGGAGCAGTGTGTAGAAGGACACCAGATTGGAGCTGGACTTGGAGATCCAGGTAGGATTTGGAGAAGGTGACTTGCCAGCTTCGGGAGAATGGTAGTGGGAATGACGTTAGTGAGGGGATGGAGATGGGAATCCACGGTGTATAAGGGAATTAGTGCCATCATTCTTGAAAACTAATTCCAAATTTAAAAGTTGCAAAAATACAGAAGCAACCTAAATGTCCATCAACAGAGAAATAGATAAAGAAGATGTGGTACATATACACAATGGAATATCACTCAGCCGTAAAAAGGAACGAAATTAGGTCATTTGCAGAGACATGGATGGACCTAGAGACTCATACAGAATGAAGTAAGTCAGAAAGAGAAAAACAAATTTCATATATTAACACATATACGTGGAATCTAGAAAAATGGTATAGATGATCTTATTTGCAAAGCAGAAACAGACACAGACGTAGAGAACAAATGTATGGATACCAAGGAGGGAAGGGGGTGGGATGGATTGAGAGCTTGGGATTGACATATATACAGTACTATGTATAAAACAGATAACTAATGAGGACAGACTGTATAGCACAGGGAACTCTACTCAGTGCTCTGTGGTGACCTAAATGGGAAGGAAATCCAAAAAAGAGGGGATATATGTGTGCATATGGCTGATTCACTTTGCTGTACAGCAGAAACTGACACAGCAGCGTAAAGTAGTTATACTCCAATTTAAAAAAACACATAAAGGGGATAGGGAGGGTGGGAAGGAGTCATGGGAGGGAGGGGATATTGGTACAACAGTGTAAAGCAATTATACCCCAATAAAGAGCTTAAAAAACATACAGAGTATACTCACATATACTCTACACAGGTTCATCTCATTCTCTCCCTCTCTCTCTCTCTCTATATATATATCGCACACATACATTGATCACCTTCGTTTTGAAATGCAGATAGAATAGTGACTAAATGCACAGACTGTATATATACATACATACATATATGTGTATATATATATAATTTGTTATATATAATTTCTATATAGAAATTTATATATATTTATTTAATATACTCATATATAATTTATTTCCTGAGTCATTTTAAGGTAGATTACATACATCAATTCCCTTTATCCCCTGATACTTCAGTCTGTATCTCCTAAGGACAAAGAGATTTGCTTAGATAACCACAGCACGGTTATTAAATTCACAAAATTTAACATTGTTACAATACTTTTATCTTATCTCCTGCCCATATCATTTCATCAATTGTCCAAATAATGTCCTTTATAGCATTTTGGTTCCTCTAGTACAGGAAGCAACCTAGCATCATGATTGCATCTAGCTGTCACATCCCTTTAGTTTCCTTTAATCTCAAACAATTCTTCAGCCTTTGTCTTTTACAACACCGACATTTCTGAAGAGCAGAAGCCCATTATTTTATAGACTGTTCCTCAATTTTCGTTTGTCTGACTTTTCCTTATGATTAGATTCAGTTTACGCATTCCCAGCCAGAAAACCACATAAGCAATGTATTCCACTCAGAGCATCATGTTTTAGGGACACAACGTCTATCTGTGAGATTGGAAACTGGTCAAGGTATTGTTCGATTTTCCTGCTGTATACTCTTTTTCACTTCACAACCAAAAAGCAATCTATGAGGAGACACTTTGAGACCATGTGTATATCTAGCTCCTCACTGAAATCCCCTCTACCGAAGTTAGCATCCATGGGTGATTCTTTCCTGAACCCTTCTATACTATCATGGCATCAAAATGATGATTTTCTGACTCCACCACTCCCTCCATATCTATCAGTTGGCATTCTACTGTTAGGAATGCCTCCTCCCCTTTCTCTTTGTCTGCTTATTTATTTATTATTGGTGTGCATTTTAATGGTTCCTACACCTGGCTTTGCTATTCACAATAGGGACTGGCTAGAATATTATGGTAGAAGCCTGCAGAGGTTCCAAATATATACAGAAGGGTTTTCACATTTTAAGAGAGAAAAAAGGTATGATTATCTGGTGATAAAGGGGAAAAAAACCTAGTAAACCTATAGGAAGTCCTGGTGGAGGGGTTAAACCAGACATAATGCCCACTAAATGCAGCTATTCTTAGCAATAAACCTGAAATTCAAACAAAAGCACTTTGCTGTTAGCTTGAAAGCACTGTACCTATTTAAATGTAGCATCTCAATTTTCAACCACCAGCCCAGCAAGGATCATTCCAGGAACCTAGTTTTGCCCAAAAAAAATTACATGCAACTAAATGCATCATGACAGTTAGATTTCTCACAGCTCCAGAAATAGATTTATGTTCTTGGGGTGGGTTGGCAGAGAGTGAGGGATTGGACTACAGGAGGTGGTAATTAATCTGATAAAAATCACTCAAACTGTGAAAAAATTAATCCTGCCGAGATTTCAGGGTGTGTTAGCAGTTCAGTTAGGGTTTGTGCAAACCACACCACCAACACTGAGACGCTTTAACAATTAAGAGCTGATGAGGCCCAGGGGAGACTTTATTATCAGTATATTGAAAAAATCAGGACGGCAAATCCAAAGAGTACTTCACAGTCCAGTGCATTTGGGTTCAGGTTGAAACAAGTCATGTGAGGAATACACATCAAATTTCTTTACTAAAGCACCCAGCAAAGGCCGTATCTTTTCCCAAGTGTCTTTCTTCCCTCCTATTTTACCTGCTTCCCAAAAGCAGACTCTTACTGTGAGTTCCTTTAGCCACAGCCAGGTCTGGGCAGGCCAGGTAAGTTTGGGGGTGCCTTCTGTCTGTGTCCCCCCGACATAGAGAGGCTCCAAAGCAATGATTTCCTTATATTTTCTGAAACTGAAAATCCCAATTATGGTAAACAAAGCTGATACCAACTTTGGCTCATGCCATCTTAGGAAAGATGTTTGTACCGCCTCAGAATGTAAAAAATGGTCAGGGAGATACGGTCCACATGAGAAAATGCTGGAATGTTTTGGAAATGTCAGGAGTTAATGAGCCTAAGAAGACAGTTTTTAAAAAGATCTCATTGCAGAAAATTTAGAACATAGGGCTGAGGTACACATATAAAAGAGCAGGAATTTCAGGCACTTCTTTTATTAGGCTTTGGTTGCATTTTTAAACTTTTGGAAGTAATCACTGCTTTTAAGGTGATAATTGTTACCGGTTTACATGAAGGATTCAGGTTCTAAAAAGCCAGAAGTGAGTTCCCTAATTTCAAACTGTATGATGGGTCCACTGGTCCATCAAAAGGATTCTTTCGTGCTAATGAAGCCTCACTTCCTGAGTTCAGCCACCATGAGAACCTTGAACATTTTGTTGATAACCAACTAGTGGGTTGATTCTCTTCTTGGGAGAATTTAAGTTTCAGTTCCTGGAAGGTCCAAAGCAGAGGAATGCTGGCTGTTATGGATAAACGACGCACAGGATGCTTTAAAGGACTCCTGACATGTTGGAGACACAAGATTCAAATTTGCTATTAAGCTGCTGTAATATTGTTCAATGTCTGAAATGATTTTGTGATCTTTAAAATAATGGGATTTCTCATAGAGCTCTTTGGCCTTGAAACATACTTATTCACAACATTTGTCATATGCAGCGACATTCAGCTACAGCAGAGTAAATAGGTTTAAAACCGTGAGTTCTGCCTGCTGGAATACTTTATCATTACGCCTTGGCACCCTCAAATGCAATAAATGTGGAAATTCGGAATTGAAGGGCTTGATTTCCAGTCTCATTGGCCTCTCTCCCTTTGAATTAATGTGGTGCCATTGAGTTCAGCAATAAAGCATCTCCTGCTAACAGAGAAAATATCAACTTTCTTCCTGTGCATATGTGAATTTGGCAAAATATCAGTAAGGAGGCAATATAAAAGTAAAAATGATTTAGCCATCATGAATATGAGAAGGTGAATTTAATGCTTAACTAACACCCTGCAGAATTTGTGGTTCTGGCATATTGGGAGAGGTGAGACATTAATTGAGTTTAGCTTTGGAAGAAAACCATTTTTCTAGTGATAAAAGCAAAGCAGTATTCTGGATGCTTTTCTCTAAGTAATGTTACATTTAAATTACCTTATCATCATCATCATCAACAACAACAACAACGTGCTGTTTAAAATGTTCTGTTTCTAGGCATGCACAGCATAGAGAAGGCAGCATCCACTTTCTCCAGCTACTAGCTCTCGTGCCTTGCCTGGTTCCTCTCCTCTCCCAGGGCACCACTTCCTGCAGCTGAAGCCATTCGCAGAGTGATCCACAAGCTCTGGGACCAACATGTTCCTAATCAAGGAGGAAACTGAAGGAACAATACTTCACGGCTTCAGCCGATGGTCTTCCCTGCTCCAACCGTGTGGGACAGAAAATGCTAATGATCCTCAATTTTCATTCCCTCTTTTTTCTTTCAATTTCAAAACCACCCAACCCAGTTGTCAGCAGGCTTCCAGCTCACCCAATATCTTCTTGTATCTGTGCTTTCTTTCCACTTCTAAACTCTGCAGTGCTGTTCGCCTCCTCCTTTCAAGGACAATTGTGCCCTGGATGAATTTCCCTGATGCCAGCCACCTACCTGAACTGCTTCCTGTTGCCTGTGCTAGCTTTTCTGGACCTGAGCTGCATCAGTTACTGAGTCTGTTACTATTACTAAATACTAACATGCTGGTTTAGTCTCCAATTCTAGATCTCTCTTGCCCCGGTCTGTCTTGCTGCTTCTAACACTTCTAACACTGTTTCACGTATTTACCACTTCAATCACACCCTGACTTATATGACCAATTATTTATCTTATGTGTTCTGGATCGAAGTCAATTCCTGACTGTTCCTCCTCCACCACTTATTAAACACAACTCTCTCTTTGTCCTCTTCCCCCAGGGTCCTTTTCTTGCCACCTATCAAAGCTGTGACTTTCTTCCCCTATAAGAATGTCAGCTCCACAGGGCCAGAAGCCATATATCCCTAATACTCAGCACAGTAAGTGCTTAGTGCCTATTGGTCAAAAAAAGAATTTGTTGTAAGTGATTTTTTGCATATTTATTTGCTTCCTCTCTGTCTTATCCACTGAAAAGATCTTGTTCACCACTGTAAGCCCAGATCATCACACAGTGCCTGGTATACAACAGGAGCTCAAAGAATATCCGATGAGTAAAAATGAATTCTTCCCTTGCACTGTACTTCTGGTCAGTAGAAAGTAGCGTGCATATGCAAAGGTCAGACTGAGCGGTCCAAGAAAACCTCTATTTCAGGAAAATTATACTCACATAAAGCACAAAACTTTATTTCTAAAAATTCCTATGAGTTATCAAAGCAACTGAGTATTCCCCTTGGACACAAAATGTAAGGGGCAGCAAAAGATTCAGAATTAAGATAAATAATATTTTATTGCAAGATTTCTTTAAGTCAAAAATACTATAAAAATACATGTTGAAAAAACTCTCAAAATTTTAAATAAAGACAGGATCAGTAACAGGGCAATATCTAGCCATATTAGAACCTGAGGCGAAAGAAAAATAGCAGTAATACTGGTTGTTATTTATCATGTCCCATGCCTTCTAAAGATGATGATTCCCAAGCAAAATATGTGTGGGCTGCCATGTGAGGCCGTAAATGAAAGAAACCCAGAAAAAAGTTAAATTGCTCTCTATAAGAAGAGTATAGATGTGAAACAGAATCTAGGAGGCGGCAAGAGACCAGACGAGTTGAGGAGACAGGACTAGTAAAGGAAAGAAGAGGGGATGACCAGGAGAGACTCAGATAGGAAAGAGATTTTGGAAGAGAGCTGTCCAATGAGAGAATTAGATTCAATTTCACTCTGTGGTGTGCAATGTAACCGGATGGTCCACTCCCCCGTGACATATTCAGCAAAATGCTCATTCCCCATCAATGTTTTGAGAAGTGGATTTATTCTGCGGGGGATGAGTGACAGAGTACCGAATCTTGTCCCAGGAAAAGCAGAGGGCAAGAGCAGAGGCTACCCAAGGGGAATACAATGTAATCACTCACCAAGCTCAAGTAATGCTACCTCAACTGTTTCTTAACTCTGTCTGCTTCCTTCCATCTCTGCTGCCTGCCCCCATCACCTTAGGTTCTCATTGTCACCTTTCACCTTAACCACAGCACTAAACTTCTAACTGCTCAAGGTTTCATCTTCCCTGCTTGTGGGAAGACATTCTGGAACCTTTTTGAAACATTGAAAATGTTGAAGTATGTGGGCCGAGCCGATGGGATTCAGAATGTCCTGCTTGAGCAGTGGAGGAGCTGAGGGTGCGGGGCGTGGAGACTCATATCACCCTGTTTGGTCCTGAGGGATGGCTGGTTAGCCAAAGACGGGTAAGATTCCTCAGAGGAGGAACAACCTAAGACAGGCACAGCCGCAGAGGGGCCAACACGGGTGGTGCATAGAGCCTTCCTTATATCACCCTGTTTGGCCCTAGAGGATGACTGGTTAGCCAGAGACGGGTAAGATTCCTCAAGGGAGGAACAACCTAAGACAGGCACAGTCGCAGAGGGGCCAACACGGGTGGGGCACAGACCCCCAATATCTGAGAGAGGTCTCCTGCCCCCAGGGCTGTTTTGCTCTCCACCCCCAGCTCAGATCCACACCTGCTCAACTCCGGACCCAGGAAGTAAACAAAGATAATTGCCTCAGTCATGTGAGGCCTTTGATTGTTTATGGGTGTAACCTGAGAATGTTAGCCCACGAACGCAATAAAAGCAACCTGGGATGAGTCAGCAGGGCTCTTGATCCGAGAGGTCTTGAGCCCCCTGGTCCCACTTTTCTCTTCAGTCTGTGTCTTCTTCAAGCTTGCGGCACCCGTCACTCACCTCGAGTCGCCGAGCTGGTCTCGGCAAGTGGCGCCCAACGTGGGGCTCGAAAGGCCTGAGTGACAAAGGTTCACGGAAAGTGAAATTGATAAAAGTAAAGAATTGGGAAGTGCCGTGAAGCCCCCAAGAGGAGAGTAAGAGGCCTCTGAAAAAATCCTGCCAGTAAGTAAATCTCTTGGGTAGTTTGTGTTCGGGGTAAAATATGGGAAATAAAGTTTAGATTAATATCGACCAGATGTATGCCTGTTACACCAGCTCCTAAGGGCAGGTGGAGTAAAAAGCAAGTGAAGGTCTTGTAAAAAGCAAATGAAGGTCGATTGTTAGAAATTCTGTAAATAGTTGAGAATATTGTATATAGTTTCCTTCTTTAGGCTAACACTGGGTTTATGTACTTAGGGATAAGGTTGGGAACGAACTTAAAAAACTGCATTCTAAAGGGACTCCCGTACCAGGTTCTGTTTGGTCAAATGTGGTCTCTGATTAAGTCAGTATTAAAGCCTCTATTAGAGCCTCTATGGGCTCCTGAAGGCTCAAAAGATAGCTTTGATGAAGAAGCCGGTCCCTCAGAGGACCGATGGGCATGTGCGGTGCCAAACAAAACTGAAAAACAAAAGGGAATACAAATGGCTGAGGGATTAAGACCCTCGGCTCCCTCAGTTGTGGAGGAGGGCAAACTTCCTATACTGCCCCCTCCTCCACCCTCTTTAATGCCGCCTGGGGGAGCTTATGCCTTTCCTGTGTCTATAGGACACTCAGTTTTATCACCCTTACAGAAGGGCATTTTGCAGGCTAGACAAGAGGGAGATCTGGAAGCTATGCAAATGGCATTTCCAGTGACTGTTCATGAAAGGGTGGCACCTGGAGTGGATCCTAATAATCCTAATGGAATTTATGAGGCAGTACATGAGCCGATACCCTTCAAAATATTGAAAGAATTGAAACAATCAGTACAAAATTATGGAGTAAATTCTCCATTCACCATAGGTATCATACAGGGAGTAGCCGAAGGCTCTCGTTTGATTCCAGCTGATTGGGCAACGTTGGCTCGTGCAGTACTAGCCCCGGGAGAATTTTTACAATTCAAAACCTGGTGGTGTGATCATGCTGAAACTATGGCAAACCAGAATCGAGCAAGGCAGATTCCTATCTCCTTGGATCAATTGATAGGTAGTGGAAATTGGGGCAGAGTTCAAGACCAGATTCTGATGGAAGATCAGCCCATAGAACAGGTGAGACGTTGTTGCTTAAGAGCCTGGGAGAAAATAGAAGCTAAAGGGCAAGCTCCTGTCTCTTTTCAGAAGATCATGCAGGGGGCAAAAGAGCCCTATACTGAATTTATTGCCAGATTACAGGAGGCTATCAAGCGGCAGATCACTAATGTTGAGGCTGCTGATACTATTTTGCAATTATTGGCTTTTGAAAATGCGAATACAGATTGTAAGAAGGCCATTGGACCTATGAAAGGAAAGGGAACATTAAATGATTATATTAGAGTATGTCAGGGAGTGGGAACTGGGAGCTTTAAAGCAACAATGATGGCACAAGCTATGGCTGGACTGAAAATAAATAACAAATTTCCAGGGAAATGCTTTAACTGTGGTAAACAAGGACATACAAAGAAACAATGTAGGAAGAGAGTGGATAGAAGGGCTGTTAATTTTCAAGATAATGTAATCAAAGGGCAAAAACAGCCTGGACTTTGTCCAAGATGTGGAAAAGGATTTCACTGGTCAAGCCAGTGTAAATCTAACTTCCATAAGGATGGAACCCCTTTGTCGGGAAACTATCAACGGGGCTCGCTCCTAGCCCCGCAACCAAAGGGAGCCTATCAGATCTAGAAACAGGCGGAAGTGGCCCAATACTTCGCAGTGCCATGGAATTATCACCAGCCACAGCAGGCAGCACAGCCTTAGACCTTCCTTGTGCAGAATCTATTATTATACTGCCTGGAGAAACTCCAACATTGGTCAGAACAGGAATTACTGGACCTTTGCCAAAAGAAACCGTTGGCTTAATACTAGGAAGGTCTGGTTTAACATCAAAAGGAATTAGAATTCATACTGGAGTAATTGATAATGATTATGCTGGAGAAATTAAAGTGATGATATCAACTTCGGTTCCATGGAAAGCCCATCCAGGTGATAGAATAGCACAGTTGCTTATTCTGCCATATTATAAGATTGGCAATAGTACAAAAGTAAGGAGAACGAAAGGCTTTGGAAGCACAGGAGAGGCTGGAGTTTTCCTCTCTGAAAAAATTTTAGAAACACGCCCCACGTGCTCAGTAACTATAAATGGAAAAGCTTTTAGAGGATTAATAGACACAGGTGCTAATGTTTCAATTATAAGCAGTAATCATTGGCCTTCTCGCTGGCCTACTTGTCCTGCAGACATTACAATGGTAGGTTTAGGTAGAGCTCATGGCTTGCAGCAAAGTGCTAAAATATTGCCTTGTATTGGCCCAGATGGGCAGCCAGCCCACTTACAACCCTATATAGCAGACCTTCCAATTAATTTATGGGGAAGGGATTTATTGCAACAATGGAAGGCTGAAATCCACATTCCAACGATAGATACTTATAGTATGCAAAGTCAAGAAATGCTAATAAATCAAGGATATCAGCCAGGGTTAGGTTTTGGTAAATATCATCAAGGGAAACTATTTCCCATTCCAGCTGAAGGTAATGCAAATAGAGAAGGTCTTGGATATCAGTCTTTTCACTAGTGGCCACTGTTCGTAAAAGCTTACTGCTTCCCCCAGCACCAATCCCATTGACCTGGAAAACTGATACACCTGTATGGGTTGAGCAGTGGCCTTTAACCATAGAAAAGTTAGAAGCTCTAACAGAATTAGTGACTGAACAGTTAGAAAAAGGACATATTGAAGAATCTTTTAGCCCATGGAACTCTCCAGTATTTCCAATAAAGAAAAAAACTGGTAAATGGCGTTTATTAACAGATCTCAGAGCAGTCAATGCAGTTATACAACCAATGGGGGCCTTACAACCAGGCCTCCCATCACCTAATATGATCCCTGCTAATTGGCCTTTAATAGTTATTGATCTGAAAGACTGCTTTTTCACCATTCCATTACATCCCAAAGATAAAGAAAAATTTGCTTTTTCTGTGCCTGCACTAAATAATAAAGAACCTCGAAAAAGGTTTCAATGGAAGGTGTTACCTCAAGGCATGCTGAATAGTCCTACTATTTGCCAGAATTTTGTTGCTAAAGCCCTTGAACCAGTACGACTAGAATTTCCTAATTGTTATCTTATCCATTACATGGATGATATCTTGTGTGCTGCTCCTAATCAAGATTTACTTACTTCTGCGTATATTAGCATGCAGCTTTGCCTTGATAGAGCAGGACTTAAAATAGCTCCAGAAAAGGTACAGATGCATAGCCCGTATCAATATTTGGGCACAATAGTTGATAGAACAACTATTAGACCACAAAAGGTGGAACTGAGGTCAGATCAAATCCAAACTCTTAATGATTTGCAAAAACTCCTAGGAGATATTAATTGGCTTCGCCCATGCATAGGGATCCCCACCTATGCATTGTCTAACCTATTTGCTTTGTGAAAAGGAGATTCAAAATTAAATAGTCCAAGAACTTTAACATCAGCTGCTTTAGAGGAACTAAAACTTGTAGAAAATAAAATTCATTCTTCTCAATTACAGAGAGTAACTGTTAATCAGCCATTGCAATTAATTATATTACCTTCTCCTCATTCACCTACGGGGATATTAATGCAAAATGAAGGAATTGTGGAATGGTTGTTTTTAGCAAATACTATGGTAAAATCCTTGTCACCTTATTTGGAATTATTAACTCAGTTGGTTCTGAAGGGAAGAACTCGAAATAAGCATTTAATTGGAACTGACCCTTCACATATAATTATTAATTTAACTACTAAAGAAATTCAGGCTTGTTTCCAAAATTGTGTAAGTTGGCAAATTGCCTTTGCTGATTATATTGGGAAAATTGATAGGCATTTTCGAGCCTCATCTAGGAATGACTCATTTTAATGATGCACAGCCGCTGATATGGTGGCAGGACCCATTGACTAATATCTGGTCATCAGGAAGGTTAATCACATGGGGAAAAGGGTTTGCTTGTGTGTCACCAGGACAAGGCCTGGAACCTGTATGGATTCCATCTCGGAGAATTAAGCCATATCATGAGCGTTCCAAAGAAACGCCATCTTGAATGGGATATAGAATCTCCAGAGATGAACTTTGTACATTTGTTTTCAGGTTTGAGCTTTGGAGACTAAGTTTACTAATTATGCCATCCCTGATAGACCTTTGTGTAAAATAAAACGGATATGGGCTGACAGACAAGATCAGATTCTTTGGGATGTTTGCTGTGGGACGGAGGGTGTGATACTACTTAATGGTTCCTATGGAACAGTATGAAACTGGTCCCCTAAGGGGTATGCAGTCTCTAATGGTTTACACCAAAAAAACTCCTCCTGCAATCCCTATAAAAGGTTGTGATGGCATATACCAATGTTGCCATGCACTCGCCCTATCCCATCTTATGGCTTAGGATTGGATTAATACTTCCTTGGCCTCAATTAGAGAATGGCAGAGCTCAAACAAAAATATGGAAACTTCCCTTAAGTTTAAGAACATTACAAATCTGGAATGGCCATGATGCCAGTGACACATCTGCTGGGATATGGAGCGGATGGTCTCACACTGGACATACAACAATTACAAACTAAAATAACTGGCATGCAATATGATTTTTGCAGTCTCTACACCAAATTTGCTACTTTACAAAGTATAGATGATGGATTAAAAGCATTGCATCCATTGGATTGGATAAAAGGCATGAATAGCAGTCTCCTAAGCATTTTGATACTTTTTGTTGTCTTTTAATTATCCTATGTTTAAGTTCTCATGTGCACAGGAGGAACGCTCCAAGGATTGACGGAAAAAGAAATAACTCGAATAGGCTTATCTTCTCCTAGGAAAACAAAAAGGGGGAGATGTGGGAAGACATTCTGGAACCTTTTTGAAACATTGAAAATGTTGAAGTATGTGGGCCGAGCCGATGGGATTCAGAATGTCCTGCTTGAGCAGTGGAGGAGCTGAGTGTGCGGGGCGTGGAGACTAATATCACCCTGTTTGGTCCTGAGGGATGGCTGGTTAGCCAAAGACGGGTAAGATTCCTCAGAGGAGGAACAACCTAAGACAGGCACAGCCGCAGAGGGGCCAACACGGGTGGTACATAGAGCCTTCCTTATATCACCCTGTTTGGCCCTAGAGGATGACTGGTTAGCCAGAGACGGGTAAGATTCCTCAAGGGAGGAACAACCTAAGACAGGCACAGTCGCAGAGGGGCCAACACGGGTGGGGTACAGACCCCCAATATTTGAGAGAGGTCTCCTGCCCCCAGGGCTGTTTTGCTCTCCACCCCCAGCTCAGATCCACACCTGCTCAACTCCGGACCCAGGAAGTAAACAAAGATAATTGCCTCAGTCATGTGAGGCCTTTGATTGTTTATGGGTGTAACCTGAGAATGTTAGCCCACGAACGCAATAAAAGCAACCTGGGATGAGTCAGCAGGGCTCTTGATCCGAGAGGTCTTGAGCCCCCCCCCGTCCCACTTTTCTCTTCAATCTGTGTCTGTGTCTTCTTCAAGCTTGCGGCACCTGTCACTCACCTCGAGTCGCCGAGCTGGTCTCGGCACCTGCTCTCCGATTCATTCCTCACACTGCAGCGCCTAAGCTTTCTAAAAATCTCCTGTCACTCCACGGCTCCTAAGGCAAAGTCTAAATATTCCAAAACGGCTTCAAAGCCCTTCACGATCATGCGCCAGCACTGCCTTTTACCATACCCCATTGTCCTCAGTCTACCAGATACACTAGACTCCTTTAAGTTTTTTGAATGAATGTACTATGATAAAGTGGGAAGAATTTTAAAGCGTAAAGGTAGCACACAGCGCCACAATTGCAAATTCAAGAGCTGCACCTCAAAATTATAATCATTAAAAGACAGTAGGATAAATGAAAGACCATCAAGTCTAAGATCTGCTTCATCACCCAAACTATACCCAAAGAAAGTAATTTCGTTGATGGTATATCATTTTTTTCTTGTTTCATTCTGTAGTCCAAGTCACCCACAGTATGATACTGAAATAGATATTAAGTTTTTTCTTTGACTGGACTATAAAGGCCCACATCAAGATAGAACTTGGGCTATTATATCCAGAGCAGAGAAGAAACATTACCAAATTCTTTCATCAAAATCTTATATTTCTCCTGTGAAATATTCATTTCTCTACTCTAAACAAGACAGATTACTTTCATTAAAGTCATTAATGCCCGTTAGTAAAAAATAATGTACTTGAACTTTCCATATCCTTTGACCAGAGACACATGCTCCACCAAGACTGGCGTGCTCTCATCTAAAATCAAGGTGCAGGGCCTATCTACAACTAACAAAAGCCTATTCTTCTCAACAGAGATATAAACTGCACACAGACACGTGCATTTGCTGGTTGTTCTGTCTTTTCCTTAGGCTTTCGTTACTCTCAAATCTGGATACTGACCTAAATTCAAGTGCCACGCTGTTCAATATGGTACCCTCTAGCCACCTGTGGCTATGCAATTTTTAATTAAAATTGAATAAAATTAAAAATTTAAATCATCTGTAACACTAATCCACATTTCAAGTGCTCAATAGCCATAGGTGGCCAATGGCTACCGTACTGGACAGTGCAGATACAGCATACTTGCAACGTTGCAGAAAGTTCTATTGGACAGAGCTGCTCTCACACATTCCAAAGCTCCCACCTCCCCACCCCACCCAGTGCAGGAATTCAAACGGGGTTCTAATTCCTGAGCTTCCCCCCTACCCCCACATCCTGAAAAGATTTAGATATTTTTAAAAATCCCCTAATTACACTTCAGTTCCAGTCAAAGTAGAGACTCTGACAGCTTTATTACTACCTTATCAACTCACTTCATGATTTTTTTTTAAATTATTATTCTAAAAAACCATTTATCCAGACCAGATTTGGTAGCTGTATGAAGTCTATTCATTTAATAGAAACTGATTTCCGGCACATGATTCTTGGCTTCCTTGTCCCCTAATGTGCTCTGTATCCAGCAGCGCCCCAGTAGACGTCCTTTCCAAGAAAGCTTCCTTCCATCAGCCACATTCACAGACCCATTTAAAATCACGTTCAGGCATTTTGCTTTATGTTTTCACAGTCACAGGAAATTACTTCTTTCACTTGAGTTTCATTTCTTTCTTTCCTTTTTTTTCTTTTTCAGGAAAAGACTGTCTACCAGGGCAATAAAGCATCTGTGTTCTCTGCAGCTAGATAATTGAAGAAGAAACACTGACAGGCATATTGCTATATCAATAATGCACTGTCCTTCACAGACAAAAGGCACAGCTACTGACCCACCTCTAGTAAAGCACAGGCCTTGAACTGTGTCTCCAGGGCTGAGAATGGGTTTGTCTTAACCCTTTTGATAAAGATCACTTGTGTCACACCTGCCTGGAGCTCAATCTGTGACCAGGTCCAGGACTCATCTTTAACTACAGTTTGGAAACAATGCTGTGACCAGAATCAATGCTCAAGTTGTATTTGATGCTGATGGCCAGAAACTACATGAGGATTGGGGATTAGTAGTGGTATGTTCTAACCCCTAAGCCTAGTAAGGTGCAGAAAATAATAGTTCGGGGCAGAAATATACAACTTGCTCTTCCACCCCAAGGATAGTATATTTTGAGGCATGCGTGCTGCCTATCTCCCATGCCAGACCTACAGAGCAGACATCATTAATCAGTCATGGCTTCTTTCCTGCTGTGTTCAGATGAGACCTCAAATGACTTCTCACCACAGTGCCCCATGCAGCCACTACCATTCAATCAGCATTGGCCCAAAAGATTAAACCTATTTATTATCTTTGCTCCAGAGAGGTCCATGAACCAAGCAGCAGATTGCTCCTGGAAAGAAGATCGTTATGATTCTGACCATCTTTTGAGGTCAGAGGAAGGGAACAATCAACTTAAGGGTATGACCTGAGCCAAATAAAAATTTGTGTACAAGCACTCCCCTGATTCAAAGGTGAGGAGTTGACACAAACAGCCTGAGGAGGGATGGGGAAAAGTCAGGAAAGTGTTATTTCCAGGGCACCTGCTCTAGTCCTAAATGTGCATGCTGTTGGAAGTAACATGGTTTTATGCTAATTGGATATATTTGCACCTCTTTCTACCTTTTGCTGCATGAGTCACTGTATAGTTTCAGCCTCCTGGTTTCTATGAGCAGCCACTGAGAAATCCCTCTCAAAAAAATCCAAAAGATTGAATTCACTTCACCATCCCCTAGAAATGACGGACCAACAGTGGAGACTGAGCCCACTATGGCACCCTTCTTTTCTGGGTATGCCCTTCAGTCACTGGAAAGCATCTTCCTGAGATGTTTCTTTTCAATTTTAGAACCATGCATACTAGATTTACTGTCTTTCCATAGATAATCTGTCCTCAATTCTACCTAAAGCTTAAATTTCATCATACTTGAGAACCAAGTGCTCCTACAGTTTTAAGCTCTCAAACTTTCTCCCACCACAATTGCAAAGAATCTCAGTGTTGTAGTGACCCTTAAAATTCACCTAGTCCAATTACCCATCTATTACTTGGATCTCCTTTTCAGCATTCTCAACAAGTTGTCATTCAGTAATTCTTGAACCATTACAGAGCTAGGGCCAGGCTAATCACTATTTCCCAAGGCATTCATTCCACCAACATCTTGCACTGTGCCTTTCTATATTGGCACAGTTCCCACTCCTATATATTTCTTCCTTATACTGTGCCAAAAATCTTTCTCCTGGCTCCTTCTACCCATTGGCCCTGGTTCTGCTTCATGATACCGTACCAAAAGAAAAACATAAGAAGTAATCTGTTCTTCCTTCCACATCACAGCCTTTGAGATGTCTGAGGACAGTTATCATGACCATTCCTGTGCCTTCTCTTCTCCAAGCTAATCAGGCCCTATTCCTATGGTTGTTAGCCATCAAGTCCCTTCACCATCCTAGTCATCTTTTACTGAACATGCTTTGGCTTGTCAATCTCACTCTTCAAGTCTCAGAACTGAATGTTTTAAGTCTGACTTGATCATAACTGATTAAGGCAAAGCTGTTATTTTTCTTTTTCTAGGTATTACATTTATATGGACAGTTTTAAAACTTGCATTCCCTTTCTTTAGAGATCATCTCATATTCTTGACTCATTGAGCTCCCTAACCTCTTTTATTCCCCCTCCTCATAACTGCATCCAACCTATCGGGTTTTCTTCTAAAACAGTTGGGTCTCTCCCTCTCTTCTATTCAAATAACTCCCATCCATGATTTGGTCCTAATCACCTCTTGCCTGGTTTATTACAATGGTCTCCTAACTGATCTTCCTTTCCCCTAACTGATCTATTCTTTCTCCTATTCCAGTTCACCCTCTGGCCTACTACCACTTCCTAACACATCACGTTGGTGGTAGTTTAGTCATTCAGGGCTTAGACTTTGGAGCCAGACTATTGGGTTCAAATCTCAGCTACACTATTTATGAGCTCTGTGAACTTGGGGAAGTCATATAATCTTGAAGAGCCTTATTTCATTCATCTTTCAAATATGGCTAATCATGGTATCTATCTCACAGAGTACAGTAAATGAGGTACCGCATATAAGTTAGCTCCAGGCTTGGTGCATAGTAAATGTGCAATACCTGTGAGCTATTATCATTATATCTGCTGTTGTCACTCAGCTGATCGAAAATCCCCAGTGTTCTTCTTTGCCTATCAAATGAACTGAAATATCTTTTACCTAATATCTAAAGCTCTGTATAATCTAACCCCAAACTACTATAAATCAGCTTCATTACTTTGAAAAAGTTACCTGTTTCCTTACCTATACAAAGATTAAATTACCTCAAACGCTCCTTCAGGGCCATTCTATGATTCAACCTTTCTAGTCATTTGGCCCCTCATATCCATATGTGCTATGCATAGTTTACTGAAAAAACCTTGTTATCTCCAGCCGTTCCTCATGCCACTTCCTCCCTGAACGTGCCTCTCCATCTTGTCCTTCAAGATGTTCAAATGCTATCTCCTCTATGAATCCTTCAATAAGAAGAGATCACTCTCTCCCCTGAAACTCCTAAAACAATTAATTTCTTTGGCTCTGTGATTCTGATCACATCCTACACATGTCTTATAGCCCCTACCAGACTATATAGAGATAGATTGTATCTCTTTCATCTATGTATTCAGCTCACTGTGTCTAACACTGTGCCTCCTACACTGTCGGATATTATAATGCTTATTGAATAAATGAAGAATAAAGCTTTACTCATATGTAACACAAAATTTTCACTGTGTTAGTGTATGTACCTTCAACTGATGTTTCCCTGACGTATATTCTTAACAAAGACTCAGAAAATCGGCAAATATCCACCATTCAACTCTGAGCACTAACTGGGCATTCCTTATTCCTTTGGAAACTTCTAATTACAGATGGTTAGACAAAAGCATTGTTTTTTAATAAAACAATTTGTTCCTTAAAAATGAATATGTCAGAATAGGTAAAGTCTAGAAACTGCAACTATAAAGTCTAGGAACAACTGAAGTCTAGAAAACTGAGTAAGAAGAGAACTCGGCCAAATCAAGAATGCTGAGAAAACAAGAAAGAGCCATCCTCCCAACTCATGGGAAATGACTGCCTGCTCAAGAAGATGGCCTGAATGCTCCATGAAGACCTCATGTGACAAACCTCTTTAGCTGTGATAACGTCTTCAAAGATCAAAGTAGTTGAGATTGATGTGTCTTCCTCACACACAGCTCAAAGTTTGCCTTCTACCAAGTTCTCTATTCCACCTGCCAACCTGTGTGACACAGATCTCAGAAATCCCCCTTACAATCCCCACGATCCTCACTTTGTTCTGTGATGATACTGAAGGCCCTGGTTTCTGATTGGATGCTGTAAAAAAGGGAAGGCATCTGAGAGATGGCACGAAAGAAACTACTTAAGCCATAATGAGCGATGTAACCCTCTGAGTTTTGAGAAAACTCCTGTAACTTCCTATGGGTAGCAATGCCCTTGCTCTACTTCCTTATCAGGAGGGGAAGTCCTCCCAGCCTTATGTGACATATCATGAGCATGGAATATCTCAGAATTTAGGAGTCCTTTCTCCCATACTCAAAATTATCAGTACAAAGCCATAATACATTTCAATATTTATCAGTCACCTCTCAGTCACTTTCTGCTCTTCAATGCACTTTTATATATGTTTTTCTTTAACTTTCAAATACGGTTTCCCCTTGAACAACTCAGGGGTTAGAGGTACTGACCCTTCATGTAGTCGAAAATCCATGTATAACTTATAGTCAGCCCTCTGTAATCCCAGTTCCACATCTGCGGATTCAACCAACCACAGATCAGATCATGTCGTAATGCAGTATTTACTACTGAAAAAATCCATGTAACTGGACCTGAACAGTTCAAATCTGCATTGTTCAAGAGTCAACTGTACTGGAAATAATGGCCAGTCTCTGTCCTGAGCACTTAACATGAATTACATCATTTAATCCTCACATAAATCCTATGAGGTAGGTGCTATTATCATCTTCATTTTACAAATGTGCAAATCAAGACATGGGGAAGTTAATAGTTTTCCCAGTCAGACAGCTAATAAATGATGGAGCCAATATTTACAATGAAATCTGCCTGACTAGATTCAGTAGTGTTTCACAAATATACCATATATAATATATAATCATAGTATATTGACACTTTGTAACCTGCCTGTGAAAAACTTTGCAGAAGCTTTCAATATCAATAAATATAGCTATACTTTGCTATTTCAAAAGCACTTTTAGTGTTTCATTATAAGGCTGTACCAAAATATCACTTTTTGATAGAAATTTTGGTTGTGCCTAGTTTTTCACAATGTAAACAGTATTGTGCTAAAAAATCTTGTATGTCTATACATCTTCATGCACATGCATTACTATTTTTTTTTCAGAATAAATTCTCAGAAGCTTTATGCTACTTTCAGGATGTGAAAGGAAACACCTGCAAAATAACATTTCACGGAAAGTCCCCAAGGGAAAGAGCCAAGCCAGTAGCTTTATAGAGTCAAACACAAATTCCAAAATGCAGATGTGTATAATGGAGAGCAAAGAGAGAAAGAACAAAAGCAAAATAGCAAAAATCAGAGAACAAATAAGAAGAACTTGTATACAGAGTCAAGGACATAAGTGACAAAGAAAAAGCTAAAGCAAAACTAAAGTTGGGACCTATGAAAATTTGAGAACGAGTGAGTAAGAAAGAAGAATATTGGCTGGTGGTGGCCTTAGTGGCCAAACTGGACAGATTGACAGTGCAAAAAGGGAAATTTGGATCATAGAGTTCTTTTCAAATTATTTTTGGAGCAGAGAGAAGGGAGGGGGCATGGTCTTATGTTGAGTCACCAATCAAAGGAGAAGGAGACAGCTGGTAGAGGAACTGACATGACAGCTCCAGAAGTGAGCAGCAGGGTCCAGTTGTTGAAAAAGAGAAATGCTCCCAGCCCTGCTGGCCTCACTGCTGAGTTCAACATGACTTTGGAGGATAGAAGCTTCCCCAAAGCTTTGAAGGCCACTGTTTTCAATGGCACCTGAGAGGAAGGGGAAATGGTCATCAAAGTGACATAAGGAATCTAGCTGCAGAAGGTGCTAAAATTGGCAGAATGCATACTCCTCAAAGTACCAGAAATAGCAATAAAGGATAGGCAATGTTTGACTGACAAGTACTAGGATTTCTCTCAAATTCTTTAAATGTCAAAGGCTGTGAAATGTGTCTGGATCAAGAAAAGGCTTTGGTATATGATTTTCTTCTCAAACTCTTGCAGAGAAATGAAATGCCAGATATATTGATAAAACTGAAGAAGATAGCACATAGCAATGGGTGGGTAAGGGAAGAAATTGACGTAAATAGTGGAGCAAGGAAAAGCTACCATTATATGTGGTCTGCTACACCTCTCTTATGGAAAATGATGCCACGTGTGAGAGAAGCAGAATGTAAAGATGAAATTGGATGGTTTATATGTAGCCAGTTACATATTTTTCAGATGAAATCATCCTGGCAATATGCACAGAAGGCCAACGAAACTGGAATCAGACAAAGTGAAAAGTTATAAATACAGAAGCCAAAGGGAAATATGCTAGTAGCAAAATCTTATAAGTCGTAAAAGTTTTTGGCATCTACTCTGTAGCAAAAGAAGACACAGGAAGAATCTGGGGAATCAAATTAAATCTCAGAAGAAAATAAATGTGGAGAGTTCAGAAGTTATTAGAATAGAGACTAAGATTAAGCAAGTAGTTTTGGAGGTGTAGAGACAACCTGATGGGAACCATTGAGGTAGCTATCTGGAATAATAAATTCAACATTCAGGAAGCTCACATTTCAGCACCTAGAAAAAGAAAGGCTAAGCTTGATCAAGGTGGGGTTGTTAGAAGAATTAATGTAGTGAAAGACAAAATGCTTGAGTTTAGACATCAGACAGACCTCAGCTTACATCTCAGCTTTGAAACTTACTAGCTATATGGCCTTATGCAATTATCTCTCTAAGCTTTGGTTTCTTCATTTGCAAAATGGGATAATAATGGTATTGATCACTGAGGGCTATCGTGAGGGATGGATGAAATAATGCACTTAAGGTTCTTAGAAGAATTCCTGGCATACAAGTGCTCAATAAATATAGTGATATAAGGAAAAATATTCACCAAAATCTTAACAGTAATTGTCTCTTGGTGGTGATATTTGAGGAGTTCTTTGCTTTCTTTTTTAATTGTTCTGCCTCTTGAATGGACTTTTTCAATAATCTTATTTTCAAATAGTTTAGTTGCAAAAATAGTACAGAGTTCCCATGTATCCTTCACCCAGTCTCTACTGTTAATATCTTACAAAACCATAATATGCTGTTAAAACCATGAAATTAACATTACTAAAATATTATTAACTGAGGTAGTGACTTTCTTCAAAGTTCACCAGTTTTTGTATGTACTTTTTTTGCATGTAGTTCTATAAAATTTTATCACATCTGTAGATTTAAGTGATCATCACCATAGTCATGGTACAAAATTATTGATTGGGTATCTTTATAAGAGTAGCAGCTTTTCTTTTAAAGAAAAATATAATTATAAAGTTATATTTTCCTTTCCTTTAAAAAATTCCTACCAAAATTTATGGGATGCAACAAAAGCATTTCTAAGAGGGAATTTTATAGCTAAAAATGCCTACATTAAGAAAAAAGAAAGATCTCAAATAACCTAGCATTACACTTCAAGGAACTAGAAAAAGAACAAAGTCCAAAGTTAGCAGAAGGAAGGAAATAATAAAGATTGGAGCAAAAATAAATGAAATAGAAAATAGGAAAACAATAGAAAAGATTATGAAAACTCACACCTGATTCACTGAAAATATAAATAAAATTAACAAATTTTAGCTACACTGACCAAGAAAGAGAGAAGACTCAAATAAATAAAATCAGAAATGAAAGAGAAGACCTTACAACTTATACTACGTAAATACAAAGGATCATAAGAGATTACTATAAACAATTATATACCAATAAATTGGACAATCCAAAAGAAATGGATAAATTTTTAGAAATATACAATCTATCAAGACTGAATCATAAAGAGATAGAAATTCTGAACATACCAGTAATGACTGAAACAGTAATCAAAAAACTCCCAGTAAAGAAAAGCTCAGGACCAGATGGATTCACAAGTGAATTCTACCAAACCTCAAAAGAAGAATTAATGATCATTCTTCTCCAAGTCTTCCAAAAATTTGAAGAGGAGGGAACACCTTCAAACGTATTACATGAGGCCAGCAGTACCCTGATACCAAAGCCATATAAGAACACTATGAGAAAAGAATACTACAGGCTAATATCCCTGATGAATACACATGCAAAAATTCTCAACAAAATACTAGCAAACCAAATTCAATGGCACATTAAAAGAATCATGGACAATCATCAAGTTGGATTTATTCCTGGCATGCAAGAATTGCTCAACATACACAAATCAATAAATGTGATATATCACATCAATAGAATGAAAGATAAAAATCATATGATCATCTCAACAGATGCAGACAAAACATATGACAAAATCCAAATCTATTCATGATACAAACACTCAACAGGTGAGAAAATAAAGTAACAGAAAATTTCCAAAAGGTAGAAGAAAAATGATAAGGAGTTAGAAACTACAAAATATTAATGTCTTATAGAATTAATTCAGGAAATCTAATATCCAACTAATTAATCCTGGGTCCTGAAATAGAAAGAAGAGAAAGTGAAGGAGAGGAAATCATCAAATGAATACCGTAAGAGAATTTCCCAGGCCTGAAAAAACATTGAGTCTCAGATTAAAAGCGTTCACAAAGTGTCCAACATAATGAGTATTAAAAGGCCCTAAACCAGGGCACAGCATTGAAACTTCAGAACATCTGGGAAAAAGAAAAGTTTCTAAAATGAAACAAAAGATTCACACAGGAAGGGCAAGGGAAATTACTTTCAAAGGAATAAGAATCAAAATGGCATGGGACTCTTTTCCTCAAAACATTTTGTTTTGAAAACGTTAAACCTACAGACTAGGGGAAAGATAAGTAGAAGGAATACTCATGTATGATTCACCTAGATTCAACAACTGCTAGCATTCTGCTAAATTTGCTTAATTTCAATAGGTAAGTAGGTAGGTGTAAAATTAGGCAGGTAGGTGGATACAACCCAAGAAAATGAAAAAGAAAATCGGATCATGAGGCCTATAGAGCAGGCTAAGGGAGTAACTAGTCCAGACAGGAAGAAGAGAGCAAAGGACTTTAAAGGAGGGAAGTCTTCGGTAAAGGGGGTCTTATGATAGATGAGTTAATATGATGGAATGTTGAGAGAGGAGAAAAGGACAAGTGGGAAGTATATTTGATGGAGCAACTTGGAAAAAAGTAAAGAATACTATTTGCATTATTGTAATGATATAATCACTGACATCATTTGATAAAAAATAGTGACATAACTATACTGAAAGGATGACGAAAATGATGTAAAATATATGAGAAAGATAAATAATCTACCACTACAAAAAAATCAATAGATATTAAATTTTTTAACTTAATAAGTAGCAGAGTGAGCATATTGTCTAGAAATATGGAAGTAAATAATAGAAAAAAAGAGCTGAAAATGTTGAGAGTAGTTGCTTCCAAAATGTGAGACCCAGGAATGCATAAGGAAGGAGCAGGGACTGCAGATTTTTGTCATAAGTCCCTTAATTTTTTAAACTATGCAAATAAACTACTTTTATTTTAAAAAATAACATGTGACTTCTGTTTCTTGGAAGATGAAATAAATATATTTCCACTTATTCCCTACACTAATTACAACTAAAAATCCTGGAAAGCACATATAAAACAAACATAGGAAGATGCTTGAAGGTGGCGCGAAGAAGCTAGACTAGCTAGGGACCTCAGGAGCTGAGGAACAACACAAGGGTGGGTTCCTTGAGTTTTCTTTTGATTCATGTATCTCAGACTTGGGGATGAAGAAGCTGACAACCGAGAAACCTAAATAAGTGTAGACAAAAGGAAAGCACAAACTGAAGCCTGCTTTCATTAGCCCAAGGACCAGGAAAGCCTAGCAAGACAGAAAACTTTTAGTCAATTACCACTCTACTCCAGTCAAATACCACAGAAAACACTGTAGCCCCACCCCTACCTATGCCAGTAAAGGCTGAGTGAGAAGCCTAGACTTCTTACAAGGCCGTAAGGTGCTGCCCCCAAACCTCCACTCTGCTGGCACAAAAGAAGACCATATAGGAAACTGGGATTTCATCTCTGCGCAGTGGTAATGAGGCTGCCATTAGTGGAGATCACCTGAAATGTCTGGACTTCCACACACTCCCAGCAGTAATAAGGTGTCCCTTCCCCTCCCCACTGGGGTGGTATTAGAGGAAGCCTAGAGGAGAGGCAGGACTTTCACCACTGCCTGGCAGTAATGAGATCACCCCCATACTTTTAGTACGAGTGAAGGTCAGAGCGGAAGCAGTAACAAGGCACTCCCACTCTTCTCACCCAGCGAGTTATCAGTGGAGGCCTAGTGGGGAGGTAGAAATCACACCCCTGCCAGCAATAATGAAGATCCCTCCCTTAGGTGTCAACAGCAGTTAAATAGGGAACATATACTTCTATCCCTACCTGGAAATAATGAGTTAGCACCCCTCTTCCCCTGCCAAATCATGTCAATAAGGGCCAGCTAAAACAGGTTTAAATAAGATTGAGAGGGACTTTCCTGGTGATCCAGTGGTTAAGACTCTGCACTCCCAATGCAGGGGCAGTGGTTAAGACTCTGTCCTCCCAATGCAGGGGGCCTGGTTTCAATCCCTGGTCAGGAAACTAGATCCTGCATGCCACAACTAAGAGCCCGCATGCTGCAACAAAAAGATCCCACATGCTGCAACTAAAGATCCTGCATGCCACAATGAAGATCTCACATGTAGCAATAAGCTCCCATGTGCCACAACTAAGACTCAGCAGAGCCAAATAAATAAATAAATATTTTTTAAAAATTCAGAGCTTCACAATATAATAGCCAAAATGTCCAAATTTCAATAGAAAATTACTTGTCATACCAGGAACCAGGAAGATCTCTAACTTAATGAGAAAAGACAATTAATAGATGGTAACACCAACATGGCACATCTGTTAGGATTATCTGACAAATATTTCAAGCAGTCATCACAATTAGAGATTTGGGGGTTTTCCCCCAATTAGAGACTTTGGCGGGGGGGATGGAATTAAAGGCTCAACAAAGAAATAGAAAGTATAAGGACTTTCCTGGTGATGCAGTGGTTAAGAATCCACCTGCCAATACAGAGGACATGGGTTCAATCTCTGGTCTGGGAAGATCCCACATGCCGTGGAGCAACTAAGCCCGTGTGACAAAACTACTGAGCCTGCACTCTAGAGCCCACAAGCTACAACTACCGAGCCTGTGTGCCTCAACTACTGAAGCCCATGTGCCTAGAGCCCATGTTCCATAACAAGAGAAGCCACCGCAATGAGAAGTAGCACCACAATGAAGAGTAGCCCCTGCTCACTGCAACTAGAGAAAGCCCATGCACAGCAATGAAGATTCAATGCAGCCAATAAATAAATAACAATTTTTTATAAATTTATTTATTTATTTATATATTTACTTATTTATTGGCTATGTTGGGTCTTCATTGCTGCACACGGGCTTTCTCTAGCTGCGGTGAGCAGAGACTGATTTTTGTTGCAGTGCACAGGCTTCTCATTACAGTGTCTTCTCTTGTTGTGGAGCACAGGCTCTAGGCGCATGAGCTTCAGTAGTTGCAGCACATGGGCTCAACAGTTGTGGCTCATGGGCCCTAGAGCACAGGCTCAGTAGTTGTGGCACACGGGCTTAGTTGCACTGTGGCATGTGGCATCTCCCTGGGGCAGGGATCGAACCCATGTCCCCTGCATTGGCAGGAGGATTCTTATCCACTGCGCCACCTAGGAAGTCCCAATAACAAGTTTTAAAAAAGAAAGTATAAAGAACAAAATGTAAATTTTAGAACTAAAAAAATAAAAAAAGCAAAATATAAAACTCAACTGATGGTCCCAACAGCAGAATAAAGGGGATAGAGGAAAGGATCAGTGAACTAAAAGTTGGAACAATAGAAATTATCCTATCTGCATGATAGAAAATAGACTGAAAAATAATAAACAAAGCTGCATGGACCTGTGGGACTATCACAAAATATCAACTATTTGTGTCACTGGAGCCCCTGAAGGAGAGGAAAGAGAGGGCAGGGCTGAAAAATTATTCAAAGAAAAAGGCTGAAAACTTCCCAAGTGTCATAAAACATATAAACGTACAGATTCAAGAAAATAAGTGAATCCCCAAAAGGGTAAATTTAAGTAAATTTACATTAATACACATCATAGTGAAACTTAAAGACAAAATATTGAAAGCAGTGAAAGGGTTCCTTACCTATAAGGGAAAAATAATTTGAATGATAGCAGACTTTTCATCAGAAACAATGAATGCCAAAATAAAGTGGCACAACATTTTTCAAGTGCTGAAACATAAAACTATCAACCCAGAATTCTGTATCCAGCAAAAAATATGTTTTATGAATGAAAGGAAAATCAAGACAGTCTCAGGTGCAGAAAAACCAAGACAATTTATTACCAGCAGACCTGCCTATAAAAAAGGCTAAAGAAAGTCCTCTAAACAGAAAGGAAACAATAAAAGAAGGAATCTTGGAATATCATAAAGGAGTAAAGAATACAGTAACCAAAAATTTTGGCATATACAATAGATATTCCTTCCCTTGAGTCTTCTAAATTATGTTTTATGGTTGAAGTAAAAATTATAATATGTGGTTATAAACATATTTAGAGGAAATATTTTAAATTATTATATTACAAATGGGGATGGTAAAGGGACATAAAGTGTGGTAAGGTTTCTATACCTCATTCAAACTGGTAAAATAATGACACCAGTAAACTGTGATAAGTTATGTATATGGATGTAAAATGTAATACCAAGAGCAATCACTAAAAATGCTATAAAATGAGATACACTCAAAAACATTACAGATAAATCAAATGGAATTCTAAAACATTTTCAAGTAACCCACAGAAAAATAAATTACTTACTTAAACATAGAAAACAGAACAAACAGAAAACAAAAAGTAATACAGCAGACTTAAACCCTAACATACCAGTAATCACATCAACTGTAAATGGCCTAAATACACCAATTAAAAGACAGAGATGAGCAGAGTGGATGTAAAAACATGACCCAACTTTATGCTGTCTACAAGAAACTCACTTTAAATATAATGATATAGACAGGTTGAAAGTAAAAGGAGAAAAAAGATATATCATACAAATATTAATGAAAGGAGACTAGGAATAGCTATATTAATATCAGATAAAGTAAACATCAGAGTAGAGAAAATTACCAGAGATAGAGGAATTACATAATGACAAAAGGATTAATCCACCAGAAACACATAGCAATACCAAATGTGTATCCACCAAACAATAGAGTTGAAAAATATATGAAGCAAAAACTGGCAGAACTGATTTTACATTTGTAAAGACATAACTCTTTCTCTAGAGAAATAGACAAATCTATAATTATAGTAGTGGACTTCAACAGTCTACGCTCAACAATTGATAGAAAAACTAGACAGAAATTCTGCAAGGATGTAGAACTGAACAGCACAACCAACTAACAGGATCTAATGTAACATACAGAGCACTCCACTCAATAACAGCAGATACACATATTTTCAAGTGTCCACAGAGCATATACCAAGATAGACCATATCATGGGCAATAAAACAAGCCTCAACAAATTTAAAAGAATCTGAATCATACCAAGGGAATCAAACTAGAAGTCAACTATAGAAAAATAACAGGAAAAATCTTTAAACACTTGGAAACTAAATAATGCGTTCCTAAATAAACCATGAGTCAAAGAGGAAATCTCAAGGGATATTAAAAACTACTTTAAAATAAATGAAAATGAAAACACAACATATTCAAATTTGTGGGACATAGCTAAATCAGTGCTTACAGGGAAATTTATAGCACTAAATGCATACATTACAAAAGAGAAAAAGTCTCAAATTGATAATCTAAGCTCCTGGCTCAAGAATCTAGGAAAAGAGAAAGAAAATAAAATCAAAGCAATTGGAAGGAAATAATAAAGAACAGAGTCAATGAAGTTGAAAACAGAGACACAATGGAGAAAATCAATTAAACAAAGCTAGTTCTTTGGAAAGACCAATAAAGTTGACAAACTTCTAGAAAAATGGACAAAGAAAAAAAGAGAAAACACAAATTAGCAATATAAGGAATCAAACAAGAGATAGCACTACAAAACTTGCAGACATGAGGGGACACTACAAAGAACTCTACACACATAAATTCAACAACTTAGATGATATGGGCTGATTTTTCAAGAAATACAACTGCCACACAACCTCAATCAATATTAAATAAACTGAATAGGACTATAACAAAATTGAATTAGTAATTTCAAAACTCCCCCACAACAAATCTCTAAACCCAGATGGTTTCACAAAAATGTTTCTAGCAGTTTTATTCATAATAGACAAAAATTAGAAACAATCCAGGTGTCCTTTAATGAGTGAATGGTTAAACCAACTGTGATATATCCATACCATAAAATACTACTCAGCAATAAAAAGGCTTAAACTATTGATACATGCAACAAACTAGATGAATCTCCAGGGAATTATGCTGAGTGAAAAGAAAAAAATCAGTCTCAAAAGTTTACATATTATATTATTCCATTTATTTAAGATTCTTGAAATGACAAAATTTTAGAAATGGGCAATAGATTAGTGGTTGCCAGAGGTTAAAGAGTAGGTGGAAGCAGAAGGGTAGTGGCTGTGGCTATAAAAGTACAACACAAGGGATCCTTGTGGTGATGGAAATGTTCTGTATCTTGACTGTATCAATGTCAAAATCCTGGTTCTGATTGTGCACTATAATTCTGCAAGATGTTACCACTGGGGGAAACTGGATAAAGGTTACATGGGATCTCTCTGTATTATTTCTTATAACTTTCATGTACATTTATCTCAGAATGAATTCTAATTAAAATAATAATTATTGGTTTTAATTAAGCAAAAAATGAAGCACTTACTAACTCCAGGATAAACAAAAAGTTGTACAAAGAAAGACATAAACATCATAGTATGCTACTCAGCTCAGCAGTGAAACCACACTTACATAGTTATCATGAGGTAAATGCTGAATACTGATTTGAACAAAGTTGTTGATTTAATCATAGTGAGAGTATGTAGGGAAGAGAAGATGAGCAGGGAGTGATGTAAAGTGCCAAATCTTCATAATCCATAATAAAATGTCAGTAGATGTTGTCTGAAGTCCGTATACCAAGAAATAGCACTAAAAGGCTATTATTTACACAATGGAAGTACCACAAGGAATAGTCAAGAGAGTGTTAGCCTTCTAGCAGGTTGGATGTGAAGGGAGGGAGGGAATGCACAGGGGCCTGCTATCTGGAAAGCCTTTTGGTACTATTTCATATTTTACCTTTGTGCGTGTATCACTCTGATAAAATTTCGTAACATTTTTTAAGGAAGCTTGATACAATTTTAAGAAAGGGAAGCATTTCTGATGGAAGTAATGTGGCTTCCACTCCCTGTGCCTGTATTAACTGCTTTCACTGTCAGCATCGACCTCCTAAATAACAAAGCCAGTCTCCTCTTCTCTAGCCTCAGCTTGCTAGACCTCTCTGCAGCGTTTGACACTGATTATTGATTCCTCCCCTGACTGGCATGACACTATATCTCTCCTCACTCTCCAGTCCTTTCCATTCCCACTGCTGCAATGCTAGTTCAGATCTTTACTAACTCTCACCTGAACCAATGCAGTGGCCTCCACCCTCCTACCCACCTCCAGGGTGCTGTCAAATAAATTTTTCTTATGAAGCAGTTCTCATCCTGTGAATGCTCTACTACAGCAGTTGGCTACCTGGGGCCCACAGCCCAAATCCAGACCTCCACCTGTTTTGGTAAATAAAGTCTTACTGGAACACAGCCATGCCCACATTCATTTACCTGTTCTCTGGGGCTGCTTTGGAGCTACAACAGATTTGAGTAGTCAGTTATTACAGACGTCTTCCAGCCTGCAAAGCCTGAAATATTTACTGTCTGGTCCTTTAGAGAAAAAGCTTGCAGATCCTTCCTGTACTGCAAGACAAGTATGGATCTTGTTGCTCAGAAGTCCTTTTGTTTGTTCCTAGACTCCTCCTTCATGTGAACCACAGTAGTTATTTCAAAACTTCTCCAATATCTTCTAAGCCTCCCACCCTAATATCTCTTCCTTTGGTAACAGAGAAAATAGAGGTCATTAAATAAGAACATTTCAACTACATTCCCAATGCCCCATCCCCGCTTATATGTATTTGCTCTCGTACATAATCTTTCTGGAATGTAAGTAAGTTCCACAGGGGCAGGAATTTTTGTCCTACTTCTTTAAAGTGTTACACTTCAGCACCTAGAACAGTGTCTAATAGGGTGTAAAAGCTCCATGAATCTCTGTTAAATGAAATTATCTTCAATTTCAGTAGAATAGGTGCCACTCTTCCTACCTCAAAACTAATCCTTCCACCTGTGCTCCAGATCTCCTCTGTTCCCACATCTCCAGGGACCTTAGCTCATCAACACATCCTCTTCTTTCCTACATCTTCAACCTCACCCTCTCCCTTTAGCATCCAATGTGCCCATGTCTCTCCTGGCATGCAGACATATGTAAATAACCAACTACCACCCAACTGCTCACCTCCCATTCACAACCAAATTTCTTAGAAGAATTGTCTACACAGTTTCCATTTCTTCTCCTCCGTTAAATTCTCGACCCACTACATTCCGGCTTTAGCCCTGACCACACCACTGAACAGGCTTCAGTTAAAGTTAGCAACCCCCTTTATGATGCAAATTCCTGCAGAAAGTTCACACTCTTTATCTAGCTCAGTAGCATTTAACATAGTTCTCTGCCAACTTTCCCCTCCCCTCCTCCCCCCCGCCCCCACATATCTGCCTATTCTTTATATTGTTCCTCTGGAATTATGTCTTTGGCTTTTTTCCTGTACTCTACACACTCTCTCTGCATGGAAACTCTACACTCACTATAATGGATAATTACTCTATATATCAAAGGTGGAAAACTGGCTGCTTGAAGCTTCATATGGTCTGCAGCTAGGTTTTGTTTGGCTGGTTTATCAGCTTTTTTAAAATTGTGAATGCCTTTGGGCAGGGACTATGCACATCTTTTGTCTTAACCCCATATCAGCCGAGCCAGAATCATCCATTTATGTTACCTGTAGATATATATGTAGGGCTATAGTGTGAGATATCTGGATTTGCAACTCCTGATACTGTGACTCTCAAAACTATATCTACAGCCCAAACTACATTTCTGTACTCCAAATAATATAGTCAACTTTGGACCATTATCTCCATTTGTATATCTGACAGGCCCCTCACACTCAACACGGGTAAAACAAAGCTTATAACTTCACCCTCAAATCTTCTCATCCACTTGTGTTCCTCTTCTGTGTGAATGGCACTCCCTAACACCCAAGTTCACACCTGAGATTCATCCTCGCACTCTATCATCCACCTATCACTTGCATTCCATTAGTTAGCAAGTCCATCAATTCTACCCCCTAAATATCTCTCAAATGTATGCCCCCTTCTTCCTCCCACTGCTCTATTTGTTACTCAGGGCCACATCGGCTCCACATGGATGATTGTAATAACCTCTATAAGGCTTTTCATGATCAGGTCCCTATTGAGCCCTCCAGCATTCTCTCTTTACCGCTCAATTCACACACTAGGTTCAATACCAGCCCTCCCGGAAACTCTCCAGGTTCTCTACACCTTGGTGACTTTGCATGCTTTCTCTGCTCGAAATATCATTCCATTTTCTCTGCTTGAGACACCCGTTCTATATCCCATGGCCCAGGAAAACCCACACTCTTTCATATTTCAACTCAGACATTACCACCTCCAGAATGCCTCTCCTGATACCTCACATCCTGTCTAGGACAGGTGCCCTCAGCACTTCTCATCCACGGCCCCCATTAAATTAATTTCCTTGCGGGCAGAAAAGGTATTCATCACTGTACTCCACATGCCTTTCTTTCCTATTTTTTCTTTTTTATTCCACATGCCTTTTAAAGTGCCTGGCACACGAGCATCAGTAAGATTTTTTAAGTAAATGATCCTCTGAGTAAGTATATCTCCATTAGATTGGTGCCCAAGAGTCTTTGCAATTCAATTCCATATGTCCATTTTCATCTGCATCTCACACTATACCCCTACATATATATCTAATGCTCCAAACAATGTAAACAGTCAAGAATATCACATTATAGGTTGTGACTAGGGAGAAAGTCTGTAAAACCCAACACTTATTATTCATAAATTGAGATAAATTGCCACTATGACTGTTGAATAAGTAACCAAACTGGTCTGCTTCATTCCCTGAAGCCCTTGTGCTGGTTTCCCACATCTATCATTGCTCATGGTTTCCTCAATACCTCTTCTTATACTAAGTCTATCCCTCATATACCAGATTATATGCTGTCTTCCTTAAACCTGACCAGCTCAACGTAGCCAGAAACAGAAGTGACTGCTCCTTCCCCTGAGTACCTCGAAGCCTTGGGTTCTCTGATAACGATCCAATTTTGCCTTGTTGCGTAGTTATTTGTGTTCATAGCTTTTATCCCCTTCCTGACTATAATCTCCCACAAAGCAGGGACCATGTCTTTTTTGACCTTTGAATGCGCTGTGGCATCTTGAACATAGCAGGGACTCAATGAATATTTTTAAATACATATTAACAAAATCAGATCAGGGGGAGCATTTCACCTAATTACAAATGCACTTGGCATTTGACTATCATCCCCAAAGCCAACTGCTTTGTGAATTTGAAAAACTAAAACATCCATGGTAATTATTAAGTATTAATTATCATGGTGGTTTCCTATTTACAGATGTTAACATAGGGGAAAAGGGTTTTTAAAGTCACTGAGGAGTAGACACTTTGGTTTCCATTTCTAAAACCAAAGCTGCAGAATCCATTTCCATATGGTCTGCTTGGACAGCAAAGGGATTGCCTCAGCTTCACACTGAAACTATATTGGCAACTCAGAGGTATCTCTTCAAACCCTAAGTAGGTCCCCTGGAGCCTTCCTGAGATAAAGAGCTGTAATTTAATTTGCCATTACATAACCCAGTCACGGAAAGCACGAAGGAGCTCACGTTTTCTTTCCCTTCATAGTAGACATTTAATTATATGATAATTACTTACAGCTTGCTGCTCAGCTTCTACTTTTATGAAATGTAAATTACACTTCACTCAAAAGTGCAAGATGAGCATTTAAAATACTTTACTAGCTAGATTTAAAGAATTTTCTGACATTTTTCCCCAGGCCAAGAATTAGAAAGGCAATACACCTTTAAAGGAAACTTTAATTTGGATACCAAGAAAGTTGAGTTCTTAATGAATACCTGAAAGAGAGAAAAACTTCCAAGAAAAAAATCTATATTGGGTTTTGAGCAAGCTCAGTGGCCTCAGTAAAGCCAAAGCCTCATCTCTGAGAATAAGTCAGCCACTCTATTAACTGTGCTTACTGGTAGGTTCATTAACTGAGTTTTACTGGCAAGGCTGAGGGAAAGAAAAGTGATGGCAATGATAAAATTATATGATTTGACTGACTACTTTTGGAAATGAATGCCAAATGTGTCTTATTCTTCTAGCATTATTTTCACTTGACCTTAGAATTATGAACTCCTAACAGAGGTCAAATGATTGGGAAAATCATTATTATTTCCACTGCTATATTATGCATCTAAGTAGAAAACCTAGTCTGAGGAATGCAAAGCCATGGAAGACTCAAAGAATCATGAACCATTCTCCCTAAACCTTTTGAGGCTTTGCCATTGTGTATTGCCAGCTCAAAATTTAAGAGGGTTCAAGATTACTCTTCATATTTGTCTCTGGTTTCTCATCCAGGGTCTCGACAGAGAAGTTCAAAGAAACTAGGAAATGAATAATAGCCAAACAAGGAGAGAGGTAACAAATTTTTTAAGTTGGAAATATATAGAAATTTAAAGCAAATTATCTGCCACTGTTTGATCAAGAAATCACTAGGAATTCAAGGTCAACTACTACTGATAACAATAAAAGACCGTATACTTGTAGAGGATTTTATTATTTTCAAAGCATTTTCACACAAAATCATAGCATGTTAGAACTGTAAGGAACATTAAAACACAGTGAAACCCTCTTTCTCTAATATATTCATTCTCATTTTATTTTTATAAACTTTTAAAGTATAACATACTTACAATAAAGGTAAATCTTAATTGTACAGACTGATTAATTTTTATAAAGTAAGCCCATGTTACCACCATGTAGATCAGGACTTAAAACATTAATCAGCATCCCAAACATCTAATATCCCTCCTGGTCTACCACTATTCTCATTTCTATCATCACTGATTAATTTTGCCTGCATATGAACTTGATATAAATGAACTGACTCTCTTTTGCATCTAGCTTCTTTCTCAACCTTATATCTGTGAGATTAATTCAGTTGTTTGGTTCAGTAATAGTTTGTTCTTTTTAATTGCTCTGTGATATTCCATTGTGTGAATATACCACAATGTATTTATCTAGTCCAATGTTGATGAACATTTGGTTTCCTTTCAGTTTTCTGCTATGAACATTTTGCACGTCTTTTGGTGCACACACATATGCACTTCTGTTGGAGAGAGAGATGTGTAAGGTCACTGGGTACACATATATTCAATTTGAGTAGCTGCTGCCAGTTTTCCAAAGTGGTTGTACCAATTTAGATTCCAATCAGCAGTGTATGAGAGTTCTAGCAGCTCCCCATCCTTGACAATACTTGGTACTGTTGGTCTTTTTTTTTTTTTTTTTGGCACACGAGCTTAGTTGCTCCGCGGCATGTGGGATCTTCCTGGAGCTGGGATCGAACCCGCGATCTCTGCATTGGCAGGTGGATTCTTAACCACTGCGCCACCTAGGAAGCCCACTGTTGGTCTTTTTAATGTTACCTATCTTGATAGATGTGCAGTAGTATCTCATCGTGGTTTTAATTTGCATTCCCCTGATGACTAGCAATGCTTGCTGACCATTTCAATACCCTATTTTGTGAAATATCTGTTCAAGTCTTTACACTTTTCAAATTGGGTTATCTATATTTTTAATTGATTTGTAGAGTTCTTTATATACATTCTGAATACCAGCCTTTTGCCCATTATGTATATTGCAAACATTTTCTCCCACACTGGTTTGCCTTTCACTCTCTTAATGGTGTTTCTTAGATAAATAGGATTTTTTTTTTATTTCGCAAAGTCCAAGAGAGGACTCAAATTACCAATACAAGGAATGAAAAAAAAAGATATCACTACAGATACATGTTGAAAAGGATAATATAAACAACTCTGTGCCACCTCTTTTGGCACAACAATAGTCAATGTTCAACAGACTATGGAAATAGTCTATTTTCATCCTATAAGCTATCACCACTTTATAAATTTAAAGAAAGATTAGAAAATAACCTCTGCATTGTCACTTCAAAAGTATGGAAAGAGTTCCCTTCATTTACTCACTTAATTCATTCTTTTACATCTTCTAAACATCAGATATTGGAAGGTGATGGGGATATAATAATGAACAAAAAAAGATTAGTCCCTGTCCTTGTGGAACTTACAAACCAGTGGGAGAAACTAATATTAACAATCACCTTAATAACTCATTACCATTATGGCATGTGCTACATAGGATAGCTACAGGGTGCTATGCATGCACGTAATGGGAGCCTAATTAGAGTAAGGGGCCATGGAAAACTTATCTGAGAGCGACATATAAGCTGAGTCTTGAAGGATGTTTGCTAGGTAAAGCAGGGTGGAGGAGCAGGGAGGATGAGAAAGGGGAAATTCAGAAAGGAGAGCCCCTCTCCCTCTCCCTTGCAATATCCACCCACGCATGTACAAACACATAAACACACACACACGGCCTACCCAGAGTAGCCTTCTGACCTGCAAACCTTGGGATTCAACAGCTCCAGGTCAAAGTTAAAAGAACGCTGTGTTCTAGAGTCAAGGCAAAAGGAAGCAAAGCGTTAAACTGCTGTCCTAAAATAGAAGTGGTTCTGAGGTTTTGTACCTCAGATAAAGAGGTATCTAGAGCTTTAAGGTGGTGTCCTCAAAACTGGCAGGGCTACTGGAGTTTTAAAGAGGCTACAAGTAAAGAATACAGGCACCCTGTTTCCTGACAGTGCACAGGGAGGTAACAAGATCTCAGAGGAAAATGGCAAAGTGGTATCCAAGGAAGGATAGACTGCAGGCCACTCCAGGGCTCCCAGCCTAGACAGAAACCCCTCTGCCTCATCTTGAGGCAGAATCAACAGAGCTGTTAGGCTTGAAGAGACCATCCAGTGTGTAGACTGAAGACCTGAGGACTCCCTGTGATTGTCCAAGACACCCAGCACTTAACATGACCCTGGAGGCCTCAATCATCACTGACACTGAATTTTCTACCAAATTTGGGCGAGATTGTGTGGTCTCTAAACAAATTAAATCATGTTTAGAGAACAAAAGAAATACAGTATTTCTTTCAATCCACATTTTGGGGTAAAATGCTGGGAAGAAGTAGTGGAATCTGGAAAGAGTCTCAAAGCAGTTTGAGCCGAGCTACAGGTGTCTTTTATCGGATTCTCCTGGCCATAAGTGGGGATGGAGCAATTAAAGGTTCAGGGCCAGTGCGGACAAATGCTCAGTAAATGAAAGAAGGAATGGTCCTGGCCCTTTCAGGGACCCATGCCAATCTCCAGAAAGTCGCTCTTTCTATCTGACCTCCATCTCTCCCACAGGAGTGATACATAGAAAGTTGGGCTGCCTTACCTTAATCTATTGCTTCCCAGCAGCGAAAATAGGCCTCCCAAGTGGCTGCCAAGGTTGTAGGGGCAAAAAATGTGTTTTGCGTTTAACTGGGAGAGAAGCTCCTCCTTGAGTTATGTGTCATTAGTGGATCCTAATGTCATTAGGTACAAGAATCAAAATTTGCATAGAAATCATTGCGGGGAATTGTTTCTTCCCCAGGCCGGTATTGATTTCCCAGCACCGTTAGCTGCTTAATGCTACTGCTTTTAATTGATTACTCCGGGGGAGTCCCTCAATAGCAGGATTCTTCAATTGAGACGCTAGGACATTCATTGAATGTGATTCGACAATCCCAATTGACTCTAGAGACCTCTGCCTTTCTATAGCACAATCAGAGCAGCCCCACACAGTTTAATAAATAACGTGGCCCTTCCAAATGCAATACTCGGGCTACAGCCCACTTAAAAATATGAACCTGTCCATCTGTGTTTACCTGCTAAAAATCAATGATCAAGTCATACATTTGTAACTACACGCAAAGTTGAGTATCTGAGGCTTATGTTAAAAACCTCTTCTTGTTTCCACTTCTGTATGCCTATGAAAACTCTAAAATGCCTGAATTCACCCTTCTGCCTTAGTAAGTAGCTGAGTGACCCTAACTAGACTGTCCTTTGGTTAACCAGGGGTATTGCAGTGTTTGGTATTTGCAACACCATGGTCACTACTGAGGGCTAACGAAGCTGAGAAGTGTTGGAGTGAAAACATACTAAGGCAAGGACAGCTCAGGGAGCACTTCAATACCTACTAACTCAGCTAACCCCCAGCAGGGCTTCTTGTCTTCTAAGTCACTTTTCTCTCAAATTTTGGCCTCAGGAAAAAGGCTTTGGTTCATCAAGTCAATCCAATTGACCAAATACAGAGTGCCTTGGAGGGGTTGCTATAAACGTCAACCCACAAATTCAGGAGCACAAGAATATTTTTCTTATAGCTTAGCATATTTTGAGCACCCATTCCTCCAGCTAATAAAACTTTTTTTAAATAAATTTATTTATTTTATTTTTGGCTGTGTTAGGTCTTCATTGCTGTGCACAGGCTTTCTCTAGTTGTGGCAAGCAGGGGCTATTCTTTATCGCAGTGTGCGGGCTTCTCGTTGCGGTGGCTTCTCTTTTAGAGCACGGGCTCTAGGAACATGGGTTTCAGTAGTTGTGGTACGTGGGCTCAGTAGGTGTGGCTCGAGGGCTCTAGAGTACAGGCTCAGCGGCTGTGGCGCACGGGCTTAGCTGCTCCGTGGCATGTGGGATCTTCCCAGGCCAGGGCTGGAACCTGTGACCCCTGCATTGGCAGGCAGATTCTTAACCACTGCACCACCAGGGAAGCCCAAGGTAATATAAAACTTAATCTCAGTTCATCCAAGCTCTCCCCACAACCTCTGGGGCTGTGGCTAAGACAAGGAGACGGTATTTGATCTTTTGTTTTCTGCTATCCACCCTGGAACCCACTGACAGGTACGCTGTCACGTATGGCCTTAACTGTCTCCGCACATGTGTTGCAGGGATATTCAATTCCACCCAGGCCCCAATTACAGTTGAACTCAGATCACTGTCATCCCTCCTTAACCTTGAACTGAAGTTTTCTGAGGTCCTGAGGCCCCTCAGGGTTATCCAGAAAACACACGGTTCTCCCCATACGTCAGCGGAATCCAGGGAATGATAAGGCTGCCTCAAGCCCTGTCCCCTGTGCTAACACCTGCAGCCAATTCTACTTTACTGCTCTGGGATCCCAGGCTGAGCTCAGGGGAACCCTTCAGGGCTTGTTGCCTCCCTCTGTGTGGGGAGAGGCCAGGCACAGTCCCATCTGTTCAGTTTTCTCCATCCCTCTCCCCTTTGTCTTCCACTTGGGTCTTGCCCCACACAGTAGGTTACAGCACCTCGGTTAAGGGAGCTACCAAGGACTTTTGTTCTAACTCACTCCTCTCACATCCCATGGAATTTTCATCTAGTCTGGGGAGAAAAAAAAAGCTGGCTCGGATTGATCCTGTATCCTTTCAAATCTATTATGTTTGTCATGAAGCGTATGACCTGGGTTCTTTAGGGCTTAGGCTTTTGAAGCTCAAAAGCCCTGGTTCCTGAAACCCTAAATAGGCTTTTAAAACTCACACGGCTGAGAATTAACTTTTTAGTTTTCTGCTCTTCTACTATACTAACCTTTCTCTTAGGTGATGAAATTTCTTTGCCGAATATGGGGAGGGCTAGGTGTAAGGACACACACACACATACATACACACTCAGAGGATAATTTATTAAAATATTATCCCAACATGCTACTGTATACTTAAGGCTGTGGTAGAAACTAGGGGAGACAAAAAAAAAGACAAAGTCTATGTACTAAAGAGAATAAAGTTTCATTATAGAGACCATGATTTATATATCTGAGATACTCAAAAGACGCATTGTCACATATAATCCAGGGATAGCTTGAATGATACTCAAAAGGCTATAAAGAAGCCAAATAAGAGAGCTATCAAGATGAACCATAGGGGTCAGAGACAGTTCCATGGAAATGAGTGACCGGAAAGGAAGAAGGCAGGAGGAGGTAATAAATGAATAATTTCATCTCAAAAACTTTTTTCCAGGCAAGTATCATGTCCCTTATATTAGGTTTTTTATGGTGTTGTTTCACTGCTCTCCCATGCGTTTGATGAAAAAGCCCATTTCCACCTTTCAAAAACTAATGTGCCCTAGAGCTCAACTCACTTATTATTCAACATGTACTTATTAAACACCTACAGTATGCTGAGACCCCTGCTAGGTACCATTAGGGCTATTTGCATAGAAGGGAATCACCTGGATCTCCTACTAAGAGGGAACCATATAATGGAATGGGCAATGTGGTGCAGAGCAGCGGTTCTCATGCATGCGCATGCATCAGACTCACCTGGAGCAATGGTCCCCAACCCCTGGGATCTAATGCCTGATGATCTGAGGTGGAGCTAATGTAATAATAATAAAGTGCACAATAAATGCAATGCTTTTGAATCATCCTGAAACTACCCCCCCCCCCAACCCTGGTCCTTGGAAAAATTGTCTTCTATGGAAAAGGTTCCTGGTGCCCAAAAGGTGGGGGACCACTGACCTGGAGGACTTGGTAAAAGACAGATTGCTGGGCCTCACCTTCAGACTTTCTGGTTCAGTAAGTCTTTCGCAGTGCCTGAGAATTTGCATTTCTAACGAGGTCCCAAGTGATGCTGATGCAGATGGTCTGGCAGAAACGGCTGGCATGATGGTTAAGAACCCGCAGGATTTATAGTCAATCAGACCTGGGTTTGAATTCCAGCTCTGGCACTTATGAGCTGTGCAACTCTGAGTACATTATTTAGCTGCTCTGAGCCTCAGGTTTTTTATCTGCAGCACTTGATACAACAAGATTCGGCAAACAGATTTTGAGATTTGTGTCTTAACGTACAAGGGAAATAGTGGTAAGCAAGATAGACATCGACCCTGGGGGGTGACAATGATCCTACACAATCACAAAAAGTACTATATAATCACCATTGGGATTGGACTATAAAGCTGCAGGGTGGTGTGCTCTGGAAAACAGGGAAAGCTAATCCAGGCTGAACGGTCAGGGAAGACTACTGAAGCAGACTGATACCTGAACTATAAGTAAAAGAGCCCTTGTTCATTAGTATGGTCAGTAGGGTAGGGCTGCTACTATTTGTAGCTGTCTGGTAGGCAAGGTATGATGATAGGGAGATGAGGCAAAGAGGAGCATGGGTTATAAAAGGGGTGGATGAAGCTGCTGGGAGTGGGTGGGGCTAGAGGGTGTGGCCAATGGAGAAAGGTATGGTGGTGGGCATGACAGTGGGGAATTGTGGTGGGGTGATGAGGATATTGGGGTGTAAAGCCTGGTGAAAGTGTACCTGGGAGGTGGTGGACTTGCTCACAGTAGGCAAGGTTAGTGGCTATGGCTTGTACTTGATGGTGGTGAGTAGAATCATCATGAAGACTAAGGGGGCATTCCTCTAGGTAAATGACTCAGAGAAGGTAGTGATGTTTACACTGAGACTGGAAGGATGAAAAGAGAGGTGAGGTATACTCCAAGCAGAAGCAATTGCACGTGCAACAGCTCTGAGACAGTAGGGAGCTGAGGAGCCTACAGAGACTCAGTGCAGCTAGAGGGGTACGAGTAAAAGAGAAAATAGTGGAAGAAGGGGCTAAAGAGGTGGACAGGAGCCAAACCATGAAGGGCCCTGTAGAGGCTGGTGAAGAGTCTAGTCTTTTTCCTAAGGGTAATTACAAGCAATAAGATCAGCTTAACGTGTTCAGATGTTCACTCTGGCTATGTTGTGGATAACAGGCTGGAGATGGAAGGCACCAGTCAGGAGTCTGTAGAAGACTGAAATAATTCAGCAACTCAGCACCAAGTCACATTTTTCTACAGACAGAATACAGGTACCTCCATATGCAAAGCCCTTCCATAACTTCCTCCCCTGTGATTCCTTGCCTGGTAACCAGCTGTGGGACTACATCTCCTACATACACAAAAACCTGTCTCCCAATCTGAATCTGGATCTGAATCCCTAATACCCACTACAATAATCCCTTGATAATTAACCACCAGCTAACCTGGACTCTGCCAATTGCCAACTACTTGGATAACCACTGTCAACTGCTCACTTCTGCTTGGCCAACACCTAGTTCTTGGTTTAGTTTGTCATTGTGGATACTTACACTCACATCTTACCTGCTCTTAGCCCTCCGTGGTATAATTTAACTCTGAACCTACCCTGATTGGATGCCAACCATCATGTACTCAAGCCTATAATAACTAAATTATGAAACCCTGAAATTCCATCCTTGTCCCAGCCCCAGCCTTCCCCTGACCCACTAAACCCTCCTGAATTCCCAAGTCCTGTCTATCCCAATCTGGCCTGTTCCACTACCACTCAAGCCATGGTTCTACTAGCAGGTATTGTTGAAATGCTAGCCATTCAATAACATAGCCTGGGATTCAGACTACATCAGGTCTTGCTGTCTGAGAACCAGATGTGGGCTGTTTGAGAGTCTTGAACTCTTGTGATTATACAACTTAAGCCTGGTAAACCAGTCGGAGCTGCTCCTTTACAACACCTGAACTCCCTAGTCCAGTTCCTGGGAAGTCAGCATTCATATGTGAATGGATTTTCCTGAGTCCTCCTAGAATTTTACTCAGGAAATCTATTATATCTCCTGGACTGCAGGCATCACTTGGCTGACATTGTGGTATTCGCTCTCAGGCAATCGCTCTGCGAAACAAGAAATCTCTCCTTCCTGGGTTGCTGGAAGAGCACGTTAACTGTATAGGTCAGATATGCATCTCTGAATGTGTGTGTTAAGGCCCAAGTGATTGGGTCCATGCTCCTCACATTCAAGTCATCAAACTGCAAGCAAAGATGGCAAGGAGATGGGGGCAGGGGGTAGGGAGAGGTGAAGCTACTAATTGGTTCAAAGTCCCTCAGTTTTCTGGACTTGCATTAGAGTTCTCTGAAAATGAGATCAGAGGAAGGGAAGGCAGGTGACCACGTGTGAAGGCTGCAGACACAGAGAGCAGGTTTATGGATTCAAGGTCCTTCATCTGTAAACCTACTACCTCATTGTAAACACCAAAATACTTTGGGGGTTGAGGGGGTGTAGTGGGGATGAGAATTCTCCCTCAGAAAGAGTCATCTCACAAGGAATCTCGGAGGTCTCCTGATCAGGGCCTGATGCTGGGTTTGGTGCCAGGGGCTTGTGGCAAGGGTCTATAGGTTAGAGCAAAGAATTCCTGGGGGCTGGAAACTGAAGGCTCTAAGAATAGAAAAGTATCTGCCAGGCCCAGACCAAGAGTTGAAGTCGGAGGACACTAGGAGTCCACAATAGGTAGGAGAGATGGCAGGATGTCAGAGTACCAGAAAGAGACCCAACCCAACAGGGGCAGACCAAAGAGCAGTCAGTCCCAAAGTCAGGGAGTTTGTAGGACTTGGCAAGCACAGGAAGTTCTTTGTTTCTTTAAGCTTTGTTTCATAAGCTTGTTTCTTTAAGCTTATGGTGAGCTCAATGGAACCGGCTTGAAGCTGGATTAGTCACAAAGATGATGCTCATGGGGACTTTCCTGGTGGTCCAGTGGCTAAGACGCCGCGCTTCCAATGCAGGGGGCATGGGTTCAATCCCTGGTCAGGGAACTAAGATCTCACTTCTGTGGAAAGAAAGAAGGAAAGAAAGAAAGGAAGAAAGAAAGATGTTCCTCACATCCAAGGTGTTGAGTTTTTCACTGGTTGACCCCAGGACATAATAAATTCCATAGTAAATGGAATTTAGTTTTTAGGTTCTCTCTCTTCTCTTTTGGCACCCTCTCATCCCAGGCATCACTTGCTGTATCCAGCTATACAGATCCCACTTGTCAAGTCTATCCTCACGACACCCCAAGGCCCAGAAATCCCTACATTCTGAGCCCCCTTCCACGTTCTCTGCCAGCCAGCCAGAAGACGCTATAACAGACTACTGAATGTTGCCTAATACATTCCTCCTCTGTATTTTAGTGGAAACTTTTAGCAATTGTGTCCTTCAGTGATAGCTCCCAAGAGAATAATTTGAATGTTGGGAATTTCTGGCTCTCTAGCATATCTGAGAGAATTTGGAGGGCTGGCTTAAAAACAACACAAATTTATTCTCTTATGGTTCTGGAGGTCAGAATTCTGAAGTGGGTCACAATGGGATAAAGTCACAGTGCAGACAAGGCTTCCAGGTTCCTTCTGGAGGCCCTGAAGGGAAAATCCACTTATTCGTCTTAGCTGCTATAGCTAGCTGCCTGTATTCCTTGGCCTTTGGCCCATTCCTCCATCTTCAAAGTGCATCACTCCAATCTCAGTTTCTGCCATCACATCGTCTTTTCCTCTGCCTCTGGTCTCCTCCTGAGTCCCTCTTATTAGGATCCATGTGATTACACTGGACCCACCCAGATAATCCAGAATAATCTTCCCATATCAAGCTCCTTAACTCAATCGCACCTGCAAAGGCCCTTTTGCATATAACATTACATACTCACAGTTTTCAGGGATTACGATGTAGAAACATTTAGGGTACCATTACTCACCCTACCACAGGGAACATTTCAGATTGTACCATGGTTAAATTTTTTTCTATGTCTGCACACAGTTCATGGATTAGAGATTTTAAAGAAATGTGAAATAACTCAGTGTTGCCTTTACCCAATGATCATCATTTTTCAGACAGAGGCTGTATGCAGATGGAAGGAGGTGACTGGGGGGGAGGGGATGCATGTTACAAAACTTCTGCAATGAGACATTTGGAATTAGCCTCTTACCTGAGTAACTCCACTGCCAATTAGGACCAGGCTCTGCCTTGTGCTTTCATTTGAAGCCTCATTTCATGACAATTCATTTCAGCACTTCTGCCGCTTTTCCAGTACAATTTGCTCTTGAGCCCAAACAGTGCTCTCAGCCTGGTTGGAGATTGAAGGCCAGCTTCCTTCAACTCCGGCCTTGATCGAGAAAATAGGAAGTGGACATTTGGAAAATTTATCTGGGAAGGGAGGGAAATTAAAGTTGAAGGGAATCCAATTGTTCTTCACAAACGTCTAAAGAAATTAGAGCAATGGTGACTCAAAATGACATCCTACCTAGTTTACAAGCTCCCATTTGTTCAGCACTCTGTGGGGCAGGAGATAGACTGCCCAGAGAGTCTGCACACGCCTCAGAAGCCGAGGGCAAGGACGTAGTGGTGAGCAAGACGGGACACTATCCAGGGCCATCACTTCCAAACGTTTGCATTCTAGGGAGAAATATACATAATAGCTAGCAGTGAGTGTGCGCTTCCTGTATACGAAGCACTGTGCTAAGCATACTACATGTGTCTTGTCACTTACTTTAACCTTCATAACAACTGTGTAAGGCAGTTAATATTACCCCCATTTTATAGGTTAGGAACCCAAGGCACGGAGACGTTAAATGACTTGCCTAATGTCATAAACCTCCTACAAGGCATAGGTAAAATTTGAGCCCAGGTATGTCCAACTCCAAAGCCCATGCTGTTACCCACTATGCTATTATACCACTCTGCATGGACCCCAGGCTGGGGAATTCTGTGTTAGAGATGTGGAAGTTTATGGTGCCAAATAGGTCATCATACCTGCTCACTAAAACTATTGTCCTCAAGGACTTAACTTCCACCTTAGGGGAAGCACCAGAGATGATTTCACCAGATTTTTCAGTTGTAATATTTGGGTAACGGGTGAGATGGAGGCATCTGTAGCTTTAAAAACCAATTATGTGATCCAATGCTAGCCAGGGTCAAAGATAACATGGTACATGTATTATCACGCAGGGATAAACCCCCTTCTGGAGAAGAACTGTGTCTGAACAGGCTCTTAATTCCAACAAACATCCTAGTTGGAATGATCCTCAGTTTTCTCTTCATATACACTTTTAAAAGCCCTATCCAACCACTCCCTACACAACTTATGAATGGAAGAAGCTCTAGGTCTCAGGTCCTCCAATCAAAAGCTTCCATGTGTCTCAGAGTGGGGGAGAGGGAGGCACAAACTACTGGGTGTAAGATAGGCTCAAGATGGATTATAGAACACAGGGAATATAGCTTCTATCTGGTAATAACTGTAAATGGAAAGTAACCTTTAAAAATAGTATAAACATAAAAATGAAATTAAAAAGCTTCCATATGTCATATGCCATCTTTTTCCAACCACCCAGACTGGTTCAGAGGTATGAAGGACTTCAAGGGCCTTGGCTCTGAGACTTTAAAAAAGAGAAAAAAAGATGAAAAAGAAGGTATGTAGCTACCTGACTCGGAAGAGTTAGAAAAGGTTATACTTTGGAAGATTGATCAAAGGAGCCATCTAAGGTTGTGCGGGGCCCTCAGCTCAATGATAGAAGCAGAACACTGTCAAGCCTTGCTTGTTGGGAGCTGCCTGTATGCCTCAAACCAGCAGCCACCTCCTCCATTACATATCGTCTCAACTCCAGCAGGTTTGGGTCATTCATTCAACACATCTTTATTAAGGACCAATCATGTGCCCAGCACTGTGCTAGGCACTGTGGGGGATGCAAAGATGTACAAGACACAGTCCTGCTCAAGATATAATATCTATCTTGCTGGTCAGGCTCCCCAACAAGGACAGGAACCATAGAACAGTGCAGAGACAGTGATCAAATTCACTTAACTCTGGGTCATTTTCCTTTTTGTCTTATTTTTTCCCTGTCCCCTTCACTCCACAACTCCTCTGTCCCTGATCTCATTCCTTGAACCTCAGACCACCTTTCCTCTCCCCTCCTTAAATAATGGGCCATTTTTTGCACTTCAATATCTTCCTGTTGCTTCATGAAGATTTACCCCCAACTACCTGATACCTGATACCTTCACCTATTCACAGGTATCACACTACACCAATCTTAACACATACACCACCAACACCACCAAGAAAAACAATGCAGCCCATATTTTGCATTCTGAGATCATGCAAATCAAAGAACTAGCAACCACTTGGTGGCAGCATACCCAAATTCAAATAGAAACTATTTCTAAGTGAGAAGGAACAGCCTGAACTTACACAACTAAAGTTAGAAAATGCCAGATATGCAAAGTTAAAGTTAGAAAAAGATAACCATGCCACATCTATAAAGAAGTATCAGTTGTACTCAGGAAGACTGAATTGCGAGTGTTGCAGTCCTGATAACTGCAAAAGAGAATGCAAAATTTATTATGGGAGTAGGGAGTACATCCTCCAGGCTATAGCCACAAAAAGAGCCCTGAGTCCTAATGTTTTAGTTCTAAATGCACAGAGCCTGTTATGTCTCCGTATTCCCTTAGAGAAAAGTGCAGTTAGACCAACTGAATAATCCAGACTGTTGGAAACAATGATAAGCCAAATGAAAATGCATATATAGACATTTTTCTTTCTGGTATAATGGGTCATTAATAATAGGATACTTAAAATAATACAAGCAGCAAGTGTATGGCTTTGGGGACTGCACTCAAATAGGGATTCAAATCCTCCTCTGGGATTTGCATCAAATGTCAAAGGAGCTCCCACTGATGCTGAAGGCAGTGGGCTGGCATAGATTCCCTCCTGAGGCTCTTGAATTCTACAAAGACACAGAGACTATATTCTAGTTCTTAAGTAGCCAGAACATGATAATTACTAGCAGCCCAGCACAACAAACTTTTCCCTGATATCTTTAGAAATGTGGGACTCAGAATAGCTTTGCAATTGGTCCTTAGTCAAATGATCTCCAATTGATTAAGAAATGCCTATGCCCTGCATCCTACACACCTGAAAAACAAAGTTTCCCCCTTTCTCATTAGAGCTTTTCTATTTTTAGAGGAGTCAGTCTATAGTTTTCATCCATAATAAGACACCCAAGCCAAGACGTTCAATGGTAAAAAGCATGGAGTAATTCAGCTCAGCTGGCATACACATGGCCAAAGTCAATCAAAAAAACATATTGAACTCCTACTATGAACCCATCTCCATGCCAGCTGCTATAGGGCAGACAGGAAAAGTATTGGCAGAGTGCCTAGACTCAAGTGCTTACGATCTAGTTGGGAGATAAGATTAACATAAAAAACAATTAGCTAAAAGACAGAATGTATTTTCAGTTGGATTGTTCAGAGACTAGGTGCTATGGCATTAAGAAAAGAGGAACATGAATGTGGACTAGGTTGTCATCAAGAACTGTGAAGGGATATACAAACAGCTCATGCAGCTCAATATCAAAAAAAACCCAAACAACCCAACCAAAAAACGGGCAGAAGACATAAACAGACATTTCTGCAAAGAAGACATACAGATGGCCAACAAACACATGAAAAGATGTTCAACATCACTAATTATCAGAGAAACACAAATCAAAACTACAATGAGGTGTCACCTCACACAGTCAGAATGTCCACCATCAAAATATCTACAAACAATAAATGCTGGAGAGGGTGTGGAGAAGAGGGAACCTATTGCACTGTTGTTGGTAATGTAAATTGATACAGCCACTATGGAGAACAGTATGGAGGTTTCTTAAAAAACTAAAAACAGAACTACCATATGACCCAACAATCCCTCTACTGGGCATATACCCAGAGAAAACCATAATTCAAAAAAATACATGCATCCAAACGTTCACTGCAGCACTATTTACAATAGCCAGGACATGGAAGCAACCTAAATGCCCATCAACAGAGGAATGGATAAAGAAGGTGTGGTACATATATACAATGGAATATTTCTCAGCCATAAGAAGGAACGAAACTGGGACATTTGCAGAGACGTGGGTGGACCTAGAGACTGTCATACAGAGTGACGTAAGTCAGAAAGAGAAAAATAAATATCGTATTTTAACACATATATGTGGGATCTAGAAAAATTGTACAGATGAACTTATCTGCAAAGCAGAAACACAGACACAGACGTACAGAACAAGGGTATGGATAGCAAGGGAGGAGGGGGAGAGGGTAGATTGGGAGATTGGGATTGATATATATACAGTACTATGTATAAAACAGATAACTAATGAGAACTGACTGTATGGCACAGGGAACTCTACTCAATGCTCTGTGGTGACCTAAATGGGCAGGAAATCCAAGGAAGAGGGTGTATACACACACACACACACACACATACGTGGTTGACTCACTTTGCTGTACAGCAGAAACTAACATAACACTGTAAAGCAAATACACTCCATTATAAAAAGTTGGATAATATGAAAATTATAAAAAAGAAAAAAAAAAGAACTGTGAAGGGTCTGAGATTTTACTCTAATTACAAGCTAGCAAGTTAGCCTGCCACAGCTTCATAGATACTGGTAGAAAGTATGAGACTCCTGGATTAGAGCTGAAGGAAAATTTGCTGCTCACAGAAATAGCGGTAGCAGGCACAGCAGCATTATTGCATTGGTTCCAAAGTCCCAGTTCCCACAGGGCAATGTGAAGAGGTCCAAATAACACCAGCCCATGAAGTAGGTTGCATTACAGAAGAAGAACCCTGAGTTTAGGGAACTCGAGCTTATAGAATCTTTTTGTAATGGGCAATAAGGATGCCTGCCCTTTCCTCCAGAGGACGACACTACCTCTCAATTGCAAGTATTTTCCCTCTAAAAATATCCTTGACAAAACAGTCCAGAATGATGGGCAGTCAGCACCTCACTTGTAAGACATTCAGATACACAAGAGACTCAGTAGTTAGGTGAAGGTTTGTGGTGCTGTGGCTTTGGTGAAGGGGTGCAGATCACAGCACAAATGGCTCATGAAAATCCATGTCCATTACAGAGCACATGTCCTAAAGATGAGGGATTTCCTAAAATAGCTAATCAAATCCTAAGAGGTCCAGAGCTGCAAAGGACTTTGTCCAACATGCTTGTTTTGCAGACGTGGACACTGAGTCCCAGAGAGGTCAAATGGTCCTAACATCATTGTGATAGTGACCTAGCACACTAGCACGTGTCCTAGGTCTGACTGGACAGGTATATTCTGTGCCCACTGAAACTGTCCTACTCTTCACAGCAGGATGCTGGTTGAACACCTCATTAGAAATAAAATTACCACCTGCACCAGGTTTACACTAAGATATTGACATCCAAGCACTCGTTAAATGAACCGTAAATCCAATACACTGAAGTTATTTTTCCACTGAATAAAGTCAGGCTTCAGTCAAAAGGATGAGCATTGTGATATGCTTAATGCCTGGCACTTGCAGGGGGTCTCTGACTAGATCATTTTAGACAAAGAGAAAAAATGGTGGAGTCATAAAATAGTGCTGACTAAATAGGTCACACTGCAAGCATCCTAATCCAGAGCTGGGAGTTTAAGGACAATAAACAATTCACAATGACTACTTGGTGAAACCATCTAAGGAGTCACAGTTCTTTATTTATTCACTGACTCCAGATCACAAGTGTCATAAACACTACCACTTGCTTTGTCTAAGAATACCTTTGACCTTTCTCAATTTGCACAGCAACAGAGCTGTAGAAAAGGGTGAGGTGGGGGGTGGGGAATATAGGAACTATCCAATACTAAAATGGAACCCAAAGTATAGACAGACCTTCTTGTGTTTGTGGGGAATCTGGATAAGAATAATAATCCCAGAGCAAGAAAGTTCACCAAACTTAAATAAATTTTCTGGTTGGGTTTCATTAAACCTGGCCCAGAAAGTCAGGAGCAAGTATTGAATAAATGAAAAATCTACTTGTGAGTTTCTGATTTTGTATGCAAGTCATGCCACAGTGTGAGAAAATATAGCTCTTTCCCAAATCAGGAGTATACTGGCATATAAAAGCCAAACATGGAACGACGCGTGTCCCTCAGCCCCCACCATGGTCTCCCACCTCTAGGCTTCCAATGGCCTAAGGTTGACTAAAAAATCATTGCCACATGTTACTGGTTTAAGATGAATTGATTTGATCTGGCTTCATGAATTACTTGAACAGGAGACTAGTGTTCAGATCAAGGGAGAGGATAATCTCACTGCACCTGGCAGTCCACACCTGAAGCATTCAGTTATGGGCACCATATGTAACAAGAACCTTGGCAGATTATAGTGTGTCCAGAAAGGATCAACCAATCTGAGTTAGGGGACTGCGATTCTTAGCCTTTGAGGACTAGCTGAGGAACCTAAAGATGTTTAGCCAGAAGACTACTTAGTGGGAAACCGTTAGTAGTCTCTTCAATCCTTGGCAGCGTTATTATTTTTAATAAATCACTTAGTCTGGGTGGATCCAGAGAACAAAAATGGGACTATTGACATGCCTGACAAAGAAAACAGAATTCCATTCTATAAAAGAAAGAACTTTCAAATAATTGAACCTATCTAAAAATGGAACAGGAACCAAATAGGGTAGGATGAATCTTCTGAATAAAAGATTCCATTTGCAGTGTTACCCTCCCCCATAGGGCTTATAACACTCACAGGTTCTGGGAGTTAGGACCTTAAAGCAGCATGCCTCCACTAGACACCAGGACCCTGAACCCTCTGTCTGCAAAGCCTCTGGTGCTTTGAACCAATTAGAATAAGAACAATCCATCTCTGAGCAGAAAGTCCGGATCCTGCAAATAAAACCTTTAGGTTTTTTTCCTTAGAAACTTCATATTACAGGATCATAGGATGTTGGAGGAAAAGGACTTCTAAAATCATCTAAGCTTCCAATTAAGGCCATCTGCAGACACTGCGAACTAAGGATACCCAAGAAAGCTGCAGAAGAAATACGTGTGGACAACTTGAGATGTTATATCAACTTACACTATTCTTGCCCTTAATTATAGACACTCTTAAGTCCCTTTAAAAATAAACTTTCTACTTTCTTTGTACCAAGCCGCCAGTGCCAATGGTTTTACTCTTCGCTTCTTCTAACATCTTCTATCAGTTTACTGGAGAGCCAAACTGAGCTGTAGCCCAAATCACATCATTGACAATGCTCTATAAGCAAGAGCCCCTGATAACTGTATGAATAATGCTCCCTGTAGCTCCTGCTGGGCTGTAGACACTTCTGAACATCTTCTATAACCTGCATCCAGCTATCTGGCCCAGGCGGTATACTGCATGATTCCCTTCCACTACAAAAAGCCCCACTGCAGGTATAGTAACTCTAAACTCAGTGTCTATACCACAAAGAATCAAGGAAGTAGATCTCTCAGTCTTACTATATTTTCCACCCATGTAAGTATGCTGAGGTGCGCCTTACTGGCTCAGGACCCATTTGCATCAAAGAGAGAAATTAGGACATGTATATGACTTCTCTGTCATTCTCACAGGGCAGAGCTGGAGGAGAAGAACGTTCTCCCTTACACTTTGTCTGTTCAAGCCTGGCTGTTGATACCCTAAAGAAGGAAATTTAGGGAATTTAGAAAAATCCTCTCTCAAGGATGTCTGGCTTTCAAGACATATTCCCTGGTATCAAATTCTATTTTGAATGTCAAAAGCTGAAGGTTAATGTTTTCTTTCATATTTTATTCTCAATCTTTTTTCCTTAGCAGTCGATGGATGTCTTGAGCTAAGAAAAATATCGCGTACCCCAAAACGTAAATAAGAAAAACACATTTATATTTCTTCAAACTACTTCCTCCATTACACATATGATCATTTATTCAGCACTATTCATCGCATATGCATTTTATATACGCCATAACACTGTATGTCAGGATTCTTTCAGAAGCATGTCAGAGAAACCCAATTCAAACTGTTTAAACAATCAACAAGGACTTACTGTATAGCACAGGGGACTCTGTTCAATATTATGTAACAACCTAAGTGGGAAAAGAATGTGAAAAAGAATAGATACATGTGTATGTATAACTGAATCACTTTGAGGTACACCTGAAGTTTACACAACATTGTTAATCACCTATACTCCAACATAAAGTAAAAAGTTAAAAATAAATAAATAAAAAATTAAAAAACAAACAAAAACAAGGGACTTATAAATTGGGAAGTTCAAAGGGTAACCTGCTTCAGGCACAGGTGGATTGAAGAGCTTGCATACTCTATCCTCTCAACTCTCTTCTGTGTGTTGAGTTCACCCTGTAGACAACTCTCTCCACGTGCAAGGGAAGATGACTGCCCATAGCCCCAGGTTTACATGCTCCCAATTTAGAAATCCAAATAGAAAGAAAAGTTTATATTCATCCCAGCACCCAAAAGTCAATCCAGAGAAGGCATATGGTTGATCCCGCTTAGATCTGTGGCCCATCTCTAGACCACTGTTGCCAAGGGATAAGATTCTATAAGAGGCCCATCCTAGATTATGCCATCACCACTATAGCCAGGATTAGAGAGGCATCATGATTAATGACCCCACCAGAATCACAGGGAATGTCAGGACAGTCCTTCAAAGGACGTAGAGGGCGGGACATAACAAAACATCAGATGATGACCCCACAAGCATCACTTCAATCCTTAAAACTCTTCAACTTATTCTCATTGAATTGAAATAAGCTAAATATCTTCCCCAAAGTCACCTAGCGGTGAAATAGACGTATCTTGACTGATTCCCAATGTCCTTTCTCTTTCCCTTACATCTATTTTTAATGTCACCCCACCCTCCCTGAGTGGTATCCAGTGCCCTCTGCTTCCATCTTTTAACCCCAGTCAAAACCTGCTCTGAGAAAAGGAGTTGACAAACTCATTCACACTCAGCTCTCTGCCACTGAGTGACTGAGACTGAGGTATTCCTCCTAGGGGAAACTATAATTCAGCATATTATCAACTTTAGGAATCAGAATGGCTTCATAATTAAGGGGATGAACTTAAGACTCAAATAGACCTAAATTTTGGTCTTGCCTTCAACACTTGCTAGGTGTGCGATCTTGGGAAAGTTATCACTTTGAGCTTCAGGCTAACTCATCTGTAAAACGGGAATAACAGCACACACCAAACAATGCTAGTTCTGTTAAAATTCCCAGCCCAAAACCTGTCACACAGTTCATGTTAAATATTTACTTCCCGTATTGCAGAAGAATAATTCAAGTTTTATTTTTTAGCCCATAGGTGAGAGGAGTTTGGGGAAGGCCAGAGGCCCTTCCTGTTCCCCTGAAATCGTATCACAGTGATGCCTTATATGTATATAGCCTCAGCATCTTAGAATTTTTCACGTATCTTAGCTTGATCATTTTAACAACCCATAAGGGATGCAGGGCAAACCCTGTTAAGTGCTATTTCACTGATTATGAAATGCAGGTCTGGGAAAGTTGAGTCACTTTGCCAGAACTGAGGTGTTTTGCCTTCTAATCTAGAATTATCTTCTAATGGATAAGATCATATCTCTTAGTAGTTATGGTGGCAGAGAAAGCAGTTTCCTCTCTCTGGTTTCCCACATGGAATTTTTTCTCCTCCTTCCCCTTTCCCCACTACTAGGCTGTTCAGGTTGGGCTGGTTTCATGGGTTTGTTAGGGATGCCAGGAAAAACTTCCTTTACATATGAAACTCACTTCAATGAAACAAAAGGGCATCTTCTTTCATAGTTGATTATTTTTTGTTGTCGTTTTAAGTGATATATTTTGCAAAGTTAAAATTATTCAGTCTTAAATATCTCCCCATGTGGAATACATTCCTTTCACAAACCTTTGCTTCTGGTGCTTCTCAGCAGGGATATGGTACCCTCTTGTGAGTCTCTGCTTTCATTGATTGTCTCGCCCACAAAAGGTCTACCTGAGGACCAGGCTGGTATCTGATTTATTGCTGTAATCCCCAGCTCCCAGCACACGGCCTGGCCCACATGGTGAGGAACAAAGCCAACACCTGTTATATAGAGAGTGATCATTACACAAGGAGAAAGCTTCAATTGATTCAACAATTAGAGGATGATCCCTGCCCTCCAGGAGCTCAGTGTCTCCTTGGGAATGTTTCATATTCCCCATTATAAGATCCTGGAGATCAGTGGCTAGGTTTTGGTCATCTGTGTATCCCCATCACCTAGCATAATTCTTGGCACTCCAGTGCTTCTTAAACTTGTCCACTTAACTATCGCTAATGGTAGAATAGGGTAGATACCTATTCCTGAAGGAATATAGGAACCTAGTTTGAAGGGCCCTTCACAAGCAGAATTTTCTTTGAAGTCTTGTGTTCTACCTTAAAAATTCATATAAATATTATACTATATTCCACAACATAACCATGTATACTTTTTTTAAATGTTTAAAATTACTTAACACTGAGTAAAAATATGCTCCAGAAAGATGCCCATGCAATCCTAACTCAAATACCCATCCAAGTAGGTAAGATGCTCTAGATTCAACTTATCAGGCCCAGTGGAGGGCTTGATGGCAGTTTTCATAAAGGACCTGGTCTTCCCTGAGGCTGACTGGCACAATTACGAGTGAGGATGAATTGTGCTTGGATTTTTGTCTAAAATTATTTCCCAGAATGTCCCCAAATGTCAAGCTTCAATTGATAAACGAGGCTACATTCCAGAAGCAGGGGAACATAGCTTTCCTTGGGGGAGGAGGAGCAGGCAGTGGGGATGGTGCAGGAAGGACTGCCCTACTTAGGGGCAATTTGCTTTGCATCAGTTGGAGAACTCCAGTGGTTCAGTCACTGGCCGCATCCGAAAGTATCTGCTCTGACAACAGTGGGCCTGAGTGTGTCACAGGACCATACTTAGGCCAAGGGTGAGGGGACATGGCAAATGAGAAAAGAACAAAAACAACCTAAAAAGAAAGGGGCATAGGAGGGTACTACTTAAAATCATTGTTCTACAGGGAAAAAAAAAATACCAGTTGGGATGAATTAGAGAAAAACAAAAGTTTTCAGGAAGCCAGTACCTATGATTCCAAGGCCAGTTTCATTGTTGTTGTTCTACTTTATGGCCCTAGATTGAGCCCTGATCTCAGTCCTTCCCAAGTTCCCAACCCAGGCTATAGTCAGAGACCTAACCCCAAAAGTCACATCGCAAAGTGAGTGCCTGGCCACAAATGGGACAGCGAAAAGGTGAAAGATGCAAAATAGACCAGCACTTCTCAACTTTAATGAGCATATCAGTCACCTGAGAATCTTGTTAAAATGCAGATTCTGATTCAGTAGGTCTGGGATGGGGCCCAAGACTCAGCATTTTTAACCAGCACCATGCCTGCTGATCCAAAGTCTGCATCCTGACTGAATAGCAAGGGTCTAGATCTAGACCTCTTCCCATCAAGGCTCACCTTCTGGGTTCACTCTTTCAATTTTGATAGTCCCTAGGTGAGCCCTTGAGATTTCAGAGAAAAGGTGCAATCTGAATTTACAGCAATCAAATTTACTCCATGCTATCCTAACACTGAAGTGCTTTTTATTGAGCACTATGTACTATAAATAATCCTGTCTCCCAGGGCTAAGAAAAATACATCTGGAGCAAAAGAAGGCAGACGACAGGCAATACAAACAACAACAACGTGGGCAAAAAAATCTCTCTTAGTTACCAATGCTCTGTGACCCAAGACACTAATACAAATCTAACACAAGCATGGGATAAAATGAATAAAATGTATGTTATCTACTATTTCGTAAGAACTCTAGTACAAACACTGACAGAGACAGCTCAGTTAGTACAACCACCAAGGGTGGTAAGGGGAAAGACTCTAAGCATTCTGCCGAGCACTCCGTAACTCTTCAATAAATAGTAACCTCTCAATAAATCTTTAAACTGACAGATTTCAGAAAGGCAAGACTGGTTTTGACAGGCGCAGGGATACACAATGGAAAACTGAAAACCTTAGAAATGCAGAGGAAGACTGCATCAACCAGGGTTCTTCAGAGAAACAGAACTGATATATACTATATCATATGTAAAAGAAATTTACTTTAAGGAATTGGCTCACATGATTGTAAGGGCTGTCAAGTCCAATATCTGTAGCAGTCCAGCAGACTGGAAATTCAGGCAGGAGGTGATGCTGCAGTCTCAAGACAGAATTTCTTCTTCTCCAGGAAATTTTGGTTTATGCTCTTAAGACCTTCAACTAATCACATGGTTCCCACGCACATTACCAAGCATAATTTCTTTTACTTAAAGCCAATTGACTACAGATGTTAACCATACCTACCAAATACTTCACAGCAACATTTAGATTAGTGTTTGATTAAATAATTAGGTAGTACAGTCTAGCCAAGTTGGCACATAAAATTAACTTCACAATGTTGCTTAGCCCTGGCTTCACATTAGAATAACCTAAGTTTTCTTTGAAATACTAAAGCAAGACCTTACTCCCAAGAGGTTCCATAATTTTTAATATCTCACCAGGCAATTCCAATGGTCAGTGCGGTCAGGATGGAGAACCACTAATTTAGAGACCAATTCTCCTCACTCCACGGATGAAGATGCTAAGGCCAAGATGAGAAAAGAAAAGATTTTTCCCAGCATCTCTTAATAATCAGGGGCCAGGTCTGGATTCCTAACTTATAATCCAGTATGTTCCCAACACCTACCTCTGTCACCTTTATCCCCTGACTAGGTGAATTTACAAAAGGATTTTCCATAATACTATACCTTGAATTTTGCTTGAAAATAATTTGCTATTAAGATTGGAATGAGTTAGGTAGGGTGGTATAGATAAAACAAGTGTGACCATGAGGTGATTATTGTTGGAGACAGGTAATATGCACATAAGAGTCTGGCACTATTCCTTTCACTTTTGTATTACTTTGAAATTGTTATTAGTACTTCTTTAAATCAAAAACAAAATGGGAATCCCATACCACTGTCTAACTCTACATCAAGGTATCAGCTATAATTAACTGGCTTCCACTAGATTTGAAGAAGCCTTCCCTACTTTTCAACTCTATAGCTGGAAGCATAGGAAAAGAGTCTGTCAATCATGGTCACTCTTCCTTGTAACTGTAATGAGTATACATTCCTGGAATATAAACTGTCCTTAAAATAATAAACAAAACAAAAATGTATCTCATGTTACTAACAAATGGGAAGAAGGTGCTTATTAAATAGCCATAAATGTTGGAAAGAAAACTGTATAAAACAGGCTTGACCCTAGTGACTTGCAAATCACTAGACTGAGGTGCACATATTAACCATGGAAAGATTATTCTGCTGTTGTTGGGTGAATTATTCTACAGATGTCACTTAGGCCAAGTTGGTTGATAGTGTTCAAGCCTTATGTAACCTTGCTGATTTTGTGCCTAGTTCTTCTATTCATTATTAAAATAGAGTACTGAAGTCTCCAAAAATTACTGTCAAAATGTCTATTTCTCACTTTAATTCTGTCGGTTTTTGCTAGATGTATTTTGGAACTCTATTGTTAGGCACATATATGTTTATAATTGTTTGTCTTCCTGATGGATTGACCCAATTATCATTGTAACATGCCCCTCCATCTCTAGTATTTTTTTGTTTTAAACTCTATTTGTCTAATATTAGTAAAGCCATCCCAGCTCTCTTATGATTGCTGTTTGAACAGTATTACTTTTCCCATTATTTTACTTTGAACTTATTTGTATCATTGAATCTAAAGCGTATCTCTTGCAGACAGCATATAGTTGGATCTTGTTTATTCTTAATCCAATTTAACAATCTCTGCCTTTTAGTTGAAGTGCTTAATCCATTTACATTTGTTGTAATTACTCATAGGGTAGGATTCATGTGTCTTTTTATTTTCTACATACTGTATCTCTTTTGTTCTTCTGTTACTCCTTTACTGCCCTCTGTCTTATTTTCTAATATACCTCATACCATTTCAATTTTCTTTAATGATTTGATTTTTAACTATATTTTTGAGTTATTTTATTAGTGTTTGTTCTAGGATTGACAACATACATTTTAACATAGCAAAATCTACTTACAGATTTTTACTAACTTAATTCTAGTAAAATGTAGGAACTTGGCTCCAATATAGCTCCCTTCTTCCCCACCTTTGTGCCATTACTGTTATATATTGTACATGCATATGTTACGAACACAAAAAACACAGTGTAATAATTATGGCTGTATAATTCTTTGATTTTTTTTTAAGAATTTAGGAGAATAAAGGAGAAAAATACAGAGCCTTTTGTATTAACCTTCATATTTACCATTTCTGGCACTCTTCATTTCTTCCTATAGAATTGAGTTATTCTCTGGTGTCATTCCTCTGCCTCAAAATAGATCTATTCCCTCTCCCCTGCTTTGTGCTATTATTGTTATATATGGTGCATCTTTATATGTTATAATTCAAACAATACTATTTTATACTTAGTATTTTATGCAATTATCTTTTAAATCAGTTAAGAGAAAAAAGAGAATATATATTTTTACACTTACATACTTTGTTTCTGTGCATGTATTTGAGTTAACTTTTGGTGTCGCTTCCTTTCAACCTGAAGAATTTCCTTTAATATTTCTTGTAAAGCAGGTTTTCTAGTAACAAAGTCTTTTGGTTTTGTTTATATGGGAATTTCTTTCTTCTGCTTTCATTTTTTTTAAGCTTTTTATTGGAGTATAATTGCTTTACACTGTTGTGCCAGTTTCTGCTGTACAACAAAGTGAATCAGCTGTATTTATACATATATCTCCATATCCCCTCCCTCCTGTGACTCCTTCCCACCCTATCTCAGCTCTCTAAGTCATCACCCATCATCGAGTTGATCTCCCTGTGTTATGCAGCAGCTTCCTACTAGCTATCTACTTCACATTTGGTCGTGTATATGCCAATGCTACTCTCTCACTTCATCTCAGCTTCCCCTTCGCACGTCCCCCACCCCACTGTGTCCTCAAGTCCGTGCTCTACATCTCCATCTTTATTCTTGCCCTGTCACTGGGTTCATCTGTAGCATTTTTTTAGATTCCATATATATGAGTTAGCATACAGTATTTGTTTTTCTCTTTCTGGCTTACTTCGCTCTGTATGACAGACTTTAGGTCCATCCACCTCAGTACACATAGCTCAGTTTCATTCCTTCTTATGGCTGAGTAATATTCCATTGTATATATGTGCCACATATTCTTTATCCATTCATCTGTTGATGGGCATTTACATTGCTTCCATGTCCTGGCTACTGTAAACAGTGCTGCAATGAACATTGTGGTACATGTTTCTTTTTGGATTATGGTTTTCTCAGGGTATATGCCCAGGAGTGGGAATGCTGGGTCATATGGCAGTTCCATTTTTAGTTTTTGAAGGAACCTCCATACTGTTTTCCATAGTTCTGACTTCATTTTTGAAGGAAATTTTAATGGATATAGAGTTCTCCATTGACTTTTTTTTTTCTTTGATCACTTTGAAAATGTCATACCATGGCCTTCTGTCACACACTATTTCTAGTGAGGAGTTAGCTATTAATCTTATTTTGGTTACCTTGTACATGGTAAGTCATTTTTATCTTGCTGTTTTCAAGATTTTTTCTCCTTGTCGTTAACTTTCAACAGTTTGAATATGATGTGTCTATATGTGGCTCTCCCTGAATTTATCCTATTTGGAATTCATTGATCTTTTTGTTTCTTCAAATATTTTTCTTATATTTTTCACTTTCTCCACTGGGACATTCATCATGTGTATGCTGGTACACTTAATGTTGTCCCACATGTCTCTGAGGCTCTGTTCATCTTTCTCTGTTCTTTCTTCATTCTATTCTTCAGATCCCATGAGCTCCATTAATCTATCCTCAAATTGACTAATGCTTTTATTCTACCAACTCAGATCTGCTGCTGAACCCCTTTAGTGAATTTTTCATTTCGGTTATTAGACTTTACAATTCCAGATTTCTATTTGGTTTTCTTTGTTGTAATTTCCATCTCTTAATTGATATTCACTATTTGATGAATTGCTGTAATCATATTTTTCTTTAATTATTTGTATATGGTTTCCATAAGTTCTTTGCACATACTTATAATAGCTACTTTTAAGTATCTGTCTGCTGAGTTGAATACTTGGGCCCCCTCAAAGACAATTTCCATTGACTGTTTTCTATCTTGTATTTCAGTCACGTTTTCCTGTTTCTTTCATGTCTCATATATATTTGTTGAAAAAAAGTATTTTTTAGATTAGGTATTGTAGCAACTCTGAATTCTAATACCCCCCAGAGGTGATTGTTATCGCTGTCTTTGTTCACTGTTTTGTTTGTTTGTTGATGCACCTGGAATAATTCTGGCTTATTTCCCCTGCAGCATATGGCCTCTAATGTTTCTGCTCAGCTTTTTTTTTTAATTTTTATTTTTTAAGCCTGCCTTCCTGAGGATTGTCCCTGGGTAAGCATAACTTAGTCATCAGCCAATAACTTGTCAGAGTTTTGCTTAAACACCTTTAATCAGTAAGGCTCATTGTCAATGGATTTGTGCGTGGCTTAGGGAATGCTTTCAAAATTCAAACAATTTACAAACAGCCTTTTGCAAAGCCTCACATTCATCCAAGGATGAGTATCTTACCAGCGCCCTCTCTGGTCTCGTTTAAGTAGGCACAGCTTTGCACATGTGCACAGCCTTCCAGACCACCAGAGATATCTAGGATTTTGGCAAGGATTCCTTTGATTGTCTAATTCTTGAATCTCCCTGGTACACCTCCACTTTGTTGATTTCTCCCCAACCAGTATCGTGACTTCCCAGCTAGCTACAATCTTGGCCTTCCTGACTGTTTACCACTGATACTGCCACTGTTTTTCGACAACACCCCCAGACACGAATTTTTCTATGCTATGCTCCAAACAAAGCCAGCTCCCTTGGGCCATACTGCCTTTCCTGCCTTCTCAGATAGAACTTCTTTGCCATGGAGCTGGAAGAGGCTAGTAACTCCAGGTTAAAACATCACAGACTTCCACTGTTCTTACCAGAATTCAATAGGTTTTCCTGAATAGATGCTTCTCAATGTGTATGTCTTTGGTCAATTTCCAGAGTATTTTCATGGTTGTTTAGACAACTTTGTTCAACCTTTCATTCAAGGAGCAAGCATCATAGAGGTAGATTAATCCAGTTTAATCCTAAGAGGACTGGTGTAAATAGAAACCCTAGGAATGTAGACAATATTACTTAGAGGCTCATAACATTTGAATATCTGAGACTATGTTTCCCAAAGTGTGGTCCCTGGACTAGTAGTATAATACACAGCTGTCCTGGCTTGTTAAAAATGCAGACTCCTTGCCTCAACCCCCAGATATTCTGATTCCATAGTCTGCATACTACAGTATGAGAACCAAAGACCTAACACATTAAGTCTTTGGAAGTCATGTCTTAAAGAGGAAATTTCTAAGACCGAAAATAAGTTGTATCAAAAATAGTTATTATTATTGCATCATGGAGGAGTCTGTTAACCACTCACTGATCAGAATCCCACATCTGGTAGCCTTTCTGGTCTTAATAAAAGCCCTCCTGGCCCCAAAGCAACCTGACGTGGAATTTTCGAAAAGGTTTTTAAAGAGGCAGATTTTATACTACATTGCGGGACAAGGAAACGGCGAGCTCCTGTTATGAGGAGAGCAACACTGCTAGAGAGGACAGACTCTGACAGAGCATTGCAGGAAGAAAGGAGGAGGGGATATAAGGCTATTGGATATGCAGTTTGCACTTGATAATAACTGGAGAAAGGAGGAGGAGAGGAAGCAGCAGGAAAAGCAAGACCAGAAGGGAAACACACAGTTACTGATTATAAATTATATTCCAAAATTAAAGTAGTAATAATATACCCGATGTGTACAACCCTTCCCAATTTTCAAAATTCTTTCATTTCTATTTTTTGTTTCTTCTCAAACATCCTGTGAGTTAGCCATGACAAGAATTCTTATCCCCAGTCTCTTACACTACCTCACAATTTCGTTGTCGGTTCTCTATATATATTTATGGAGCCAGACTTTCTGGGTTTAAATCTCTCCTCTGCCACTTACTAGCTGTGTGGCCTTGGGCAGGTTACTTAGCTTCTCTGTGCCTTAGTTTCTTTACCTGAAAAAATGATATGATAGTAGTATGTACTATATAAGGGTTCTCCAAGTATGAAATGACTTAATATTTTTAAAGTGTTTGGAAGAGGGCCTGGCACCTAGCATCTACTATATATGTTTGTTAAACACATAAATTGCCAGCTGGAAACTTATTAGTTCTGTGACCTTAGGCATCATTGTCTTCATCTAGAATATACAGATGACAGTACCTGCAAAATTGTGATTAAATTTACTCTTATACATTCATGGTGGGAGTTCTAGCCTTTGGGAAAAAAGATTTGTCTGTATGTATAAAAACCTTTAATTTTTAAAACTGAACAACTAAAATTAAATACACTTCTACAGCTCTAGAAGTAATCCAAAATACAGCGGTAGAGGGGTATTTTTCCCATGATTAAAGTCATAGTGAAAGAATTTATAACAACAGAAAGAGGGAAGCAACAATAGAAGAACTGGTAAATTATTGTACATTCACTCGATAGAATATTTTGCAACCATTAAAAATGATAGTAATAAAGTGTTATTATTTTAAAAAACATAGTGCTATTATAACATGGAAAAATACTTATGCTATAGCCACATAATAAGTTATATGCATAGTGTTATTCTAATTATGTTAGAAAATGATATTCCTGTTTTTTAAAAAATTACCAAAATTGTAAAAGTGATTGTTTGAGACGATCAAACTAAATTTTCTTCTTTTCTAATTTCGATTAGGTTTAAATCATACTAATCTCTGTCCTGTCTACATAACAGGCTTAATGTGGGGATTGAATGAGACACTGACATATATGAAAGTGCTTTGTAAACTCTCACATGACGATCTTGTGTAAGGGGTTATTATTTCATAGAGAGTAATGTGCAATCTGAACAGATCCACATCTGCACTAAAAGGCACTTCTGGGCAGTGCTTCCCACATTTTCACATCAGGACACACATAGAAAATGAAAATGTTCGTCAGCATATTGAGGAAAATGGACCAGGCTGCTTGCAGCCAGAGTAAGTGGTCCAGCTTCTGACCACTCCAGGCCTTGCCCCATCTGAGGGTGAGAGGACCAGCATCTCTGCATACCAAATGGAAACCTCTGCTCTATTGGCCTTACACTTTAAGAGAGGCCAAGAAATGTAGAGTCCAAAGACCCAACACTTTGTGACCTTGGACATTTCACTTCACCTCTCATTTACAAATAGAGCTAGCAATGTTCCTTTCCTTCCCAGCCTCAGAGGCTAAAGTGAATATCAAGGCACATGATGGACGTGAAAGTGCTCTGTTTGGAAATAAAAAAGATGAGGACATGTGATGGACACTATTATTCTTTCACATTTAAACCCCAGGGAGGGGGACTTCCCTGGTGATCCAGTGGCTAAGACCCCACACTCCCAACACAGGGGGCCCGGGTTCGATTCCTGGTCAGGGAACTAGAAGCCACAGGCACAACTATGAGCCCTCATGCTGCAACTAAAAAATCCCACATGCCACAACTGAAGATCCCTCGTGCGGCAACTAAGACCTAGGGCAGGTAAATAAATAAATAAATAAATAAATATTTTTTTAAAAAAGAAATAAAATAAACCCTAGGGAGGGACTTCAACACTAGGGGGACTAGAAGCCAGTGTATTTTTAAATGATACACAAACACTGCTCATTTATTCTGCGAGTGCTCCCTGTTTGCAAAACACTGTGATATGTGCTGAGAATCAAAATTTCCCATTATCCTAAGAAAAAAACTGATTTATTCTTTGGTCATAGCAATGAGTAACCCTTAGAGCCAGTTTTAAACCCATTTCTTTTGTCAGTGACATTAGATGCTAATAGTCATGCTTCTGAAAGCCAGCCCATGGTAAACCCATGCCTGGGAAAGTCGGCCAGTCCACAGCAGATACACTCCAGTCATTATGTCGCCACAGTTAAAGATGGTAAATTCCTAAGCACTTCTGCTTCTAAAGTTCACCAATCCCTGAATTCCGTGCTTTCCAAAACCCTATATAAGGTAAACTCTCTGCTTTTCTTAGAGCATCTACACCTTACAAGTGAAGCTCTCCCTTACTTAAGCAAGCAATAAACTTAGCTTTTGGTTTCAGCCATTGAGTAGTAGCTTTCAACAGTACTAAAAAGTACTAAAAGATGTTGTATAAATGAGCCGAAGATGGTCTCTATATATTAGCCCTATGATGTTGACTTCTTTATAGCAGGCTGGGATCTGTTGGTTCAAAAGCCAATAGCTGAGGGGGAGGGGGGATAAATTAGGAGTTTGGGATTAACACATACACACTACTATATATAAAACAGACAAACAACAAGGACCTGTATAGCACAGGGAGCTATACTCAATATTCTGTAATAACCTATAAGGGAAAAAAAATCTGAAAAAAAATGTGAGTGTGTGTGTGTGTGTATAACTGAATCACTTTGCTATACACAATATTGTAAATCAAGTATACTTCAATTTAAAAAGAGCCAATAGGCAACAAACTCAAATTTTTGCACATCCAACTGTTTCAAATATAGCCCAAATAGGCAGATATTTGGCCATTTAGAGCCTACCTGCTTTGCACACCTTGCAAAACCACACCTAACATCTGCTAGCCACTGGTGAGATACACCCTATGGCTATAAAAGACCACAGGCCACTGCAGCCCTTCAGAGCTCTCTGACCCAGGGGCTTCCCATCCTGCTGCTGAGTAACATCACCTAGAAACTCCCTCTCCAATTCCCCTCTTCCTTGGAAGTTCCTTGCCCTCCTGCCTTTCTGGGTGGTGGCCCCAGTACCATAGCCTAAGAAAGGTCTCATGGTGTGAGGGACACCCCCCCACCTCCACCAGGCAAACCTGTCAAATTGGCACCCAAATCAATCTTATTGTGTATTACTGCCACCTTGTGGTCAATTTTTTTTTTCCTTAATCGGCCCAGACACGTCCTCAAGCTCACTACAAGGAGGAATTTGGCTGGCTTGGCTTTCTGCCCTCCAGGAGTCCTCAGGTTGATGGGGCAGTTATGACAAATCCATTCAGATCAGTGGCCAGTTGGTGGGCAGAAACTATTAGTGATCAGATTTGGGAGGGGGGAACAGGTCACCAAGGGCAGGAGTGGGTCAGGACTAGCTTCCTGGAAGAGGTGGAAATAGAATTGGGTAGTGAGTTACTAGGCAGAGAAAAGCGTCTAGAAACCAAAAGATGAAACCAAGAGAAAACAGGTCAAACCACTTATCACTGGGGTGATGTTTTCAAATTCTAAACCTTTTTGAAAGACATATTAGAACTAGATTCTCTGACACAGGTCAAAGACTGAAAGCTAGTTTCTACCAAGTGGATCTGTATCTAAGGTAGTGTCTCAAAGGTCATTTCCCCTCCAATGGTCACCAAAGTAAAAACGCTGCATTTGAAAATGATCACAGGCTAAATAATGTGTGGATCACAATACAGAACAGCTTCATGATCCACCTGTCTTCCTGGGTCTAAGTAACCCCAGAGAGAAATAACCTTTATAAACACAGAGGAAAGATTACATCCCACCATGGCTCCTCAAACACAAAAGAAATGCTCATAAATATTCTTCAATTTCACTGGTAACAGCAGTTGCTCACAGGAAAATAAAACCATCCTTCCCCTGCTGTCCCCATTCTTCCAAAGGCATCGCACTGACCTGATCAGGTTATCCTCCTTGAAACAAAGTAACTTTTAATAAAGTGGGTCGCTGGCAGGGAGAACCTGATATGATCACATACCTGTTATAATAGGATTTAATTCTGCCTCAGATGTGCTAGTTTTAATAAAAAAGGATTGAGCAAATCGAAAATAAATTACATTGAGAGGTCAGGCTTATTGCTTGTACAGTTATGTTAACTCCCCCACCGACACTTTTAGAGACTGTATTTATGAGACCTTTTGATTTGGGAAAGAGAGGTATAAAATACATCTACAATTTCTGCATTATTTGCAGCAGTATTTCATTTTCAAGTGTCAATTCCAAGCACTTAAGTATGGCATTCTTTAACAGGAGTAAATCTAAAAAGTATGAGTTGTTTACAGAATGCTATTATTCAATATGTTAACAAAACAAGCTTTCCTATACAGTGGAAAGTTAGAAAAATCCTTCCAGAGTTTATGCAGCATGCTAATCCACTGGAGTGCATGTGGAACATTTATTAAGAATGTGTTGGCTCCTAATTTGAATGAATATATTTCTTTGACATAGCATCTCCTTTGCCAGAGGGAAGCCTGCTTGATTTACTAGCTAGGGATGATGGACCAATGATCCACCCAAGATTATTTTCCTGATTTTTCTAATGCGACAGTCAAGTAGATATAGGGAGTTTGTTTCTTGGCTCAGCTTCGATTTAGCTAGAAGAGTTTCCATATGCAATTCCAAATGTCCTCCCCTGTTTCTAGGTTGGTTTCATGATCGATCCATCAAACATAACAGAATGTTGAAGGGGACTTCTATTGCCCCTAAATTGGTGACGGTGGTCCAAAACTGAAGATAAGTAATAAATAATAATAACAAACTTACATGACATTTATTATGTACCAGGCACTGTACTAAGCAGTTTACAAACCTTAATCCAGTTGGCCCTCACAATAACCCTATGGTGTACACATTATCTTATTATTATCCCCATTTTAGAGATGTGGAAACTGAGGCACAGAAAATGTAAGTGAACTGCCGAGGGACACACAGTTTTTAAGTAGAAAATTCCGGATTTGAACTCATACGCTCTAGCTCCAGACTTGAAATGTCTTGTAGCCTAGATTCTCTCATAGTCTAAGGAGAGCCACCAACAAATGAGACCAGATATTTTACCCTGCGCTTACTGGACATACTATCATCTACTATCCTCTACCACCCTCCAACCTCCAGTCTACTCCCCTGAGGCCTGGTGGAAAAGAAGAAAAGGTTTTTCTCTTCCACCACCAAAGGCCAAGTGAAGTAGCAGATGGACCCCAAGAGAAGCTTTCATAGATGTGAGGAGAGCCTTTAAGAAGAGGAGACTGGTATCTTTAGACTGGTACCATCCAGCAGGATGCTTGAAGAGCGGTAGACCCGGCATACTTACTCTCATACGTTCAGGTGCCACAGGGTGAGAATCCTTAACAGAGTGTGATATAGATTCTTTCAAGGCAGAGGATGTGTATGATTATTGAGGCTGGCCCTGCTCCTCACCTGGAGATTTCTGAAGGCAGGTGACGTGCTGGAATAGTTCATCCCAGTAGGGCACAAAAGGATTGTAATGTAATGTAACTTGGAGGAGAACAGGATGATACTCCCACCCCCAGATCCCTGCTGCCCTTGAAAGTCACAGAAAAGGACCACAGCAGTTGTGTGACTCCACATGAGAGAGTGTGGAGTAGAAGAGCAGAAGCTCCAGCACCACCCAGACAGCTTCAGGGCCAAAAGTCAGGGCGACCCATCTAGTGAAGAGGTTGGGCACATGGACTTCTGGGAATGACTGCAAGAGACCAGCTGCCCCTCTCTGAGCGAGTTCTCAGTCACAGAGGACGCGTCAATGGAGCTAGTCACCACTCCCACGAAAGCCACATATGCTACCTGTGTTCACAGATGGTAGCCCAGCAGCAGAAGCTACCGGCAAGAGCGAGAAGCAAATCTAACCAGGGTGAGGCCAGGGGCATCTCCCTACCCCAACAGACAGCTAGAGTAGAGAGCAAAAGCAAAGGAGCCAAAGGACAAGCAGGAGGGGGAAGAAGAATGGGGGCGAATACCACGCCCCTGCATCTACTGCTAGTTGTCCTATCCACCCATCTAGACAGAAACGGGCCAAGGCGCAATCTCTGTATCAGATATGAGATTGGAATTTTTAAAAGACTAAGTTTTACTCACTGACAAGGACCAGAAGATTATGAATTTAAAAAGGGAACTCAACAAATCAAGGTCAGAATCAATGTTCAGAAAACATGAAACATTTACACGTTAATACCCTACTAACTTAATATGCCTCAGTCAACCAGTTACGTCAGAATTCCATGAGGGGGGGATGTGCTGGGGAGCAGGTACCTCTTTAGCAGGCTACTGTAGGAGTGCGGAAATGACTCTCTGGGCCCTTCACTTGAAAGATTACAGGTCTAAATAAACCTTCTGACCTGTCATGGTTCATTTTCAGGCTGCTGTTCCTGGATTTATGAGCAACAGGGGTTGTCTAGACCACCAGCCTAGGGGAGGATACAGTCGCACACAAAGAAACAGGAACAAAAATCATCCTTCTCTGGCTCAGTTCCCACTTGCAGAACTGGAGGAACTCTAGCCCCATCCCTTATGTCTTTCTCCTGGCTCAAGTTAGCTATGACAAAGAATAGAAGAGGAAGGATTCTTGGGGTGTGTTGCAACTTCTGCCTTAGGCCATATTTCCACATAGTTCCTGGAGACCAGGTCCTGACCACTCTTTCCGGGGCCTACCACATGGTCGCTGCCCAAAGAGTCTACTGCCATTTGCTGTTTCAGAGCTCCATCTCCATGATACTGCTAGTGTCATCATCTGCATCGGCACTCTTAACCTCATACAGAACTACTACACCAAAATGCGCTGCTACATTCCAGATACTAGATGGGAAACCTCTCTCCCTCAGACTCTGACGTCTGCCCCAAAGGAATGTGCCCGCAGCCTATGTGAGTGTCAGACCATCACAATGCCCTTGATAATCCCTCTCTCCACACCACAGCACTCTCCCCACACTAAGCTGGTGGACCCTACCTCTCTCTGTTACTGAGGTGAGCTCCTAATAATATTAGATGTGTATTTTGCAAGTGCTCTGTGGTCATACACTGTGATAATTGTATTATCACACTCAATCCTCAAAACCACTGTTAGACAATCCCTGGTTGGGATTAGCTTTGCCTGGAAAAAAAAAATAGAAACAAAAAGGAAGTAATAATGGCTTCATTAATGGATGGTGCTTCATTTTCTCCCATGTTCAGGTAGGACTGGTATGATACCCCACTGTGTCAGACGCCCAGATTTCTATTCCACTGCTCCATCTTGTGTGCTGCTTCCGTTCCCATTGTCATTTCACAGTCCTGGTTGTCTGCTAGTGCTTTAGTCATGATGATCCCATTCCATCCAACAGAAAGTGGAAAAGGAATGGGAAGGGTTTGCCCCTTCTCTTTAAGGACACTTCCTGTAAGTTGCACACTGCTTACAATTCATTGGCTAGAACTTAGTCACATGTTCACACCTAACTACTAGAGCAGCTGGGAAATGTAGTCCTCATTCTTGATGACTATGTGACCAGCTAAAGAACTGGGGTTCTACTGTTGATGATGAAAGGGGACTACATTTGGGGGACAATTAACAATCTCTACCACAGGTAGGTACAAGGCTCCCACATATGACAGTGCATTTTGTGGATTTAGAAAAGCTGAAAGATGCAAGATGAAATTTAGCCACTGTCCACTTACGAAACTAGTGTTGCCATAGCTCAAGGTTCAGTGAGCCCAGAAGGAGTGCCTTTTGTATTAGGTTAAACCAGATGAAACTATCATTTTCGTACATCAAAAATGATGGAATATCAGCAATTTAATATGGTTCAATCTTGTAATATGACCATACCACTGCTCTGCCTAGTGGGGGGGGAGGGAGCCCTTATTCCCCAATGCCTAATGGCTAAATGTTTAACAACCAGCTCTCTAGTGCAAAAAGCCCTTATTTGTAGTATTTGCTGATTTCCATGATTTAAATATACTCCCACCATGACCAATCTCAAACCTCCAACTTGACATCACTGAACAGAGCTGGGAATATATATGCAATAATACAAAATTACATAGGATTTCCACATACAAATATAAGCATATAATCTCAAGAGCATATAGAATTGTAGTAAAACAATTAGGAAGTGATGAGTTCTGCATTCATTTTTCAATATGGTTTTTAATTATAAATCTATATAATTTAATTTTTAACAATGGCTATGTTTAGCGGTTTCCTAGGTGGCACAGTGGTTGAGAATCCACCTGCCAACGCAGGGGACATGGGTTCGATCCCTGCTCCAGGAAGATCCCACGTGCCACGGAGCAACTAAGCCTGTGCACCACAACTATTGAGCCTGCGCTCTAGAGCCCGTGAGCCACAACTATTGAGCCCATGTGCTGCAACTACTGAAGCCCATGCGCCTAGAGCCTGTGCTGCGCAACAAGAGAAGCCACAGCAATGAGGACCCCACGCACCACAACGAAGAGTAGCCCCCACTCACCACAACTAAAAAGAAAGCCCGCGCACAGCAAAAAAGAGCCAACACAGCCAATAAAATTTAAAAAAAAGAAAAAGAAAAAAACAATGGCTATGTTTAAAAATTGGCTTGCAAAATTTCCTGAAAAGTTAACAACTGGCTCTTGTGAGCCAGAATGAGCTGCCTCTAGCACACCCTTGGCTAAAGGTCATAGTCCAATCATCCAGTCATTTGACCCACCCAGCAAATTCCCTGCTTCCTTCTGTAAACCAATACCAGCCACCCACCCCTCCAGCCTTCCAGATGTATATGAATTAACTGAATATTATTGCTGAATATTATACCCTGAGATCTATGTCCATATATCAGCACTTCTTTAACCTCTTCTGTTTATCTTATCAGCCTATGCTACCCCTTGGGGTAATAAAATCTATATATACTCTCTCTACTGGGTCAAGTCTACATTTCCTTAGTTTATTTACTCTAAAGTAATCTTGTTAGTCCTCTAGCTTCAGAAGGGGCCCCCTACTGATCTTTCTAGGATCCAACAGCTCCATTTTCTCCTCCCCATTCCCCCTACCCCCACCTTCCTGGTAACAAAAATCTCTGTCCTGTCATCCATTGCTTCTCTACGTAGAAGAAGCCTAATATTTTGTCCTTGTGGTCAAATTTATCCACCCACCCATCCATCTAGAAAACTTACTCCCATATTCTCCTTGGCTAGTCTCACCACCTCATCATGGGATACAGATTAAACTTAAAAGTCCATATAAGTTCCTTCAACAGTCCATATAAATCTCTTTCCAGGGACTTCAAATATTGTCACTCCCTACCTCACATTTCACATTTCAGCAACACTGAAAAGCCTGGAGTTGTTTACACTTTCCCAGGTGTTTCTTGCCTTGTGCTGCTGGTCCTCTCTGCCTGAAATACCTCCTACCCTTCTCCCCACCCCACACAATCATGTTCACCTGTTAAATGCTTGGTCATCTCTCTACACCTCCTCCATGAAGCCTTCCCTGATACCTCAAGACAGAATTCATTCATTTTTGCACTGCACAGCTTCTCTATCCTGTACATACTTCTACTGTGTGACACAGAGGGTTGCCAGATTTAACAAATAAAAATACAGGACACCCAGTTAAATTTGAATTTCACGTGAATAATGAATAATTTTTAGTATAAATATGTCTCGTGATATTTGGGATAATTTTATGTTAAGAATTATTTATTGTTTATCTCAGATTCAAGCTTAACTGGGCATCCTATATTCTCTGTAGCGATTCCAGTGACACCACACTAGTGCTCCTCTCTGGCAGCCTGTCTATGAGTTTCTTGAGGGCAAGGATTTGGGCTTGTTCATCTAAATATCCTCAGAACCATTCAGTCCTTAGCACGTGGTAAGAGCTTACTAAATGTAACTACATTTGGAACTACATTTGGATACTGCTTTATAGCATTTGAACTAGTTTATGTACATCATTTTATGGAGCCTCACAAAAATCCAATAAGGTTTTAAAAAGAGATATTATTATCTTCATTATAGCAATGATAAGACCAAAGGTCAGAGAAGAGTGACTTACCCAAGACCATGCAGTGAAACCACGACACAAGCAGAACTGAGACCAGGTCCTCCTGAGTCCCTAGTTCTTTCCACTAAACCACACTGATGTTTTTCTGTATGTGGCCATGGATTTTATGCAGCTTTGCAATTTTCAGAACTATCTCTAAGCTTTAAATAAATGATTATACCTGTTTTGGTTTTAAATTACATTGTGCCTCCATTGGTATAGCAGTGACTTTAATATAGTTTGAGATGCTTGAAATTGAGCCTAGTGAATTTTTAATTAGGTATCAATCAAATCGAGAGACTCGTTATAAAGCATCATTTTCCAGTAAAGTCAGCAACATGGTAAATGATTTTATTGGTAAACCATGAGCTTTCTTTACATATTTATTATTATTATGTCAATACAGGTTTCCTCTATCTGCGTATGTATAGCAGTTGACAATATCAGCCACATTATTAGTTCGGTTTCCTCTGCTTGGCTAGCTTTTCAGTTGTGGTGAGTGAAGTCTGCATTCCCTGTCTCAGCACTTTTGAAGAAGTGGCAGTTACAGTAAAACTTTTATTAACTTGCACACAAGTAATGGGCCCTCTGTTAATTGAAAAATTTCTGCACTTAGCTCTTATGAAAAAGAAAGAAGCAATTATGTGAGGATGGACTGACAAACATTTTTTTCCCCAGAAATGACTGACACTAGTTTATTCAGTCCAATTTCCTGTACTATCTATTTCCATCTAGAGGTCCAGATAGTAATGGACAATCAGTACCTTGACCCTTATGAGAGGCCCAGCTCTCTAGGTGCCGTAGGGTTCAAAAGAGGCAGCAAGAAACTAATGTTTATTAAATGACTACCATGAGCATCTCTGGAAAGATTCTCAAGAAACTGGTGACTGCGGTTGTCTCCTGGGAGGGAAAGTGAGTGATGGGGGGAAAGCGGTAACAAGGAGGATTCTTTTTCACTGCAGTCCCTTGTGTACCTTTTGAAACTGTGATCATGCACCTATATTACCTAACTGAAGAAATTAATTACACATTGTTTTAAAGGCCCACTGTTTTTTGCATGATCTAATAAATGCTCACAATGACCCTTTGAGATAAGAATTGTTATCTCTAGTTTTAGAGAGAGAAAACTAGAGCTCAGAGGAATTTAGGTCACTTGCTTCAGCTCACACTAGTTAAGTGAGGGAACCAGAATCTGAACAAAGATCTGCCTCACTCCAAAGCTGTGCTGACTATGCTGTTCCCCAAAGAAGATGAAAACTTGGTATTTATACTTAAAGACAATCTTGTTGGAGAACTAAGACATAAAACTCTGAAGAGCTAATTACTGCATTTCATTGATTCTAAGAAACACATTTTAAATGTTCTGAAATTATTAGGATGTGTCTTCCAATGGATGGCATGTTGTCGTATATTTGGTGGTGTTTTATTTTTCTCAGTGGTTCATTAGAGAACGGCATGTTTTTCCACCAATGGTATCTTGGAGTCAATGAAATACGATTCCAATAGAATGGAGAGAATCAAAAAGTCCAAATATGCAACACAAGCAGTAAGTGCTGTAGTTCTGAGGAAGGAGCATCCTCTTCTGTAAGAGTTGCTAGGAAAGGCTCTGTATTGATCCGAGCTAAGCCTCAGTGAGCGAGCAGTGTATCCGTTATCCATTGCCACAATAATGCTGTGCAATAAACACCCCAAAACTCAGCGGCTCAAAATGACAACCATTTACTATTTCTCTCAAGTCTACAACTTAGCTGGGCAGTTCTGACCACTGAGGCTGCATTTGCTCATATGTCTATATATGGTAGGCTCTTGGCTAGGGTCACTCAGGTGAGCTGGCTGTTGGCATATCTGGTTTGGCCTCTGCTTGAGTGAGGGGTGGTGTGGCTCTGCTCTGTGTGTTTCTCACATACCTCCAGGGATACAGCAAGGGAGCAAGAGCAGAGGTACAAGAGTGAGCGGCAGGAAATATTCGAGCATTTTCCAAGCCTCTCCTTGTACACGTTGGCTATCATCCTGTTGGGCAAAGCATGACATGGTTAAGCCCAGAGTCCAGAGATGGGGCGGAACACACTGCCTACAATGGGAGAAGGGAAGAATCAGGTCTGTCAATGCAATGTCCGTCACAGGTAGGCTTCAGATATGCAGGTTGAGGAAAGGAAGGCTTTGGTTGATGGCTAGGAAAGAGCAGAGGCAGCCAAATAGACTGCATGTGTGTGTTTGAGGGGGCAGTTACATAAGCCAGGACAGAAGCAGGTTAGGCTACAACTGTGAGTTCACTTAGGAACAGTGTTCACAATGACGACATAGAATCACTGTTTGAAATAAGGACAGAGCCAATATGGAGGGGAAGGGATAAATCAGGAGCTTGGGGTCAATACACATATACCGCTGTATATAAGACAGATAACCATCAAGGACCTACTGTATAGCACAGGGAACTCTACTCAATATTCCGTAATAACCTAAATGGGAAAAAGAATCTGAAAAAGAATGAATATATGTATATGTATAACTGAATCACTTTGCTGTAGCCCTGAAACTAACACAAATTGTAAATCAACCATAATCCAATAAATTTTTTAAATAATTTAAAAATTAAAAAATGGATAAAGCCAACAGTCCAATAAACTCAGCCTCCCCACCTCTGTACCCAGAAGCCCCCAAGGCTCACACATGGAACCCTAAGTCGCTACCAAATACAGTTGGAAAACTACTGCATGAAACTCTTGGTCCCAGCAGCAGGCCTCGCCTGTCTTTGTTCAGCTTCCTAGGACAAGCCTAATGAACTCGGCTTGGAGTGCGGGCACCCTGGCCCCAGGGAAGCCGTTCTTGAACTCAGCCATCTTGTGAAGCCGAGGTGCCTTCCTCACTAACCAGGGCACCATTCCTCACGTTTGACTCCCTCCAAGTCCAGAAAGAGGTCCCCATCTCATAGATGAACTTTAGAAAGGACACATGAACAACCTCCACTGGGATTCCAATTTGCACCCTAATAACGTTTGCAGACATTTCTTCCCTGTGATACTGGTGAATAATTAAACACCTTTGAGCTCTGAATCACACTTAGGATATCCACAGCACTGAGAATTTTTCTTTTGAAAACAAAAGGGAAATCAATTTCAGCCAATTCAGCTGTTGCCATTTTATGAAGTTAAGGTACTCAATGTAAATTAATGTTTTGAATGCATGCCTTTGATCAATAGGTGTAACTATTGATTGGAATCACACAAAGTCGAAAGAAAACCAATCATTCCTGACACTGTAGGCTTTATACCATGCAGATAAATCCCAAACACAACTGCACTGAGTTCAAAGCTTATATGCCCCCCTCCGAATGTGTACAAGTCAATTCTTAAAAGAATGCAAACATGTTCACTCTTTGCCTTCCTTCTTGCGCAAACTCCTCTAGATTTTTAATTAAAAGGCTCCATAGACCAGAGTAGCGGCAGTTGTTCCTGATTTGTCACTTGTCCAGAAAGTGACTAATATAGTTCCTTACGCTTAGTAATGATATCACTGCTAGGCAAAGCTAGCTTGATTTTATTATTATTGGAGAACCACTGCAGCCCCTGCCCCCAATCAAAAGGATTACTCCATAAACTTGTCATAGCATACAAAATTCTTATTATTTGTCATTGTCAGGGTACACGGACGCCTTTTCCCTCTTAAGCCCCAGGATCCATTCTGTCCCAGGCCAGTTTCCCAGGCTCTCATGAACAGTGTCTAACACCTACTGAATACCTACCAATGGGCCAGGCACTTAGCTAGTACATCACATGCATTACCTCACTGAATCTTTACAAAACTCTGTTAAATAGGTAACAGCACTCTAATTCCAAGATGCCAGTAATTTTAAGATTCACTTAATTTTTTTAATATTTATTTACTTGTTTGTCTGTGCCAGGTCTTAGTTGTGGCATGTGGGATCTTTGTTGCTGTGTGCGGGATCTTTTAGTTGCAGCATGAGGGATCTAGCTCCCTGACCATGGATCAAACCTGGGCTCCCTGCATTGGGAGCAAGGAGTCCTAACCACTGGACCACCAGGGAAGTCCCAAGATTCACTCTAATTTAATAAAGCCTATATGAATCCTATACACTGATTGTAAGATACATATCGAATACAGAGGTGTTACAATGTTAGAATCAGGAGAATAGGCAATATCCCCATTTACAGGTGAGAAAACTGAAGTCCAGAGGAGATAAATAACCAGTTCAAGGTCATAAAGCTAGTAAGCGGTGACCAGTGTTCAAATCCAGATCACTGGTTCCAGTGCCTATAGAAGCACGATCTCTTTACTTCCTTTGCCACAGATCTTAGATGCCTTGCTCCTCTCCTACCCAAATGTCACCTTCCATTCTCTTTCATGGAGTTCTGCTAACCCCTAGAGCCTGGCTGCTAGGGTGACACAAATACCTAGTTTCTTCCTTCCAGAAGACCTCAAACAACCAGAAACAAATGATCCATGCCAGGAAATAAAAATAGTATCACCTAGTAATAGAGGTGCAGGATCTGTGGTTTCAAGATGTAAGACCTAACACACGCAGCAGTCTCGCTATCCAGCACCAAAACCACTGAAATATGGAGGAATCCTTGAAAGACATGAAGCAGATGGGATGGTGTTAAAGAGAGAAACTATAGCACATCATAGGTAGTAAAACTCTGCTGTGATAGATGAGAGCAGTACAAAGGATGCTTCATTCCCTCAGGTAGTGGAAACAGGAAGAGCCCTCCCACCTTCTCCCTCCACAGGCCAGGTAGTAGCAACAATAGCAACAGTAGTGTCTGAGTCCAGGTGGGAGCCATAGGTATAGGAGCTTGAATCCAACAGACATCAATGCTTTAGGTATAAAATTATCAGACAAATTACAGGACACCCAGTTAAATTTGAATTTCAGATAAGCAATGAATTTTTTCCCCATAACTATGCCCCATAATATTGCACAGGACATACTTATAGTAAAAAAGAATATTGTTTGTCTGAAATTCTAACGTTATAAGACTTTAACATACAATATATGGGACATACTTATATTTTAAAAGACCATTGCTCAGCCAAGGCATGGATGCAAACTAAATGTGCATTGATAGATGAATGGATAAAGAAGATGTGGTGTGTACCTATGCAGTGGAATATTAGCCATAAAAAAGAATGAAATAATGTCCTTTGCAGTAACATGGATGGTCCTAAAGATTATCATACTAAGTGAAGTAAGTTAGAAAGAAAAAGACAAATACCATATGATATCACCTTTATGTGGAATCTAAAATATGACACAAATGAACTTATCGATGAAACAGAAATAGACCCATAGACATAGAAAATGAACTTATGGTTACCAAAGGGGAACAGGGGGAGGAATAAATTAGGAGTTTGGGATTAACAGATACACACTACTATACATAAAATAAACAACAAGGTCCTACCGTATAGCACAGGGAACTATACTCAATATCTTGTAATAACCTATAATGGAAAAGAATCTGAAAAAGTGTAGATATATGCATAACTGAATCACTTTGCTGTACAGCTGAAACTAACACAACATTGTAAATCAACCACACTTCAATTTAAAAAAAGGACACTGCTGACGTGAGATTTAACTGGGAATTCTTTTGTTTGCTCCATGTGGCAACCCTGAGAGTAACAGAGAGCACACATAGCCAGCAAAATAGCTAACCATGTCCTCCAGTCAGCAAGATCTACTCTCCTCTAAAACAGTCACAACAGACAGTAGCAACTTCCATCTAGTCCCTCCAATCAGATTGTACAAACAGAGGCAAGAACTGTCAAACATTTAAGGAAAACTCATACCATTAAAGAAAAACAACAAACTCAATAAGTGAAAGAATTTAAGTCAGAGGAACCAAAATTAATAGGAAAATCACAATAAGACCTTCACAAAAATTTGATTTGTTTCCTCAGAGAGATATAGAAGAATATTACATCCAGAAAACAGGAGTAAATGGTTTTGAATAAGTACTGAAGATTATGTTTAAAGCTAAGTTAGAACTCTTGAAAATTAAAACGTAACTATTAAAATAAATAGCTCAACAGATGGGCTAAATAGCATGTTAGACTTACATGAAAAGCAAATAATCTGCAAAATTGAACTGAGAAATTATCCAGTAGAACCCAAAGAGTTAAGAAGATAGAAAGTACAAAAGTACAAAGATATAGAAGACAGACTCAGAAGTTTTGATCAGTCTAATAGAAGTTCCAAAAGAACAGAACTGGCAAAATGGAGAAGAAGCAATGTTTGAATAAATAATAGCCAAAATTTTCCCAGAATTGAAGAATGATAATGAATCTTTGATTAAAAAGTCCCAACAAGTGCCAAGCAGCATAAATTAACACACATTCTCTCTCTCTCTCACACACACACACACACACCCTTAGACATGTACTACAATTTCAGAAACCAGGGATAAAGTGGTAAAAGCTACCAATGAGTAGAAAGAGAAGTCAGATTACCAGAAAGGAATGAGAATCAAGTTGATATCAGACTTCCATCTGCAACACGGGATGCGAGAAAACAAGGAGCACTTCATATTGCTAAGGGGAAATAATTCTGCACCTAGAACATTATCAAGAAGAGGGGTAAAATAAAGATATTTTCAGCCACACAAAGACTCAGAAATGTTACCTACCACAAACCCACACCGAAAGAATTACTGGTGGATATATTATAGAAAGAAAAAAATTGAATCCAAGAGGAAGTAGTGAGATTCAAATCCAAAATGATCAACGTGAGAACTGGAGATGGAGAGAAGAGGGTAGTAGAAACACACTAAGGTTATTTATCTTCTCAGGAAGAGGAATTAGATACTTACTAACTCCAGTGTTAGAAAAAATATAACTTTATGTGTCTGTCAAAAATTTAAGGATGATTAATAAAACATAGAAATAAAAGGTATAATTTTCCAACTTGAAAGAGGGGGGAATAAAAATATCAATCTATTCAACAGAAAGCAGAAAGGAAAAAAATAAGAGAGTGAAAGCATGATAGGTTTATAACAGGAAATAAGAAAGCAGGAATAACCCTATATACATCAGTGATCACAGTAAATGTGAATGAATTAAACTTATATATTAAAAGACAGTAAAAGAAAAAAAAAAGACAGTAAAAATGACCCAACTAGATGTTATGTGCAAGAAAGACACTTAAAATGACTCATGCACTGAAAATAAAGAGCTAGAAAAAGATAACACCAGACAAATGATAACAAAAGGAAAACTGATGTTGCAATATTAAGAGCAGACAAAATATAAATTCAAGGTAAAAATAATTCAGAATCAAAGAGAGAAACATCATTTTGATAAAAAGAACACTTCACCAAAAAGATATAACAGTTATGAACCTTTCTACACTTATGAACAGAGGACGAAAATGTAGACACATAAACTGATAAATGTACAAGAAATCATGCTTTATATAAGTCACATCACAATAGGAGTATTTAACACATTTCTCTAAGAAATTGAGAGATCAAGTAGACAAAAAGTAAGAATAAAGAAAAATTGGAATTTTACTCAGTGATAAAAAAAAATGAAATCCTGCTATTTGCAGCAACATGGGTGGACCTAGAGGATATTATGCTAAGTGAAGTAAGTCAGACAGAGAAAGATAAATACTGTATTATCTCACTTACATGTGGAATCTAAAAAACACAAACGAACAAACAACAAAACAGAAATGGACTCATAGATACAGAGAACAAACTGGTGGTTGCCAGAGGGAAGGGTGGTACAGGGCTGAGTGAAATAGTTGGGGATTAAGAGGTACAAATTTCCAGTTATAAATAAATAAGTTACGAGGATATAATGGACAGCATAGAGAATACAGTCAATAACTTTGTATAGTGACAGGTGGTAGTTAGACTTGTGATCATTCTGTAATGTATAAAAATAGCAAATCACTACACTGTACACCTAAAACTAATATAATATTCTAAGTCAACTAAACTTCAATTTAAAAAAGAAAAAATTCATTTGGGGAAACAAAGAAAAATTGAATAACAATATATGGAACTTCATACTCAACAAATAGAGAATATATCTTCTTTTTAAACATACATAAATATTCACCAAAAAATGACCATTCATTAGACCATAAGGAAATATCAAATTCCAAAAACATAATGTCCTGTAGGCCATGTTCATTGTTCTCGATGCAATAAAATTGGAAGTCAACTACAAAAAGATAGTTCCTTAAAATCTTTATACCTGGAAATTATTAAAGAACACAATTCTAAATAACTCTTAGACTAAACTAGAAGTTAAATGGGAATTATATTTAGAACAGAACTAATCTCGAAACATTAGGAATTGGTGCTCAACTTCATTAATCATCATGGAAACACAAATTATAACAACCACCATTACACAGTCACCAGAAAAAAAGACAGAAAAAAACCAAGAGAGGTATGCAGAGCAAATGAAAATCTCATACACTGCTAAAAGGAGTGTAAATATTTAGGAAAACTGGGATGAAACAGCTGAACACATATATACCCTATGATCCAGCAATTCCACTCCTATATACTCAACACAAATGCATACATATGTGTATTTAAATATATGTACAAGAAGGTTCAAACCAGAATTATTTGTTATTGCTAAAAACTGGATGGAAAAAATACAAATATCATCAACAACAGAGTAGATAAATAAATAAACTGTAGTATATTTACACAATGAAATACTAAGCAGCAAGGATAATGAACCATTCCTCACATCGATGACTCTTACAGATATAATGTTAAGTGAAAAAAAATTAGGTTCAAACAAGTATATACTGTATCATTCCATTCACATAAAGTTCAAAAACAGACAACACTAATCTATACAGCGGTATAAATTAGGAGAGAGGTTACTCTTGGAGGTGAGTGGTTGGTGATGACTGGAAGGGGCACAAGAGGGGGCTCCTGAGATGCTGGTCATGCCATGTTCTGTTTCTTTACCAGGGTGCTGGTTACCCAGGTGTGTTCAGTTTGTGAAAATTAAGTGAGATGTTCACTTTTGATTTGTACTCTCTGCTATATGTATATTTCAATAAAAATTACCAAAAAAACTTAGATATGTGGCCAAATAGTACTCAAAAATAAATTTAGTTCTTAAATACATGTATTAGAAATAAAGGTTGAAAATAAATGAACTAAGCTTTCGATTCAAGAAGGTAGAAAGAAAACAATAAAATAAATCCAATGAAGGTAAAATGAAAAAATTATATATGTAGATAAAAATATACATTGGTAAAATGTAAAATAAAATTCAAAAAACTAGATAATAAAAAAATCCAAAAGAGAGTAACCTGAAATAATTAATAATGTAAACAAATATGGATGATGTTTTAAATATATTTAAATTTTTTATTTAAATATTATTATTAAAAATAATATATATATATTCTTTTTCAAATTCTTTTTCATTATAGGATATTACAAGATGTTGAATATAGTTCCTTGTGCTATACAGTAGGTCCTTGTTGTTTATTTTATATATAGTAGTGTGTATCTGTTAATCCCATACTCCTAATTTATCCCCCGCTTTCCCCTTTGGTAACCATAAGTTTGTTTGCTATGTCTGCCAGTCTGTTTCTGTTTTGTAAATAAGTTCTTTTGTATCATTTTTTTAGATTCCACATATAAGTGATATAATATGATATCTGTCATTCTCTGTCTGAGTTACTTCACCTAATATGATAATCTCTAGGTCCATCCATGTTGCTGCAAATGACATTATTTCATTCTTTTTTATGGCTGAGTAATATTCCATTGTGTATATATATGTACATATATACATATATATATATACCACATCTTGTATCATATTGTAAATCAACTCTAATTCAATTTTTTAAAAAAGAATATTTCAAGACTGCCACATTGTTTGACTTCAAGGGCTCCATTTATATAATTTCTTCATAGTCTTGTGTAAATGGTACCCCCTGGAGTTGTGCAGTGGACACTCTGCAAGACTTTACTGCCTTGATTTTAAATAAAATGCACACTGTTATTTTAACAAATTCTAAAAATTTAAAAGTAACATAAACAAAAAATTGGCAAATATGACCTTTTTTTTAAACAGAGAAAGCAAAATAAGCAATATCAGGAACACAAAAAGAGTGTGACTAGAGATAAATTGGGGACTAAAAGTTACAAGAGAATACATACTATGCACAACCTAGTACCAATTAATTTGAAACCTTAAAAAATAGACATATTCAACGAAAATACAAATTACCAAAATCGGCCCAAGAATAAACAGAGAATCTTGAGTAGACCCAAAACCATTCAGGAAATTTTAATAGTATCCAAAATTTTCTAATCCCCCCCCCAAAAAAAAGTCCCAGTGGTTTTACTGACACATTCTATCAAACCTTCAAGAAAGCAATATTTAAATGTAATGAATAGAAAAAGTTCTGGAACTATACAACCAAACAGATAATAGTGGTTACTTCTGGAAAAACGAGGTGGAAATTATGATCAACAAAGAGATAATAAATAATATTTTCATTTTTAAGAAGAATATACTCATGTATTTCTTGTATAATTTATAACGCCTGTAAAAATTGCCCTACAATTGAAATACAAAAAAAGTCTTGATCTGTACCTAAATTGAAGACCTAAATAAAATGGACAATTTCCTATATAAATTGTCAATATTGACTCAAAATCTACCACTTCCCAGCTGTGTGATCTCTGGGAAGTTATTTAACATCTCTGACATTCAATTTCTCTGTAAATGGTGAGTAATAACAGTACCTTCCTTACAAGTGTTACAAAAATTAAAACTGAGTTAGACAAGTGCTGAGCACAGTGCCTGGCACATACTAAGTGTTCAACAATTGTTAGTTATTACCGTTACTATTTACTGAAAAAATAATAATATTAAGGTATTACAGAGGCCACAGAACCTTACAGCAACCTCACAGTCACCATCTCTAGTGTGTAATTCCTGTCTCCCTTCTGAATCAGTGGTGATGATTGGGAGCCCTCTTGGGATTCTGTCTCCTACTGTCATTCCTGACTGTGGGCCTCACTCTCCCTCCCCACCCACAACTCTGACCCACTTTAGGGAAAGTCACGTGGACTTTCCTTTCGTGCTTCTTTCCTTTTTCAAAATTATTGTGGCAAAATATACATAACAGAAAATTTGCCATTGGAATCATTTTTAGGTGTACAGATCAGTGGCATTAAGTACATTCACACTGTTGTTCAACCATCACCACCATCCAATTCCAGAATTTTTTCATCACACCAAGCAAACGCGGCACCCGTTAAACAATAATTCCCCATTGTATATTCTTTTTCCTGGAATTCCCTCTTCTCTGCCTAAAGATACTAAGCCTTTGTTTCCAAGGACACTTAGCATCTCTGAAGCTCTCCAGACTGGGTGGCTTCCAGTTCTCCAATTTTCTAGAATGATGGTCTCCAGGCCTTTCCTCACAGTCAGTACTTTCAATGAAAGCAGGGAAGGTGTCTTTTGAAATATAAATATGTTTACAGGGATAATGAGCCATTTTAAGTCATTAAAATCTTACTGAGCTACAAAGAACCTGTTATGGGTTGAACTGCATCTCTCAAAAATTCATATGTTGAAGTCTTAACCCCCAATACCTCAGAATGTGACCTTATTTGGAAATAGCATTGTTGCAAATGTAATTAGGGTAAAATGATGTCACACGGGAGTAGCATGGGCCCCTAATCCAACATGACTGGCATCCTTATAAAAACAACACCATGTGAAGAGACAGATGTGAACACAGGAAGGACACCATGTGAAGATTGGAGTTTTGCTGCCACAAGCCAAGGAACCACCAGAAGCTAAAAGAGAAGCCTGGAAGAGGATCCTTCACTAGCACCTTCACAGGGAGCAGGGCCCTGCTGACCCCTTGTTTTGGGACTCCTGGCCTTCAGAACTGAGATAATAAATTTCTGTTGTGCCAAGCCATCCAGTTTGTAGTACTCTGTTACAACAGCCTGAGGAAACTAATACAGTCACCTACTAAAGAAAACAGGATAGGGAAATTTTGGACGGCAATGGAGGGTTGGTGGAGTATACTGGTTTTCTATTGACCTGGGTAAAAAATTATTCAGAGTATAAGGCACTTCTGGGGAGAGTCAGCTTAGGTTAGAGGCCATAGTTGGGGGTTATGGACAGTAGGGGGCATTATAAAGGTCCTGGGTTCCTGGAAGACTCAGAATGTCTATAAAAAACCAGGCCTGCTTATTGCCATTTTCCTGTGTTTCCAAGGATATTTTTTTCTCGGTCTATCTGATGATTCCCCGGTGCCGCAAGATATATAACTTCTTCCTTTTTTGTGCTATTTTTTGTTATTATTCATCTAAAGAGAAGATCTCTTGGGAGCAGACAGGTGCCTGAGGGGAATGGTCAGAGGAAGACAGGCTCTCCCATTTCTAAACTGCCCAGTTTGGCATCATGAAGCACTACCTAGTGTTCAGCTCACATGTTGTTTAACTGGAGGCTGACTTTTGTCTTCTAAAGGGCAGTAGGCTACCCTGGGTATTAGGTAGGAGCTTTGAAGACATGGAATTTGGAATGAGTTGGGATATTCAATCTGCCTTTCCCAGAAGAGCTGGAGGCAGGGCCCACTTCTCTGTCAACCATGGTGTGATTTCCTTACTACAGACCACAGGCTCAGGAATCCAAGAGGATCTTCTTTCAGCCAGCAGCTGTTGTCTAAGAGCTGGAACTGAGGCCACAGAGGCCTGACCAGAAAGCTACCCTGTAACCCTGTTGACCTGTCTGGTGGTTGAAAAGGCAGGACTCTCTCCAGAGCTTGAAACTGGCTCCTCCTTTTCATTAAAAGTGAAATTCACAGAATTTAGAAGTTCATGAGGTTGGAATGTTCGCTTGCTGAAACTGGCTCTTAATGGTCTCTCACTACTCATCTGTGTCTTCCTGTGTTCCAGTCTCCTGCCAGGGTGCCCATAATACAAAGAAAATAGCCTCTTCTCAGCAAAATATCTTGAGGTTTATGAATGACAAATAGCTGAAAAGGGAGAGAGCCCATACCTTAGCTGACTATGTAAGTTTAAAATGTCATCTCTTATTTTTAATTATCTTTTGTTTTTTAATTTCCCCAGTGGATCTTTGCAAAAGTTACGTAACCATAATTACAAATCAGAAGGAAGGTCCTCCCTACAGAGAATAACTGGTAAGATTTTCAGCCATAATCATCTGGACCAAATATCTAATCATCATACATAATCATGCCCTTGGCATTTGCAAAGATTTTCCAAGATCTGAGATGTATCCCTTTAAGAAGACATTAAATAAAAAAGTAAAATGAAGGAATTACTGAAAAGTTTTGCATTCTCACTTTATTTTGTTAAGCTTTTTGAAAGATAGTATAAGCTCTGATGTATGGTGTGATTCATTCACTCATGTATTCATTCAGCAGATATTTGGAAAGAACTTACTATATTTTAGGCAGCAGGCTACACACTGAGGATACAGTGGTAGGCAAGATGGACCCTGCCTGCACTGAGCTTACGGGCTAATTAGGAAGATACACAACTAAAGCAGCAACTGCAATGTGTGATGCATTCTGTAAAAAGTTACCCTCTCAAGGAACTGTGACACTATGATGGAGGAACATTTCTTGGCAGTGGGAGTGGAGTTAGGAAGACTTCCCAGAAGAAGGGAAATTTCAGCTGAGACTAGAAGGATGAGTTAGCCTGGCAGTATGTGGGCAGATGGGAGTTCTAGTCAGTAGAAATCCATACAACAGTCTAAAGCTGTGAGGCTTTGAGTAGAATACATACAGGGAATTGAACCAAGTTCATTACGGTTGCAGTATTAGTATAAAAGAGAAAGAAGTCTGGTTTAAAAAACAATAAGGTTGGGCAAGTGGACAGAGACCAGGTCATAAAAGATTTTCTAAAATTTGTTAAAAAAAATTTAGACACTCATTAGGCAATGCGAAGCCACTGAAGGCTTTTGAGCAGGGAATGGACATGGTCAGATTTATGCTTTAAAAAGCACGCTCTGGCTGCAATGTAGAGAACTGACTGGAGGAGAGGGAAACAGTAGAGGCAGGGAGACCAATGAAGTGATTGCAGTAGTCCAACAGAGAAATGATGGAGGGGAGTGGTAGTCTATGGTGCAGTGATGGAAACAGAGAATAGCGGAGAAATTTAAGAGATACTTAGAAGAGAAGATGAACAGGACTTGGTGACTGACTGAATATGGGAGAGGGGAAAAAAAGGGTGTCAAGGATGAGTCTTTGATTTAGCACATAGAATTCTGGGTAGTTGGTGATGTCATTCACTGAGATACAGAATACAGGAGAAGGTGCAAACCTGAACGGCTATGGGGAGGGGAAGGAGATGAGTTTAGTATTGGGAATTTAGTATTGGAGATGGAGGTGCCTAATCAGTAACAGAGGAGAGGCTTGGGCTGGAAATAAAACTTGAGAGTCACCATCATTTAGATCATACTTGAAGTCATCAGATAAGATTGCCTGGGCAGGTAATGTAGAGCAACAAGTGAGAAGGGCTGAGGCTCAAGTCCTGAGAAGTCCAACATTTACAAGCGTAGGTGTAGAAGAATGAATACCCAGTTAAGACTGAGAGGGAGAGGCCAGGAAGAGGAAAATCAGAAGAGCTGTATCATAAAAGACATAGGAAAGAGGTGTGTTTAGCAAAAGGGAGTGATCAACAATGTAGTAGGCTGCTGAGAAGCCAGGCAAGATGGGAACTAAGAAGTGTTCACTAGATTTAATGACATGGAGATGATTTTCTGTTTCCATATCTCAGTTGCATTCACTGTGATCTTGCCTAAATTCAATCAAAGTACTTTCCCTTTTGTTTGCTTTACATATTGGGTTTCTTTACATAAGATTCCATTTGAAGAAAAAAATTCCATGGATTGAAACAAAAATTGAATGAAAACAATAGGATATAGACTAGGAGTTCCAGATTTAGCTGAAATATTAGCAATGCCTTTTCAGTTCTAATATTCTGTGATTCTGTCCTCTCAAGAAACACCCCAATCTGGACTTATCCTATTTTACTAACATTATCTCTAAATGGTTCCTGGTATGGACCTTTGACCCTATTAGTCAGTCTCCTTATATTGTCAATCTCATGTTAGTTTCTTTGCATCCTTTTCTTTCTTCTGTCCACCAAAATCCTTCCAAGTCAAACTTAAGAGTTCACCTTCTCTCAAAGGCCTTCCTTGACTCCAAGTCATACTGATGGTATGCTCTCCTGCCCTAGTTTTAGCATTTATCACACACTAGTTCTAACTTAATAGTTTTCTGTTTGAGATATGTTAGTCTTATCACCCTAGTGAGACTGTAAACTTTTCTAGAGCAGCAACTATGTATTTACTTGCCTATCCACTCCCACATGCCAGACAGAGGCTACGTGCTCAGTAAGTACCTAATAAAAAACATTTTTCTCCTGATACTGGTATGCAGCCTTCCTTTTTAGCTGTTAAGGCAGTAAGACCAAGCCCCATTCTCTGTTATTTGTGGTATGCTTATTGCAAAGGATCTTTATTCCATGGCATCTGCCATAGTTAATGGGGTGAGGCAGGAAGATGTCAATATTTTAGTTGCAGTAAAGCACAAAAAATGCAAATGCCACAGGAAAGAAAACAACAGCAGGCACTGTGCTTAGGAGTCTGGGACCTTTATGAGACACCCTCAAACCCCAGCATGAGCCTGGCCTTGAGAACGAACATTTCACACTGAGAGGCACTCATTTTTAAAGAAGGTAATGTTTGAGGTCATAGCTAGTGGACTATATTGATTTAATGGGGACAACATAAAAATCATACATTTTTAAAACAAGGGCTCTTGAAATGACTTTGCCTTGGCTTATGATGCATTTACCCTGGAAGGAAAGCAAGTAAACATGGTTGAGACTTTCATTAAGCTATAAAAATTGATGGAGCCAATTATCTCCCTCTGAAACTCAGCCAACATAAGGAGGAAGAGAAGAGAAATGGCTTGAAAATGGAAATGGGGCACTGATAGAGCTATGAGTGGCATCAGGCAGTCTCTGATTTTCATAGCGGCCCACAAAGAAGAGTGGGTCCTTTTGAGAGATCAAAATTTGACCGAAGTCAGCTTTTACTAAGCACCTTTGGATCCTATAAGCCTCTGTGTCTAGCCCTTTGGGGGATGATATTAAAATACAGGGTTCTTGGTCTTTCCTCTGTAGAACCCTATAGTGCAGTCAGTGAAGCCAAGATAAAGATAAGTGAAATAACAACAGGACATTTACAAAGTGGTATGAGTGGAAACAAAATGTTAAATTAGCTTCAAGCAACTAGGAAATGGGGACTCTGGGAATTACATGATGTGTGTATGTGTCCACACATGTATGTGTGCCCACTTGTATCTACTGGGAAGATGGTAGTGCAATAATCTGGGAAATGAAGCTTCATCTTGAGGAAGTGTATGAGCTAGAATGTTGGAGGAAATGCAGCACTCTCTGTAACTATACGAGCAGTGGGTGCAGAGGCAAAGATAAAAGAGGGCATGTAAAGAAAAGGATTTTTAAAATCAGGCTATTTAGAACAGTGGGTCTTTGTGAGCAAGACTGGGATTGGGGAATTGGGCAAACAGGCATACGAAGGTCGGTAGTGGGGAAAATACTGGATTGATCAGTTGAGACTAGTTTAAGGAGCGCTTCAAAACCTACAGTTAACATCATACTTAATAGTAAGAGACTAAAAGCGTTCCCTCTCAGGTTAGGAATGAGACAAGGATGCTCACTTTCACCAATTCAATTCAACATTGTACTGGCGGCTCTAGTCCAGTCAATCAGGCAAGAAATAAAAGGCACCCAGATTGTAAAGGAAGAAGTAAAACTATCTCTATTTTCAGATGACATGATCTTGTATATAAAGAACACTAAAGAATCCACTAAAAATTTATTATAACTGATAAACAAGTTCAGCAAGGTTGCAAGGTACAAGATGAATATATAAAAATCAATTGCATTTTGATGAACAAAGAATGAAATTAAGAAAGCAATTATATTTACAACAGCATCAAAAAGAATAAAATATTTACGAATAACTTTTAAAAGAAGTGAAAAACTTATACTCTGGAAACTACAAAGCACTGTTGAAGGATATTGGAGATCTAAAGAAATGGAAAAACATCCCATGTTCATGGATTGGAAGATTTCATATTGTTAAGGTGGCAGTATCCCCCAAATTAATCTACATATTCAACATAATCCCTATTAGAATCCCAGCTGATCTCTTTGTAGAAATTTAGAAACTGATTCTAACATTAATATGGAATTACAAGTTTCCCAGAACAGCTATAAACAACCTTGAAAAGGAAGAACCAAGTAGGAAGAGTCACACTTTCTGGTTTCAAAACTTGCTAAAAAGTAATGGTAATAAGAACAGTCTGGTAGTGGTACAGGATAGACATATAGATCAGAGGAATAGAATCACGAGACCAGAAATGAAGCCATATGTCTAATCAACTGACTTTTGACAAGGGTACCAAGACTGTTCAATTAGGAAAAATACTCTTTTCAATAAATGGTGCTGGGACAGCTGGATAGCTTTATGCAAAAGAATAAAGTCGGACCCTTACCTCACATCCTACACAAAAATTAACTCAAAATGCATCAACAGGGGACTACCCTGGTGGTCCAGTGGTTAAGACTCTGTGCTCCCAACTCAGGGAGCCAGGGTTCAATCCCTGGTCAGGGAACTAGATCCCGGATGCCGCCACTAAGATCCCACATGCCGCAACTAAAAGATCCTTCATGCCACAGCTAAAAAGATCCCACACGCCACAACGAAGATCTCACAGGAGGCAACGAAGGTCCCATATGCCGCAACTAAGACCCTGCACAGCCAAATAAATAAATAATTTTTTAAAAAAAGAAAGAGAAAAGGATCAATGACCTAAATGTAAGAACTGAAACTATAAAACTCTTTAGAAGGGAACACTGAGGTAAATCTTCATGATCTCAGATTTTGCAAAGGATTCTTAGATATGACACCAAAAACATGGGCAACAACAACAAAATAGATAATTTGGACTTCATCAAAATATAAAACATTTGTGCTTCAGAGAATGCCATGAAAAAAGTGAAAAGAGAATCAACAGAATGGGAGAAAATATTTGCAAATCATATATCTGATAAGGGATTTGTATCCAGACTACTTAAAAACTCTTATAACTCAACAATAAAAAGTCAAAGAACTCAATTTATAATATGGTCAAATGCTTTGAATAGACATTTCTCCAAAGAAGATATACAAAGAGCCAATTAGTACATGAAAAGACACTCAACATCATTAGTCATTAGGGAAATGCAAATTAAAACCACAATAAGATACCATTTCATACCCACTAGGATACAATAAAAAAGATAAACAAGTGTTGGTGAATCTATGGAGAAATTGGAACCCTCATACATTTCTGGTGGTAATGTAAAATGGTACAGCCACTATGAAAAACTATCTGGTAATTCCTCAAAAGGTTAAATATAGTTGTCATATGACCCAGCTATTCCACTCCTACTTATATACCTAAGAGAAACCAAAACATATGTCCACACAAAAGTTTGTTCAAATGTTCACAGTAGCGTTATCCATATAGCCCTAAAGTGGAAACTCAAATGTCCATCAACGGATGAATGGATAGACAAAATATATATACTCCATCACACAAGGGAATATTATTCAGCTATAAAAAAAAAGAATGAAGTACTGATACACGCTCCAACATGGATGAACTTTGAAAACATTTTTCTATGTGGAAAAACAGTCACATCAGACCACATACTGTATGATTCCATTTATATGAAATGTCCAGAGGAGGCATATGTATAGAGACAAAAAGCAGATTAGTGATTGCTTAGGGAAGGGGCATGGAGAGGGGAAATAGGCAGTGGTTACTAATGGGTATGCAGTTTCTTTTAGGGAAAATGGAAATTCCAAAATTAGATTGTGGTGATAGTTACACAACTCTGAATATACTAACAACCACAGACTGTACACTTTAAATGGGTGAATTATATGGTATGTGAGTGATATCTCAATAAAACTGCTACTATGAGTTGAACTGTGTCTCTCAAAAACACATGCTAAAATCCTAAGCGCCAGCACCTGTGAAAATGACCTTATTTATAAATAGGGTCTTCGCAGATTTAATCAAGTTAAGATGAAGTCATTAGGTTGGTCCCTAATTCAACATGACTGGTATCCTTATAAGAAGAGGGAAACCTGGACAAAGATACATAGGGAAAATGCAGTGTATGACAAAAGTACAGGTTGGAGTGACACAGCTGCCAGCCAAGGAACACCAAGGGTCGATGGCCACCACCGGAAGCTAGGAAGAGACAAGGAGTGAATCTACCCACAATCTCAAAGGAAGCATGGCTTTTCTGACACCTTGATTTCAGGCTTCTAGGCTCCATAAATGAGATAACACATTTCTGTAATTTTAAGCCACCTAGTTTGTGGTACTTTGTTATAATACCCTAGCAAAATAATAAAGCTATTTAGAACATAAGTAAATAAAACAACACAAAGAGTTTCAACTTGTTTGAGATAACAGAAATAACACTGGGGGACTTCTCTAGCAGTCCAGTGGTTGGGACTTGGCGCTTTCACTGCTGTGGCCCAGGTTCAATCCCTGGTCGGCGAACTAAGATCCCGCAAGCCACGAGGTGTGGTCTAAATAAATAAATAAATAAATAAATAAATAAAAGTATTTAAAAAAAAACGAAAATTAGAAAAAAGAAAGAACCCTGGACTAAGAGTTAAAAGACCTAAATTTTTGTCCCAACTCTCTCCTGAATCACTCTATGACATTAGGCAAGTCACTAACTCTCTCTGAGCATAAGTTTTCCCACTTATAAAATGCAGATATTGGGTTGCATAATCATTAAGGTCCCCTTAAGGATGACACTCCCTACCATTAATAGAACTCATTCATTTTACAATTCCAAAAATGTTAGGATAGGGACCCAAATTCATATGACACCAATAAAAAGTAGAGAAATATTTTATAATCAGATTAATTCCTTCCATCTTGAAGCTCTTCTGCTCATCTTGAAATCTCACTGGAACTAAATTCCCCCCCCCATTTTTTCTTAGCTCCTATGGGAAAATGAAATCATTCCCCAACCCTTGTGGGACATAACACAGTTTCTGAAACACAATATAGTTGTGAATTACACTTCATTTGTCCTTTCTCTCATACCTTGTAAAGGTACAACTTCCTTTCCAGCATTGTATTAATATAAAACCTATGTGATGCCCATAACTAAGCCTCATTTAACCAAAGAAAGAAAAGTAGCATTGTCCTAGACCTTGTTCTGCCTTGTATTCAAAGATGCTTTATGTAGTTTCTAAACCAGTCGTTTTGATATACATTAAATAAATCTTGAGCTGATCTTCCCTTTATTATTAAAAATGTATAGCATACTGTTGCACAACACAGCAAGTGTTCAAAATGGCTTCCCCTTCTCTTTTCTGTGTTTTAAAGACTTGGAACATAATATTCTTTCCTTTATGTTTCCTTTATGGCTTTTTAAAACTTCCTTTTATCTCTCCTGTGGTCCTTTCACTTTGCAAGAAAAGTCACTTGACACTCTTGACACTGGCAAACTCCATTGTAGCTCAAGAAATGGAGTATGCATCAGTTGCTGAATTGTATACATGCCATAGAGATGTCTTTTCTTTAATACATAGCCCAATGTGAAGTTTAAATTAACTTCCAAGATCACCACAAACCAGCATAACGTTTTTTCACAGACTGAATATTCAGGAAGCAGTTTTATATTTAGCTTCAAAATAATGAACTCTTCTAAGGGATAATCATTGACTTTTTGGCAACTCATTATGGTTTCTATTTAATAGTTTGCCTGTTGCAAGTAAGAATTTACAACTTACTATTGTGAATTTATATCAAAACTTTTTAGCCTGTAGGTATTTATAAAATGACATTTTCAATTTCATGCTACAGTAGTTAGTTTTATATTCACTCATTCAGTCACTCATTCATTCAGTAAGTATTTGTTGGGTATGATGTGAAGTTTCATACAGATTGAATTTTTACAAATTAAACCTCATTTCAGTACAATACACGTATGGCTATTTAAAAGAAATCTAAATTGGATCCTCCTGTAAAGTAAATAATAATTTGGTAAAGAGATACCACTACCCTAACGTATGAATTCTACCAATCATTTAAAGAGTTAATACCTATCTTCCTCAAACTATACGAAAAAACTGAAGAGGAAAAATCACTCCCAAATTTGTTCTACAAGGCCAGCATTACTGTGATACCAAAACCAGACAAAGACACTACCAAAAAAAAGAGAAAATTATAGGCCAATATCTTTGATGAACATAGATGCTAAAATGCTCAACAAAACACTAGCAAACCAAATTCAATAACACATTAAAAGGATCATATATCATGATCAAGTGGGATTTATTCCAGGGATTAAAGGATGGTTCAATATCCACAGATCAATCAATGTGATACACCACATTAACGAGACAAATGATAAATATCATATCATGATCTCAATAGATGTAGAAAAAGCATTTGACAAAATCCAATATTTATGATGAAAAAAAAAAAACAACTCTCAACATAGTGGATATAGAGGGAACATACCTCAACATAATAAAGGTCATATATGACACACCCACAGCTAACACCATACTCAATAGTGAAAAGATGAAAGCATTTCTTCTAAATTCAGGAACAAGACAAGGATGTCCACTCTTGCCACTTTTATCCAAGATAGTATTGGAAGTCCTAGCCACAGCAATCATACAAGAAAAATAAATAAAAGCATCCAACTTGGAAAGGAAGAAGTAAAGCTGTCACTGTTTGCAGATGACATGATACTACATACAGAAACCCCCAAGATTCCACCAAACATCTATTAGAATAAATGAATTTAGTAAAGTTGCAGTATGCAAAATTAATATACAGAAATCTGTTTCATATCTATACACTAGTAACCATCTATCTGAAAGAGAAACTAAGAAAATAATCCCATGTACAATTGCATCAAAAAGAATAAAATATCTAGAAATAAATTTAACCAGGGAAGTGAAATACCTGTATTTTGAAAACTATAAGACATTGATGAAAGAGATTGAAGACAACACAAATAAATGGAAAGATATACCGTGTTCTTGGATTGGAAAAATGGAAAGATACTGTGCTCATGGATTAGAAAACAATATTGTTAGACTGTCCATACCACCCAAAGCAATCTATAGAATCAATAAATCCTTATCAAAATACCAATGACATTTTTCATGGAACTAAAAGAAATAATCCTAAAATTTGTATGGAACCACAAAACAGCCACAGCAATCTTAAGAAAGAAGAACAAAGCTAGAAGTATCATGCTCCCTGATTTCAAACTATATTACACAATTCAATATTAAAAAAAAAACAATTTAAAAATGAGCAGAGGACCTGAATGGACATTTCTCCAAAGAAGACATACAGATGGCCAACAGACATATGAAAAGATGTTCAACATCATTAGGCATCAGGGTAATGCAAATCAAAACTATGACGAGGTATCACCTCACTGGTCAGAATGGTCATCATCAAAAGTCTACAAATAATAAATGCTAGAGAGGATGTGGAGAAAAGGAAGTCCTCATGTACTCTTGGAGGGAATGTAAATTGGTGCAGCCACTATGGAAAACAGTCTGGAGGTTCCTTAAAAAACTAAAAGTAGAGTTACCATATGATCCAGCAATCCCACTCCTGGGCATATATCCAGAAAAGAGGAAAACTGTAATTCAAAAAGATACATGCACCCCTATGTTCACCACAGCATTATTTACAATAGCCAAGACATGGAAGCCACCTAAGTATCCATCAATAGATGAATGGATAAAGAAGATGTGATATGTGTGTGTGTATGTGATGTGTATTATGTATGTATATATATGTATATTTATATAAAGTGTATATATATATATATACACATTGTGTGTATGTGTATATATATACAATGGAATACTATTCAGCCATGAAAAAGAACGAAATCTTGTCATTTGCAACAACATGGATGGACCTAGAGGGTATTATGCTAACTGAAGCCAGACAAAGAAAGACAACTACTGTATGGTTTCACTTATATGTGGAATCTAGACAACAACACAAATGAACAAACAAAACAGAAACAGACCCACAGGTACAGAAAAAAAATTGGTGGTTGCCTGAGGGGAGGAAGGTGGGAAAATGGATGAAATAAGGTGAAGGGGATTAAGAGGTACAAACTTTCAGCCATACAATAAATAGTTCATGGGGATGTAATGTACAACATAGGGAATATAGTCAACAATATTGTAATCACTTTGTGTGGTGACAGATGGTTACTAGACTTACTGTGGAGATTGTTTCATAATATAGATACATAAATATTGAACCACTATGTTGTATACCTGAAGCCAATATTGTACGTCAAGTATACTTCAGTCAAAATGAAATAAAATAAAACTGTAAAACAATACAAAATAAAATTAGGATCCTAAAAACATCTACCCATCCTGTGTAAAGGAGACTAGAATGACTTTACCCATATCTAAGAGAAACTTGTGGGCTCCTGGCAGCTATGGATTGAAAATAGTCTTCCATAAGAAGTCATATTCTAAGTCTGTGACATATTTCTGGGTGGGGGTGCTCACTTATATATTACTTACATGGAACAGAACAATAAAGTAACATAAAACTTGGTCAACAATTGGTAAAACTCCCACAGCTATTGCAGAATCAAAATCAATTGTTTAAAGACACCTCCATATCCTAGGGTACATGGAACATCCATAGAAAAGGCAACCTGGAGTTAATAATAAAAAGGTAAAGGACTTCTCTAGCGGCACAGTGGTTGGGACTCTGTGCTCCCAATGCAGGGGGCCTGGGTTCAATCCCTGGTCGGGGAACTAAATCCCACATGCATGCCTCAACTAAGGAGCCTGTCAACTAAGACCTGGTGCAACCAAATAAAATAAATATTAAAGAAAGAAAAGAAAAGAAAAGAAAAGAAAAGAAAAGAAAAGAAAAGAAAAGAAAAGAAAAAAGAAAAGAAGAGAAAAGAAAAGAAAAGAAGGAAGGAAGGCAAGAAAGCAAGAGAAAGCAAGAAAGAGAAAGCAAGAAAGAAAAAGAAAAAGAAAAAGAGAAAGAAAGAAAGAAAGAAAGAAAGAAAGAAAGAAAGAAAGAAAGAAAGAAAGAAAGAAAGAAAGAAAAAGAAAGAAAAAGAAAAACGTAGAAACCTCATGAGGAAATTAAGCACTGTGAGGAAGGGTCAGCTGTCACAATAAACAGCAGGATTACTATCCAAGAAGCACACAAAATAATAGTTGAAGGAGATTATAAAATAGGTATGTTTAAAATAATTTAAAAAGATAAAAGAGCATAGGACTTTGAAGATAAAAAGATGAATTTGAAGGAGAAACAAAAACAACTCGAAATAAAACATACAGTCATTGAAACTAAAAACTGAATAGAGATGAACAGAAGACTAAACACAGCTGAAGAGAGACTTTGTAAAGAGTAGAAGTTAGCTGAGAAAATTAACTTAGGGATAAAAGTGGATGGAGAATGTGAGTGATTAAAATACCTAAGCATATAATAAGCAGAACAGTATTAAAGAAACTATTATTTTAAAGGTCTAATTTACAATAGATAGAAAATGAGTTACAGAAGAAATGGAGAAACAGAATGCGGAAGAGGCAATATTTGAGGAAATAATGGCTGGAAATTTTATAGAACTGAAGAAAGACATGAGTTCTCAGATTAAAGAAGTACATTGAGTCTTAAGCAGGATTAATAAAAACATGGATAGGAAGGACAAGCACCAACCTCTAGATAATGCTCATGTCTGAAGGGGAAAGGAGGGAGGGGGATGACACAGTGGGTAGAAGGGGAATGAGTCTTTGATGGTATGATGTACCATTTTGTTTCTTTTTAAAAATTATCTGCAAAGGCAAATTTATAGAAAAAGATAGTCGATTAGTGGTTGCCTTGGGCTGAGGTTGGGAATGGGGAGTAACTACCATGGACATGAGGTATCTTTTGGGGGTGATGGAAGTCTTCAAAAATTGAATTGTGGTAATGGTTACACAGCTCTGTAAATCACTGCATCCTACACTTAAAGTGGTAAATTGTATGGTATTTAAATTATACCTCAATAAAGCTGTATTTAAAAAACTAATATATTTAGCAAAATGTTATAATGTATGACTATTAATATAAAAAACAAATATGTTTGTATATTCATTAAAAGCTTTTTTTAAACGATGGGGTATATAGTTGGTTTCTGCCTATAGGTCTGATGGTTCAAGTCAACTGCTTTTTGGAGAGAAAAGAAAAAATGTGGGACTTAAACATAGTGTTGCTGAAATAACAACAGTGATGATAATAATAGCTACTTTATATTATTTGATTTATTAAGTTAGATACATTTAAATTTTAAGTTAGGGATGTTGATTATACACTCTCATTCTGTGAAGCCAAATCAATGTTTGCATCTTCCTGGCTCACTTTTTGTACCATCTAACACAATTTTCCAAAGCACATCATTTTCACTTCCAAGTAGCAGCAGAAGATACGGCATTTCAAATATACATATATGATGCTCTCTCCCGTAAAAAATGTTCCCAGGCAATAACAATGCTGCTTGGGAACTCTGTGCTTGGATAAAGCTGGTCAACTGGTATGTTTCACATTAGGGTCATCTGATAGGGAACTCCCAAAGATTAGAAAGCAGAGGCCTTTGCTGTAGGACTGTTTAATTTCTCCAGAGAAGAAGCCCTCTTTCCCTTGCCTGGGAAAAAAGTCTGGTGGTTAATATTTCCGGGCACGGGGATTTGGAGGTTGGGGAGAGTCAACTGTTCCACATACAGATGTTTAATTAATTCCTGTGCTGTCAGTTCCACATCTCACTCCTACTTTTTGTTGTCTCTGGTGCTTCTGAACAATAAGCTTTTGGGGGGTGATAGAGGGCATACTTGACTCCTTTTTTGGCTGTATTCCTCTATGCACTCTCTAGCTATTGCTTCTTCTGCCTCACTTCATCAATTACTACTTCTACATCTGCTTTCTGTGTTCAGAAACTTACTGATATGTCTCGTCCAGTGCTGGTCTCTTTACTATTGCCTTTGTTTTATTTTACGGTTTATACACTTTAAAAAATTCCATTGCTGCCAGAGAATGGCAGCCATCTCTGACCTGCTACCTGGCCATTGAGTCAGCCAACACTCCCAGGTCCTCTACAGAGCTGAAGCAACAGGGAGATTATCCATGATTTGGTGGATTTGGAACCTTCCTAAAAAGACAATCTGAAAAACTCTGGCAAAGATATCTGAATTCTCTGGAACCCTTGATGTCAAAATTACCTAAAATCATTGGGTGAACTGGAAACATAAAGTTTTGCTCTGACAGCACTGACAAGACTTTAGGACAACACTCTCCTTCCACCAGATCTTGTGGTTAATTTTATAACATGGCTCTGGGCAGTCAGAGTTTTGAGAGGAGCAGCCAGAGTAGAGACACTTGCCTTCAGATCGTCACTAGAATTTTTTAAAATGTATAAACCCTAAAACAAAGGCAATAGTAAAGAGACTATCACTGGACGAGACGTATCAGTAAGTTTCTGAACACAGAAAGCAGATGTAGAAGTGGTAATTGATGAAGTGAGGCAGAAGAAGCAATAGCTAGAGAATGCATAGAGGAATACAGCCAAGAAAGGAGTCAAGTATGCCCTCTATCATCCCCCAAAAGCTTATTGTTCAGAAGCACCAGAGACAACAAAAAGTAGGAGTGAGATGTGGAACTGACAGCACAGGAATTAATTAAACATCTGTATGTGGAACAGTTGACTCTCCCCAACCTCCAAATCCCCGTGCCCGGAAATATTAACCACCAGACTTTTTTCCCAGGCAAGGGAAAGAGGGCTTCTTCTCTGGAGAAATTAAACAGTCCTACAGCAAAGGCCTCTGCTTTCTAATCTTTGGGAGTTCCCTATCAGATGACCCTAATGTGAAACATACCAGTTGACCAGCTTTATCCAAGCACAGAGTTCCCAAACAGTTGTCTGTATTTTACTTCATTATTCTTATGCATGAACCCAGGGATCATCAGGCATTTGAAGGAATTTTTCAATGTAGAAAAGATCAATAATAAACCGAGAAATGGCCCAAGGGAAACAGCAATAGTTCAGGGAATAAAGAGAAATAAAAAGCAGTAAAAAGGAAAAAAAATTTTATTGTGTTAAGAGCACTTAACAGGATATCTACCCTTTCAACAAAATTTTGAGTGCACAATACAATATTGTTAAATACAGGCATTATGTTGTATACCAGATCTCTAGAACTCATTCACCTTGTAACTTCATACCTGCTGAACAACTCCTCATCTTCTCCCTCCCCCAAGGCCCTGGCAACCACCTTTAAACTCTCTGCTTCTTTGACTATTTTAGATACCTTATAGAAGTCAAATCTTGCAGTGTTTATCCTTACATAACTGTCTTATTCTGCTTCACATAATGTCCTCTAGGTTCATCCATGTTGTAGGATATGAAAGGATTTCCTTTCTTTTTAAAGTTGAATAATATTCCATTATACTTATATACCACATATTCTTTATTCATTCATCCATCAATGGACATTTAGGTTGCTTCTGTATCTTGGCTATTGTGAATAATGCTCCAGTGAACATGGGTACACACATATCTCTTCAGGATCCTAATTTCAACTCTTTTGGATATATATCCAGAAGTGGGATCCTGGTAGTTGTTGTTTTTTTGTTTGTTGTTTGTTTTTTTGAGGAAACTCCGTACTGTTTTCCATTGTATCTGCATCATTTTACATTCTTAACAACAGTGTACAAAGGTTCAAATTTCTCTAAATCCTGGCCAACACTTCTTATCTTTTGGTTTTTGATAACAGCCATCCTAAAAGTTGTGAAGAGATATCTCATTATGGTTTTGATTTGTATTTCCCTGGTGATTAGTGATGTTGAACACCTTTTCATATACCTCTTGGCCATTAGAATGTGTTATTTGGAGAAATGCCTGTTCAAGTCCTTTGCCCATTTTTAAATCAGGTTATATTTTTCTTTTTTCTGCTGAGTTGTAGGAGTTCCTTGCGTATTGTGAATATTAACCCCTATCAGTTATACGGTTTGCAAATATTTTCTCCCATTCTATAGGTTGCTTTTTCACTCTGTTAATTGTTTGCTTTACTGTGCAGAAGGTTTTTAGTTTGATGTAGTCCCACTTGTCTATGTTTGCTTTTATTGCTTATGCTTTTGGTGTCATGTCCAAGAAATTATTACCTATACCAATGTCATGATGCTTTTTCCCTATGTTTTCATCTAGGAGTTTTATAGCTCTGGGTCTTACATTTAAATCTTTAATCCATTTTGAGTTGATTTTTATGCATGGTGTTAAGATGTAAGATGTCCAGTTTCATTCTTTTGGATCCCATTTATTTATAATAGCATCAAAAAGAATAAAATACTTAGGAATAGATTTAACCAAGGAGGTGAAAGACTTTTACATTGAAAATGACAAAACATTGATGAAAGAAATTAAAGAAGTCACAAATAAATGGAAAGACATCCAGTGTTCATTGATTGGAAGACTTAATATTGTTAAAATGTCCAACCTACCCAAAGCAATCTACAGATTCAGCGTGATTCCTATCAAAATCCCAATGGTATTTTTTACCGAAATAGGAAAAAAAACCTAAAATTCATATGGAACCACAAAGACCCTAATAGCCAAAGCAATTTTGAGAAAGAAAAACAATTTTAAATAACATCCTCAGAGAGATTCAATATATTGTATTCCTAAAACAAGGACAAAATGCTAAGACAAAGGACCAATAAGAAAAAAAGAAAGATCTTATGTAAATTTAAAATGTAATTTCCAAAATAAAATTGAGGGACAAGGTTGAGCATAAAGCTGAGGAAATTCCCCAGAAAAGAGAATGAAGGGACAAACAGGCAAAAAATCTGAGCAAAAAAAATATGACACAACAGAGGATTAACTCAAAAATTCTAAATCTGATGACCAGGCATTTCAGAATAGAGAATTGAGAAAGGAAAGATAAAGAAATTATCATAACAGAGAATATAAGAGCATTTTATAGAAGATGAAGAATAGAGTTTCTATACCAAAGGAGCTTTTCCAGTGTCCAGTGCAATGAATCAAAAACATTCCACAGCAAGCCACATCATTGAGAAATTCAAGAACACCAAATATCAAGAGAATGTACTAGAAGCTTCCAAAGAGAACAAAAGTGGCCATCTACAAAGGTACAAGAATCAGACTGGGGCTTCCCTGGTGGCACAGTGGTTAAGAATCTGCCTGCCAATGCAGGGGACACGGGTTGGAACCCTGGGCCAGGAAGATCCCACATGCCACGCACCAACTGAGCCCATGCACCACAACTATTGAGCCTGCACTCTAGAGCCCGCGAGTCACAACTACTGAGCCCACATGCCACAACTGCTGAAGCCTGTGCACCTAGAGCCCATGCTCCACAACAAGAGAAGCCATTGCAATGAGAAACCCGTGCACCACAAGGAAGAGTAGCCCCTGCTTCCCACAGCTAGAGAAAGCCCACGTGCAGCAACAAAGACCCAACGCAGCCAATAAATAAATAAATAAATAAATAGAATCAGACTGGCATCAAATTTTTTATCTGCAACACCATGTGCTAGAAGACAACTGAGCCACACCATCAAACTCTGAAAGAAAAGTACTTTCCAATGAGAATTCTCCAACTACAAACTTATCAAGTGTAAGAACAGAATCAAAACATTTCAAACACTTAAAACTCAAAAAGTTTATTTCTCACACATTCTTTCTTGGGAAGTTATTACTTGAGGATCTATTCCTGTAAGAAAAAGTAGTTAATCAAAAAAAAAAAGAAAAGAAAAAAGACATTGAGACCCAAGAACCAATGGCTCCATCCAAGAACTGCCATGAAGAAAAGTCCTAGGATGACTGCTGCTCCTTAGAACTGGAGAACGATCAGGGGAGAATGGAGCAACCTCTTAATGCTTTTTTTCACCAATTTTCTTCCTCAGCCTTAGAGGGATTTATTACAAACTGATATGCCTTTTAGTGAATAAATATTTTTCAAAAGTGTATAGTTTCTTCAGTTTGACCTCATTTTCTCTTTATTCCATTAAATTCTAGCAAAAGTAAATTGAATAATTTTGATTAAAAATGTATATTATATGATACAAATTTTATCAAAAATTAGTTTGTAAATAGCAGCATACATGTCCATGACAAGATGAATGGATAAAGAAGATGTGGTACATATATACAACGGAATACTATGCAGCCATAAAAAATGAATGAAATAATGCCATTTGCAGCAACATGGATAGACCTAGAGATTATCATACTAAGTGAAGTAAGTCAGACAGGGAAAGACAAATACCATATGACATCACTTATGTGTGGGATCTAAAATATGACACAAAGTGAACTTATTTACAAAACACAAACTGACTCACAGACACAGAAAATAAACTTATGGTTACCAAATGGGAAGCAGGATAAAGCAGGGAGGGATAAATTGGGAGTATGGGATTAACAGATGCACACCACTATATATAAAATAGATAAACAACAAGGATTTACTGTATAGCACAGGGAACTACATTCAGTATATTGTAATAGACTATAATAGAAAAGAATCAAAAAAAGAATACAGATATATACATATATATTTATAACCAAATCACTTTGCTGTATACCTGAAATTAACACAATATTGTAAATCAACTATATTTCAATAAAAATACATAAAATTGGTTCTGTACATCTATCACCTATCTGTCTATATTCTGTCTATATGTGTGCAATCAGACATTCTAGAATGCTGTTAATCTCATGTTAATGGTGATTATTTCAGGGTGATGGGAAATGGGGTGGTTTTAGTGCTCAACTTTTTACTTTAAATTGTTTGAACTATGTATAATAAGCATGTATCATTTTTAGAAGAACAATAAAGTCATGTTGAAATGAGAGTGTTAGACTCAAAGGTCTCCAAAAATCTCTAAGCTCTAAAAGTCTATGATTTAATATTCTATGAAGCAAACACAGATTCATAATTCAGTGATGCCGCCACATTCTTTTCTTAAAATAATGTTTCACTGAAACTTCTAGCCTCTTTGATCACTGATCTTTGTCTAGGCTCAAGCCCTATTGGAAAAAACACTAAACGACCTCAAATAATTAACCTTAGATGACAGTGTGTTCTCATCAACCAAAAGCAATTTTTTTAATACAAAAATTTGAAAACAGGAAGCAAGCTCTCTAATCTAAGAACAATCAAGAAACATCAACTTACACATAAAGTAGTTTTCATATTTAATTGTAATGACTGTAAACTATCTACTTAGGTTGTAAATATATCTTACATTGGCATCCTTTTCTTCAAAACAAGGAATCCAAATATATTATCCAGTAGGAATATCCACTATTCCCCCAACCTCCCAGTTCTTTCAGACCCCTGTGTCTTTGGACACATGCTAATGTTTTCTCCTCCATCTATAATTTGGACAAATGCCATTCACCTGGCGAAACTCAGTCCCTCCTACCACTACAGGCCCATAGCGCTTGGCATATACCTCTGTTATAACAGTTCTCAGGGCCACTGCACAAAGGTACCTTATAGAGTTACACTGACTCTTACAGTTGTTTGGATTGAAATCAGAGTTTACTCATCTATTGTCCCTTCTAGAATGTGTACTCATCAAGGACCTAGCATAGAGTAGGAACTTAATGTTTGTTAATGGATCCTGAATAAAGATAAGATATAAACAGTTCCCTTAATCTCTTAACATCACAGTGAAACAAGTGTCAGGCATTTTTCTCTCCCCTTATTTAGGTTGAAAAACATTTTTTTATAAAGTTGTACAGAAAAAAGGAAGAAAATAAAACTAATATTTCATGGTAGCAACTCAATGTCAGGAAGTTCATACATACGATCTCATTTTATGTTCCAAATAACCCTACCCATTCAGTCTTACTAGGAGTGATAGTCAAAATATTTAACAACCAGCACAGCATAGGCACCTAATAATCAGAGTGGACACTGGTCCAAATAGAGCAGAGCCCAGCTGCAAACAAATGATCCACCCATGCTGGTAAGGATCAGCTGAAAGTCAGCCCTGAGTACACCATCCCCACATCACAGATGGGCAAATGAATGCTCAGAGACATTAGGTAATCTATCAGAAGCTAGGACTAGACCCTGATGAGTCTGAGACCCCAAACCAGTACTCTTTGCCCCATACAATGATGCCTCTCCCTGGTCTCTAAAGCCCAGCAGGAGTGTGACAAGTTGGGCTTAAGTTTCCTGATGTCTACTCCAACATCTATTCACTAGACTACTTCACTTCCACAAAGAGGGATAACCATTGTTCATGACTTTAAAATAATGACCCTCATTCCATTAATCACACACAACAAATAGTCATGTTGCTTTAGAGTCACATTTCATATCGTAGGAAATCTGAATGGGACATTTTTATCACTTTATACATTGAAGAGGTTAGCCAAAGGAGACAATCCTTGAATAATGCTTCCAGTTCCCTTTGCAGTTTTTAAAGTCTGTATTCTTTAAATGTGAACTACATAATGCAGTTCCTTTCAGCAAATACACTTCAACCGTTGAAGAATATACAAAATGTAATTTTGTTCTGTGAAAGTTAAGGGCAATACTTTGCATCCTACATATTTTACTATGGGTTGATGAATACTAGCTTTTTTCAAGACCTCATATGTTCTCTGAACATAGGTTCATTCATTTTGGGATCCTGTTATTTACCCAATCCTTGGATCAGCCACTGCACAGTGCTATGGCCAGACACTATACATCATGCCACATCCCTACCGGGAATGAAAACATTCAACAATGTTTGGTTTGTTTCGAGGTTGTTTTCCATTACAGCCCTGTAGGAGACTCTAACAGATTTGTTTCTACTATGAAATCAGTTCTTCTCTGTAAAGAAAAGGGGATTTTTTTTCCTTAGGTCAGTTTTACTACAATATAATACTAACCTACAGGCAATCGACTCACTGTGATTTGTGACCAAAATTTATTTTTCTGGCAATAAAAGAGTGAACCTAAGGAAAGATTATCACTTAAAAATGCTTTTTTAAAGACAATTTCCCCTCTTTTTACAGAAATAAATGGTGCATGTTCTAAAAATGCAAAATTTGTAGAAAGACATGTTGAAATTGCTTTAAAAGAAATCAACCAAACTATGAAGTACACAATTTACAACTACACTAATGCAAACACGCATAGAAAATACTGCACATATGCCTTTGGTAGTACAGGTTTTAGATCTTCTTTCCATGCAAGTCATAGGAATGGCGTTCAAAATATTTAACAACCAGTGTAGCACAGACATCAACCAATCAAAATGGAAGCCAACACTAGCCCTGAAATAGAAGCCCAAACTCCTCTGCCAGACTACAAATTAACTTTTTAATTGCTGAGTAGTAAGAAGATCTTGGGGTTCCCTGGGAAGGCTCAGGTCATCTGGGGATGGGGGCAGCCCTTGAGGGGCTCAGGGAAGGAATTATTTACCAGTCACTAAGAGGTATTCAGTATTTTAATAACCAGTATGCCTGGTTGTTAAACAATTACCAGTGGTATCTTTTGATTTATATTTTAATATTATATTAAATATTACCACATTAATCAAAATAACCAGTATGGTGGGTACTATCTGAAAATCAACTTTGCCAGTCAATACACTATACTCATGTTCATCAGTTCCTGCCAGGCCCCAGGCCCTTTGTCCAACTCCCCTACCCTTAGCTCCTGCTGCCCAGGCAGCCATGTTCCATACCACATTACTCTGCCCTTCATTGGCCACAATCAACAGGACTCATGGACTCACAATCCAAAGGCTCAAAATCCCTAGGCCAGCCAGCAACCCTTTTTGGCCTGACACAGAAAGACAACCTGGCCAGCCAATCCGATTCCTAGTCTTAGAAATTTGAGTTAGGAAACACAATCAGCAGTGAGTACTTTCCTGGCGGGAAATGAGAATGGGAAAGGTGACAACAAAGGTATCGTGAAATACACAGAGGATGGGAGGAGCTTGGGTTGAACACGAGTGGCAGCAGTTAATCACGGAAGTGCATGTGGACGTCCCAACCAGCACCTGAGGAAGGGTGGGGAGCCAGGTGCCAGGAGGCACGGGGCACAGGGAGACCTCTGTCTGGGGCTTACATATATAGGGGTTCCCAGGCACACAAGTGACAGAAGACCTAGAGAAATTCTCCTGGATTGAAACGACGAACAAATTGATCACCAGAGGCTTGATTCAAGCACCCTAGACAGCAGTTTTTAAAGTGTGATCCCAGATTGGGATTGACATATACGCAGTACTATATATAAAACAGATAACTAATGAGAACCTACTACATTGCACGGGGAACTCTACTCAATGCTCTGTAATGGGAAAAGAATCTAAAGAAGAATGGATATATGTATATGTATAACTGATTTACTTTGCTGTACAGCAGAGACTAACACAACATTGTAAACAACTACATTTCAATAAAAATTAATTTTAAAAATTCCAAAATAAAAAATTTAAAAATAAATAAATGAAGCTACATAAGGAAATTCTCGCTGCAAAAAAAAAAAAAAAAAGTGTGATTTGATTCCTGGACCAGCAGCATTGACATCACCTGGGAACTTGTTAGAATGCACACTCTCACCGAAGCAGAAACTCTGAGAGTGGAGCTCAGTAGTCTGTGGTTTAATAAGGTCTCCAGGTGATTCCAATCCAAGCTCCCGTTTGAGGACCCACCTCTCAAGCTGGCTTTGCCAAGAGTGCCAGCATTACCTGGAAATGCACTGCTGCTGTCCTTAGGGCATCTCAGGGTTAAGCCCCCCAGAGGCAGATTCTCCAGTTGGTCGGATCTGTTGACCAAGGAAGTCACTTCTCCACAGTATGGGTACACCTACCAGTTGTAGTATAAAATCCACCATTCCCAACCAGCTGCAGGTTGCAGTATATACTCTGAACCAGGAGCCACACACAGGCCCAGGAATTGAAGATTTGAAGATGCCACCTAAAAGTTATAGACACTGAGTCTGACGAGCAGATTTTAACGTGCTCTTTTCATATTACTTCTAGATAAAGTTGGGTTGTCTTCCTCCTGGAATTGGGGGGAGCAGGTATTTGCGGCTGAGGTGGGATAGGGAGATGGTTTTAGGCAGAGGCAACTTTGGTCCTGCATGTAGAAGGTTGGTGTACCAACGGTCAAGAAACAGACAATAGGGGCATGTCAGTTACTACCCGTTAGCCCACTGCCTGCCTGCACCCTCTGCTGCTCATGCTGCCAAGTTTTACATCACATGACCTTGCCCTCTAGCCATAGCGTGTACCCCTGACCCAGGTGCAATCAAGTAAACCAAAACACTTACCTAGGGACTTCCCCAGTGGTCCAGTGGTTAAGGATCCGCCTTCCAATGCAGGGGACACAGGTTCCATCCTTGGTCGGGAAACTAGGATCCAGTATGCCGTGGGACAACTAAGCCCGAGAGCTCTAGAGCCCACGCACCACAAAAGAAGAGCCCGCGTTCCGCTACTGAGCCTGCGCACTGTGGAGTTTCAACGCACCACCACTAGCGAGAAGCCTCCGCGCTGCGCCGAAGATCCCGCCGCAACGAAGATCCCGCCACAACTAAAACCCGGTGCAGCCAAATAAATAAAAAAATATTAAAAAAAAAACAGAAACACTTACCTACCATGTGACCTGATGTAGAAGAAGATGATCTGTACCCCTATGAGTCTCCCACTAAAAAATGTGAAGGCTTAAGCAGTTAGAAATGACAGCTGAAGCTTACCAAAAATGCCCCGAGGAGGAGAAGGATCTATGAAGGGTCATGGAAAGGCAAAGTAACAACAAAAACAGAATGTATTGCACAGCACGGGATTCCAAGAAATAAAATCAGTAGGCCATCTATTAAGGCTATAATCACAGAGAAAAGCAGAGATACTGAGAAAGAATGACAGTAACAGGGACAGTGAGAGAGACATTATGGAGTCCTGGAGAGAGATGGAAAGCATAACTACCTGGATTCCTGTTGGTTGGTGTCCTTACAATAGCCACCTTTCCATGTTTACAATAGCCACCTTTCCGTGTCAGTTACTCGAATGCCTGAGGTGGCTGTTTAAATTAGTTTGAGTGTAAGAGCAGGTGAGAGCAATTAACAGGATGAGCAAGACTCAGAGTCCATTAGAAAGACAAAGACAATAAAAAACAGAGATAAATACCACACAGACCATCAGAGACAGAGAAAGACAGTGCCTAGAGATGCAAAGCTTGAAGGGCATTCTATCAGCGACAGGGTCATGGCCACAACCCCTTCTCCTAGGAGTTTAAACCAAAGTCCAATTAAATGAAGAATCAATGAATGCACAAATGAATACATAATAAATTAATAAATTTTAAATGAATATGTAAAATTAATGACTTTTGTCAGGATGGACAGAGGTGACTCTGGCCAAGGCCCAGTGGCAGAAAGGGCAACAAAGCTTCAGAGATCAAATCACTATGAGAGTAGAAAGAGATGGCACTCGTGGCCCATACCTTCCCAATATGGTCAAAGAGGAACAGATGGACTGGGTCCGTGGGGTGGCAAACCCAGCAACCAATCTCAGCTCAGCTCTTCTGGTGGGTGTCCTGAAGAAAAGTTAGTTAATGTTTCTAAAGAGCTCAAGTGTTCGAATTTCGGGCAGTTTTTTGTTGTTGTTGTTGTTGTTGCATTTTTTTGGCCACACCACACAGCACGTGGGATCTTATTTCTCAGACCAGGATTGACCCCGTGCCCCCTGCAGTGAAAGAGCGGAGCCCTAATCACTAGACTGCCAGGGAAGTCCCCAGACCAGTTTTTGATAGAGCACCTTTACTCAGTGGTGGCCTGGGTGAGGATCTCACTCAGGGGCCCAGGAAGTGATGGGAGTGGGAGTGTTCTGCCCCAGACTTATCAATTCAGTCATCACACGTGGCAATGCACAGTCCAGCACCAGCAATGGCATCAGTGGCAATCAAGGAATCACAAACCTTGCCAACTTCAGTGGCAGCAAAAGTGGCGTGGCGGGACTTCCCTGCTAGTCCAGCAGTTAAGACTTCATGCTTCCACTGCAGGGGGCGAGGCCAAAAGAAAAAAAAAAAGTGGTATGGAAAGCCTGTTCAGAAGTAAACAACTTAGGGCTGCAAAAGTGGAGGTTTCCAGCCTCAAAAGTTTATCTGAATTCTGGCCCAGTGCCAAGAGAGAAGTAGTAGGACCCGCCCTAGACCTTGGTAAACATGTGGGGCCTTAGGGCATTCCAAGACAACATGCTCTTATGGCCTCTATTCTGATCCTGCCATTTTGACCCCCAGGACATTTTTGTTCTGAATTTTGCTCTTTCCTCCACCCAGAGTATAGACCATTTAGGTTAGAGGAATTTACTTTTACTAGGAGTTTAATACCTCTATTTCAACTTGTAAGATTTCTTGGAGTGTATAACTAGGGATTTGACGCCTTGAAAGCAGCTGAGCCCAGGACAGGTAAAGACACCATGTGCTATTCTTCCCAGTTACAGAGTTGGCACATGTTGCATTAGAGTCTATTCTCAGAGTACTCCTGCTTTACCAGTTTATAGCAATGATAACGTTGAGCGTGGTGCCTGAGAAAGGGGAAAAAAAAAAAAGGCAGCCTTTGAAATCTGAAAGCTGGTGGCCTGGTGCTCACAGCTAGGCCATGTTATTCTTCTATTGGATGTTAATAATTTCGCATAATACTAACTTCAAACAAGGTCATCCTCAGAATGTGAGACAAAACAAGGACACTTCGTAATTTTGTCTTAAGCACAAAGTCAAGGTCACCGCGTCCCAAACAAACTACCAAACACCGCCCCCTCTTGGCTAAAATGAGGAACTGCTATTTCTTTAGCAGAGCTTTATCCTCTCTCTACCTGACCCTCCTTATAAAAAAGATTTTTTGAGATACCCAGTCATAGAATTGTCCCTGATTTCTGACAGAATCAATCTAGAATGAACCCTCGCTTCCTCAGACCCTCCATCTACCTAACTAAAGCCCAAATCCTATAATAGGCTCTTTCTACAATCCTCTCACTGAGAAGCCTAATGGCTCCCTGAGTTGTGTACTCGCCCTCCCTGTAACAAGTAATAAACCCCAACCTGATCAACTCAGGTGTGTTCCTAGTGGGTTTTAGCTGAAGGGCATTGGCATGCCCCTAAAATTCATTCTTTTAATTGATTTCTTTTGTCTTTATTGTATGTTTGTGGTATGTGTGCATTTTTGCATGAAAAGGTGGAAAGACATAAACTTTCAATATGATATTTATGATTTTGGACAGGTAACCGAGTTTTATATGTTGAGCGTAAAATATCTACAAGAAGTTTAAGGAGAAGAGGTAACTAGCCATAATTATATTACGAGAAACTGCCTGTTTAGGTTGTACTATGATAAGTAATGTTAATTATTAAACCACTTGAGTCCATTTAAATGGAAATTTGGTGATATTTTAACAAAATGGGTGTCAATTTGGGGTCTCAGGGAAGCATAACATTTTTTTCCCATTTAAAGTAATGGTAACTGCAACTTTAATTCAGAAAGATTTGCACCAAAGGAGACTGCCAGGAACAAATTACAAGAGGAAAGATTATATTCAAAAGCACTGGAGGTGCAATAGCACAGATCCACCCCGAAGAATGGGAAAATTCTGGAACACCTGAGGAGAGTTGCTCACAGTTTCCTCATGGAATCACCAAGAAATTATATCAATTTCCAAGTAATAATAAATATAACTGGTAGAACTAATCAACACAAAATAAAATGGTCAATGTCTAAAACAACATGGTAAAATTTATTAGAAACAAAAAACTGAAAAAATACATGTCATTTGTAACACTGGAAACTGAAAACTGACCTGATAAAATTTAAACATGGTGGAAATAACCACGATAGAAAAACATGACAAGTTGTGAAACTGCACAAGATAAAATTTGTTATTGAGTATAATTTTACAGAAAAATCACACATTCTTGAAAAATTTAAATCTGTAAAATCTGACCCCAAAATCAGACTTTGATAAAAAAAAATAATATCCACAAATTACAATTTACAATGCAAAGTAAATTTTACTATGAAAAATAGTTTATTGATAAAGCAAATCCTTACTATAAACTTAAAAGGAAACTAATCAATCCCAATGAAAATACTTTCAGTAGAATAAAAATACAAATGGAAGAAAAACTGTACAGTTTAGGCTTTAGCTGGCTTGAGGGAATTTGTTTCAATAAAAATTTGCTAAATAAAAAAATCATTAATGTTGGGGTATTAGTTAGGATACAGCTCCATATACCAATGACAACAAAATCAAAAACAGTAGCTTAAACAGATGGAAACTATTTCTCTCTCAAGATAAAGAAGTAGAAGTGGTAGCACCCAAGGGCTGGTCAGGCAGTTCCATGGTCACCAGGGACCCAGGCTCCTTCTATCCAGCTGCTACACCATCCTTGACATGCCCCCACATAATTCAAGATGGTTGCTCAAACTCCAGCCATAATAGCCACATTCCAACCAGCAGGAAAGAGGACAGGATGAAGAAAACCTCTCCTTTTAAGGACACTTTCCAGAGTTTCAATGTCACTTCTGTTTACATCTCATTAGCCAAAACTTAGTATGCAGCCATACCTAGCTACAAAGGAAACTGGGTAACGTAGTCTTTTAGCCAAGTGGCAATATGAACAGCTAAAAATAGATATTCTCATTACTAAGCAAGTAAAAGATGTATATTGGGAGGCAATTAGCAGTCTCTGTCTCTTTTAGCACATGCAGAAACCGGGAGCCCAAATGTTCTTGTAGCCAAATAGATGGGGGACCCAAACTGCTGGATCAAAAAGACTACTAGTTCAAATGGTAGAGTCAAAAAGGCAGGTACAAAATATCTTTGTACCCTTCATGGACACATCAAAAAGGAAGGTTCTAAGTGATTGACTCTGGACTTCCCATTGAGCTGTGTACAAGGGGATTCGATGTTATAATTTGGGATACTACTAGAGGGCTGTTGGTCGCACACTATATAAATCAGGACACCTCAACAGAAGACACTCATGGTAGATTATACTCTCCACTCCCATCTTGTATCCAGACCTTTTGCAATGTAACTCTGCAGCATCTCTCATGGAGAAGTAGAGTCAATTTCCCTATCCCTTGAATCTGGTCTGGCCTTATGATTCACTTTGACCAGTAGAATCTAGTGTGAAATCCAAGCCTGGACCTCAAGAAGGCTTTGCAAGCTCTTGCTCTTTCTTTTGGATTCCCTGCCAAGCTGCTATGTGATCAAGCCCCAGCTAACCTGCTGGATGATAATGAAACATGTGATCAAGTTACCCCCCATTGCCCAGGCCAACAATCAGTCAATCCCCACAACCAGAGTCACCTAGCAGACCACAGACATGTGAGTGAGCCCAACCAAGACCAAAAGAACCACCCACCTGAGCCCAACCCACAGAACTGTGAATTAAATATGTGGTTAAGCCGCTAACTTTTAGAGTGGCTTGTAGCAAAAGCTCACTGATGCAGAGCCTAACTAAAATAAAGCCAAACCAAGCTTAGTTGTCTTCAAAGCCTGAAGCTGACAATTCTGAATATTCTCCTTAACATATTAAGTCCAAACCGCTGCACCCTGGGAGATACAAGCACTAGTTAACAGTTCCATGAGGCTTCGGCAGTGCATCTTGCCATGCTCCAGCACCTAGCACTGTGGAAGATCACCACATGAAGAAAATTATGGCATGCAAATTATTCACACATGATTTATGTTGCTTTTTTTAACTATAAAAGCGAGTCTTTTTAAAACATCCATATTCAAATTTTAGCAGTAGATGTGCATTTATAATACAGCATATGAAAGCATCACTTTTTCTCCTACTATCATGACTAGTAACAGTCGCCGTCTCCCAGAAGAGAAGACTCAAAATAATGTGACACTGTCATATAATTAACCATTGTTCTCAAGGACTCAAGTTCACTGACAAACTGTCTCACCAATAATCACAAAATATGGTAAATAAGAAATCCCACATAGGTAATATGATTCTCATGAGACGTTATCAAGTTTGCATTCTTATTATAATGGTATTTCTTGTGATAGTTTTGTGGTCATGTGTTCCAGCTATATACCAACACGGAATCAACCACAGGCTGTAGGAACTAACCTGGCTACAGAAGCTGAGCATCTAAGCAGAGTAAGCACAGTGTCCATATTGGCCTCCAGGGGAAGGGGTTCAAAGCTCCTCTCTGGTCCTCTTCCTATCCTCTTACACGCATCACAGAGGAATGCTGAAGTGATGGGTAAAATTCTGGAACATTTGTGGAACCACAGTTTCCAGTGGGTGGAGCCTTGGGAATATAAACAATCCCATATGGATGGAAAGCCTCTTTCTGGATTCATTCCCTCTGGAGCTGGTAGCTGTTAGTTTTTTGTTTTTTCTCATAGGAGTGGCAAATTCTGAGATTTGATTTTTGCCTAATGGAAATGCTAAGCCATTCATCCTGCTTTGGCCTTGAGTTCTGGGCTGCCTCTACCCTAAGCTGCCTTGTGGTCAAGCCCAGCTCAGTAGAGAGTCCTGAGCTAGGGTTTGGAGCCAATGTCCCAGTGAATAAAATGTTACTTTGCATGCTTCTGACACTCTTTAATGCATATGCATTCCTTGTGGGACACCAAGAGTGGTAGGGCCAAGGCAGGATTTAAGTATTCCTGAATTCCCTGGCCTATTACCACCATAATTCCATCCCTTAATAGTACCTGGACCTTACCTCCACTCCTAACGCTGACATGGTCTCAGCAGACCGAGCAGAAATATGTCCCAGAAACTGACATTTAGAGAGCAAAGTCCCCCAAAGGAGATTGAGGTTCAGTTCTCAGATTTGAAGCGCTACTTCTGTAGGTGCAGACTATAATCTCCCATGTGTAACAGGCAGGTTTGGTATTGGTGCAAATGATCATTTTAGGAGCTAGCCTTCTCCCTGACTTCAAAGTGCAGGAACAGCAAGGACTGCAACATGACCTAGGTCTCCCTAAAAAAAGCAGTGTGACATTTTTAGCCTATCGTATGGTTAGATACAAACAGTCATATGGCCAACTAGATGACAGGTCCAGATTCTGTCCCTCTTGATCTTGTTTTAACCTGCATCCAGGGATAAAGACAAAACGATGATGAGATAAAATTCTGGGATATCATGTGCCTTCTTTGAAGTTTTCTGAGTCCCTTCTCCACCATAAGTTCTCATGTTGATTCTGATTTGGGCATCACCTACATCCTAATCTACAAATTTGTAGAAAGAAGATAGAGTAACAAAAAAATAACCGTTAGTGATTTGCAAGGCTTAATCAGGAGACAATACATTCCTTGTGATGGCTGTTCTGATCACATATCTTCAGTGAGCATTGGCCAAGCTCCAATAATGGTTGTGGATTTCAGAGACTTCCACAGTGGGATGCAATCACTGCAGGGAGGTAGAGTTCACTAGTAAAAAAGATTGAGGCCTTTACTGCCTGGGGAAGGTAGCCTCTTGGACTGAGGTAGAGAGGAAAATTTCATGAAAGAAAAAACAAGTCCAAAAGTCAAAAAGACTTTAAACAATGCCTGTACCTAGAATGCCATGGCTTTGAGAACTGGGTTGGCCCGGACACAGTGGAAGGCCCTTTACCCGGTACCATGATTACAGGATATTTTAAATGAACTAAAAACTCTTGTCCAGGAGATAATTTGAGCTTTAGGAGTGATGGGAGGCAAACTAGGAAAGAATTAGGAAATTACAGAAAAGAAGAAACACTGAGGTCTCAGAAACCAGGACGGAAATATATGAAAGGAAAAAAGGACATACCTACAAAGATATACCCAGACCTAATTGTAATCAGCTATCTCAAATGTAAGGAAAGCCACCTATCCAACACATACTGGGAAACAGTAGATGGAATACCATGCCAATCTTAGTAGAAAAATAGGTAAGTTATCATATTTTGGCAATGCTCTCATATGGCCAGTACAAAAATTAAATGGCATTTGGATTTAGTTGATTCTAGGACAGAGATAAATAAGGTATCAATCCTAATTGATGATGATGGTCACATACCAAATACTCTAGCAAAGATGGGACCTTATTCAAAGATCTTTTCTATCTCGGATATAGCAGATAGGTTTTAGTGTCTACCACTGAAGGAGCTATGTTAGTTCAAAACTGTACTCACGATGGGAGGTAGACAGTTGGACATAAACAGTACTCACCATCAACCTCCCAGAAATACATGCAGACCCTAAAAAATAGGCCACATAATTTGATAGTCCTACATATGGACAGATCTAGTATCATGTCACAGAAAGAAGATCAGAAATTAACCAAGCATGTCTTGGGGGCAATATGGAAGGCAAGGTTGAAAGTCAAGGGAAAGATATAGCTTGAATCTGACTACAGCGGTCTAGATGAAAGTTTCCCCAGTGGGAAAGCAATGTATCAGGAAAGGGACAAATAATCAGGTCACTAGACTAACAGAGGGAAAAAAGCCTGTTATCACCAGGTTTCTGTAATGGTTATATGACACAGTACAGTGAGAAAGTCCAACACTTGGTCCAGTTACCTAAATGAACGCTGCTACAAGAAAGGGGTACCAGAATGGAGAACACTTAAAGAGACAATAGCCCAGGTACCAGCTTTGGCCTTACCAAAAACTTGGGAACCTTTTACCTCTACGTGATAATAATTCCCAGTACCATAGCTATTGGTGATACAAGAAAGTCTCATTTGTTAATGGAGAGAAATGAGAACCCAGTACTTTGTACCAGTGCAAAATATCCTGGGCCAGTCACATCACACACTAACTGTCCACAGAGGCGTAGATCTTCTAAGAACAGATCAATGATATACTATCCAGTCATTACTCTCCTTAAACACCCCACATCTTTTTATGAAATAACTAAGGGCTAAGAAGAGCTATGCATACAAGATGTCTTAATTTGGGTTTCCTCGGAAGCAGACCCTGATACAAAGATTCTAATGCAAGTAGTTTATTTAGGAGTTGGCTCCAGGAAACACTCAGAGAGGAGTGAGGAAGTGAGACAGGGAAATGAAAGCAGTCAATAAGGAGCTGTTATCAACACAGCCACTACTGCGGGCGACTGGAGTTTCATCCCATGGGTAAACTCCAGGCAACCATACAGATGACATACCTTAGAGTGACCTTGCTTAAGGGGTGACAGAGCTGTTACACTTACATACCAACTCCACTCTGAGGTGCTAACCCTCTAGCTCTTCCAGCCTATCGTGCAGAGGGTGGAAAAGCCTTCAAGGCCTCTGATAAAGCCCTCAGATAAAGAGATACTGGCAGTTAGAAATCAGCTGGAGCATACAGAAATAATAAGGCGGAGGGATAGGGAACGACAGTGTTAGCTACATGTACTTGAACCACAGGAAAATCTTACCCCTTGTCTACTGGAGAAAGTAGCTTAGGCAGACTAAATGAAGGAGACATGGTAGAATACTGATAGAAGTTTGAAATTTGATGGCAATTGGAGGATTTCAAAAAAACACCTGGAGACAAAGCATGTGGACACCAGCATTATCATTGAAACTGGCCCAGGAATCTGAACTAGCTGCATTGGCTACTGCACCATAGAGGAGAAACAATAGACCACAGTGGGGACCTTTGCCAATAATTGGGAAATTAATAGCATTTTGTTTTGGTGACAGTAGATAGTTTCACCAGTTAGGTAGAGGCTTTTCAAATCAAACACCCAGCAACTAAGATAGCTGCAAAGATTCTAGTTCAATGACTTCTCTTAACTAGGAGGTTTCACATAATGGACCAAATTTGAGGGCACACTTCATGGGAGAATGTGTAACCTGATAAGAATCTGGGTTTTCCAGACAGTGTAAGTACTTGTAGGCCAGGGAGCCAGAAGGAACTATGTGATAAAGACTAAGAGACAAGCAGCTATGATGAAAATGAGAGATTTCTGAGCTCTCTGCCTTCTTTTGATTCTAAGGAAATTAGGGCTCAAATATCCAGTGGATCAAGGCAGATGCTTTATGAGGGCCTCTGTGGGAGCCTGAGGGTTAGTGGGAAACCTACGCACCCCTTGTCTTCTATAGAGAGGCCGTGAGTAAAGGAAACCACTCAGAGTCCCTGTTCTTCTACTCACTTCCCTCCTTGCACATTCTCCAAACAAGGAATCAGGTTGGGTCAGATTCCAGTACAATCTCTTAGATGACTTTTACTGGTGGGCTGGATCACTGTGCATTCATCAGATTGCATTCATGGATACAGCGCTCTCTTCTGGAGCTTCTGGTCTCTGCGCAGCTGACTCGGTAAACTATCCTGCTCTCTCAATCCAACATGGCAGCCAGGTCTAGGATTACTACCCCATCAGTCTAGGCCTCTTGTGTGAAATGGGATGTATGTGTTGGGACTTTTAAATTTTCTATGACATTTTAATTTCTCTGTGGAAAACTGACAGTAAGAGGGGTTTCATACAGACACTTGGGGCATTCTGTATCCCCGACATTGTATTGTTTAGACTCTGCTATCATCTGGTGTTCACTGTATGGACCTCCTTGGTAGGCTATGTTCAACAATGATGCTGTACATAATCTAGGAGAGCTGAATTTCACATCTCTTTGGTCCAAAAAAGAGCCATGATATGGCCAGGAAAATGGCCCCATGAAAAGACTGGCAGAACTTACCTGCAGATTTTCTCTCCTAAAGTAGATGGTCACATACAGCTTAGCCACTAACCCCTTTGGGTTAACGGAGAAAGAACAAGAAGCAGAGATTGTTAAATTTCCATGAAAGAAGTTCAAAGACCCTAATTGTAACTGCTCCCAGCCTCCATCTTCATTCCTCCCCAAGAAATGCTGAACTGATTGATCAGAGTCCAGGACCCTCACTGGGCTATTTTTCAGTGCACAGAACTTGGGGATATTAATAAGACTCTGTAAGGTATAATTTTCTCCATCTCAGGTGACTGGAACTTTTTATCTCACTGGAGTGGAAAATTCCAAGATTTTATTTTGGACTTAAGAGCTCTGGATTGAAGTTTGGAGCCAAAGCACCAGCCAGTGAAGTATTACTTTGCTTACCTTTGCCTCTTTTGTGGACCTTATAGAAAGGGCAGTTAATCCAAGGACAGATTGGGATATCTCTGGGTCCCGTGACCTAATATCACTGTAAACTCATCTCTTAATAGCACCCCAACTTCATCCCAGCCTCCAACAGAGTGTAAGAGTCTAAGTCCTAATAGTGGAAACAGTAAAAAGAATCCAATCAGGAGCATGGCATTAAGAAATATGAAATCTGGACAATGAACAAAGACTTGGAAGAGTCCAGCAGACAGTGGGCTGTCATTCTAGAAAGCCTATTGCTATGTTGCAAAACCCCAACGAGAATGAGGATGTGAAAGATGCTGACTTGCATTCAGGACTACCCAAGGATTGCCAGTGGTACACTAAAAAGAGTCAGAAAGGAAATGCAAAAGATCTTGGGAGGGGAAGAGAGCAAGTCTTTAGTGGTCCAAATTTTGTTTTGATAACAAACACCACTGTCCTGCATTCCCAGCTTTGCTTATTTGCTGTGTGTTTCACACTAGGTTCTGATCCATTTTCCCTGTTCCTTTATAACCTGACCTTGACTCTGATTAAGCACACACTAACAGTTTCATGTGACAGCCCCCATGGCAGACGCAGTAATGTAAAACATTCCATCTGTTCCCCTACATTTGCCAGTCCTCTTGTACATACACAAGACCACGTGACTAGTTTTGGACAACGAAATATAAATGGATGTAACGTTTGTCACTTCTGGGCTGAAGCAATAAAGAGCCTATATACGACTCTCTGGCCTCTTTTTCTCCTACAGTGACAACTGAATAGGCCACATGTTTCAGATGGTGCAGCTACAAAACAGTGGAGCCTCAGTCAGCCTGGAGCCTTGAGTGACTGTGTGGAGCAGATCTCCTCCCATCTCACATCCCACTGACCTGCATGGGATCTGTGGTGTGGGAAAGACAGAAGCTCTTGGTGTGCAAAACCTTTGACACTCTGAGATTGTCTGTTATCTGAGCATACTTGTATTCCTATGGAAGACCCTCCCCCTTTCTTCTGCATGCATAGCACTTACTTCATACTCTTAACTTAGTTGTTAATAAATCTACATGCTATACCCAGACTCCCCTGAACTGGCTCTATGGGACAAAACATCAGGCACAAGTCAGCAAGCAAAGCTTTAACTTTCAACCAAATACATAGTTGTGAGCAATTTGATTCAGTAAACACAACTATTTTCTACTGCACAAAAAACAGGAAATAATTAAATTTCTTATAGACGTTTCTTTATTATACTTTCCCACTTGAATATTTAGAGAATAATTTAAATGTAATGCATACTGACAGCAAGCACAGTATCAAATATTAGTTTTTTTAATATTTTTCTGTTCTCACCCTTTATTCCTTTAGGAAAAAAATATTTAGATGACCTCAAAGAAACAATTATTATGCTAATCACAGTATGCAGTAACACGAACAAGCCCATACTCAATAGAAAAGAAAGCAACAAAGAAGTGAAAAAGTCTTTCTCCTCAAATCATTTTAATTCATTTTTCCACAGCCATATAAATTTAAAGTATGAAACAACAATAATACAGCTATAGAATCTAGGTTCTCTTTCAAAGCAGCGGCATATAAAACATAGAAAAGCTAAAACCTCAGCACAAGCTTCAAAAGAACAAGGACTGAGAGGATTTTGATGAAGACATGAAATGCACAAAATACAGTACACAAAAATACTAGAATGCATAAAATATAAAGCTACACATTTCAGGTAGAAAGCATTGTAAAATATATAAAATATGCAAGAAATCAAAACCAAAGAGAGTTTTCTTAGAGTACCATGAATACACTGGAACTGGCAATTAGCATTTGAAGATGGGAACAAGAAAATAGCAGTTTCCCATTTAAAACTTTATTTCTAGGCTTTAGGCTTTCACCTTCTTGACATCCTTCTTTCCAGAGCTCTCAGTAGCTGACTCTGCTTTTCTTTTCTGTGACTAAAATGGAAACAGATTTAATGTTCTGCTCCAATATGCACATTTTTAAATGGCCCAACAATGTTAAATCTAGGATGTAAATGCATTAAAAAAAAATTTTAACATGAATATTCACTTAAATGTTATACTCACAGTTAATGTTCTATATAGCCCAACAAACTATATAACCCAATGTAAAATAACCTCCAAACATGTTTCTTTTTAAGAAAAGACATAAACTACCCATCAAAAATAGTCATCAAGTTTCTACTTACACATGGTACTATAAATGTAGGTTTATCTTAAAGAACTACTTAATACTTAAAGTTTTCTGGGGAAAATGTTATTTATGAGTGTACTAGTCTTTAAATCTTATGACAGATGTTAAAATACCATATTTCATATATTCTATGATGCACGTTTGTTTCCCACTTTAGCATCTCTGAAATCGGGATGCATCCTATAATTGATGACAAACCGTAGTTACTTGGCAGCAGTTTTTCTAAATGGTACATAAAATAATGCTGTGTCTTACAACGGAAGGCATCTTAGACTTGATGAAATATGGTAGTTTACTTAACCACACTCAAATAATATGATCTATTAAAGAGTATTTGAAATTGTAACTATACAAGGCAACCTGACTGAATTAAAACCAATCCATCTTATTATTCAAGTTAACTTATTACCAAGTAAACCAAGTAAAGCTTTGCTGTCTCCTCAAAGTTCTTATTTGCACTCATAGTTCCACAAAGATCAGAAAACTTATTTGATCAAATCAGAACTCCCAGTTTCAACCTCAGTCCCACCCCATCCCACCCCTCTCCTGCTCCCCATGACAACTCTAGTCTCATTTCAAAGGATTTTACTTGCATTATATTTCTGCTTAAAAGTCATGAGGAATTTTTTAAAATACTGAGCCCTGTTACTAGGGAGTTCCTAACCATATGTTCTACAAACAAATAGGAAATGTGGTTGTAGTGTAATTCTTTTTCTGTCAAAAACAAATCAGCATTTCATAAAACCAGCTTTTATAATAGGTATCACTATGGCATTAAACATAATATAGGCATTTTAATTATGTAAAAAAAATGGGATCTACCTAAAAGTTAGGAAAATGCTGAAAATTTTACCATTGGAGTTTTAGTTGCCCGTTTCTTCTTTTCTGCTCTTTCTCTTTCCTCAATTTCCATATTTTCTTTCTCAATCAATGAAATCAGAGTATTACAGCGTCTCTGGAATTCCTAAACCAATTAATACAAGACTTTAAATTTCTGCAACCCAGGCACAATCTTTAAAAAGTGGTAATTCTTTAATTATATCATTTCTGTGATGTAGAATTTCTAAGTTGGTATTCTTCAGAACAATATTCATACAGGGTATATTCCACCAAAAATATGAGAAGTGGATAAATATCATTCAGTGGGTGAATGGGTAAACAAACTGTGGTACAGCCATACCATGAAATACTACTCAGCAATAAAAAGAACTATTGGTAAATGCAGCAACCTGGATGAACCTCAATGGAATGACGCTGAGTGAAAAAAGCCAATCTCAAAAGGTTACAGACCATACTGTTCCATTTATATAGCATTCTTAAATGACAGAAGTTTAGAAATGGAGAACATATCAATGGTTACCAGGGGCTAGGGAAAGGGGGGAGAGTGGGTGTGACCATAAAGAGCTAGCACAGGGAAGTCTTGTGGTGGTGCTAGTTACACATATCTATATGTGATAAAACTGCACTGAATTACACACACGTGCGTGTACACACCCTCTCACTCTCACACACACACACGCACGTGCATACATGAGTGCATCTATAACCAATGAAATCTGAATAAGCTCTGTGGATTATACTAATGTCAATTTCCTGGTTGTGACACTGTGTTGGTGAAGGGTGCATGGGCCCTCCCTGTACATTTCTTTACAACTTCCTGTGAATCTATAAGTATTTCGAAACAAAAAGTTAACAAAAATCACATAAACAAAAAAATAAGGGGATGTCCTACTGTCAGAGGACATTTTGGAAGTACTCAGTTTACAAAAGTCAAACAGATTTCTTTTCTACGGGGCTGCTCAGAGCCTTTAAGTTCCTAATGAGCACTGTCAACCACTAGGGCAGGAGATGCAGAAGCAAGCAATTCCCCAAATTATTCAACCAGCAAAACTCTCTTCTCAAAAGACATCTCGTGGCCCCCAAAATAATAATAATAATATATATATATATATATATGACAAAAAAAAAAAAAGACATCTCGTGGGATCAGAGTTCTGAGGAGGGAGTCTCAGGAAAACACTGCTGCATTTGTTAATTCAGAGCAAACAATAGCTGAAAAGATTCTGCATTAACCTTGCCACTACCTATATTTCACTGCCAGCAAATCAATGCATCCAAACTATAAACAGTTTTTATGAACGTATTGTGAGCATTAAACATGATTCATTAATATGGATGCTCATATATAATAACCCTGTACACTTCGCTGTATTTTAAAGGTAAATAACAGTTTAATATCAAAGGGTATTGCCCACCCTCAGTTCTGTATTTGCTAAGGAGGCATCTGTGGAGTACCACTCTGGGAACTTTGGCATCAACTACAGCTGCCTTGCTTCCCTGTGAAAACACAGCCCCAGTTCCAATTGAACTGCAAGTGTACTTTCAAAAAGACAGCCTGTTTTCAGGTTACAGGATGTCTGAAGCCTAATTTTAGAAGTTTCTGCAGTACAGTAGAGTAGGAAACAATACTGCCGACAATACCTTCCATGATTGTTATTGAAAACTGAAGTGTCACTAGCTTTTTCCCTGCCTTTTTATTTTCAGAAAGATTTAAACCAAATGAAATGCACTCTAAACAGGGAAAATATACTGCCCCTTCTGATGTTAACCACTAGACTGACCACATGAGGATAAACTGTGGGGAAAGGGGGTGGGTTTAAGGATAATTCAAAGCACAAAACATTATCACACGTGGTGTGAAGACCTGCAAGTCACTGGAATAAAATGAGTTTCTGGAAGAAAGTGGGTTCCTTAAATGACCAAATATTCTATAACTCAACACACACCCATGAGCACCCCAATGGTCATCACTATGCCTGCCTCCCTGTTTCCTTCAGCAGTACCATCCTCATCCTTCACCCCTACTTTGCCAGAGCTGCCGCCCATAGTTAATCTCTTCTTTTACTACTGAAAACAAAACAAACAACAACAATGAAGAAATGCTTTAAAATGTTAGGGCCAATGGTTCTCAAGTTTTAATATGTGTAAGAATTGCCTGGGGTATTTGCTAAAAGTGCAAATTCCCAATGCCAACTCCACTTCCAGATTTTGGTTCAGTAGGTCTGGGTAGAGCCTGGCATTTAAAACAAACCCAGGGGGCCTTCCCTGGTGGTCCAGTGGCTATGACTCCGAGGTCCCAATGCAGGGGGCCCAGGGTTGATCCCTGGTCAGGGAACTAGATCCCACATGCAGCAACTAAGAGTTCACATGCTGTAACTAAAGCTCCGCATGCCACAACTAAAGATCCTGCACACCGCAACAAAGATCAAAGATCCCGCATGTCATAACTAAAACCCAGGGCAGCCGAATAAATAATAAAAATAGATAAATAAATATTTTAAAAATAAAAATAAAAAAATAAAACAAACCCAGGTATAACCCTTTGGAAAACTGGTAATAATTTCAAGTGCCATACAATTGGTCATAAACTTTGATCCAATAATCTCTCCTGGAAATTTATTCTTTTTAAAAAATCATCCAAACTTAGGGGAGAAATCTAACGCATGAAGATATTCAATGCAATTACTATTTATCTATCAGAAAAACTGGAGACTCCCAAAATATATAAAACAGAGGGATGATAGGGGTAGTAATACAGGCTGTAGAAATACAGCCACATACTATTTAAGGACTTGACAGTAACCTAACATATGCGTCCCCATGGGACTTAAGCAAGTCACCAAAGTCTGTACCCTTAACCACTATACTATACTGCTTCTAAATAGGTAGGTCAGTAAGTCATTAATATACAGTGGCTTGATGAAAAGTTATGCCACCACTGAAAATTATAATTATGAAGATTCTAATAACTTGAAAATACTTATGATGTTTAAAACTGCATACATAACTGTACCTTTATTCAAAAGCTGTAAGTTCTAATTACAAATGGATAAAACTGGGAATACAGAGCCGAGTTGATTGGTAAGGGATGTGGACACGTCACACAGTGGTTTAGGCACAGACTTTGAAGTTAAAGAGACCTGGGTTCTAGCCTCAGCTCCACCACTAAGTTGGCATGTAATCTCCAGCCAGCTACTTAACATCTCTGAGCCTTAGCTTCATCATCTGTAAAATGGGGATAAGGCTTCTTCTTCTGGAATTAGGGCTTTCAGTCTAAAACCATCAAAGTGTATCTTTGATATCCTTCTATATCTCTTCCTGCTCTCCTCTCACAGGCTGTAACCTTTCCTCCCAAGTGCCAACCATTAGGTTAAGATAAAATGCATTATCTCATCTAATCTGGACGATAAATATAAAGTGAGTGCTGCGATTATCCCTATGTTATACCTCGATATTTTGACTGAAATTATTTTTTTCTTAAAGTTATTTATGTCCAGATATCGCGATGTAATTTATATTTCTTTATATTACAGTAAATAAATTAACTACTGGAAAAAAAATCAAACAGTAAATAACATTTAAAAATGATTTTCTTTTTGTATAAGCAAAAATATCTGATAAAATATAAAATAGCTAAACACGCAAATTAAAATGCAGATTTATTGGCAACTAGGAACTCCAACCAAAAAATGGTCAAAGTACAAGAATAGAAAACTCATAAAAAACTAAAATGTCCAAATATTAAAAAAATTTTTTCACTCAATCAAAGAAATGCAAAGTAAAACAATGATATATTTATCAAATTAGCAATGACACGTTCATGAGTGTGTGTGGGGGGGGGCATACCCAGTGTTGGCAATAAGATGATGAAATGGGAGCTCTCATTCACTGATGATGGAATGCCAATGTTAAAAAATTGCGTCCCCTCCCCAAATCTGTAAGTTGAAGCCTTAACACCTGTGCAATGTGACTGTGTTTGGAGAGAGGGTCTTTAAGGAGGTAATTAAGGTTAAATGAAGTCATAAGGGTCGGGCCCTAAAGAGATGTCTCTCTCTCTCTCTCTCTCTCTCTCTCCACTCACACAGGGCCACATGAGGACACAGCAAGAAGACACCATCTACAATCCAGGGAGAAAGGCCTCACCAGAAACCAACTCTCCTGGCGCCCTGATCTTGACCTTCAAGTCTCCAAAGCCATGAGAAATCTGTTTAGGCCACCCCATCTGCGGTACTGTGTTATGGCAGCCCAAGCAGAGTAAAATACTATCTTTCTCGAAAGCAATTTGGGAATATCAATGATGCATCTTAAAACTTTCATACTCTTTGAATGAAGAATTCCACTCCTAGATGCTTAATGTAAGGAAATAAGAGATGTATACAAAGATTTACAAAACGATATTTAGAGCAGTGTTATTTTTAGCAGAGAAATACTGAGAACTAAATTTTTGGTAATTTGGAAATTACCGTATACATATATACACATCTTACTATATACATATATACACAGCAGAAATAGCTGAGAGAGTACTAACTATACAAAGAGTACTAGTAGTTAAGAGCAGCTACTTCTGAAAGTAGGACCAATGGTAACTTTTATTTTCTTCTTTACACTAGCACGTATTTTCTAAATTTTCTGCAATGGACATTTAGGTCTTGGGCAATCTGTAACATTTTTAAGAAATGGCAAATTTTTTAAATACAGTTTTATCTTTCCAAATAAAAGCTAGAAAAATGGCATACAGAAATATTATCAACTATTCAAGCATTTTCTACTCTGTAAAATTCAAGCCCAAAAGAAGGCAGAAAACCAAAGACAGTCTAGCCAGAAAAGAAATCTTCATTAACAAATTATTGTTTAACTATTAAAAATAACCTTTCAAAACGCTGGTACATTCATGTTTCTTGTGCATCCTCAATTACCCAAGGTTAAATAATTTAGGAAAAATAACAATGGAATTTTCCTTACTTACCAAAACAATAGTGGTATCTTTAATATGCAGACCAAACACTCCTCATAGCTTCATTCAATAACACACACACAAATTAAACAGCATGTTATTCAATTTATCTATTATAGAAAGGGCTAAGTTGACCCTGATGAGATTTGATTGTTGGTTTCCAGGGAGACTAGATAGTCTTTATATGAAGCTGATTCTTGAATCATTAAGCTATACCCTCTGGCTATTATTATTCTCAATAAGTAATAGTTGCCTGTGACTGCAGATATCTTTAGATACATATTCATGGTTCATGTGGGTGATTCAGGAAAAAGCTAATACTTTTGAGACAGTCTCACATGCAGGGAAGTAGAATATCTCAAAATGATTATAAATAGACTGTATAATAAGTTATTACCTTCATTCCTTTTAACCTGTCACTAACTACAGACAGAAAAATAATCTAGCTCTCTGGAGAAAGGCACCAAGGAATGAGTGAGTCTGGATGTTACCTTCCTAGCATAGGTAACGTGACTTTCTCTAAATATACCAACCCCATCTTTTATTCACATGCTAGAACTAACTAACTAAACAGACTGCCTAACTAAACAGATGGTGTCATGAACAGAACACTAACTAATACCAGAAATTACAAAGAGAGAGGCCAGATTACCTATAAAACAGTGACTCGCTTTTTGAATAACTAAGTGGTGACTATGAAATGACTATGAGAAAGTTCATGATGTCAAAAGCCCTTTTATCTTATATAATTTCGCCTTTCACATACATATTCCCCTAGATTCTTGTACCTTTTTATCTTCCTATTTTCCTCAGGTTACAGGAAATGGTTCATGTGGTCTCAAACTGTTTCCACAGTTCTGTAGTCTAATTATCTCTTTCACGATTTCCCCATGCTGGATTTAGGATTGAAATTGGAGGGAGAAAAATAGCACACAAGAGCAAGAGAGGAGATACAAAAACAATAAAGACAACAGAAGAGAGTAGGAAAATGACAAATGGAAAACTGTTCTGCAGTGTTAACAGCTGTGGCCAAAGGGGGAAAAAAGTACTTTGTGTTCACACATGCACAGGAAACACTAGATTTTTAAAAGGTTTAACAAATTTCTTCATGGCAGGACTTCAAGCTTTTAGCATTCTAATGTAGATTGGAAGGGCCAAGGGCAGGATTCAGTATCAGCATCTCCCAAATCTATTTGAACACAGAACCTTGTTCTGTACATTGTATTCAGTAAGTCTCCTACATACGAACCTTCAAGTTGAGAACTTTCAAAGATGTGAATGTGCGTTCCATCAACATCAGGCGTGAGTGAAACTGCAGCTTGCCCTTCATCTCCTACTGCTGACGATCCTTCAGCTCTACCATCTCCCACCTCCTCTCCCTCCTTCAGTCTGTTCACTCGATGCCAGCCCCTGTATGCCAGCTGTTGTACTGTACTACTGTACTTTTCAAGGTACTGTACTGTAAGATTAAAAATGTTTATTTTTTGTTTGTTTTTTATGTATTATTTGTGTGAAAAGTATTATAAACGTATTACAATAGTACTAAATAGCCGATTGTGTTAGTTGGGTACCCAGGCTAACTTTGTTGGACTTATGAACAAATTGGACTTACGAATGCACTACTCACTCATATGTAAGGGACTTACTGTACTTGCAAATCCTGGAACAGTATTTGGTAGAAACCAACTTGGGAAATGCTGTACAGGGTAAGAGTGATGGATAAGACTAAGTTTGAATCAAAATACAAAGAACCTAGAAGCTAAAAACAAAGAACTAAGCAATTTTACTTAATTCAGTTGACAAAAGGATCTCATTGATGATTTTTAAGCAGGAGTCGTCATGTAATCAAAGGTGTATTTTGTACTCCGAGATCTTCCCTTGACACAGAGTCTCAACAGTGGGAGCTCATAAAATTATAGACTCTCAAGACTGGAAAGGACTTTTACAAATCATTCAAGTTGATGCTGAATCCCTTCTACTAAGTCCTTACTAATTAGCTATCCAGCCTGTCTGCATTCTTCCAATGACAGGGTACTCACTATCTCCCAAGGCTGTCTATCCTACCTTTGGACAAGTTAAAAATGTTCCTTTATGCAAAGCTGCAATGTACTACCTTATAGTTTCCAACAACTGGTTGTAGGTCTAACTTTTGTGGTCAGATTAAACAAGTTGATTCCCTCTTCTGTATGACAATCTTTCAGATATTACAAGGCAGCTCTCATACCTCCATCACAATCACTGCAATCACCACCAGACCTGCCAAACACCCCTCTTTTAGGCTAGATAGCCTCCCCCTTCACCCATCCTTCATTTAACACTTTTCTTGAAGGACTGTATAACACTTATGTCTACCATTGGTTATGTTATTTCTTTCCTTCCACCTTTCTTACACTTTCTTTTAAACCGGGGGTAAGCACATCCTTTCTGTGAAGGGCCAAACAGTAAATACTGTCAGCTTTGCAGACCACACTGTCTCTGTCACGACCACTCTGCTCTGCCGCTGCAGCATGCAAGCAGCCACAGACGATGGACAAGTGAATGCGTGTGGCTGGGTTCCAATCAAATGTTACGGATTCTAAATTCTGAATTGTCTGTAATTTTCACGTGTCACAAAGCAGTCTTCTTTTGATTTTCTTTCAACCGTTTGAAAATGTAAACATCACTCTTGGCTTGCAGGCCGTACAAAACCAGGCAAAGGGCTGCAGTTTGCCAACCCTTGTTTTAAACTACAGACTTTAGATTGACTTTAAACAAACTGCATGCCTTGGTTTTTCTGTATCTTTTTAATGGTTTATGATTCTATTCAATGCAAAGTCACCCAAGTTTCAATTTCTGAATACCAGGATATGTCTCTCTACCTTTATTTAATAAATGATGGGATGTTTGCAGTAAGCGGCGCTGCCCTGTGCTATGTGGTGAATATCAATCACGCCGGGCACCAAGTTCAAACATCCTCTGCCCCAATACTCAGCTTCAAAGCATCAATTCAAAAGGCACAGAAAGCATCAGTAGACTTGAAGTGACTTATTGAAAGAGATTAAAGAGACTCCACATTACATTTCCTACGCACTAAAATCCGAGACACTAAGCCTGCGTAAGTCTGAATGACAGAAGGTCGGTGCCCATTATGGTTGAAAGTCAAAAGCAGGTGAATGAGCAAGAGCAAAAGAGAATTAATAAACTGCACTCCACATTCGCACCTCTACATCTATGAAGTCAGAATTTCCTTCTCCAGTTCTGGGTAAAACAAAACAGGTGGGTTTTTTCTCCTTTGCTCTTTTATAAACTCCCTATACTTTACCTTTGGAATTAATACCTTCAACTGTACATTCTGTAGTATATTTCCTAGGTTCTTTGTCACTTTGGAACCTCTATCATACTAAGAAAAAGCAATGGCATTCTGTACTAAAATCTCAGGGCCCAAGTACACTGGCAGTTAGATGGGAGTTATATATTCTAATGATAATAAAGAAATATATCCTATATTTCTTAAACAAATATCAAATGTTTTGATAGTCTTACCTAACTGCTGCTACTGAAACATCGTTATCTGTAAAATGTGACATCACCTCTTCACAATAAATATGGAAAACAAACTCCTGTTAGTGCATGTATCATATTTCGGATTGTTAGAACAATTCATTCTTAAACACTACAGTTACTAATAAAACATATGATATTTACAACTGGCTACTCAAACAAAAGCTACAGGGATTATAGCCAAGTAAAGTCTATCACTAGAAAAAAAAAAAGAAAGGAAAGGAAAAGGAAAAAGAACTCAAACCCATTGCTAGATTTCTTCACACTCTACCCAAATCTGATCCAACTGTAGGGGTCTATGAGATAGGAGCAAACTGAAGTACAAAACTTCCATGCTCCTTTACTCACTGAATGCCTACTCTGTGCAAGGTGTTATGCTGATACTTTTAGGTGTAACCATCTGCACTCGAAGGTTCAGAGAGCAGTAGTAAAAAAAGACTCTGGGGCAGATGGTGATATATTAGCCAAGGGAAGAAAAAAAAGAGGAGGAACAGAGAAAAGACAGACATATAAATTTGGGCACTGTCAGCCTATATGGTAGTTGAGGTAGACATTTGCCCATTTCCACAGAGCAGTATTTCTAAACTGTAAATCTGACCATGTCACTGCCCTGTTAAAGTCATTCAATGACTCCCCATTTCCTATAGAATAATGACCGAAGTTCAACACCGGAGACAGGACCCTTCCTAATTTGGTTGCCAGCTCTTCCCTCATCTTCCAGGACTTCCCTACTCACACACTAGCATAACCACCTACTCACAGTTTTTGAATGTGCTGTGCTTGTTTCTACCTTTGCACATGCTGTTTCCACATTCCCAGGACCAACTCCTTCCTGGTCTCTCAAGACTCAGTTCCAAGAAGGACCTCTTCTGTGAAGCCATTCCTCTGACCTAACCCCTCAAGGCAAAGTTAAGCACAACCCCTTCTGTACATACCTCTATATAGGACCTTTTTGAAAATCAAGGCTGAAAGAGATATTTTAGTCTTTCAAGCACATGAGGAAATAATATATCCCTATAAGCACAAATATATTTTAATATTTTCATAATTCTACAGTCAATAAGAACCTATCAATAATTTTACATTTACCAATTTTGTGAATCCCGTATTAATTCATAACTTCACATTTCATTAAGAATGTAATGCTCTAAGATATCAATATTAACTGTTATCATACAATTAAGTACTGATAGACAAAATAAAAAATCATGAGTGGCCTTCTTTATAAAATTTCCTAGGCTATACTGCATAAGCAACAAACAAAAGTGTTACTGTGACTATAGAATAGGTTGGAAATTTTTTAATTTGACTTTTGTTTTTCTAAAGTACCTATAAAGAAAATCCTTCTCTGACTGGACAGATGGTTTATCAAATATCCTGTGCTGAACCATTAACTTCGTTACTGTTTACTATCACTGGTAAACCTATAAAAAGGGAAGCAAGCTAATAAAGAGCTATAGCGATATTTTCTAAAAAGTATTTTTTCTGCTACAACTCTAATGAGGAATGTCATATTCCTAATTTTAAATAATAAAGCTGTGATTTAAAAACAAACAGCAATAACATGAAATTTTTATTACATAGTATACAACAGTATGTGATTCTCTCTCTGAGATACTACCCCCGAAAATTCATTTAAACTACTACAAAAGGCAGGGTAATTGTAATAACTAATTACTAATACTTTGATTCAACTCTAAGGTCCACGGCCACAGGCTATGTACACGGAGCTTCTTGAGAGGCTAGGAGAGGAAAGAAAAAAGCTCCCTGGAGGCTAAAAGGTAAGAATATTTTTTGACTAAAATTGAGTCAAAAGCAACCCTGCAAAGGAAGCATAGTGGCTATATCAAGAAGTGTTCTTTATTTCAGAAAGCCAAATTCTGCTTTTTCTCCTTTAAGTACTTAAAGAAACCTAAGCAGGTCCAAGGAATTATTGAATAAACTTTGGATACTTTCAATATGTCCTTTCCAGTAAACTAATGTGCTATATCTTTTAGACTTCTCAGATTCTTTTCAAATCTCCCAGTCACATTAGTCTGTCACTAAATGAACAGAGATAGTACCCTGACACTTATTCCCTAAAAGGAACTAATGAGCTAATGCTGGTAAAGGGATTGGCAAACTTGTAGTATAAAAGGTACTATATAAACACAAAGTATTATCTTTCCCTCTTATAGTCATCTGGCAAAGGTCCTTTTAATTCTGATAGATTGAAATGTCCTAAGACTAAGACCTCATTATAATACATTTTTTTCTTAGAAGGAAAATGGTAGGGTGATTCGTGCTCTGAGCTTAAAAATCTAAATTGATCACATCCTTCCTACTTGTTTATGTAGTTCAATAGAGACTGATTACTTACTTAAAGACGACGCAAGTTTTCAAAGAAATCACAATCTTTTTGGCACAGAGAAATGGAACTGAGTCATTTTCTCTTTTGTATAGCCAGCATTTTTAAATGGAGAAGAGCCTCAAAGAAATTTTCAACCTTTAGCTGAAGGCTTTCAAAATGCAGCATATTGAGAAGTGGAGGTTCATGCCTTTAAGCACTTTAAGACTGTTAGTTAAGTCAGAAGCCATGAATTCAGTACTTTGAGATCTCTGAATAAAATATAACTACCAAGATTTCTATTTTTTTCTAGGTATTTCATACTATTTATTGGTGTCTCTGGGAAAGAGTCATCTTTAAGCAAGATTATGTTTTTAAAGATAGATTCTTTAGTAAGCTAAGTTTAAAGTTTAATCATTAATAAATTTTAATTTGAACACAGTGACACACTCACATAGTGAATCAAATTACATCCTCTGTATTTCTAAGATGGGGTTTTTCAATGAAGCAAATAATTTTAATTTCGGAAATCACAACTGTCTCTTTCAAGGGGGGAAGTTTCACTTCCTAGATTGTGAATGTGATTCACTATACAAGACCAATTATTTAAAATGAGGGGAAAAGAAATCATCTAGAAATAATAGTGATCCATTTCTTTAATTCCCTAATGATTTATATTATCATGAAATATTCTAAAAAGATGCTCTAAATATATGCATGCATATTTTAAAATACATTACTTATATTCTAAATCCAGAAATATAAGCAAAAATTATCCATTAACTAGCAGGGAAATAATATAGTAGAAAAGTTAACAGAAACTCTGGCTTAAAATATTTATTATGAAATAAATTACTGTATGTTTTTAAAGATTCCTTAGAAATCATAAATTCCACCTTCCAGAACATAATTAAGGGCAGAATTGTCTTCATTTTCAACAGACAAAAGTTTCATTTTTTTCAATCATGTATGTAGTTAATATCTGCCCTTCAGAAAACATACATTAGAGATTTAAACCTCTTGGTAAAGAAAGAGGTAAATGTTTTGTAGAAAGATGGAGGAAAAGATTCTTTACAAGGGAGTTCAGAGACATCTAGTGGTTGTTAATAATACACTGAGTTTTTTTCCTGGAAAATGAAATAAGATTATATAGTTCTACTGTCATGTTCATATTACAAATAATAAAGATTTTCCTTGCACTTTTGAATCTGTTTCATCCTACTGCTTTAGTTTAATGTTTACAGAAACTGAAAACAGCATTAAACTCAACCTTTTAAAAAATTAGTAAAACATCACTGAAATAATACTCAAAATTCAGCAAATGTTCCATCACATAAAAGGGCATGTATGATCTAAAACATGATTCATCAACAAATGCAGGTGGGCATTTGTCTTTTACAAGCTGTTGATGATGCTCTAAATTAGATCATTACACTCATAAAACCCCAAATGGCTAAAAATTTTAAATGCATGACTTTTGAAAACAGTTCTCTGCTAAACATGGTCATAGATGCACCCAGCTAGAAGGCACCTTAAAAGGCCAACTAGCTCACTGCCAAAGTCATCAGACTTTCAAAACAGAATCTCATTTTCAAAGCTAATAGAAAGCTATTTTACATTGTTCTTCAATAATCTATTTCAACTATCCAACGAACCCTATCAACTATTTCCTATATCCAACCTCAGCCCTTCATGCTACAGATTAATTCATAACTTTTTTATTCTTTTCTCAATTCTTCCTACTGTATCTTATTAACATATACACCTCTTCCTATTCTTTTGTACAACTGTAGCACTTCACATTCATCCCTATAATTGTCATGTTGCAGTGGAGATTCAATCAATTCATTATTTCAATTTCTCTAGCTCCTTTTGGATTCTGGCTTGATCCAAAGTATTTGCAACCTCTCCCAGCATTATGTATTCCAAAAACTTGATAGACACATCCTAATAACAATCCAGGAACACTCTAAGTTTGTGTTAAAAGTTTTAAGAAATATCTGATCTTATAAAGCATCCACCAAAATTAGCATCCTCAATATAATAACTCAGATTTTTCTTTTCTTTTTTTCCAACTTGAACTTAAAATATAAAATGGGTCAGACAAAATGTTAAGCACTGCTGCACACCCCTATGAACTTTTGGCCAAGAAAACATTTATGACAGAAACTAAAGAAAAATGTTCATAGTTTGGATTGTTAGTTTCTGGTTACTTTTAATGTTTAGGCTGTATGAATCTATTTTTGTTTTAATCACCTCGGCTAACAAAAGACTAACAATGCCAACATTAAAAACACGTTGCATCTATTTCAATATCAGCAAGAATACTGCTAAACAGCACTAGGATTTAACAGGAACACAATTCACATTAGAAAGTAACAGTAAGTTGCATGAAGCTAAAATAAAATCTCTTCTTAATTATTCTGTCTCATAATATTCTTATAAAAACTCTACTTAGGCAACAATTCCTTCTCATTAAAAATAAATCCTTAAGTTATTCACACAGTTTCAAGTATCGCCTGTCTCATTACAAAGGGGAAACTACCTTTAAAGTGGAGAGCTCTGATGGTCACCAAATTAACCAAGTAATCAAACAGCATCACCAAGAATGTGACAACCTGAATAATGAGCTTCCTGGTGTGATGCAATAAGAAACACACATCACTTAGGCCACATTCTTACCAAAAATGCTTAACCTAAATCTAAGAGTGAGCAAATAATGAGACATATGTTGGGCAGTCTACAAAATGAGCCCGGGCACCTTATAAAAGTCATTGTCATGAAAAACAAAAAGTTGTAGATTGAGGAGACTAAAGAGACTCAACCAAATGCAATATGTGAACCCTGACTGGCTCATCAATTTAAAAAAACAGCTATGAGAGACACTTTGGGGATAACTGGAAAATTTTGTACATGGACTGTATACTAGATGACATTACTGAATCAACATTAACATTTTCAGGTAGGATGATGGTACTGTGCTTATGTAGGAAAATATTATTTTTATTTAGGAGATAAATGCTTATTTGGGGGAGATAAATGCTGAAGTATTTAGAGGTGAACACTCATGAGGTCTGGGACCTACTTTCAAATGGTTCAGAAATATAGATCTGTATATTAATGAATATAAAATACAGATCTATATTTCTGAATATAGATATGTTTCTGTATTTCAGAATACAATATATAGATTATGTATGTATAAGTATATACATACATATACTGGTGAGAGGAGAAAGCCAATGTGGCAAAATGTTAACAATTAGAGAATCTAAGTGAAGGATATATGATATTTGAAATTTTTCAAAACGAAAAGTTGGAGGAAATAAGTAAGAAAGGAATACATACCATGGCGGTTCTAGACTTGATAAACCAGTCAAATCTAAACTGAGGAGCATTCCGAACACACTGTCTTAATTCTTCATACACGTTTTCTCTATCAAAGCCCATTTTGTGTAACATACAAATCAAGAATCTATCTTCTTCCTCAGTATAGTTCTTTCCTTTGCTGGTTCCATACTGAATGCGTAACTGATGAAATGGAGCCTTGTATCTTGCAATCTGCAGATTTAAACAAAATAGTGCTTTTAACTAAATGTGCAATAATAATAAGTCAAAGCTAATCACCATTTAATCATCAATTAAAACAATCTATTGGTAATTTGACAATTATGAAATATAGTACTTTGGCATCCAGGGCTTTCTTGATACTGATCCTTCGTTGAATTCTTGCTTCTCCACGTTCAATTTGAGCCATGATTTTCTCAATGTCCTGTAATTCATTGCAACGTTCCCAAAATACAGCTGAAAAACAGAGTTATTACTTTATAATTCTATCATCTTAAGTAAATGAATCCAAGGAACTACAGAATGAAGAATTAGCAGGAAAGGATACAGTGAACTTACACTGTTTATATTAAGATTCAGATTCATCTGTAAATGTATGTTCAATTATTAAATATTCCTAAGATGTAATAAATGAGGGTTATTAAATACCTCTTTTCATTTAAAAGCAAGACCTCAACAAGAAGGTTTTAGGTTAGCAATTTTCCTTTCATGAAATATTATGAAGTTTTTAATTATCCATCCCAGATGACTAGAATTTCAAAAGATACTACAGATACTGATTTAAGATAAGCTTTTATTCAAACATTATATAGAAGGCACCAAACACATAAAGTGAAACAGAAGAGAGGGTGGTCATACAAACTTAGAGAACATAGTTTCCTAGCAAGCAAAAATGAAACTATTATCAACAGGTCAATCAAACTTCCTATAAAGCAGTAATTTCTACTGAAATTGTTACTTCACTTTTGGAACTATCCACTATTCTTACAGTATTTCCAGCGACATATAGCTTGGTTTTTAAACTTGGAATAGCCTATTCTCTCCCAAAAAAAAAAGCCAAGTCACCCAAATTTTATAAATGAGCTAAATAATCTGGCTGCATTAATATGTCACACCTTATGACTTAAGAGAAAGGTCCTCTAATGACATATTCTACATTCTCAACTTTTTTCATTTTTAGAGTCTATCAAGAAAGGAGTATCAGTACTCTGATTTTTATAAGCACCTGTATTCATTTATTCATTCTCTCACTTATTCATTCAACATATATTTAAAAGCCTACTACGTATAAAGATACTATGAGCAGCCAATTGTACACATTTTGTCTTTTATTGCAACCAACTACATAAATTCATTCAAATCTCCCCATCCTCTGACATGGCCCCAATTAAGCTGTCCTGAGCTAGTGAAGCTACCTGGCCTGGTGTCAATTTGAGGGAACATCTGACACGATATCTTTTTCTTTTTTAATACGCTCTTTTTAAAATATTTATTTATTTATTTGGCTGCACTGGGTCTTAATTGTGACACACAGGATCTTCTTTGCAGCATGCAAGCCCTTATGTGAAGCACGTGGGATCTATCTAGTTCCCTGACCAGGGATCAAACCCGGGCCCCCTGCATTGGAGTGCGGAGTCTTCACCACTGGACCACCAGGGAAGTCCTGACATGATATCCTTTTAAATCATTTTTTGTCTTGCAACTTCATACATACTAATGCTATCCCCCTTCCTATCTCTTGAAGAAAATTCTACTTCAGAAAATCTCTCTGCACATATCCTTTTACACTCCTTTCATTCAGCTCTTGCTGCTCACATTCCTCTCTCCTGTATTTTCCCCTTCTTTAAGCCTCCAAATGCCCTAAACTTATGCAATAAATTCTAATAGTAGTAGTACTGTTATGCTGGTATCAAAGTAAAGGACGTTCATAGACTTGATGTTATACTATACGAAATATAATCTCAATATAATCCATCCCTCAAGTCCCTGGCAATCACTAGAAGACCCTTTCAGATTTCCAAAAGAAAAAAAGTATCTGTTCTCTAATTAAACATGGATTTATTCAAGCACTAGCACTATGAATAAATTAAAAATTGCTCCTAATCTATGTTCATCTTTGGTATATTTATTAGTGTTTCAATGTTTCCCCCCTACTATTTTTCACGGCAGAATTTCAGTTGTTAGGCTAAATAGGCTTTGAGGGGCTAGCGTAGAAACCTAAACCTACTTTGTAACGTTATCTCTATGGGAAAAAAAATGCCCTAGATTCTATACAGCAGATATTCAGACTAAATTTGAGAGCTCAACCTAATTGGACTTTAGAAACTTTCTATGTTCTACATAAAGAAAACTTACTAGACATAGTTACCTATTTTAATAAGATTTCTTTTCAGAAGCCTGAGGTTGGATGCACTGTGATGTGGAAATCAGTATTAACTCCATATGCTTCAGCACCTAATCTAGTTCTGGTCAAGACCAAAGACACAGCTTAGTAGGAGAGGGAGCTGATTCTAGGACCAATCAACAGATTTATTCAGTCTTTTCAGATCTACTCCAGCGTGCCTGGAGTTAATGAAATCCACATAACTTGCCTGGAGCAAACTAGAACCCTGAGAGTGTTTGAGGATCTAAAAGCACCTGACAGGAATTCTCTATATCAAGGACAACCTAGAAAGACACTAAGTCCATCCACTGAAACTGAAGCCTTAGACTTGACTTGCTCAGAAGACGATCAAATTTCAGAGGTGGGAAAGTGGCCATTTTGACAATGCTCATCCAGTAGCTACCCCTGTTTTATCAGTGCTATACCTGACTCTATTAGCTCACTAGGGGACAAGAGCAATTTGTTTTGATAAATCTTATAATCTTTTCATAGAAATACAATTATATTTTATATTTTCACCTACAGTTTATTCATAAAAGTCTAAAGGTCTTTAAACAAACATACAATTAAATTGACACTAAAGAAATGCATAAGGTTACAACTAAACACCATTTTTGAAGTTGTATACAAACCTGAATACTCCATGACCTCCTCAGGGGATTTGCCCTCCACCTCTCGAGCTATATTATCAATGTCGTCTCTTCCATACTTCTCATTAGCTTTAATAAACTGGTTAAAATCTCGCTTAGTCCAGTTTGTGAACCCCTGTGAACAACAAATTCAGCATCATCAATAAAGGTTAAATCAACAAATCCAAATACTGTTCTATTTAGTTCTATACAATGATACATTAAAAACAGTTCAAAAGACTTAAAAATTTCCTCCTTACAAAATCCCAGGTTATGTTGGAATCAAAAGTTGAGTTACTATTATTAATAACTGCTTTCATATCATGAAGAGAATATACTTTCCTCCAAGTACTAAAAACTTATTTATAGTTCCAAGATATTATGTTGTTTTTAACTCCATATTTTATAGATGCCTACTACATTAAAATACAAATGCATTAAAATAAAAATGCTAATATAAATGCTAAAGTCCTGGATATTCCAGTACTTCATTTTTTTCACAGACCTGTTCCCATGTAAAGTAAGAAAAAAATGCGGATGCATTAAATCAAAAAAATACATGAAGGGGAAAACAAAGACTGCAGAAAAATTTTTGCAGCTCTTCACATCATTCCAAACTACTGTACATAATTTCTGTTCAAGATTATATTCATAAATAGGATTTCTATAAACAGAATGTTATTGGGCCCACTCAATTTCTTTCCTAAAAGATAGAACAGTTTGACCAATCAGTGTTTTAAGTCTCTTTGGTATTTATTAGCACATCTCTGAAGTGACAATACCAAATTTTGGTCTTCGACTCCTCATGTCCCAACCCACGTAAATGTGATACCCTCGAAAGAGCAAAACTCTGTCCCTAGCCTTTAGCTGAAAAAGATTTCAGATTACCTCACATTTTGTTCCTTTGTGCTCCCATGATTTTTTAAAAGAGTAATTATTTAGGGCAGTAGAGAAAGATGATTAAAGATGACTTCAAGTACTAGGAGGGGCAAAAAATAGATTTTGTTTCTAATTACAAACTAAAGCAATTTCTCAGTTGAGACTGTATATTCACAATATATTGTACATTCACAATATACTGCAAGCCAAGTGACATTCTAAGACCATAACTTTATTTTTTATGTTCAGGAAATAAATTTTGAAAATAAAACATGAATATTTAAATGTTTTATTTTATTCTGTGTTAAGTCCTAATATTCAATCAGCTGCAATTACGTTTTCAAACTAAACTTTATGACTTCTAGGCATTTTGCTCAAAAACTTTTGTAATTTCTAAAAATTCATTCAATAAAATTACATGTTATAACAAAGAAAAGACTTATATAATAAATAAGACATAAATGTAAAACCTATCTTTCAATAATTAATGTGGAAAATTCCCTAGCACTGTGCTCTACATACTGTTCAAAACAATTTGTTGAATAAATAAATCTTGCTGGCTACTTTCTATACTAAGCTGGTATCATACAGTACACAATCTTTTTTGCAGTTGTTTATTGTGGAAGCCCTGTATCCTGTGCACTTTTTTAAAAAAAATTTTATTTATTTATTTATTTATTTATTTATTTATTTATTTATTGGCTGTGTTGGGTCTTCATTGCTGCACACGGGCTTTCTCCAGTTGCAGTAAGCAGGGGCTACTCTTTTTTGCGGTGTGCAGGCTTCTCATTGCAGTGGCTTCTCTTGTTGCGGAGCATGGACTCTAGGCACGTGGGCCTCAGTAGTTGTGGCTCTCGGGTTCTAGAGCGCAGGCTCAGTAGTTGTGGTGCACGGGCTTAGTTGCTCCGTGGCATATGGGATCTTCCTGGACCAGGGATCAAACTTATGTCCCCTGCATTGGCAGGTGGATTCTTAACCACTGAGCAACCAGGAAAGTCCCCAGTACACATTTTTGTTTATTATTTTGCAAAGATCTTTTGCACTGTAATTCTTTTTATCTTCTAGAGATTATTTTGGTAGTATGACACTCATAACATTCATTAAAGAACAATGACCAGAAAGCATTACTACATTGTTCAAATGGAAATGTTCCCTACTTAATAACTATTAGCTTTTAACTATACAATGAGCACCTTTAAAAGTTTCAGAAATTTCTCATCATTGTATTAAAGTTCTTTTCAAGAAAGAATAAGGCATTTTAAGAATTATGAAATCATTCCATAAATAAAAGATTAGTAGAATATAATTTCAGAGGACAGTTCTCAATCAATAAAATAAATTTAACTTCTCACGAATATGCTAGTAATTATTATCTATCAGGATTCATATGTGGATTAACTGACTTCATTATAATTCATAAAATGCATGTCTTATTTCTAATAATTAACACATATTTTGCATTTATATTTTTTACTATTTCCAAAAGAGTGTATTCTATAAAGGGATAAAAAAATAGGGATATTTGGTCTAAATGTATGTTTACAAAATAGCCCTGAGTTTTGTTGGTGTGAACAATCAGGATACCAAGCTCATACAATAAAAAGTACATATAATTTATGTTTTCTTTTTTTCTATTGGTTGACTAGAAGTAGTTCAACTACTTAAAATATTTTACTTGTGTGAGAAGTTTTTCCTTTTCTTCAGTCTCTTCTGGGGTAAGAGGTTCAGCTCCATCAATCTTTTTTTGCTCCTCTCTTTGAGCCACAGCTGGATTTGGGATATCAGGATTCCTTGGGACCTAAAAATCAAGAGATGTGTTATGAGTAAACTGTTGAGAAAAAATTAACAACAGTTAATTAAGTATTAAGGGTATACATACTTATATCAATATTTAGAGTTATTTCAACAGTAAAGAAAATAAAGTTCTATCAGAATGACACATGATTCTCTCCACGTTTCTACTACCATGATATTACCAAAGTAAAACTGTTCTTAAATGTGCCACATGATATTTTACAGTGAAAAACCCACTGCTAAATGCCACATTATATTCTAGATTTAATTATACTGTGGAACAAAAAAAAATCCTTATGATACTGTAATACATGGTAATAATAATATCATTATCCCCAACACCAACATTATACAATAAAATCTCAAGCCCAGAAACAAAAAGTTTGGTAGTACGAAAAGAGCCCATATTCACCTGGCAATATAGACCAGGGTATAAAAGTGGCAATGCACCTGAAGACTGCATCCAATCCTCTGATCAGTTCAACATGCAAAAAAAAGCAGTACTTTTATTGCCTGCCAGGGTATGGAGAGAGAGCATCTTCACATAAAATGCAAAGACTGAAAGAATGATAGGATAATGAAGCAGCAAAAAAAAAAAAAAAAGAAGACTGTATATAAGAGGGAAGGCATAAGCAAAGCACACAAGCAGCTGCGATGGGACCTGTAGTCAAGGGGAAAAAACTACAGTAGCAGTGACCAACAGAAAGTACAGTGTATACTATACCGCTCTACATAGTGTACGGAGCTGCAATACACTGAAAACTGAGAAGAGAGCTCAAGGTCAAAAGACTGAGAATAGAAGCTCAGCTCTACAAAGAAGCAAGCAGTCAGGCAGTCATCTGTATCTCAAAACTGTAGCCCCAAGGGCCTCAGTGTGTCACCATGTACATAGACAAACCATACACTTCAGCAGTATGGAGTAGCATTCATTGTATGGAGTGATAAACTAAGTTACTCAGCGCAAAGCCTCACATCATTTTTATTTGTATCTGCAGTGACAATGCAGCACATTGATTTACAAGGGCAGGTATATAACGTGTATAGTGTACTTTATAGCATTCCATTAAACATGGCAAGAATAGGGTTCACAGTAAGCCTTCCACTGTTTGGAATGCACAGCCATCATCACCCAGAGGTATCAAATAGTCACGGTTTTACTATAACATAATTATAATACTTATTAGAGTACATTTCTCTAATTGTTATACCTATTTCATAGAGTTTGAACCATGGCACTGTAACTTAAAAATAAATATTTTTAAAACGTTGTTTAAATATAAAACCTACCAACTAGGCATTAAAAAGAAATACTCAACAGATTCATTTGTATGTAATCATCAGTACCAGACAATCAAATTAGTAAGTACTGACTAGATGTCTATTTTGTCCAGGTGTTCGCTGGAAGATAAAAAATAGTGGACATGGTCCTTGCCCACAAGGAGCTCACAACCTAGTTGTGGAATTCTTAGCTGTACTCTAAGAACTCTAAGAATTTGGGGAGATTGAGAAGAGACAAAGAATATTCTAGGCTGGAACAATAAAGCAAAAACAGTGAAGGCAGAACCAGGAAGGAGTGTATAGGGTTTATGTTGAGAAGGGATAAAAAACCAGGCTAGGTGGAGACAGAATTAGAGGGCCTTCTGAAACTACACAGTAGGCAACAGAAAGCCAATGGAGAGTTTTCAACAAGGGAGTAGTGTTTTCATCTGTAAGCCCTGTGCTGGATGGACTGAAGAGGGGAAGCAATCAGAGGCAAGAGAACCAGCTAAACTGTCGTAATCTGGAGATGAGGTATAATCACCTGGCCTAGGATGGTAGCAAATAGAAATGGAAAAGAAGGTGTAAATTAAAAAAGAAATGTAGTCCAGTGATATGTATAATTTAAAATAACTTTTTTCGATCGCTAAATTCCACTCTTAAATTACAGGCACACCAGCAATTCCATTCCTAACATATCTATAGAAAGACTTTTAGGAGAATGTTTACAGCAGCTTTACTCACAAGAGCCAAAACCCAGAAAACAGTCCAGATGTCCATCAACAAAAGACTGTAAGCAAACTGTGGTATATCCTTACAATGGAATAGTACTCAGCAATAAAAAGGAATGAACCATTGACAATGGGACTACATGGGTGAATCTCAAAAACATTATGCCAAGTGAAAGAAGTCTTACACATAATATATGATTCCATTTATGTGAAACTCTAGAACAAAAAAACTAATCCATAGAGGGAGATAAACAGTGGTTGTGTCTGGGGAGTGGGTACGGGGATTGCCTGGGAAGAGGCACTTTCTGGGGTGACAGTAATGTTCTATATCTTTATGGAGGCTTCAGTTATGTAGGCATTTGTCAAAATTCATCAAATGACACACAAGATTTATATATTTCAATGTATATAAATTTTATATTAAAAAGAATCAAATAAATATTGAACTCTGGCTAATGATCTGCATGTTGAAGTGTTTCCAGGTGAAATATACTTACGTTTGCAACTTTGAAATGCATAAAAAAAATAAGAAGGATATCCATTTGATGGAAAGCTGGAGAAATGGACAAATAGGTGATAAAGCAAATACAATAAGATGTAAATTGGAGAATATATGTGGTGTGTATATGGGTGTTCACTGCATAATTTTCTCAATATTTTTCTATGTTTGAAAATTTCTCATAACAAAATGTTGAAAAAAATTACAGACAACACTTTAAAAGTTTAACAGACCCCTTAAATTGCTGGTGAAATTACTTTGGCCTCAAATTTTAATTTCAATTGAGGAAAACCTCTTTAACTTTAAGATATTTCTGTACCAAAATGCTTCAAACTTTCCATATCCAACAAACCATACTTTAACAAAACATTTCATAAACATCTAATTTTTTGACAGAAAATGGATAATATACCCACACAAAATAAGCTTTTTATTCCTATGCAGATATTCTCAATACTAAAAATCTCCCCCGTGAACTTTAATAAAGGCAAAATCAGAATATTATAGCATACCATTAGATTTTAGGATCTACTGCTCATATTTTTAATACAGCAAAACATTAGAGTGACTTCATCAATGTTACATTTACTATTTTAATTCTAAAAATTACTCAAATAGCTGCTAAAATTTTTAGAATCAGAAATGACTCAAAATTCCTAAATTCCTGTATCTCTTCCTACAAATAATCTCCTTAATATTTATCATTTTTAAAAAGCATTCATTTTTTACCTCGAGGTTTTATCAGCATTAAGCTTCCTAGAGTGATTTCAAAGTGCTATAAAAGAATTAAGTAGACAAATTACAGGCCAATAGTACTACACAGATACCTAGATGGTATCTCAAGTACTCATACTGTATATATTCCTGATGACCCTGGCAACACTTAATATACAGGAAGTTATCTTTCAAGGAAACAGCTCAATTATTATTTGGATTTCTAGCCAGATAGTAAGGAATTTGTGATTAAGAGCTATGTTCCATGGAGAAGTGAAAAACTTTTGGGGGGGTCTTGTTTCTTAGGCGTTTCAACAACCATTTCATAGAAATCTGGAGTATTGAATTAAATGTGACAACACACAAGATGAAAGTAGTAACCTGAAATCAGCTCACTGTATTTTAATTCTACCATAGCAAAACAGGTGGCCATGATGACTCATTACCAAAACTCACAAAGATTACAGAACTTCCTGCATTTGTCAAATGTTTATATCCACCCCTTAAGAACTTTTATTGAAGATATATGTTAGAGTGTTCTACAGCTTTCTTCAGCTTCTTATGGCAAAACTCTTTCATTCCAGGTCTTAGACTCAATGGGACTTCTGGATACTCTGGATTTTTAAAATTCTGCAATGGAAATTTCAACTCAGTCACCTTCTTCCAATAGAAAGATTTTAGTGAACAAGTGATTAAAAGCATTAAGCAACTCCTTTAAGTCACAAGAGCAATGAAGCTTCTGAATATGACTAACCTGCAACAAGGTCAAAGCTTAGACAGCAGGGAAAATTGGCACACAATGCGCAGCTATCCACCAAGTGGTTTGGGGAAAACAAACAACGACTTCTCTCAGCCTCAAATAAAACAAAACTCTTTAATTCCGGATCTTATTATCAGGAATACTGCTGTGACCTTGTGCTGAGTATCAAGGGGAAAAAAAATAGAAAATAAAAATGCAAATAAGCAGGCCCTGAAGAAAAATGCTATTTACCAACTGCTTCAAATCTACTGAGCCCCTCACTAGTCCCACCCCGAGTCACTACAGAATGCGACTGTGGGGACGCAAAATGGACAAAATGGAACCATGCGCCACACTGCCCCCAGCTGCAGACAAAACCTCTCTCCCCTGCGCTAACAATCATTTAGGCAGAAAGGGGGAAAGGAGTCCCCTTTTGAGAAGCTAACTACATAGAGAATATCAGGAAACTCCACTCCAGCAGTCCTGTTCATCTGAGAACAAACTATTGCTCCATTCATACTGTGGCTCAGGTGAGTTTTCTGGAGGTTTAGTAGGCGGAAAAAAAAATCATTGCTAGATATCCTTGAGAAGACATGCCCAACACTTATCAATATCACATCATCCTTTACAGGAAGCTTTTGCAGATGATTAACATGCCATGCTCATCTGTCTATACAGTCAGCCCTCCATATCCGTGGGTTCTGCATCCATGGATTCAAGCAACCTCAGATCAAAAATATTCGGAAAAAAAAATTCCAGAAACTTCCAAAAAGCAAAACTTGAATTTGCTGCATGCTGGTAACTACTTACATAGCATTCGCATTGTATTTATACAAATTTACATAGCAATTACATTGTATTAGGTATTATAAGTAATACTGAGACGATGTAAAGTATATGGCGAATTTGCATAGGTTACATGCAAACACTACGCCATTTTACATAAGAGGCTTGAGCATCCATGAATCATGGTATCTGTGGGGGCCTCTAGAACCAATGCCCCGCAGACACCGAGGGACAACTGTACTCAAACACAAGACCCACCCAATTAAAGCACCCACCTTAGCTCAGGTCTGTAGCCCCTGGTAAAGAATGGAAGAGACAAGGCTCAGAAAGAACCAACAGCCAGAATGTACTCTTCTGTGTCCTGTAATCCTCAGCTAAGTATGCTTACGGAGGATCGAGGCAAGTCTTGAGACAGTACAAAGGCAATCCAGGATGGGGCTGAGGAAAGCATGGGACTAGGAGTTGAGTGGTAGGGGGTCCATTCTCCTTCCACCCCCACTGCCACCACCACACCCCCAGCCCCCACCATCTTTTCATCTTCACACTGCAGCAGCCTCCTGTCTGGTTTCCCTGGAGAAACTTGCCATGGTCTGTGTTGCAGCCAGAGTGATTTTTAAAAATGTAAATCTGATCATACGCTACTTCTTGTAAGTGGTTTGACCTTGAGCAAACTACTCAGGGCAAATTACTCAGCCTCTCTATGCCTCAGTTTCCCCATCTGCAAAATAGGTATGTAGTTCCAGGGCTCTTCTGAGAATAATGAGCTAATCATTTTAAACAACTAAGAAGAGTAAGCAACACAAGTAAGGACTAAATAAGCATCGCCCACCCACCCCTCTGCCTTAAAAACATCTCAAAGGTTTTCCTTTGCTCTAAAGTTCAACCTAATTAATATGACCTATAATTAATGTTCGATGCCCCACATGATCCAACTCAACCCACTCACTAGTTTCATCTCAAGTCATTCTCCTTCGCACCACTCCCTAGCAACAATGGCCTTCGTTCAGCTTCCAAAGGGGCAATCCTCCTTCCTATCACAACACCTTTGTGGCCTGTGGCTCCCCCACCTGAGCACTTCTGTCCCACACTTCGCTTGGCTACTTCCCATGCATCTCTCTGATCTCAGCTTAAATGGTGGTCCTTAGGGACCACCTCCCTGCTCTCCCAGTCCATATTAGATACCCATGTTACGCTCCCTCGTAGCACCCTTTGTAAGCACTAAAAACAAATAGCGTCACTACTCTGTGCTTTCAGCTTAACGTCTGTCTCCTCCATTAGAAAGTAAATACCACTGTGTGCTGAGGAACCCCCTCTGTCTTATTCACCAGTTTATCCTCAGAGCTTGGCATAGGACCTGGTATAGCAGAGCACTCGATAAATATGTATTCAATGAAAAACAGTTCTCCTTTCACTCACACTCCCTCTCCTGTCACTTCTCTCCGGGAGGTGAGGAACAGAAAACAGTAAGGTGCCACAGCATCAATTCCGTGCCATCTTCCCTCTCCTCACTCATCCCTTTCCTCTCTTCTTGCACCTTCCTCCTTCCTATCACCCTTCACAGCTGTTCCTTCATTCCTCCCTCTTCTAAAGTTTCCTCTCTCCTCCTTCTCCTTCCCGCTGGCCACCACCCCACTGTCATGTAAGACCCTGACCCCTAACCACAAACTGCCAGTAATGAAAGGGACTGTTTACATTAAAACAGAGCTGTGGCGAGAATGTGGTGGGCACTGTATTATCACAGGGAACACAATTTCAGTAACTCCAAAGAAGGAGCATAAACAGTTATATTAGCAGAGGTGATTTTTTTATTGCTGCTACTTGACTACCACTTGGCTCAACTCCCAAGCAACATGTCAAACCACTGTAAACACAGTCCTTATTTAGGGTTGCAGAAAGAAGCAGAGTTATGTCACATGCAGAAATAGCCCAGAATGTCCGAGTGGAAAGAGCATAGCATTTGAATGCTCAGAACCTGTGTTTGAGACCGGCACCCTTGGCAACTCTGTTAGCTACCTGACCTTGAGTAAAGTCATTTAACCTCTCTGAACTGGTTTCCTTACCTATTATATAGAGGTGATAATAACACCAATCTCACAGGGTTTCTGAGAAATCAAATGAAGTATGTGGTAAAGCATTTATTCAATTGTAAGACGCTCTACACAGATATTTGGTTGATTAACTAACTGAGGTCTAACATTTCAATTTAATTCTCCTTTCAAGTCTCGCAAATAGTAGTCAATAAAACTAACAGAAAATAATGATCTAAACCTAAAATGTTTAATAATCCTTAGTAGGATCAAGTATATATTTGTTTATCTCATGAAATCTTATTCACTACTTTCTTAATTTTATTATTTTTATTTTACATTTTGAACCTACAGCTTGCCTGTTTCTTCTAACATATCGCTGTTTTCACTTTCTTTGACACTGGTTTTATGCCTGATCTGATGTTCAACCATGATTACTTTACTCTTCTACAACTTCCTAAGAAGGATTTTATCCAGTCCTGTTGTTTAAATACATTCAAATTTAATCACATTTCCCTGACCAGATTATAAGTAACCACTTTACTTATATATGTGTCCACTTACATTTACCCTTTCTTGTTCCTATTTATATATATTTCCACTTATATCCACCTTAAGTTTCTTGTCCCTATTTATCTATATTCAAACTTTGGTACATAAATAGCAAGCAAAATTTTTTTGCTCTATTTCTGATGGCAATGCTCCAACTCTGGACAAATAGTAGAAACACTCTAGAGATTCACTCGGTTCCAAAATATTAACTAACTAAATATTTTATATATATTGAGCTTTTCTAGGCATATTACAGCTACTAATAAAAATAACTGGTCATAGTTCCACTTGTGATAAAGGTGCACAAAATAAATTTTAAAACACAGCTTCCAATTCATAAAACAGAGATCTTCATAAAATTGTGTTAATATTTTTATAATTTTGTTCATACTATTGATTATTATTATACCTTTAGCTATCCTTTTCCATTCACTAGGAAGTCAATTTCAGCATACAGAAATAACCTGGTATGCTTAATCTCTCAATGTATAGCTTTAAGCATGACAAACATTAAATTTCACTCACTATAAATGGGTTCCTATCTACCTATATAAATAAGAAATGTGAATTCCAAAAGATCGTTTTTAAATTCCATAATTCATTATCCTGTTTATCATTATTTTAACACCTAAGTGACCACAATCCACTAACCACCATCAGGGCTTCTACCAATCTATAAGCAATAAACACAAAAACAGTATTTCTTGGTCATTTTGAGGAAAATAATAAAAAACTTCCTATCCTCTATCATATATTCATTTATATTTAAACATATATCTATTGTTTATTCTACATATTCTTTGAGCACTTGAACACTAACATTATTAAAATGTTATTACTACTTTGAAATATTGGATAATTCTCCATTAATCTCATTTAGTGATGATCTTACTGGTCACTGGGTAGGTTGATGCTTTACTTCTAGTTAAACCTCCTCTTTGGTTTTAAAAACACCACTATTTTGATTTACTCTTAGGTTCTCTCACATTAAAATGGAACACTCTCTAGTCTAGCTTAATACATTATATTATTAGCTTAAAAGATTATAATTATGCTAATCCAAAAAACTGAAAAATTACCTTATAGCCTATTGTCTTCCTATAATAAAGAATTTCCTTTTCGAGGAGCTCAAATAAGCGTGGTGGGAAAAATTGAAAATCCTGAACATTTGGCTGTTTTGGAGGTCGTGGAGCCTGTGGGGGGGAAAATGCATTACATACATGTTTGTTTTCAGTATATGAAGTGAACATACTTATCTTTTATTAATTCTTTTATATATAGAAAAATATACAATGGAATCCATTTATATGGCTGGGGCATATGAAGTTCTTTTCTGTATTGTTGTTATATTTTAGGGACTAAGATTTAGCACTAATGTAAGTAAATCTGAATCAGAGACCATGTTACAAGAGGGTTCTGCTGTAGCACATAAAACCTGGCCTCATACCGCTTTACCTTTGGAGCCTTTGGCTCACTGACACGTAAAGCCTCTCTGAAATAGGCGTCCACCGCATAGTTGGCTTTGCGTTCTCGTTTGGGAGGTTCAATCCATTCCACCATTCCAAGCTATACACGAAAACAAGAATGAGAAATTTAATTACTCCAAATTGTTTTATAAATATCAAGCACATCAAGGTTGTAGAAGTGTGAGAAAACCGAAGTCATTAGGAAGAATCAAAACTTGCTTTGTAAAACTCTAATTGGAAAAGATACACGTGCCCCAAAAGAATCTGAAAAAAAAAAACTAAATCACTTTGCTGTACACTTGAAACTAACACGATATTGTAAATCAACTCTACTTCAATTTAAAAAACAAATTTGCTTTTATAAGTCACAGTTACACATCCCAAATTCCAAAACCTCGTGCTATATACCAAGTTTAGGTACAAGTGCAAGGATGGTTTTTCTTTTTTTTTTTTTTAAGTAAGTTTGAAACTTAGTTCTTCCTTAGTAATTGAGAAGAACTTGCACAATCTGGTTAATACTTTATGTTAAAATAAATAGCATACAATATAGGAGGAAGACATACTGATTCTGGGAACTGTGTTAAGTGTATTAATTAGGAAACAGCTGAAAGGCATAAATAATGAATATCAACATGACAGCCATCTATCCTTTCAAATCAAGAGAAATTTCAAAATGAGACCTCTTGATAAGGTTGCTGTGGGGAAAGCCCGTGGAATCAGAAATATCTGAATTTGAAACCAGTTTCTGCCACTTTACCAACTGTAAACTGTGAAGAAATTATTTTCTCCATCTGCAAAATGGGAATAATAATAATAATAATACCTACCCTGAGGATTAAATGTGACCATATATATGAAAGCATTAGGTAAACTGCCAAGAGTTAAATATGTTATTATTAAATATCCAAAGTGGAGTGAACAATGATTTGGTAGCATTACAAAACTTTACCCTGATATCAGCTAGAAAATGCAATTTAAACGTCAAAATACAAGAGTGACAATATAAAGTTCTGGAATCTGTAGGTATGGCTTTCTAGTTCAGATATTTTTCTTGATTTCACAGTGCCTAGCCTAGTCCCTTTACACAAAAGATGCCATTAATCTACAATTAATGGTCCCACTCTATTTGACCTCAACTACGGGTTGAGTTCCAACCTTGCTATCACATTTTCAGAGTGGATGATAAACTAAGATGACTAGAATGGTTAGAAATCTATAAACTCTCAGTGTCTAGAGAAGTAAAGACTAAAGACAAACAAATTGGTAGCCTCCATACATGGAAAAGTCTATCAGATAGAAAGAAACAGTTCTTTGTTGATCCATAAGATTAAAACCAATGTGCAAAGTCAGAGGAAAGTAGATTGCTACTCAGTATAATTTAACAAATATGTCTTAAGTACCTATCTGCAAGTCAGTGTCAAGGAAACAAAGATAAAACAATCTCTGCCACCAAGGAGCTTATAAGCCAAATAAAAAGTATTCTGAGAACCAGAGAATATAAAACAATGAAATGAAATATCCTGAAGGAGTAAGAATCCCAACATGACCAGAGACTGGATGGGGGCAGGGGGAGGAAAAAAAACAGAGGGTGGATAACTGTCCTAGATGCTATATATGGGATTTCTTAACTACATACAAGGTTAGACTAAATGTCTCTTTTAACTCTAAAAGTTCCTGAGCGATGGATAATATACTGTGAGTTATGTACATTGAGAAATACCCAGAACAGTGAAACAAGTTTTGTTTTGTTTTTTCCCCTCAGATGGTTATGTGAGATGACAGTAACAGAAAAGATATTTTTTAATAACCAATATTTATTTGTCTCAATTGGGGTGAAAATAAATCAATAATAACTTGCTAAAAGTAATGTATTTGGCCATTTAACCTGTACCTATTTGAGGGTTTAGGTATTTAAATTTGAAATAAGTATTAGAGGTCAATTCCTGAACTTTCAAAAACAGAAGAAATCGTGCTGAATTAGTTTGTTTTAGATAAGACTACATTAATATAAACTTATTCAGGTTAATTTATTCAGAATTAATGTCAGTCATTATGACTTAATTCACCAGGTATGGATATAAACTAGTGCAACTGGGTCAACAAATCTTATATGAAAATCTATCTCACTGTGCAATTTCCATGATATGTATGGTTTTCAATTCTCTTCAAAGGATAGTATGAACCTATTTTAAGAACCTATCTAGAAAATATGGAAAGACATAATAAAATATAATCTCAACTCAGAATATTCAAAAAAAATCTGATTTAATCATATATTCAATTATAAAAGTATGTCATAATTATTATTAAGATTTCTTTCTATCTGTACATCATTATTTTGCTAGAATTAGACGCACAGGAAAACTTGTTATATTAGAACTGGACAAATATTTTACTAAGTCTAACTTTTCTCTAAGAATGTAGATAAGAAGCACCACTGATATTTAGACTCTTCACTGTTTATAAAACGCTCTTAATACCAATAAGCCCACGGGAATAATTGTAAAATTAATAAAATACATATCACATAATGAAATCTAAAAAGCATATTAGGAAGGCAGTTTCCACTCTGTGCATGCAGGCTATTACCTCCATCTCATCAGAGTAAGGCATAAGTAGTCTGAATTAAGGTTATAGATAGAATAACCAGATAGATTTTGGTCAAGATACTAAAAACTGACCAGAAATAATCATAGCAACAAAGCATTATCAACCTACTAGCTGCGATGCAAATTAAAATGGCTCACCTGTGATTTTTCAGTAAAATCAATACCCAAGAATAAGTTTTATTTTTTAAAAAATTCACTCTGTCAGTTAAAAAATATAACAGCTTTATAGAACACTGAGTAACGAAATAAAAATGCTAGAATTGTATTATAGCTCAAAAAATAAAATAACTATCCTTGAGTCCATGCTGATATAAATAAATGAGTACATAAATAAATGGAGAGAAGGGACAGCTCTTCCTTACAGAAAAATCCCAATTAGTAAATGTAGATGGAACGAAGGAAATGCAAAATTACTGTTAGGTAAACACCACAATAACTATTGCAGGCAAACTCCACCAAGAGATGCTAAAACCAGTGAGCAAAAGTTTGAGGAGTATCTCCCCTCACCAAGATATTTATCAGTTACAAAGGGATAAATGGTAACTCTACAGTGGAAAAATCCAGCAGACACCACCTCAACAAAGTGATTAAGGTTAATGTCCCCAGTAACATGACTTAGTGACATCATATGTTCCCTGGTATGATGTACTGAGAAAGACATAACATCCCTTCCAAGGCATTCTTACCAAAAATGCATAATCTCAATCAAATCATGAAAAAAATGTCAGACAAACCCAAGTGAGAGACAAACTACAAGACAACCGAACAATACTCTTCAAAAGTGTCACGATCATGAAAAACAAAGAAAGACTGAGAACTGTCACAGATTAGAAGAGACCAAAGAGGGACAGCAACAAAATGCAATGTGGGTCAAGAGAATGAGAAGACAAGCCACAAACTGATAAAAGGCTGTTATCCAAAACCTACAAAGAACTCTTAAAACTCAACAATTAAGAAAACAACCAATCTGATTTTTAAATGGGCAAAAGATCTGAAGAGACACCTCTCCAATGAAATATACAGATGGCAAATAAGTAAATGAAAAGATGCTCCCCATCATATGACATCAGTGAAATGCAAATTAAAACAAAGACATACTACTACACACCTACTAGAATGGCAAAAGTCCAGAACACTGACAACACCAAATGCTGGTGAGAATGCGGAACAACAGGAACTCTCATTCACTGCCCATGAGAATGTAAATAGTATGGCGACTTTGGAAGACAGGCTGGCAGTTTCTTACAAAATTAAACATACTCTTACCATACAATCCAACAATCGTGATCCTTGGGATTTACCCAAAGGAGTTGAAAAACCTATGTCCATACAAAAACCTGCACATGGATGTTTATGGCAGCTTTAATCATAATTACCAAAACTTGGAAGCAACCAAGGTATCCTTCAGTAGATAAATGCATAAATAAACTGTAGTACATCCAGAAAATGGAATACTACTCAGCACTACAAAGAAATGAGCTATCAAGCCATGAAAAGACATGAAGGAACTTTAAATGCATGTTACTAAGTGAAAGACGCCAAGCAGAAAAGGCTACATACGGTATGATTCCAACTATGTAATATTCTGGAAAGGACAAAACTATGGAGAAAGTACAAAGATCAGTTGTTGCCAGGGGTTGAGGGGAGGGTGGGATTAACAGACAGCACACAGAGGGATTTTAGGACAGCAAAACTATTTCAGATGATAATATAATGGTGGATACCAGTCATTTATACATTTATCCAAACCCATAGACTGTTCAACAAAAGTGAATCCTAATGTAAACTATGGACTTTGAACGATAATGGTGTGTCAATGTAGGTTCAACAAGTGTGGGATGTTGATAGTGGAGGAAGCTGTTGGTGGGGGATGCAGATGGAATATGGGAACTCTGTATTTTCCACTCAATTTTGCTATGAACCTAAAACTGCTCTTAAAAATAAAATTCTGTTTTTAAAAACTGCAATGTGGGATCCTGGATTGTAAACCCTGGAATAGGGAAAGGACATCAGAGGGAAAACATGTTAATTTCCTGGACTTGATCACTGTAATACGATTAAGTAAATTGTTAACATTAGGGGACGCTGAGTGAAGGGTATATGTGAACTCTGCACTATTTTTTGCAATAAAGTCTAAAGTTATTTCAAAATTAAGAGTTTAAAAAATTATAGCCATAATTTCAGTTTAAACAGATAAAATAAACTCCCATTTCTTCAAGGGAACTTTGTTGTCCATGAAGTATATTACAAGGCATTATTTTATAAACGAGACCACCTGTAATAAAGTCCTTCTGGCATTTAAGTAGCTATATGTTAACAATAATATTATTACTAATATAATTAATACTAAGTGCCATGCATTTTGTTCTAATTACTCTATGATATAATTACTACAACCTCCATTTGATAGGTGAAAAAACTGATTATCCAAAGTCACTTAATTATGGTTACCAAAGGGGAAAGGAGGAGAGAGATAAATTAAGAGTTTGGGATTAACATCTATACACTATATACCATATATAAAATAGATAGCCAACAAGGACCTACTGTACAGGACAGGGAACTATACTCAATATTTTGTAACAACCTATAAGGGAAAAGAATCTGAAAAAATATATATGTATGCATAATTGAATCACTCTGCTGAACATCTGAAACTAACACAACATTGTAAAGCAACTATACTTCAATAAAAAAAATTTTTAAGTCACTTAGTGATAGACTTGTGATTTCAGCTTCAGAATCCAGGAACTCAACCACAATCCTATACTGCTTCTGAAAAACAAAAGTAGTGGTAGTACCAGTAGCAAAAAATGATGTATCAGCAACAAAAATGATGATGATGGTAGTGGTAATAATAATAATAATAAAACCAGCAAAATATATTAAAGACAGCCCTTGGATAAGATCATTTTGACCTACATCACTTTCACTCTATAGCACAGTATTGTAATAGGTAAGTGCCAGTGTTTTGTTAAATACATTGTATAATTGTTATGGGAAGAAATGCTAATTTGAGGATCTAATTGTTTGAGGGTAAAAAGTTACCTTCTGTTTTTCTCTATAATCTTCTCCTTCAAACTTGTACAAACTTTGTTCAGTGTCCATTCTAAAATTTCTTAGAGAAGACTCTCCCATTTTCTGCAAGCGTTCATTCATCTCTGCGGTCTAAAGTTGAATGCATTGAAATTAGAAAATTATCACTGAATTATTTATAAAAATCTGTGGATTCTCCTATCTTTTTAAAAGTCAGGTTTTGATATGAAATATCCAATCTGTTAATTTACGAGGTAATAATGCAATGCTAACATCAAACTTGAATATAAATTTAATTTGCCCCAAGTATTTAAAATACTTCAATGGTTCTTCTTAAGTGTTCCCACTTAATGCTTTCTTTAAAATCTTTTGTCATTGAAAATGTAGCCATATTATAATTTCTGCTGCATAATTTTAATGGGACACATGACTAATGCTAAAATAAATGCAAACTTGGATTAAACAACACATTTGCACACTAACATGAAACATGGTAACACAAGATTGTTCAAAATCCAAGATACCTCAGATACATGAAAAGGTAGTCAATATCACTAACCGTCAGGAAAATGCAAATCAAAGCCACAATGAGATATCACCTCACACCTGTTAGAATGGGTATCATCAAGAAGTCTACAAATAATAAATGCTGGAGAGGGTGTGGAGAAAAGGCAACCCTCCTATGCTGTTGGTGGGAATGTAAGTTGGTACAGCCACCATAGAAAACAGTATGGAGGTTCCTCAAAAAATTAAAAATAGAGCTACCATACGATCCAGCAATTCCAAATGCCACTCCTGGGTATTTACTTCAAGGAAATGAAGACACTAACTTGAAAAGATACCTGCACCCCCATGTTCGCTGCAGCACGATTTACAATAGCCAAGACATGGAAACAACCTAAATGTCCATTGATGGATGAATGGATAAAGAAAATGTGGTGTAAATGTATACAATGGAATATTAGCCATTAAAAAGAAGGAAATCCTGCCATTTGTGACAACATGGATGGTCCTTGAGGCTATTATGCTAAATGAAACAAGTCAGACAGAGAAAGAAATATACCATATGATCTCACTGATATGTGGAATCTAAAAAAAAAGAAAACCAAACTCATAGACTCAGAGCACAGATTGGTTGGTTGCCAGAGGTGGAGAGTGGGAGTCAGTCATAAAATAAATAAGTCCTGGGGCTATAATATAAATGTATGGGTGCATATGTATATCCTCAGAAACAAACAAAAAGAAGTCTGAAAAGTAAATTCAACCAATTTACAGGAAATACAGTAAATAAGTGAACATGGTAAAATACCCCATGGGGATGAAATCAGCAAAATCCAGACTGTGAGCAACTCAAAAGGCAATCAATCCAGTTTCTTCACTAAATACTTTACAAGGGAAATAATACATAAATGGAGGGAGAACCTACAGATTAAAAAAGATACAGATGCGTATCAACTAATGACAATGTTGACATAGACTTTATATGCATTGATAAAAAAACTTTTTTAAAAAGCTTAGCTACTTCTGAGATAATTGGAAATTTGAATCATAACTGAATTTTTTTTTAATTGGCTACGTTGGGTCTTTGTTGCTGTGCACGGGCTTTTTCTAGTTGTGGCGAGTGGGGGGCTACTCTTTGTTGCGGTATGCAGACTTATCGTGGTGGCTTCTCTTTATTGCAGAGCACGGGCTCTAGGTGCGTGGGCTTCAGTAGTTGTGGCACACAGACTCAACAGTTGTGGCACACGGGCTTAGCTGCTCCACGACATGTGGGATCTTCTCAGACCAGGGATTGAACCCATGTCCCCTGTGCTGGCAGGCGGATTCTTAACCACTACACCACAGGGAAGCCCCATAACTGGATATTTAATGTTAAAGAATTATTGGGGTTTTTCAGGTGGGAAAATGCCATAATTATCATGCTTTCATTTTTTTTTTCATTTATACTGATTTTTTTTTTAGCTCTTTATTGGAATATAATTGCTTTATACTCTTGTACCAGTTTTTGAGGTACACCAAAGTGAATCAGCTGTATTTATACATATATCCCCATAATGATCATGTTTTTAAAGAGTTCTTATATTTTAGAAACACATACTGAACTATTTACAGCTGCAATGATACGTCTGAGATTTGCTGCAAAATAATCCAGTAAGGGGGAAGATGAACTGGGGATGCAAATGGGGCAGGACTGGTAGATGATTGTTGGAAATGGGTGATAAATACATGGGGGTTCATTACAATATTCTATCTACCATTGCTTATGTTTGAAATTATCCATAATAACTTATACAAAAAGGTAAATTCAATACAAAATCACAATATTCTGAAATAGCTTACTATACTTTAACAAATAATGCTTTACTATTCTACAAAATGTTCACAAAACAGTTTCAGTTAACACACTGTATCAACAGATAATTTCTAACCTCATGCAAAAAAGGTCATAAAAATGCAGTCCTGATACAAGTGATTAAACACAAAATTTATTTGGCTTTTAAGCAGAGTAAATACCAACACTATAAGCATGAGGTATAAGGTCACTCAATTTTAAACTCTGGTTCTTACTCTTTCTCACCAAAAATTAAACAAACAAACAAAAAAACCTAAATTATTCCTGGATATAAATCTACGAATTCTTAGAAACAACATGAGTCATTTGAAGCACACAGTTTGAAACATGCGTTTGAAACAACGCAATACAATAATCATGCCTTCTGAAGTACGTTGATTTCAAAGCAACCCATCATGAAAACAAAATGCCATTTTAACTAACCTTCTTTTCCCCTCTTTCCAGAAGAGTTGTAATGTCTTCATCTGTCAGCTCACTTTCTTTAGAAGCAAAAACATGGGTGGCTCCATGACGTATCATTTGCAACATTTCCTCCTTTGCCATCTTGTTAGACTGTTGGTCAATGAGTCTTCCTAATAATAAAAACAAACATTGTATGTATTCAACAATATTCCAGAGGAAGCATAGCATAATAGTTCTAATCAGACACCGCTACATTTAACCATAAGTAAAACTTTGTGACAGAAAATCGGTGAGCTTTAAAGTAATTTCTTAAATGAACAGCCCTGCAAGTTTTTCCTCTACCATACCTTCTATTTCAATATGAATTTCCTTCTATAAAATTCAGTTACAACATAGAAGGACAGAAACATTTTTTCACGTTCAAACTTTATTTCTAAAATCAAATTTCTCTGTATGAAAAGGGACCCTCTAGTATGTTTTAAAATTTTTAAACCAAACATTTTATCTGCTAAATAATACCAAGTACTTCAAAAGATGTGCCATTGACATTCAACTATAAGCTAGTGACATTCAACTACCTACTCCATGTATTGAATGCAAGGTTTCAAAATAGGAAGATTTAAATTAGCATTTTTTTAATTTGACTTTTTTCTCTAAAGTTGCAGATTTTGGTCAACTTTCATTAAAAGTAATCTCCTTTGAAGAAAACTGCATGTGTTTTTCCAAAGAAAATACCTAATTAAGTTACACGTATAAATACCTTGTTGTATGACAATTGAGTCGAGTCTCAGTTTTATCTCAGCTCTTTCAACAATCCTTTCTTCAACAGTGTTGTCAGTGATGAGACGAAACACACGTACTGGCTTCTTCTGACCGATACGATGTGCCCGATCCTAGCAGAAAAAAATCCTAATGTAAGACACTGGGTATTCTCGATAAAACGTATGGTATTAACTACCAAATGTAAAACAGATGGCTAGTGGGAAGCAACTGCATAACTCAGGGAGATCGACTCCATGACTGGTGATGACCTAGAGGGGTGGGATAGGGAGGGTGGGAGGGAGACTCAAGAAGGAGGGGATATAGGGATATATGTATAAACACAGCTGATTCACTTTGTTGTACAGTGGAAACTAGCACAACAGTGTAAAGCAATTATACTCCAATAAAGATCTGGAAAAAAATGCATAGTATAGCCAGCTCATGTTATAAAATTCTTAAAATAAAAATTAGTTCCTGATCCCTCTAGACCTGCCACCTTTGAAAGGAGGGTAATGAATATTAAGAATGTCTAGAGACCCCTGGGAACAAAGAAATCTGCAAAAATTCTGCTGTACCATTAATGGAAATTTCCAGAAAGACAACAGCAAAAACCCCTTTAATATGAGGGACTAAAGAGAGCTGAAAGCTTCTGGCTTAAGTTACTAAGTAACTTTAAGCCATTAAATACAAACATCTTCCACACTAGCAAGGAGTTTTTTAAGTGAGGGGCAAAGTAGTTAACAAGGGTTGCTGTGGTGGCAAAAGTCAGCTTTCTCTCATCAGAAGGCAGTTTTTTCTGCTTACTGAGGCAATGCGGGGATCTGTAGTAAAGGGTCATAAAAATTAATGGGATATTAATACCCTTACTGTATGGTCTGGAATTGGTCCTATGGTTTACAGTTGGTAAAGGTAACAGGTGGCAAGTTCTGATAACATATAAACAGCTAGGGGGAGTGTTTTTAAAACATAGAAGCTGCCAGAGCAAATAAGTGAAGGGAGGAGGGTAGTCGAGAAAAAAAAAAATCAAAGAAACAAGGTTCAAAACTGCCCTTGCACTAAATATAAAAACACTAGAGCCACTAACAGTTTCAACACAGCACACTGAAAGCGAATGCAACACCCCTACTCATATTTACATTTCAAACTCAAATCAGTAAATCATGAAATATCAGCTATCCTCTAACACTTTTAAGGAAATGAAGTGTTATCAGTAGGTTTTCCAGTTCAGTAACACGGTAACTTACTGGGGCTTACTCCTGCTTAGTTGTATCAAGCAGGTAGTTTGGTACCATGCCAAAGCAGTAATAATTATGCCAAAGCATGTGGATTTTAAAATGTCCCAATGGTCAATATTTTCAATTCTCTATCATAAAAGAAAACGGAGGACTTCTAAGCTATGCCTCGCTGGCATATGACTTTAATTGTTTCCAAAGACAGTCAACTGTCCCATAAGTTCCGGGGATTTTGAATGCATGGCGATTTTGCGTCTTTTTACTTCCGAAATTATATTTATCTTAAAACTTGAGTCACAATGACTGAAGTTGTAACTCTAGTTCAGTAAATGATACCATGATGAAAGGTAAGAAAAGCTCCCTGAATTTTTTTTAAGGGTAGAATAGTTTCTGATGGTGTGCTTAGGTAGAGAATATTTTACTGAAATATATTCCTTTGTTATCTTTTTACCTTCTTGCCCTGATTGTTTCATTACAGAAGTTAAAATCCTACCTCTCCCAATTTTAGTGCTAAGGATTTTAATATATTTAGTTGTTAAGGAGAATAATACTGAGAGACTAGTTTTTAAACCCTTTTCATTAAAACATACTTTTGTGCCCTCTTCAATATTTAGAAGTGGGAAAAAATGACATTTCTGTTTCATGATAAAAGCCAAAATCAACACACAAATGCTACAGTTGGACTTGGGGTGTATTTGTTTGTTTTCGTTTCATTTGTTTTTGCAATTAGCACAGCAACTTTGTTTTCCAGAAAAATCTATTTTAATATCTACAAAACCTCCTGAAGATTGTTGTTATCCTTTAATCATAAATTACCTTTGTGCTGTATAAATAACAATAGTTTTTTGAGCTAAGATAAATTTCTGGTATCATTAAAGATTACTAACCATAGCCTGTAGGTCAACCTGTGGATTCCAGTCTGAGTCATATAGTATAACCACATCAGCACTTGCCAAGTTAATTCCGAGACCTCCGGCCCTGGTACTCAGCATGAAGATGAATTTGCTACTATTAGGAACATTAAAGGCCTCTATTGCTTCCTTTTTTTTAATTGACAGGAGATGGAAGAAAAAGAGAGAAAAATCAAATTATATTACCAGAGACCTTAAGAAAGAAACATTTTAACATGCATGCTCAAAATCCCACTTTGTAATATTCTTCCACTTTCAAAATATTTAAGTATCTATCTAAAATCATATTACATAACATTCCTAATCTTTAGAAGCTCACATCAATAAAGACAAAGAACAATCACAAAGACAAATTTAACTAAGCAAGTAACAAATCATTTAAATTATTTTAAAATAATAGTAGTGAAAATGTTTTGATTGAGTGGGAGCTGAAATCTATCTAGGGAGTAAAATATCAGATAGCTCAACTTCATTCCCATTAATTTATGAAGAATTAATAAAGAAGGTATCGAAGACCAACCAAGAGAGAGAAAAGTTTAGAAATGGGAATGAGAACAACAGATAAAGGGGGAGGTAAGTAGATATATTTCCACATGGTGAAAAGGAGCAAACAGGGAAGTAATGAGGAAAACCAGGAAGGTAATCCAGGGATATTTAGTAAAGAGTCTTAACAATTCATAGGATGTTAATATCCTTACTATATAAAGATCTCATACAAATTAATCAGAAAGAAACACTAAGACCCCAATAGAAAAATGAGAAAAAAAAGAACAGACAGTATACAGAACAGATACAAATGGCTAATAAACACAAGAATAATGTTCAATCTCACTAGTAATCAAATAAATGCAAATTAAAACAACATAATACCATTTTTTGAAGATTAAAAAAATGATAATACTCAATGTTGACGAGGGGGCGGTGAGACGGGCACTCTCATACACTGCTGCTGGGAGTGTAAATTGGTACAACCTTTCTGGAAAGCAATTTGGCAATATGCATCAAGAGTCTTAAAAGTGTTCATACCCTTTGACCCAGTAATTCCACTTCTAGGAATTTATCCTAAGGAAATAATCAGAGATGGGCACAAAGATTTATGTATAAGGACTTTTACTTAAGCATTACTTATAATAGTGAAAAACTGGAAACAACCTAAATGATCAACAATAGGGGGATAAATTATTTATTGTATGTCCATAGGATGAAACACTACACTAAAATTATTTTTACAATGATTTTTTTTTACTGATATAGGAAATTACAACATAATGTTGAGTAAAAAGTATCAGGATACTGAGCTTCATATGCAGTGTATAGAGTATAATATTAATTTACTTATAGATTATATATGCATAAAAATATCAGCCAGAAATACTTTTCTTTTCCAGACTTCCTTGGCAATCATATATTACTTTTATAATCACAAAATACAGGAAGTTCTATTTTTAAGGAATGGAATGGCATGGTCAAAGGCTGCGGACAGAGAAGGTGACTCTGCCGCAGTCCGTACAGCATGTAAAGGGGGCAGTGTAGAAAGCAGCATGGTGTAGTGAGAGGCAATTTGGTGTAGAGGAAATAGCAAAAAACCTGGGCGTGAATCATAACTCTACCATTTTCTACACATGTGCTTCTCAGCAAGCATTTAACCTCTCTGAGACACAGTTTCAAGTGGAGAAAATTATGCCCATACTTTACTGGGCTGCCAGGAGAATTCAACTGGAATTGTACGTTGCCTAGCTTACAGTCGTTGTTTGACAAATGTTAGTTTCTTTCCCTATAAAAGTGAGGAAGCCAATAAGTAAAAGTTGCAGAAGCTAGCTGAATTTAGCTGTGGCAGTGGAGAAAGGGCAAATCCCACTGCTGTTGAGAAAGAACTGCTTATTAACAGCTTGCACACAATTCGAGTAAGGAATTAAAGGTAGTCTTCCCCTTCTTACTGGGAAAATAGATGAAATGCTTGTCTGAAAAACAACATAATGGCAAGGCAGACATTTCCAAAACAAAATGAACAGCTCTCATTTTGCTATATCTTTTTTTTTTTTAAGATTTTTTTTTTTTTTTTAAAGGGGACCGTTTTTAAAGTCTTCATTGAATTTGTTACAGAATTGCTTCTGTTTTACGTTTTGGTTTTTTGGCTGCAAGGTATGTGGGATCTTAGCTTCCTGACTAGGGATCGAACCCACACCCCCTGCACTAGAAGGTGAAGCCTTAACCACTGAACCACCAAGGAAGTCCCTCAGTTTGCTATAGCTAAAGTCAAAATATGCGATTCAAACTCTCTGAAGGGAGAAAATTATTTAATATTTTAAGAAACCATATAATTGAGGCATAATTAGGTAAAGTCCACATTATTCATGAGCAGAGAGATTAGTCAGAAATGCAAATTGGCTATTTGAGATCAGAAAGCACCTATTCTTCTGCCTTAGTATCATCTTCATTCCAGGAAGAAGGGCCATCTTGAATGGTACTGTATGGCCTACGCTTAACGTGGATTTGGAGAAATCCATTCTCAGGAATAAATCAGCAAAAGCCCAATAAAGCTTCAAGTTACCATTTCAGAGAGAGTAAAAGACTACAGAGCAGGGAACAGTGTAAGCTTTGAAATGTCCTCATTTATAAATATTACCACAACTGTTTTCCCACAGTGGGTAGCAGGGAAACCTTTAATGTGGAAAGGACCTGTGCTCCTGCTGTGGACACTATCGTACACTACAGCCAGGTTTCACTAAGGGGGCACACAAGGGACACAATGCCCACTGCAGCTATGGAAGAAGAGGGACACAGGCTGAGAGTCTTTGTGGACTGAGAAGAGGTCCTAGAGCTGAGAGGTGAAAAGGCCTGTATGCACTTTCACGACCTGTGGTCTATACTGCACTATACAATACAAAAACTATGTTCATATCTATTATATACAGTGATCCTCACAACAGACAGAAGCCTAGGCATTAATATCACCCTTATAATATACAGTTAAAGATAACTGAGGCTCAGAGAATTAAATAGCTTGCACACATAGTGGTGGAGTTGGTGTTAAATTCAGGTCTTCTGAAACCAAGTTCAACGCATTTTCCACTATACCATGAAATCACCACGATCTCTGCCCAGAGCATGAGTACAGACTTAAAACAGAAGCCAAAGACAGAGCCCTGAAGAATCACAGAAAAGAGAAGATACATCAGCAAAGCCCTCCCTCAAAAAAAAGTGCTTTAAAGGGTTTAAAATACATTAGACCCCTGACATTCATGACAAATAACCTAAAACTCTAAGAATTTCCAAATTAGAGAAAGATGCTGGGTGCTAGGTAGGCTTCCTCATTAGCTAAGTGACTCATCCCTGCACACCAACCCTTTAGTATTCCAAGATCCAAGTGCATGATAAGTACCTATATCTATGTTGTCCCATTTCAGTTTTACAAAATTTCCATAAGACTGAGATCATTCCCTTTACAAATTACTGTCTCATGAGTCTTTACAGTTGCTCATAAACTGAAAAAAATCTCAACTGTTAAACTCCATGAATGGTGAGGGTCTAATGTATGAGGCAAATCAAGAAAATGACACAGAATCAGGGGTCAAAGAGTAAGCTGAGAAACAGTAGTCAAAAGGCCAGAGGTAGCAGTGGTTAGAGGAGGTAAGGATGTAATGGTGTAGTGTCCTTTAGATAAGTGAGGATGTCTTTGAAAACCTTGAAAATAATGATTCGTAAAGAGCCAGTGTAATGGAAATCCAGCTAAAGATCTCAAAGAGAGAGAGATGGTAGTGAGAAATTCAATGCACCTAGCTAAAGAAAAGGCCAGAATTCAAAACCACCTAATGATGAAAAACATGGCTTAACTGAACTCTGATTTTTCAAGTCTTGTTTTATTTTCTCTTCCTCACCTCTCTTTCTTCGTGTGGGGTTTGTCCATCCAGTCGACAATACTCATAACCACGCCACATACAATAATCCTCCAAAATGTCCAGTAAGCGAGTCATCTGGCTAAAAATGAGAACCCTTGAACCTAAAACATTTCATCAAAAAATGCAAGTCATTCAACTGGTGTAAAACTAACTTGAAAGTTACAAAAATAAAAGTAAACATCATACGCAATATATAGCACATGAACACTCCACTAACCACACACGCACACGCGCGCGCGCGCGCACACACACACACACACACACACACACACACACACACACCCCTTCAAGGGATACTATACAGAAGTATGCATTTGTTGAGTTACGCATTTTTAAGGTCTTCAAAATTCTCCACACATATTGAGATGATTTAAAGTCTGCCTTTACTCTGTCCTGAGAATGTCTCTAGTCTCTCATCCTCAGCAGATACACCCCAATACTGCTTCCAAGCTTCTCTTCCTAACATACAAGTCTGATCATGTCGCTCTCCACAGCCAAATCTTCTATGACCACCCCCACCACCTTTAACATAGTCCTAACTCCTTAAATTGTGGTTTAAAAGGCCTTTTGTAATGGCTGCATCCATCTTCCCAGACTCATCCGCTGCCACTCTACCCAAATACCAGGCTCTGCATTCCCTTCTTTCACACCTCTGCTTCACTGCAGAGGGGGAAAACCCTTCCCTTCTTTTTTCTCACGGTTTACTCCTACACATTCTCTAGTGCTCACCTCAAACATCATTTTTGTGAAGACTTCCCCAACTCCCAATTTCTCAGCATATTATACCACTTATCACAGTGACCTGCAACTATTCCTCCTCACTGCACTGTGAGCATCTACAAGGCAAGAACTGCTGTCTTATGCATCTTTGTACGCCCAGCCCATAGGACAGTTCCTGACATATGGTAAGTACCCAACAATGTGTGCTGAACAAGTGGAATGAATGAATAATGAATGATTATGCAAAATGTTATTGATATACAATATTAAGTTACTTCATGTTAATTTGAAGATTTGTAACTCACCCTGTTCTTTGAGTTTGGCCAACAGTTTATCAAGAACTACCATTTTACCACTGTTGCTAACAATGTGCTCATCGGTGGTATAGGGTGGACCAGGTTCAGCACCATCAAACAGGTAAGGATGATTACAACACTTTCGAAGCTGCATCAGAATGTTTAAGAGTCGCATCTTGTCCATTTTGCCGGAAGAGTTTAAAACATCAATATCTTTCATCAGGATTTTTGTATACCTAAAATTTTAAGCTATAATTAATCACCGGCTATTATAAAGGCTTAATGACATCAAGAAATGTCCCTTTGGGGAAAAAAATAAATGTCCCTTTGGTGATCTGCTTAGATTCCTATTTAAAGAAAAACAAAAAGATTTGAGTTGGGACTAAATCTGATCAGCAAAACCAAAAAACTAGTGAAGATTTGAATTTTTTAACTTGTATGTTGCCTATAAACCTATTTCCTCCTGCTTTTCTATTGCTAAAAATTGCCATCAGATGATAACAATTCAGACAACTACATCTGATAATTATCAATATTTAATAACTACAATATTTGCTGAAAGTTTGTATCCAGCTTTTACTTGTTTGAGTTAAAATCAATTGCAATCTCTTATACCTGTCTTCATAGGTCATTTTTTTCTGATCCTATAAACATTCTTATTGTCTTTTCTAGACCTTCACCCAGTAGAAAATAGACCTACATATCCACCTACAGTAATAATATTTAATTATGACAACAGCCAACCTGTACTGAGTGCGAATGCCAGGTATATGAATTATCTTGTTACCTCTTCACAACTCTGAGATAAATACTAGGGTCACTGCCATTTTATCAATGGGAATTCAGGCAGCTAAAAACAAGTGAAACAATTCATTCAGAGTCGCAGAAAGGGACAAAGCCAAGGCTTGATCTTACGTCTGAGTCCAGAGAAATATACTCACTACCACTACCCTATACTGGCTTCAATAATAGAGAACTCACTATACATTATAAATTATCTAATTTTATTTATTTAAGCAACACTGCTTCTCTTATTAGCATTATTACATTATTAACATGTCTAATTCATATCTAATTTATGATTCCTTGTGACTCCTCTTGTCAACTTCCTGCTCTGCTTGTATTTATCAATACAAGCTTGCTTTTTTCATTGATGGAAAAAGCAAGAAAAACTAACAAATGTGCTGCTGACATTATTCCCTTTAACCCTGACATCATCCTTATAAGCTAAGTATTATTATCCCCATTTTACAAAAGGGAAACTGAGATTACATAACTTGTCCAAGCTAAGTAGCTATTAAGAGGCAAAGCACAGACTCCTAAAGGTTAAATAAAATACTCATCAATTTTCTATTAAAATACTTGAACTACTTGGCATTTAAACATAAAATGTAATCTTTGAACCAAAGGCACAATTGAATCACTACAAAGCTAATTTTTATACTAAATAAATTCTAATGGAAATAAAATAGCTCACCATTCTCGCTGCATTTTACTCAGTCCCAAGTAGATCTTGATTTCCTTTTTAGGAGGAAGGCTCTTCTCTACATCAGTTTTTATACGACGTAACAAAAATGGTTTTAAAACCTAAAAAGTGAGAATTTTTATAACTGTTTATAAAACATTAAATAGTATAAACCATTTATTTCATTAACAACACCCTAATGTGAAATGTACTTCCCAGTGTATAATCTGAAAAACACTACCAACACCAGTTGCCAACTTTCTTGGTAAAAAAGAACCAAGTAATGGCCCACTAGAAAATCAGAATAAGGGACCTAAATTAGACATGCATGATTTGATGGCACAAACGACATTAAAAATTTAAGACAGGGACCTCCTAGGTGGCGCAGTGGTTAAGAATCCACCTGCCAATGCAGGGGACACAAGTTCGAGCCCTGCTCTGGGAAGATCCCACATGCCGTGGAGCAACTAAGCCCGTGTGACACAACTACTGAGCCTGTGCTCTAGAGCCTGTGAGCCACAACTATTGAGCCCATGTGCCACAACTATCGAAGCCCATGTGCCTAGAGCCTGTGCTCTGCAACAAGAGAAGCCACTACAATGAGGAACCCGCGCACCACAATGAAGAGTAGCCCCCACTCGCATCAGCTAGAGAAAGCCCATGTGCAGCAACGAAGATCCAATGCAGCCAAAAAATAAAATAAGTAAATAAATATATATATCAAAAAAATTAAGACAATAAGGTAATTGACTACTGAAAAAGTACAAAATAACTTTAAAAAAATCCGCTGTCATACAATATTTTTAAACCTGAGAAGAAATCTGAGGTCAGAGTATGGGTCAGAGAGCCTCTGAAAGTGAAAAAAAAAATTCAAGCCATTTAAAAATGGTTAAATATACAAATGAGGAGAAAATGGTTTAATGTTAAGGAAGATATGAATGAAAAGAGAAAAAAACATAAAATAATCAGTGTGTACCTGCAAGGCAGATTCTATCACAAGGAAAAAAAATCTCTAGAGCACGTGCAATGTGCCTAACACTACACCATGAACTTTAGATAGAGTATTAAATCCTTACAATAAATCTTTGAGGGAAAGGCAATTATTTCAATTTTAGTAACGTCACCAAAGTCACTTTGCGAGTAAGTGGTAGAAGCAGAAATTAAACCCAGATGAGGCTGATTCAACATCCAGCTCATTCCCTGATTAGCTGTTGTGAGCTGGGCAAGTTATTTAACTTTTCCAAGCCTGTTTCTTCATCCATTCATCCAAAACATACAGATTTATGATATAGATCTATGCTAAGCATTTTAAAATGCGGATAAAGATACCCATTTCCAAGGCTGCTGTGAGAATTTGTGGTAGTACCTGTGTAGAGCTTAACCACAGCAGACATCAGTAAACTGTAGCTATTATTATTAGAGATCCATGGGAGGTAAGGAAAAGGGAAGTGTAAAAGAAGACTTTTGGTTTCCTGTTTGGGCCTCTTAAATTTGTCTAAGTGGCATTTTTAAGAGTTTAAACGGCCTGTGAGACATTTAGGCAGAAGACTCAGAACACAGTGGGATATGTAAGTGTAGAGCTTAGGAAAGAGACAAGGAGAGAGAAATTTGGGAGCTATAAGTATAGAGGTGGTAGCTGAAACTATGGGAGTGAACCCCCAGGGAGAGCACACATGAAAAAGGAAGTCAAAGACAAAGCCCTACAAATCACTAAACTTTCAGGTACAGAGAAACAAAAGCCCATGATGGGGACTGAAAGAATAGCCAAAAAGGTAAGAGAAAATCCATACCATACCTCAGACACTAAGCAGGAAAGGACTTAAAGCAGGCGTGGTTAGTGGCACGGTACCAAATATTACAGAGAAGCCAGGGCACTGACCAAAAGCTATACCCTGAACTCAGCAACTGAAAAATCACAAACACTTGTAACGTAAGTTTCAGTGGTAATGGATTCGGAAGTGAACAGGACCCACCAGAGACAGAGCAACCATTCCCCAGAGCTGACCAAGTTCCTGCTATCAGAGGCCCAGCTGTACTACAACTTGTGTTACAAGATTCTTAGAAGATTTGTCTTCTACCCCTCTGCATTCTTACAATAAATTCCCTGTTACATAATGTCATTGACTTGTTCTGTTTAACTCTAAATAAATATTTACATAAAGCATGATGACTATTGGGGTTTCTAGTCAATAAATGTTTCATGAGCATTTACTCTGGACCAGGCACACAGAGCACAATGTGGTGGAAAACAGACAGGGTCTCTGCCACATCAAGTTTACATTTTTCCAGGGTAGGAGGGGAGAGGTACAGGTGGACAATACATGTTTGTTTTTTTTTTAATTTGTAAAGAAAGACTGAGACTCTCGTTAAAAATAGCAGACAAAAAAGACAGTAAAATGCATCTATATCCACTTCCTCACAAAACTCCACTAAGCCAATTAAAATTATAGGTGTACATTTTAAAAAAGAGCAAATAGGGACTTCCCTTGTAGTCCAGTGGTTGAGACTCCGCGCTTCCAATGCACGGGCAAGGGGCTTGATCATTGGTCAGGAACAAAGATCCCACATGCCGTGTGGTGCGGCCCAAAAAAAAAAAAAATAGGAGATTTGGTGGTGGAGATAGAGGGGATAAACGAAACTTTCAAATAGCTTAGCCATCAAGGGAATAAACCAGAATCACAGCTCGAGGACAGAGTGTTGAGGGAGTACTTACTGTTCTGTGTATTGGGTGGGGGGGTCTAAATGTGGGTTAGGATTTAAATTTTTCTTAATTTTTTAAATTTTTTTAATTTATTGGCTGTGTTGGGTCTTCATTGCTGCGTGTGGACTTTCTGTAGCTGTGGAGAGCAGGGGCTACTCTTCATTGCGGTGCGCAGGCTTCTTATTGCGGTGGCTTCTCTTGTTGTGGAGCACAGGCTCTAGGCACGAGGGCTTCAGTAGTTGTGGCACGTGAGCTCAGTAGCTGTGGCACACAGGCTTAGTTGCTCTGGGCATTCCCAGACCAGGGCTCGAACTCGTGTCCCCTGCATTGGCAGGTGGATTCTTAACCACTGCGCCACCAGGGAAGCCCCAGCATGGGTTAGGATTTAATAAGGGAGATTCTTGAGCATGTTTACATGTTGAGGGAAAAGAGCCAACATGGAGGGAGAGGTAGAAAATTCAGTCAAGGATAAACCAAGGGGAAAGTCCATAAGGAAATAGGAAAAGATGAGATCCAGGGTTCAGGTTGGAAGAATTAGCCATTGCCCGGAGAAAGAAGACCTCTTCCACTCAAACAGAAGGTAACACAGATGCAGATATCCTTGGAAGATGGATATTCTTGAAGGACTTCCTACCTAATGACTTCTATTTTCTCTTTGAGAAAGGAATGATGTTACTTGCTGAGAAAGAAGGAGGGCTGGGAACACCTGGGTTAGAGGTCTTAGGGAGACTGGGGAAAGTCTGAAATAGCTGTTCTAGGAAATTCATTCTAGAAAGAATGCTGAAGAAGGCTATGTTGAAGGATCACCAACATCATCAAAACCCAGCTTAACTTAGGGAACGTGAAATTCTAGTGGTTCCAGCCTGTACAGTGGGCGTACTCTTTCTTATCAGTGTTGAGCAGCCACAGTACAGAGCAGGTCACTCTGCTAGTGAGTGGTAGAAGTAGGATTTGAACCCAGAGGACAGAGATACAATTATATAATTCCAGTTTAGGGCTTTTAGAGCAGAAATGGCAGATCAAGAGAGCAAGGGAGTTTGAGACACTGGCAAAAAAAGTGGTTCAAGTGATAGAAAATGGGCTCATTGCTGGATACAAAAAATGTAATAATAGAAATGGGCTGACGGATGAGGGTAAAGCAGGGGTCCAGGTACTGGATCTCTCTGTGAGACAACAGGACAGGTACAAAAGGAGTAACATGAGTGAAAGAGAAGGATACAAGAGGCTGTTATCAAAGAAGGGAAAACTCGTGTTCAATGAATGTGAGGGGGTCACCTGGTAATGAGTAGATGACAGAGAAGAGAATGGGAGGAGGGTGGACTTGCAAGATAACTTGAGCCTCAAAGGAAGAGTTCTACACATGACTGGAGAAGCAGTGGTTTCAAATGGCCAACGCAGGGGACACGGGTTCAAGCCCTGGTCCGGGAAGATCCAACATGCCACAGAGCAACTAAGCCTGTGCATCACAACTACTGAGCCCGCGTGCTGCAACTACTGAAGCCCACGTGCCTAGAGCCCATGCTCCACAACAAAAGAAGCCACCACAATGAGAAGCCCGCCCACCGCAACAAAGAGTAGCTCCTGCTCGCCACAGCTAGAGAAAGCCTGCGAGCAGCAACGAAGACCCAATGCAGCCAATTAATTAATTTAAAAAATGGCATTGGGGAACTAGCAGAATACTGATGCAATCTCGAGGACCTGTGGGGTACAGGAGAGTGAACAGACTCTGTGGGAGAGGACCACATTATCCACGGGAGAGAGCCAAAGCAAAAGAGCTGTTCCACAGAAAGGCTGAGGAAATAGTGGGAGTTTGCCTCCCAAAGAGGCTGTTAGAAAAGTTGCAAGGGAAAAACACTGAGACAGAGCCCAGAGGCACATCCACAAGTTCAAACAGATTCTATAGCAGTTTGTTTTCTACCTCGGTTATATATATATATAACTAAATTTTCCTGTCTGCTATTACTTACTGCGTGAAGTCTTTCCACAAGTTTTTGATCACCGAGGCAATTTTTAGTGTCAAACCAAGAATCAAAGTCCTGTGGAGGGGTGAAAATTCTGCAGTAAGTGCACAGTTGTTTTTTTTTAATAAATGCAGTATTCTATAAATTCTTATACAACTCATATAGCAATAATTCATTTTAAAAGCACTGTCAGCTGTGAAACGAAACTTCTGATGGTTTCATCACTCTGGATTATTATAGGGATCAGGCAGTTGGGCTTCAGGCATAAATTGAAAATAGGGTTTGGGACTTTTTATAAGACTTGGAACAGCATTTTCTACTCAAGCCATGTGATGAAGGTCTCCTCAGCTGGTTCTGGCAATGTATATTCACAGCTGCAGCACTGAGTCCACCTGCCCAAGGCTAATCAGATGGGTCAGGAGACGTGGGGACTGCGCCCTAGGAGAGGGGTGGCACGCTGCTCAAGGTCTCATAATCACAGGCTTACAAAACACGGAGTCTTTTACCTCCAGCAACATCACGTCCTAATGAAGCCAGATCTCTCCTACTCTGCCAGAGCAGGCAATAGGAGGTAACACAGCTATGCCGATGGGCTTGAAAACACTAACTTGGGTTGTATTTGCACAGCAAGGCACTTGTCAAATAAAGAAAACAGCACCGGTGACAACTCACTCCTCCTTTCCACTCCCACACTGCACTGCATCCCATTTTGCAGGCTGAAGACTTAGTGATGAGGCATCGCTTCTAATCTTAATTTTCTATAATTAATATCTATATTATCACATTCTCCCCAAAGCAGCATGCTATACAAGCATACTATATTCAGGATGTATTTGTTAAATTAACCTCACTACTTCAACAAAGCTTCTGGTTATTTTAGTATTAATTGTAGTTAACGATAGAGCCAGAGAAATCAATCTGTTTCCATTCCTAAAGTAACAATACAAAAACTAAAGCAAGTTGATTTATATGTACAAGTATATAATTTCACATAGTGGGTTTTTTAAAAATCTGTGTTAGTGAATGTGGCTTAAAAGCATGAAATTGTCTTTTCTCTCCTGTGCGGGCTTGAATTTGGGTTTGCCGCTACAATATAAAGTTCCTCCCCTATTTGTAAAAAATAAAATAAAATAAAATAAAATAAAATAAAATAAAATAAAATAAAATAAAAGCACTATCAAAAATATGTTAATTGTGAAGGCCAACATTATTTACTTCTGAAAACAGATAAAATACTAGAGCAGTTAACAAAATTTGAACCCCATTATACAGGCACTCCATCAGCAGTTTTTCCTTAAAAGGCTTTTATTAGGCTTCCCCATACCACAGTAGCATTACATCCCCTTAAAAGGAGTAGGAATAAGAATACAAAATCGAAGACATGCTAATCAAGTGTTAATCAAACAGTAAAAATGAACAAAAGCAAGATAAGGTATACAAACCAACAGACAGCTGAACTTGGTACTTTTTATTACCAATTAATATCAGAAATGAGGAAAATCAAGCTCCAAAGTCCTTAAATCACTCAATTCTGTTTGCTGTACTAGCATAACCTTGTGTTAATGATAAAAACAGTGTAAATCATACATTTACAGAATATGTTGCTTTTCAAATCACATATTATAAGCTCTTTAGTACTTACCAAAAGTTAATACCTGCAATAATTAAGGATTATTTCAATGACTCCACCTGCCAAACTTGTATGCAAAAAGCCCTTCCAACTTAATTAAAAGAAATTTTAGAAAACACTATTCTGAACTCAGCCTACCTCATGTCATAAGTTGTGGTAGCAATGTTACACAGGCAAAGTTTAACAGGCAGGATAATCTCAAAGAAAAGAAACATTATTTCTCTAAATATCCCCATTTGAAAAAAATTCTACTTAAGAGCTCTTTTCTGAGAAAATCAAAACACAGATAAAGAATTACAAAGGAAAAAGAACTATCAATTTCAATCTACAGTCTACGCTTTGAAAACATGTCTATGAACATAAGAAAATTATACTTAAAATGTATGAGAAACTTACGTCTGCAGAATTAAAGACATCAGGCAATAAAAAGTTGAGTAGTGCCCAGAGTTCATGCAAGTTATTCTGCAAAGGTGTTCCAGTTAGGAGCAAGCGGTTAGTTGACTTGAACTCACGAACAATCTCTGAAAGCTAGAAAAATAATAGTTACGTCAACATTGTTTTACTTATTAGAATGTTCAACATTCAGTTCTTCATCCAACCCATTTTTTGCATAAAATAAAACTTGAAAATTCATTTTCTATGAAAAATATCCTGGTTCAGGTGACACTGCCACAGTGAAGCACAACTGAACAAAATATTCTAGGCATTTCTACACTTACAAGAATGCGGATCAGAGTCGCACCTAAGACCCTTCCCCCACCTTAAAAAATTTATTTTTTTCCATTTTGGGTCCACAGAAAACAGTCAGAACTCTATGGAAGCCAGGCTAGTCACTTTACACAACAGTACCGCCTTGTCCCTGCCAAATATGTTCATCTACCATGCCTAGCCAACTTCTAACTTGGCCTGGTCACAATTTTTAACCACCACACTTGAGATCATTTTCCCCAAATATCTTATATTAACTTTCTTAATATAAAACCAGAAAAATTAAAGCACAAAAGTATAAAAGAACAGTAATCTTATCAATAAAAATGCACATTTTTATAGTGCTCTTAAATTAACAATTATTCTCTAACATGCGTCCTCTTATCGGGTATTAACTCCAATTTGAAAAGCACCACCTGGTGATTTTGCTTCAGTTGTGTCCCTGGTTCTCCCAAAGCAGCCCAGTGATCCAAAGAGAGGTTCATCATAATAATTGACGCTTTTCCTACTGTTGATGGAGTTGAATGGCAAGAAATATTGGTATTTTTCAATGTTAACACCACACTCTAATTCACACAAGTCAGATAATTCTAGGAAATTATTTTTCTAATCCATATGAATACACGTAAGGTAGCTCCTCAATAAAATAGAAACCAATGCAAATGACATTTATACACCAAATATTGCCAAAATATTAAAATACTGTAGCATAACAGAGTTATTTAGGCTGCAATAGATATAGCAAATGAACACCTAATTTTCTTTATATTAAAAACTGGGCTAAATTTTCATTTGCCTTATATTCAATCATTTAAACTTTGAAATCATTTTAAAAACTGATCTTCATTCACATTTTGTAAATAAAATCACAATCTTCTATCACTTTTTTATTATGAATACAGAGAAGTAAACAGACATGGTAGTTAAAAGGAAACTTTAATAAAGATATTGAGAACTAGCTTACCTTAGATTTTTCATTCTTTATTCTGTGAGCCTCATCAATGACTAGATATCGCCAGTGAAACTTTTTGAATACAGATTTTTCTTTAATTACCATCTCATAAGAAGTAACACAAACATCCCACTCTCCTGGCATCATTTCATCACGAATAAAAGCAGCCTGATGCAAAATAAAGTTCCTTATATTAGAATATGCTGACAACATGTCACAGAATTAAAGCATCAAGAGACTATTAAGAATTCTAAGAGACGCTTGGAATCATTTGGTCTCATCCATTTTAGAGACAGGAAATGTGAGGCCCAAAGATACTTCTGTGGTCAAGTATCTGGATGACATGCTGATATTTTTCATCAACGAAAGAGAAGCAAAGGCTTCTGTTAAATGAGTGCAGCATATTCAATGAACTGGAGAAATTCATATCACCAGAAGATGACAATTACTAGGCTCTCTCTTCAAACCACAATGGATCAAAAGGACATGGGCAAAGGAACTACTTTCTGAAAACCATACTCTTACCAAGATCCAAGCATTACCAACATGATATCATTTCGATAAATGGAAAAAGCTCAATATACATGAGTGACCCCAACCTTTTGAGATCTATTGTATGTTTCCTTCACTTTCTGGCAGGGATGAGTCATAAACTTTGTTAAGGGGTCATGAAAGCCCATTAATGTTTCTGTGAAATTTCTGACGTTATGAGGCTACAAATGTGATTCTATAAAGGGGATTTGCTCTTTCTAATACAGGAGTCTAATTAAAACAGACTATTTAAAACTACATTTAAATCTTCATAGGCAGTGGCCAATGTGGTAACCAAGTTGATTGAAAGCATTTTTAACTTGTATGAACTGAATTCCAGATTATTTTTACTATGGGTCAAAATAAAACCACAAAGGTTAACAGGGAGTGGCAAAATCTACATTGAGAAGGGACTGGTTAGTACTGGAAATCTGAAATTACAGTGCATAAACAAAATTGACTGTTCACTGCAAAGTCATTATTTCCTAAATTCAGTTATGCACCAAAGACACCGGGGACTCTTTCAACAAATATTCAATGAGTGCCTACTATGTATAAAAGGATTGCCTGGACTGAAGTAGAAGTCAGAAAAAAGGGCCTTTGTAGATCTCAGCTGCACCCTGCGAAGTGGTCATATTCAAAAAGTTAATTAAGACATTAGGAAGTTAGAGGCAAAATAAAAAGAACAAAGGTGCCAGACCCCATTTAGTCCGGCAAATACCTTACCCTTATTTGGTTTTGTGAAATACTCAGTTTAACATCTCCTCGTATAGTTTCATAAAACACACACATATTTTAAATTAGCTCTGCTCTGAAAGTTGTGAAACTACTTGACAGTTTCAGAGTTAACTATCTTGACAGAACATTAAAGATCACATAAGCCAAAAGCTCTCATCTTATAGGTGACAAAAATTAAGGCCCTTTGAGATTCATTCAACATCACAGTCAGTAGCAAAGCCAGAACTAAAACCAGATCTCCTGTTTCCATATCCATGACCTTTCATACCTTTGGAGTGGAAAAGGAAGGGGTCAAAAACTATGTTTGGGAATCATACTTCTAAATACTTCAGGACTACATTAGCTTCAAATAGGATCAGGATTTTCTCTAATAATTTCCTACCTCAATTAAATATTTTATTTTAATTGAGTATTAAATAATATTAAAATAATATTTTAATTTGAGCCTACATCAAATATTTTATTACCAAAATATTGACCTCATAAAGTGTTTACAGAAGGCCAGGAAAATAAAAAGATCCAATATATCTATCCCATGCGGTACAAAAATATCTGTCTATAAATAATGATCTGGATTTTCTCTACATATAACAACATCAATCTTTACATGTTGCATATGGCACAATAATTATTTATGTAATTAACAATTACTGGTTCTCAAACTCTTTGACCATGGCCCACGGTAAAATTGTATTTTAGGATGCAATCCAGTACACACATACATGTTTGAGAGCATGTATATAGAAAGAAGCAATACATATCCTCACTGCTATTTTCTATTCTATTCTATCTCACTGTTTTAAAAACTTGTTGTCACCACCCATTAAACTGAATCCCAACCCATTAATGAGTAGCAATTTGCAAAACACTGACTTTGAAGTTTAGTTTGCATGGTTAAGAAGTTTTTGAAGTCTCTAAAAGAATTTCAACGTCCCATGGGGTAGAGATAGGGCAGTCACCAATTAAATACCCACTCTTGCTTGAAAACTCCCAAAGACGCTTCGTGAAACTCTGGATTCCATATAATATAGCCTAAAACAACTGACATAATTTTTACTGAGATATGATGAAAAACACAAGCCTAGATATTTCTCAATATCTATGACCTTCAAGAATAATTTCAGCAAAACAAATCAATACTTAAGAAATACAAAATTTTATAAGGAATAGTATTACATTATATGCTAGCAATCAGAAAGAGTTCTAAGTGACTAATTTGCTACTGAGAAATATTAGGCATACGGAAGAATCAAGCCTGTAATTCTAAATTTATGAACTCAGTATTTCAATAAATTATTTATAAGTTAAATTTAAATAAATTTAAGTAATTTTTCTTCAAGCAAAATAAGAATAAAATTACATAATTCATTATGCTACCATTCTTTTGAGGATATCTTTTCATAACCTATCTAAATATGTAAAATAGGATAAATCTTTACTCTAAACTATGTTCTCTGGAGGCAAAATAAAGACCAAGTTTAATAATATGCTTTCTAAGCTGATTATTCATTTTGGTATTTTTGCATAATTCATTATTTTTAGATTAATTCAACAGTCCTAAAATAATTGTAGCCTACTAGATTGACAAATAGCTAATTTAAACAAGAGCCCAGAATTTCTAATATTATCTAAGAACATATGCAGACATGTATTTTTCTATTTAACCATCAAAACTGAAAGCTCTGTCTATGCATAAACACAAAACATAAGGCTCTCTGTACAAAGAGAAAAGGTTCCATTCATGTGTGTGTGCAAGTGCATGTGTGCATGTAAACAAGTCAAAGTCAAAAGTCAAAAATTTTAACAAAAAAATTGAAATGCAAATTTATACACTTTTGGCATCAAAATAGCACAAATGATAGAATCTCTGATAAGATATACTGTCCATAAAATAAGATTTTTTAAAATAAAAAGTCGCTTAAAAGTGCAATTCAAAAATGCTTAGGTTAATGAGCTAGTTAAAAGTAAATGCAAATAAGCATAATAATGGATTTTCTGTTATGATGAGGTAACACATCTACCTCACAGGAGTGTTGTGAGAATTAGCTTAATTAATATATAAAAAGATCTTACAAAAGAGCCTAACATAGAGTAAGCACAACTTGTGTTATTTAGTAGTAGCAGTCAACTCAAATGTCCTTTATAGCAATAAAACGTAACCCCAGAAATGATGTTATTCTTGACTGCCTTTTTAAACCTGTTTCTCACTTACTCTTGCATCCTTGTCTCCAACGAAACAAATAACACGCAGAGATGGGACCCATCGCTTAAATTCATTCATCCAGTTGTGTAAGGTCGACTTTGGAACTAAAACCATGTGAGGTCCAGGAATGTTTCGGTAATGTTTCAGGTAACCAAGCAAAGCAATCGTTTGTAAAGTCTTACCAAGACCCTGCAATACCATCATAAGGAGAAAAAAATCCATAAACATTTTTCATTTAATGAAACATCTGTTAGTAGCAACATTACATAAGATATTTGCCAACTATCTCACATAGGGAAAAGTTAAAAGACCTTTTTTTAAGTGAGTAACCATCCCAATTCAATACTTAACCTGAGCCACAAAAAGAAGCCAAGAACTTGCAGTTACAAAGTTGCTCAACAAAGCAATTTTCTATTTAGGAGACTTTTACTCCTAAAGGAGCAAGCAGCCTATATCATTTTTTCTACTAGTTTGCAAAATTAGGAATTTTGTGTATTTCACAAAGATACATTTCCTTTATCAGCCTGCTTAGATGCCAGTCTTTCTTTCCCGTTGTCCCCAACATTACAGCCCATGCATGAAATAGTCAGACTATGCATCTCAAGAGGCATGTAGCTCTACACTTGTATCTCACACCCTTGAAGACCCAAGGAATCATAAAAGAAGAGACCATAAAAGAACTTTGCAGCCAGAAAGGACCCTAGAGATTACCTAGTCCAGTGGACTTTTTAAAAAACAATATACTGAACACCCATAAACCCACTACCTAACCTACGGGAAAGGGAACTATGTCCTATGCTGCATGACCTTTTACAGCATTTTCTGGCTTTATCTCTATACAAGGTATATATTCCTTTTATAAACCTACGCTTAGAGCTATTTTTCTAGGATTTATCCTATCTGGTATTTCACTTATGAGATGGGTTATATGGACACTATGCATTAAAATCTTAAAATGTTTATACTTCTTAACCAAGTAATTCCACTTCTAGAAATCCTATGGAAGTAATTTGAGAGGTGCGGAAAAACTAAATTACAAGGGGTCTCATAACAGTATTATTATATATCACACATATACATATATATTAACCAATATATACTATATGCACGTACATAATATATACTGTATGTATATATTATACATCATCCAATCCATACGACCAGCAATAAGGGAGGGAATGAATAAAATTATGGTACCTCCCTAGGATTATTATGCAGTAATTAACAAGTATTTCTACCAAAATGTTTTAATTATGTGGAAAATATGTATGAATGTGAAGAAATCAGAGCACCAGATCATATAGAATATGACCTCAACTATGCAAAATAAATACAACCAGAGCAAAAAGACTAAAAAGAAATACACCAAGATGTTAAGTATGGTTATTTCTAGGTAACAAAATTATAACTTACTTTAAATTTTTTTCTCAATTTTTTTTCAAAATTTCTATATTCATTAAAGTATCTTCCCCTTTTGTAGGAATTAAAAATCGCTGGTGTCAGCATAAATTCAATATGAAGGATCTTTAGGTCCTTCATGTTTAGACAGGCTGCAGCCAAGAGGAGCTTGGGGTAAATAATCCTGGTCTTTCTGTTGTCCAATTAACTACGCTCCTCCCTGTCTGAGCTGACGGTCGTTTCCAATCCAGAATACTAAATATAAGGAGCTACAGACCCTTGATTTAAAGGACCTGCCACACACCTAACAGTTGCTTAGCCAGGAATGAGTACCTATGGGACTGACTACTACACTACAAGCTATAGGGCAAAAGTAGTCAGGTGGCCCATATTGATAAGGAATTGCAAACATGGCTCCAGAATCACATAAATGAGTATCACTGCCCTCTCTTAAATCCCACCTTATTCATTTGGTCTTAAAATGCCAAACCAAGTCTTCATATACTCCTCTGATCTGCTGAATTAGCATCTTAAATGGTCTTACTTCTTCCCTTTGGTCATTTTTTTACACAGTCCGCCCTCAGAATCCACGGGTTTCGCATCTGGGTATTCAACCAACCACAGATCAAAATCTGCGGATGGCGAACCACGGATACGGAGGACCCAACTGTACTGTGCCATTTTATATAAGGACTTGAGCTTTTCCACGGATTTTGGTATCCATGGGAGTCCCGGAACCAATCTCCCTCAGATATGGAGGGTTGACTAGATGTCCATCATTCCTTAGCTCATTTCATGACTCCCAGCTGGCACTCTACTGTCAAGACTCAACATTGCTCTTCACTTTTTGGTTCTTTATTCCACCTATTCACACTTTCATCACACATGGAGGCATTCACATTCACTCATGCATGCATTCATTCATTTAGCATTTGGTTTCTATCTCCACCTCATTCCCAAAAGGATTTCAGGTAGCCTACAATGAAAACATGGAACATAAATAAATGGTCAAAGAGAAATAAAGAGGGGCCAAGGAAAGTAAGACTAAAAGATAAAGAATAGGAAAAGGCAAAAAGGACACAATGGGCAGACCATTAGTTACACAGATGCTCTATTATGGCATTCTCTATGGCTCTGAGCTTCCTGGAAGCCTGAGTGCAAACATCAACAAAAGTACAAGGAGATTTTTTATACCATTTGAGAAAATTTCCACAAGAATTTCATGGCCTGTGAAAGTATATGTTCTAGAGGTTACTTAAAGAAACAATTCTAGACTTTACAAATGCCTTTTATGTTATAACTAAATAAAACAATTAGCCTCCAAACCCCAGGGAGTAAGTTCAGCTCAGATATTCCAAATTTACATAAAATTATTGATAACTGAGAATGTGTTTTTAGCTACCAACTCCTTACCATTTCATCAGCCAAAATACCATTGACTCCATTTTCGTACAAAGAGATCAACCAGTTCAGTCCTCGAATCTGATAATCTCTCAGTGGTCCTCCTTTCACATCTGAAAAAAAATGTCAAGGCTCTGGTACTTTCATTAATACGACCAAGTAAAATTTTCTAAAACTAAACTGAAAAAAAGAACCACACCAACATGATGAAGTACTTACACGAAGGTGACACCTCAAATCTAACACACACATTAGATGTTTTCCGACTCTCCGAGAGTAGCTCTTCATCTTCTTCTTGTTCTGTGCGCCTGTGACGGTAGCTGAAATGAAAAAAGAAATACCTTCATATTCAACCCAAATGCTAAGGTGTCAATTAAGTCAGTATACACTGTTAATATCTTTTATGGAAAAAAAGGGTTATCTAGAGTCTTGCTTAGAAGTTGGTAGAACCAGCCTACATTTTTACTGATTGAGTTCTATTGAGAAAAAAAAATACTGTTGCCTCCAAAACATATTTACACTGACAATAATGGTATTTTTGAATATAAAATTACACTGAATAAGTGAAGAGGGACAGGAAGTATGAAGGGAGGTGGAAGGGGGCAGGAGAAAGGGAGGGAAGGAGAGAGGGAAGAAAGCACAGAGAGAGATGCCAACATACTCTCCAGCAGAAATTAAGCTCTGCTTGTCATCTTTCTTTATTCGAGGGCGTCCCAATTTCATGTTCAGAGGAGATGTTGGAGATTTCTGTGCTGAAGGCTGAATGAAATGTGCAAAAAGTTCTGTCTGCTTCAGTAAAAATTCAAATCTCTTTGCTCGATCTGCTTTCTAATTTACAAGACAAAAGAAAAAGTAATGATTTCCTTTTGTGTTCGCTCAAAATTTAACACACATACTGCACTTAATGTGTACTATGTTTTAAGCACTCTAAACATACTAACCCATTTAATTCTCTTAGTAAACCTATGAGGTAACTACTAGTATTATCCCCATTTTACTGATGATAAAACCAAGGCACAGAGAGAGTAACTTGCCCAAGCTCCCAGCCAGTAAGTAGCAGAATTTGAAAATGGTATTTTCAGATAGTTTGAATAGAAGCCAAGTGATCTGACAGACTTAATAAATGCCTCAACAAGAAGTATCCTGCTTAAAGAACTGGGGTCAAAAGGCAAATCCTGAATGGTCGGGAATGCCAACCAAGAATTTTCAAGCTTCATCTAGAAACAATTTAAATCTTCGAATACAGTGTCATCTTGTCTCAAAATATTTTTAAAGTCATAGTACAATACATCTCTCTTCAAGTACAGTGATCTGGAAAATTGTGTTTTATGCTAAGAGTATATACAGTTTCTCCTGCAAGTGAGGATTTGGAGAAAAAATATACACACACACATATATAGGTGAAATAGTTAATAAATGTTAACAATTAAATATTGATATATAATTTCTCAATAAATTTTAAAAGGTCATATAGCTTACACCAATAAATGCAATAAAACTTTTTTCACTAAAAAAATCTTAAAAGATCAAAAAAATATATACATCATTTTAGATAAAGAAAAAAACGAAGTTGATTTTTTAATTCCCAGTCACTTTCTGACCACAGGGTAGAGAACATTTGATTACCAATGAAGGATGCATAATTAATAACATCAGAATCTTACAAGAATTCATTAACATAAATACAAGAATTAGACGAATACATTCAGACCAGTAGCTGGAAGGAGGCCAAAACCTTTCCATTTTATGTTATCCTCACTGGAATGTTGTTTTTAGAGTTGTTAAAACATTAACTGTCTAAGTTAGATGTGGTCTTAAACATTAAGGCATGGAGTTTTGCAAAATCACTATGAACAACCAAAAAATGTACTTCATCTCTACTTATTTTTATATTACTTCAAAAACAACCCCCCGACAAAAAAAAAAGTTCAGTTCCAACTACCTGTTAATTTCTCTTTTCACTTAACCAAGTTCATTGGTTTTGAAAGATCCCAGGGCATAAAGGTCTAGTTAAAATTAAAGCTAAAATATGGGTTTTAGTGACTAAAAATGAAATAATTAAACGTATAGCAAAGCTGTAGGTGGGTGTAACTAAGGTTATACTGCTTAAGTATGTAATATTTTCACTCATTGAGCAAATAGCCTACCCTCAAGAAAATGTATTACCATATTACATGTTTCATAATGTGTAGCATTCATTCACATATCCAAAGCAAGGTGAGAGGGAGAAAAAAATACCAGGCTGGTTTTGTGACCTGCTTTCTCTCAGCCATATTGATATTGCCACTTATATTTTCATTTCGTGGATAAAATATTTCTAGCATAAAACACCCTATTATGGGGTAAAGAGTGCTAAACAAAAGTGAAGAGATGTGGCTTCTGGTCCCAGCTATTCCATGTTGTTTCTCTGATACTCTATTTCTTCATCTGAAAACGAGGAGATTCATGTACCCAACAAAAATCTATTATATCCAATAAAGAGCTTAAAAAAAAAATTCGTATGAAAGTTAAAAAAAACTATTATGGTGGATTATATATTAAATTACTTCTCAATTCTAAAACCTATGATTCTGTATTCATTATATATACACATATATTTTTTAATCTTTCATATCTCCTTTATAAAACTCAACTACTGCTACTATACTATATACTATACCACTGCTAACTACTATATGCACTATCCTACCCAAGAACATATTTACCATTTTCTCTTCATATTCTGGATCCATTTCCTTTTCAGATTTAGAAGCTTTAGCAGCAAGTTTGAGTTGAAATGGAGAAATGTTTTTCTAGAATTTCAAAGAAAATAAATCATCAAATTGCAAAGCAAGGTCAATATTCTCATTTGAAAAAAGTAAAAAGTAATTAAATACTAAATAAATAAATCAACACAGGCCATGCATGGACCAATGATGAGAGCATGTCATGAACAGGGCTTATGATTAATCCAGTTCTGTGCACCTGGGTCCAATTTAAAAAGATTTCAAAGAACTGTGAAAGCCAGAGAAATAACATTAATTAAAATGAAAACCAAAAGGTGGAAAAATGAGCCTTTTCACCTATTGTCTAATTTAAAGTGTAAGAAAGTGTATAACCACCGAATAGGAGATTTTAAACCTAGAATATTATCAACCACAAACCAAAGAATTCAAGGAAAGTATATATTAATTCTCAGAACACTTCTTTATGTAATGGAAAGAAGCCAAACTTTCAGAAGAAAAGACTGTGGCTTCTGTTCCTGAAAAGACACAATTTTTTAATATTGTTTTCATATTCTAATTAGAACATTTAAACTTTATGTACTGCAATGTGATCATTTATATTTAAAATAATGAAATAGCACAAACTTTTGGTTTATGTTAATTTTCTCCAACTGGAAAGAAAACCTTTTTAAACTATTTATATACATGAATATTTTGTAGAAGCAGTTTCTCAGGGCTATTAATTATTAACCTTTGATATTTTCAAAAATTGAATTTAGTGAAAAGTAATATAAATCAGCTACTTTAAAATACTAAAATTATCTAGGGGGTTATCTCATGCATCCTATCCTTTATAAAGACAAGCTGGTACTTGTAAATATAAATAGATATGTAGAATACACCTCCTTCTCTGTAAGAAATCAAGAAGTATAATAAAACCACAAATCTACCCGTTAGTATCAAAGTGGAGGGTATTCTGGTTTTAACACAGACTGCAAAGTCAAAACACAAATCTGTTTGTGAAAACTAAAGAAATTATGTCCATCTGAGCATGGCTTTTGACAGCCTGTTCCTGAAAAACTTAGGTCATATATCAACAGAAGAATGTAATCTTAAACAGAAGAAAAACATGGCTCCAGTAGTTAATAAATGTCTTCCAACATTTACTAAAATTTCTATTTTGAGGAAATCCAAACTAAGATTATGGAATTTGACCCTGGTCAGAGTTCTCCTTTGGAGCACTGATCAGATATTGTTCAGTTATTCTTAGCCCAAATAACAGCCGTTTTGATTTACAGCATCTCATATGTATATATGTGGGATGTTTTGAATGTAATTCAGGATGGATGAGAATAGAAACTACTAAAAATGCCCTCAATACCACACTTTCAACCTGTCACATGTACTAGAAACCCTATTTTCAAAGCAATAAGTAAGAAAATTTGGATAACAAAATTCACACCTTTACCATTCTCTGAAAAGCTAAATGAAATCTAGTTTTCCAGTTTCAAAATTACTTCCCCTCATATACACAAGTATATATCTAATAATGCGGGATGCAAATTTCACCCACAGAAAATTAAAGCTTTAATATTAGAAAAACATTTTACTCATTACTTTTTGCTTACCTTGCAGCTGAATACCATAAAATTTTAATTATATGCTAATTAAAATTCCTAATCGTGAGCATTGCCATTAAAAGCTGTATGTAATTACTTAATTGGCACTATCTTCCACAACAAATTTTAAAATACCTACCTTCTAAACCTTTCTATTTGTGTATGTATGTTTTCACAAATACACCTCTCATACAAGAAAAGATAAAAGGTGACTAAGATATTCTAATGAATTCCTTATGGATTTTATCATCTGATAGTGTAGATGCCAGGAGAATGCAGCACAAGGTCACCAAGATGCCCTGTCTTAAAGACCATGACCTTTTTCTTGACATTTTCAGTACCAAAAATACCAACTCCAATTTTCACAGCGTTAGGTTATCCAACTATCACTTAAACCAAGGAAGTTCAAGAGCTAGAAGTTAAGCAAAAATACCCTTTTGTAGCTACATGTCACAAGACAATCCACTCTCATCTACTTTATGCATCACGAAAATGCTGTCATTCAGAGCCTATTTTCTTTCATTCGATATACAATTCCAGCAAGTTTGATAATTTGGCTTCCCATTCTACAGAAAATAAAAGCAGCAACATATGACTTGGGAATGACCACCAGAAGAAAGCACACTGGCAACAGCAAGAAGGAAGGGCAGAAGCCCAGGACTAAAACTTAAGTCTCGCTGCAGAAACAGCCCTTCTGCTTGGTGTTCAGGTTATCTCCCTCTCCCTGCTGGATGGCTTGTGTTTTTGTATTTTACAGTTGTTTTAAATGAAAGGCTTTGTTACACCTGTCCTTTATCATAAACTCATTCTTTCTGATGAAGGTAGATGAAGTGTTTAAATAGTGATAGTTAACAGCCTGACAATTGAGGAGGAGACTGAAAAATTATGAAAAAAATCAACACAACACTGAAGTGTCTGGGAGGTGGTTATTTAATTGAGGGAAAACAACCTCCTAGGTCTCAAATGCCTTTGTATCACTAACAGAGTGCAATAACTGACCCACATGAGAAAAAGGTATTTAATCTGCACTTTTAGGACACCATTTAAGGCGTCAAGGCAGTGTGTAAATATTTAGATTGGGGGGAGGTACCAAATTACTTTAGTTGAAGGAATGGTACAAGTGAAAGCACTTAAGTAAATGTTTTAGTACCATTCAGATTTTTAAGGAAAAACTACAAATGAAAAAGATGTAGTGCCTGATGTAGTAAACTTCAGATATCCAGAAAGTTCCTTCCAGGCAACACCTCATTTCCCTATGCTGACGGTACAAATGAGGTATTATTAGGGCAATTTCTGATGAGGCCATGGAGTTACATGAATACACATGCATCAACTCAGTGATTATACAGGTTTTTTTAATTGATTCCCAATCTCTTCACAATTCAAAAAATTTATACACCCTGGAAATTCGACACCCTTTACTGCCATACAAAAGACGGCAGAATAAAAGGCACCTAGACGCACTCCTGAATTTCTGAACATTGATTTATATTGATGCTTGGTATCTGGCCCAGCTTTAATCATCGATATTGTCTTACCGATCCAAGTACCACATAGATCTTAAAATGCGTATGTTTTCTATGGTTTTCACTTAGCATTACAATTGTCTTTCTGTTTAGTCAACCTTGTAACAGTAAAATGTTACTTAAGCAACTGCTGAATTTAAAATTAGTCGAATTCAAGACGAAAGGTGTTAATTTCCCTCAAAAGCTTTTCATTTGGTCGTATAGTACCGTATAATGATTCAGACAAAGCCACTGGAGATCTCGAAAGCATAATTTTAATTACCTACCGTTTTTTTAATTGCAATATGTCTACTTGTAAACGTAAAAAAATCCACCCATAAATGATCCGTTCCACAATTTTATTATATACCAAAAATCCTTATGCCCCATCTTATTTTTTTATCTCAATTTTTCAACGAGTTTCATAGTTTTATTTGCATGTCTCGGTCCATCTGAAATATGCCTTATGGAGATAACACATATTTTTCTGGCTCTGGCTTTAATAGGTGTCAGAGTGGTTCCCTTATGTACATTAGCAGCAGTTCATCCTGGCGACGCTGAGTTTTAAAAAAATTAAAAAAAACAAAACAAAACAAAAAAAAACAAACCTGCGTGTGTCCAGGAGCCAGCAGCGCCCACTAGGAAAGGGAGGCGGAAGCCTGGAAGGCTTGGGGCCGGATTGGGGGACCATTTGGGTGGCCCTGGAGTGAAACACTATACCGTCGGGGGCGGGGCAGGAGAAGGTGAGGGTGCACACGTTGGAAATTTTCCTAAGCCAGCGTCCACGGTGCCTCTGTTGGGGGTTTGCATTGGGAGGGGGCGGAGGTACAACGCTGAGAGCTCATTTTCTCAGGGATGACACCCCCCCCGCCCCGCCTCACTCAGCAGGCGGGGACCAAACGAACAAGGGATGATTTTTCTTTTTTTTTCTCCCTGCCACCCAAGGGGCCGACATTGCCAATCGCCAATCAAAGAAATAAAAGTCTCTCGTATCTTCCTCCGCCTCCCAACCACCGGCACCTGGAAATTCAAATTTTAAAAAATAAGCCCCCAGCAAAACCCCTTTTGCGCGAGTGTGGGACTGAAGGGCCCAGATTTCCCAGGCAGAGGCCGACGGGAAGGGGGGGGGGGAGAGGGAGCGAGCGAGAGGAGAGGGAGAGGCGGAGGCTTTTTCCTGCACGGCCCCATCCCCCACCCCGTTACCCCAGTTCCGGGAACGCGAAGGGGGTCGGGGGCTGCGGAGGGGCTCCCCAGCCCCCCAAGCCCGGGGATAACGGGCACCCGCCGCCCCGCGCCGCGCCCGCGCCCGAGCCCCGCCCCCGCCCCCGCCCCCCAAGCGGCGAGAAAGGAAGGGGGAGGGGAGTGAATGCTAGACTGTTCCGCCGCCCCCACCCCGCGCGCCCGCCGCCCCCAGCCCAGCCGAGCTCCGCGGGTACCTGTCGGCGCCCAAAGGTCAGGGTTTGCGCCCCTCGGAGGGGCCCGGCGCAGGATTTGTCCACACCACACACCCCCTTCCTATTTACCTCCTTCTTCTTCTCGCCCTTCTCTGTGGCCACGGTGGCTTCGGTGGCCGCGGTGGCCGCGGCGGCCGCTCCCTCCTCCTTAGAGGTGGACGGCCCCGGCTGCTCGTCCTCTATGACCACGATCTTGGCGGTCGCATCAGAGGCTGCCACGGTGGCTGCCACTGCGGCGGTGTCCGGCTCCATGGCGTTGGAGCGGGAAAGAGGAGGGGGACCAGCAAGGGGACGAGGGCTCCTGGGCGGCGGCAGTGGCTGCACTGGAAAGAGCTAGATGGAGCAGGGGTGGGGAATCACTCCCTTCCAACCCCTTCGCTCGGGCCCCCCTTCTTTAAATAACCCTCAACCCTGCCCCACTTCCGTCCACCCACCCTACGTCATGGCCTCCCCCCTTCACCCTCCCCCCTTCCTCCACCCCCCCCAACGATCGCGAGACTCCCCCTCCCCACCCGGAGCCCGGGCCAGCCCCGCACGACCAACTGTTGCCTGAGCTTGGGGCGCGGGCAGGGGTGGAGGCGGGAACCCACAGCCCGCGGCCCCCTAAAAATCTCCTTCCCCACACGCCCCCAACAGTCAGCCTGAGCTCCCCTCGCAGATGTGTGCAGAAGGAATCCTCTTCCCCTTAAATCTGCTCTTTGTACCTCGGGGCGCTCTCCCCTTCGTGCACAAAGAACTTTTCCTCTGCTTGTAACTGTACTGTAAAAGATCTGTCTTACCATTTGCAAAGCCCAGAACCCCTCTGGAGACTGCCTTTTCCCAGTTCCCCAAAGGAGGACTGGTGGTGCTCTTTCCACCTTCGTAAATTCTGCAGAAGGAGAAGCACTCCTTGAATCTCTTGATTGCAGCTGCAAACATCCACTTACAAGGCAAAGCGTGACTCGGTTTTACGTACATTCGCTGTGTTTTCAACTCTGATACTTCTCCGATAGCCAAGGTGCAGGAGCCCTTCTTTTGCCTTCACCACCGAATTTTCAGAATCCTGGGGGGCAAGGTCAAGGTCCCTACAGAACCTCGGGCAACTCATGGTGGGTGCCTAACATTAACAATTGGACTGAGTTGTGATTTTTGTGTGTGTTCTATTCGTATCCCCATTGTTATTTGGCAGTAATTCAACACCAGTAATATTCATGATCACGGATATAAAAGCATTTTGTAAAGGGCATGCAAATGTCAGTTATTAAACATTATTGTTTCTATTTCTCCCCACCATTGATTTTGATCAATAACGGGAAGATTTGCATCTTAGTCTTAAAATTTCAATCATTAGGGACAAAAGAGAGCAAAACATGTAGAACACAGCATAGCAAACAACAATCACAAAACCTACAATTTCCAAAATGAAGCAAGTATTTTCCAAAGTGGAAAGAAATTATGATTAATTTCCCTTAACACACCTTCCTAAATTCCTAATCTGAAATCAAGTGTGATTTCTGCAAAGAGCAGGAAGGCACACAATTGTCCCCCAAGTATATCCCTTTTTCCTGGGGATAATACCCTAAATTCCCGTCTATTTTAAAGTCGTGACTCCTTAATGTGCAAAAACCTTGTGACATTTTAGCTGTTATTGATCATTTACACCTTAGTGTGAATGAGTGTGATGTCCTGTCCAGGAACTGGTTTTGAACAGAGAAAAAGAGGCAAAGAGCAAGACAGGAGATTGAAGGAGTATGCCGCTGAGAGAAAAGGAGAGGCTGGTGGATCTAGCTTTGCTCTGATTTTACTTTCATTACGTTCTTCTCATTTACTTTACTTTATTTTTTTTTTATTTATTGGCTGTGTTGGGTCTTCATTGCTGCTCACGGGCTTTCTCTAGTTGCAGTTAGTAGGGGCTACTCTTCGTTGTGATGCACAGGCTTCTCATTGTGGTGGCTTCTCTTGTTGCAGAGCATGGGCTCTAGGCACGTGGGCTTCAGTAGTTGTGGCACACAGGCTCAATAGTTGTGGCTCGCAGGCTCTACAGCACAGGCTCAGTAGTTGTGGCACATGGGCTTAGTTGCTCCGTAGCTTGTGGAATCTTCCTGGAGCAGGGATCGAACCTGTGTCCCTTGCATTGGCAGGCGGATTCTTAACCACTGCACCACCAGGGAAGCCCTCTTCTCATTTACTTTACATTTTGCCCCAGTGCCCACGTTTCTCACCCTGAACTACACATGTGTACTATCCAACGGGTATATGAAATCTCAGTATTAAAAATAGTTCATATTTCTGAAGCATCAACTTTAGTCCAAAAGTGGGACAGAATTAAGTCACTTAAAAGGACATTCGAAACATGATTTTTTTAAATTAAAATGTGTAGGTGTATTGAGGAACGAACTGCAGGGTTTGAAGTGTCTCTAAATAAAAGCTCCAGTCTTCCAGTTAGATAGCCTGCCTCTTCCCCATTAACTGTTCAGTCTCCTCAGTCATTCAGAGTTGTCTGGTGGGAAATTTCAAGAAGCACTGAAAAAGAAGGATGCTGCAATGCCTGCATCCACCTGACTTGAGAAGGACCCTTCCAGACAAGGGCAATGGAAGAGTTCTTTATCATCAAACTACAGCTATGGTAGGATAGAATTCCCCTTTCATTGCCTGTGGCTTCAAAGGAGAAAGGCACAAGAAATATTCCTTGTGTGTTGATGTGCTCCTGCTTGCAAGAGTACTTTATTCGATTGTATTTCTCATTGCCAATGTATGGTATTTCAGTTATGTCGTGAGCTAAATGCACTTTTATGAGGAAATCTGGGAAACTCACATCCTTTCATAACACCTTTTCTGTAGGAACATGTGTTCCAAGTTCCAAAAACGGAACTTAGAAATTAATTTGGGGGACAAAACATATTTGTGCATTGGCAATTTTCCATGTATGTATAATGTGATCCTTCCTTTTCAAGATGACGTGGCTGAAAGTGCTACCAAGTATAAGTTTGGCTGGAAAGGTCAATGCTTGGTCCATAGACCTTGCCACTGGATTCATGTAAATATTGCCCTTTGGCTTGTGGCAACAACTGCTATTTACAGAGCATGTGCTATCCTTATTTGCAAATCTGCCTAAAATTCATGATCTGTAGACTTTGTTCTACAAGAGTCACTTTGTTTCTGATCCTACTCAACACCTTGCCCTGTCTGCTACTACTTTCCCCTATTATATCTTTTCATTTGAAACAGTCTTGAATTGCTCTGCTCCGTTGGGGTTGAAGAACAAAGCAAATTTTTTATAGAGAACCGTGGGGTCATATGTGGGAACCTCAAAATGAGTTCTAGTCTATAGGACAGGACAGTATGTCCATTTTGGCAGATTGTGGACCTTGTAGAAGTTTTCCAATAGTCATTTTCACATAGCCAGACTTGTTTAGTAGCTACCAGAATGGGTGTCCAGTAATGGTGTTAAATACTTTTATAAAGTTCATAAAGGTAAGGTCAAGGGCTTGGTGTTCCTTCTCTATCCTGTATCGGAAATTTATCTCTGAAACCACAGTATGACAAAAAACCACATTGTGATCCCACTGATCAGTGTACTTCAGAAGCTGGTACAAAGGATTCCAGTGACAGTATCTTGCTTACTACTCTAGTGAGCATTCTGTTCGTATCAGTGAGCTTCTTCACCATTCTTGTCAAAGACATTTATGATGGTGGCGTTTTGGAAAATGTGCTATGTTTCCTCAGTGCTCTGTATGTTAAGGAAAAGGTGATGGTAGTAGCTAGTATACATCTACCATTTCTTGAGCACACACTATTAGGTACTGTGCTAGGTTCTTTCCATATGACATTGCTAATCCTCCCAGTAATTTTATGAAATAAATATTTTCCCTATTTTACAGATCAGAAAGCTGAGACTTAGAGAGGCTAAACAACTATCTAAGGTCTCACAGCTGGGTGAGTGACAAAAGCCAGGTTCAAATCCCAGACTGTCTGGCTCCAAACCTCATCTTTCCACTTCACCTTTATTAAGTTCTCTGTTCTTCACAAGGCTTCCTCCTTGACAGTAGAAATTATGTTGAGAAAATGACTGAAAAATATTTCTGCTGATCGTCTCCATGGGGTTCACTCTCGGTTTATTAGAAGAAACTGTCACTCTTAAGGCTCTGGTTTTCTATACAGCCAGATAATTTCTTTGACTCCACGTAGAAGTTGTTGTAAAGTGGAAGCTGGAGGATAACTTGGGATTCTTGCATGTACCCAGAGTAAATTCTTGTAACAGGAGTGGACTCAGGACAGTTAGAGGTCGGGGAGGGAGGAAAACCTAACAATTTAGATGTCTAAGAAGAAGTGTTTGGCAGAATATTGTATAGTACATTCATAAATGGAATACTAAGTGGTCATTATAAACAATTATTTAATATATATCTGACGACATGGAAATATGCTTCTAATATATTCCTGAGTGAAAAAAGGCAAGCAAGAAAACAGTGATCCCATTTTTGCAAAACGAAAGAAATTATTTACATAAATAGATTTCCACAAAGCAAAAGTCTGGAAGGTTCCACTTTAAATGTTAACAGTAGTTACAGCAAGGTTGGTGGGATTATGAGTGACTTTTTTCTTATTTTTCTTTTCTAATACTAAATTTCTGCCATGAAGGTATTGATGCTTATATAGTAAATAATTATATATGTATATAACTGAATCACTTTGCTGTACACCTGAAACTAACACAATATTGTAAATCAGTTATACTTCAATAAAAATACAGAAAAAAAATAACATTTTCACAGGTGAATCAAAAAATATTGCTCAAAACTGGACAGGTTGAAATAATCCCTAACAGAAGGAGTAGGAGCTAGTAGGCAGGGTAAGTTGAAAAAAGGAACAGTTTCATACTGAGGAGACAATGCAGTTATTTCATGTGTAATGTAACAGAAGAAATATAAATTACTGTGCTGTTTACAGTAATGTTACCTGGTTAAGGAACTGGGTTTTATTTTGTTTGGACATTATCATTTTAAGTTGCACGTAAAAGAATTTTTTTTACCTCTAAAAGTTAGCCAACAAAACCTACCTCAGGAAAAAGATATAGCCGGATTTTTTAAATACTTCCCACCCTGAAATTCTACACACCCATGCATGCCCTAAAACATGAAACGTGCTACGTAATCTGAATTGGATTTGCTAAAAACTAGTGGTGAATATTATGAGAGGTAGAATAGCACTATTATTACCAGCTCGGGCTCTAGAGTCAGAAAGACTTGGAGTTCAAATTCTACCAAATTATTTAACCTCTCTAAGCCTCAGATTTGCAGCTGTAAAATGGATATGGTAATACTTAAAGTGACTTTACGAGGACTTAAAGTAAAAGTATACGTAAAACACTTAGCATGCTCTTGGCATGTAATATGCATTCAATGGATGGTGGTTAAAAAAAGAAAAGCAAGGTGATTGATGCTTTGAGCTTCAGACTGAGCCAAGGAAAAAGCCAGGATATGAGAAAGCTGGTCCAGAACTAAAGTCCTAAATTAAAGTGGGGATAAGGCAGAACTGTTGTTTGCCAAGTGATTTTCTCTGTTCGTTACCATTTATTAGGGTCAGCAATTTGATGCAATTACACTTCCTCAAAGGTAAGCTATGAAAAAGGCAGTAAATGTGGGAGAAGAGGGTCAGGACACTTCCCTACTTAGAATACAACCTCCGCATCTAATTCATCTTTGAAATATCTGATTCATCTTTGCTTAAAGGCTACATGAAATGAGGTGGAGGGAAGGGGGTCCAGGGGCTGGTTCCCCAGTGGCATTGTGTCTTCCACCCTCCACACATACCTTTCAGGTGGTATGTTGCCCTCTGTGGTTTCTCCCACTTTTCCTCTTTTAATTTTGCCTTAGGTGTCCATTTTGGACAGATTTCATATGCATAATAATATATTTATAGAACACTTTCCAAGGCTCTTTTACAGCTTACCCACTCTGTGTGGAACAATATATCAAGGACTATGACGACTTGCAGAGAAAATGGATTAGGTCCTTGTGCAGAGCCCAGACCAGTGGTCTCAAACTTTAACACACCAGCATCACCTGGAGGGCTTGTTAAACACGGATGCCTGGACCCACTCCCAGACTTTCAGAACTGGAGTTTTGGGGTATGGCTAGGAATTTGCCTCTCTAACAAATTCCCAGGTGATGCTAATGCTGCTGGTCCAGGGACCATACTTTAGAACCAGTGACCTAGAGCTCAGCAAACTTTTTCTGTAAAGGACCAGATAGTGGATATTTCAGGTTTAGTGGGCTGAAAGGTTTTTGTTGTAATCACTAAACTCTGCTGCTAGAGCATGAAAGCAGCCATAGACAATAGGTAAATCGTAAGCATGGCTGGGGTCCAATAAAACTTTGTTTATGGACACTGAAATTTGAATTTCATGTAATGACATATTATTCCTTTTTTGACTTTTTCAACAATTAAAAAATATAAAACCAATTCTTAGGTCAAGGTCATACAAAAATGGGCATCAAACTGTATTTGCTCATGCCTAACCTGAAAGAGAACTCAATATCTAAGGAAGATAAAACAAACACAAGTGGAAAAAAGAGGCATAACAAAGCAATAAACATGTGAGTAGGTGTTTAACCTTGATAGTAATCAGGGAAATGCAAATTAAAACCACAGTGAGATACTGCTACACACCTACTAGAATGGCTAAAATTTTTTAAAGATTAATAATACCAAGAGTTGGTGAGGATGAGAAGCAATGGGAACTCTCGGGCAGCGCGGGTGAGAGTGTAAAGTGTGCAACCACTTTGGAAACCAGGTTGGCATTATTTACCAGCACTGAACACACATGTACCCTTTCGTGGTAGAGAAATGGAGACGTGCCACCCAGGTTCTCCTTCAAGGAAGGACATTCTGTGCAGATATGGGGAATGTCATCAACAGATTGCCTCCAGCTGCCAGCTCCTTGAAGGTCTGCCTTAACAGCAGAGAGTTGCTTTGCCTGGGGTCATGCTCTTTCTAAGATGAATGAGCAAGGCAGGAGTGTCAATGAGCCAGGCCTCACGCAGAGCATACTGATGGGCACTACTTGTTCCAAAGCTCCACACCAGGTTGGCTCAAGCATTGTCAGACTTGTGTCACAATTCACCTTCTCCCTCGGCCCAATCCTCCTTCCTCTGGCTTTCTTTCACGGGTGTTGGTCCTAATAAACATCTTGCACTCAACACCCCATCTCAGCTTTTGCTTCCGGAGAGCCCAACCTATGACACCTTTGACCCAGTAATTCCACTAGGATAATATACCCTAGAGAAAATCATTCTTCCGTACACCAAAATTTATGTACAAGAATATTCATAGCAACTTTTGTTTATAATAGCCATATACTGGAAACCATCCAAATGTCCATCAACAGGGAAATGAATGTGATGTATTCATATGATGGAATAGTATACACCAATGAAAATGGCAGCTATATACATCTACATGCGTGTCACAACACTGAGTGAAATAAGCAAGATATAAAAGAGTGCATACTGTATGATGCTATCCATATAAAGTTCAAAAATAGGTGAAAGTATTTATCACTGCATTCATAACTGACAAAACTATAAAGAAAAGCAAATAAATGATTACCACGGAAGTCAAGATAGTAGTTATGTCTAGGGATGATCTTCAAAAATTTTACCGACTGTTACGACTCAAATCCAATCGGATAGAACCTTTTATACCTCATGAAAGTATGCAGGCTCGGTTTAATTCTGGATGGGGGAAGAAGGGGTGGTCAGAGAGAGAGGCACCTGGTTTGGAGGTGTCTTCCAAAATGCTAACAATGTTTGGTTTCTTGACCCGGATAGAGATTACATGGGCATTCACTGGGTAGTAATTTGTTAAACTGTACATAAGTATTTTATGCACATTAAAAGCAGGAAAAAATAGACATACTATAGGAAAATATAAATGCTTTATAAACACTTACTTTAACAAGTATAACTGTAAAACACTGAGGAGATGGTGGGGGAGTGTAGATAAGAATGATCAGAGCTCATCGTGTGCTAGCTCACCGCGTGCTTATTTGTTTTGTAACAATATGATACAAAACAGACCTTGAGAAATTCCAAGATGTTCTATAAGAGGTACACAGAGAGAACCACTGTTGTTCGGAGGAAGAGCATTCTTTTCCAGCTGAGAGGTAACAGGAGGACAGCTTCAAAGAGGAAGGACTATTTGAGGTGAGCATTGAAGAATAGTGACGATTCCAGCAGGTACAGCTGCAAAGGAGGTTGGGGGAAAAGACAGCTTTAATGAATTGGAAGGGAGAATGAATCACATGTGATCAAGAAATTAGTCAAATTGATGAGAGCAGAATTTCCCAACTTGTTTTGATGCTTAACATCCTTAGATGTTAGAAAATTTAGGAAATTCTAAATCATACATTATTTTCTGCAAGAGATACCTGTATTGAATAAATACTGTGCTAGGTGCTAGGTGCTAGGTATACAGGCATAGCAAGACAGACACGGTCATGGAGTTTACACTGACTATATCAGGACTTAATTTCTTTCTACAGGCACCATTCTTCCTGAGGTCAGAAAATAATCTAGACTCATCCATGTAAACTCAGTGAATTCAATGTTGTTTTTGTGTGTGTGTCATTTCATATTTGAACGCGGTCAGATTTTGGAGTACCCACCCTCCCTCCTTAATGACACTGACATTGATTTTGGACCCCAGAGCTTATGTAAGACTGAAATAGTGGTGAGGAGGAGGTGTCCACTTCTTAGTCTCTTGATATTCTGCACTGGCCTTCCCTGAGATGTACAGTCACCCTGTCATCCATTCATACTGCCGTCTGTGAAGGTGGCCAACTCTGCCTCAGGCCTCTAATGGCCCTGGATCCTACTGCCACCCAACGCTGCTTCCCCTTGTCATAACCACAAGACTCCAGCTTCTAAGTTTTCTTTTCCTACTCGCCTCCTTCTTCTCAGTTCTGAAGCTCTTTTCTTAGGATGGAGGGATGGGGTGAGTGACATAACACATCTTGCCCAGCGAGTATTCTTCCCAAATCTTTCTCTCTTACACCCTGGACCGAGACATAAAACAATAACCTAAAAACCATGAGCACGTTCTGTCCTTCTTTCGTGACATCTGCATTGGAATTGAGACTGGCTTCATGTGTCACTTCCTGTCTCAAAAAGTCACAGGGTTGAGATTAGAAGAGAGCTTGGGTAATCTTTATAGGTCGCCCCATTGGATCCATCACAGTATAGATTAAATGCCGCAAATAGATAAAAACTGCTTTCAAGACCTGGTTGGAATCCTTGAATTTTGTGCTTTAAAAAAAATCAGCTTGCTTATTACTTTAATAATTGTTATGTTTAACCTCCAAATGATGCCATTAGAGAGATGGTTTTACTTTGCAGTTGTGGATAATTTTTATTCCTGATAAACGAAAAACAGTTGAATTCATCCATAACTCTATTTTCTCTTTTAGGGTTTTCAAATTACTAGAGAAATCTTTATGTGCTGTGTAAGAATTTTGATCTGATAAATGCAGCTTATGGGTCTGATGAGTATCATCTTGAGAATTTGTAGAATTTTAATAATTTTTATGGTCTGTATTTCAACATCAGCATCCCTTTGATTCTTTGTGGATATATGTCAAACAGCTTATGACCAGTAAAAAATAATTTAACACTCTATAAAGGTCAAGACTAAGATGGCACGTTAGAAGTATTCAGCTGGATCATCAAAAGAGTAGCTGAGTCATGAGCACACCCGTCTGACCGCTACTAACCACGGCACTTGTTCAATTCCTAAGGGAAATGCGGGGTAGAGCATAACATTTGTGAAGAGTAGACTTGGGAGGTAAATCTAGAAAGATTTGCTCAGGACAGAATCCTCTTTAATAATTTTTAACTCCAATTTCTGAGGGAAAGTAGGCCTGGGCAATGCCAGACCTGGCTATGGGATTTGTGAAGCAGAAAGGAGATTCTGGTCAAGCAAAATGAATAGGGGAGGAGGGTGAAGGGAATTAAGAAACTAACCAGGGCATGGGAGTTCCCTGGTGGTCAGGTGGTTACGATTCCGGGCTTTCACTGCCATGGTCCAGGTTCAATCCCTGGTCAGGGAACTGAGATGCTCGGCCAAAAGAAAAAAGAAAAAAAAAAAAGAAACTAACCAGGGCAGGAATAATGTAGCAAAGGGAAGGTGAGATGTAGACGGGAGGAGTAGGATCTTCAGGACCTTGTGTGCCCAAGGAGACCAGCTCCTCCGCCTGCTGTGCCTGTCTGCCTCACATGAGTCTTTCTCACCCCGCATTCTATAAGGAATGAAAAGTATAAATGGAAATGTATAAATAAAAATGAGCTCTTCGTTATGCTGCTCTACATGGAATGCAATATCTATGTTGGATTTCTGTATATGAAAAGCGAGACTTTTCAACTAGTGTGATTTAAAAATCAATGAATCATTTATGCCTCTGCTCGGCCTGCCTTCCAGCCTCTGGCTGCTGACTCACCTACGCGAATCTTCCTCTCCAGCCTCATCTATGTTAGGCAGGCCTGTTTTTGCCTTTGCAGGCCCTGCACAATCTTACTGGTGAAGGCTTCAGCCAGCATCCTATTAAACATATTAAAATGCATCCCCATCCTGCATTAAAAATTTATATTTTTGCTATAAATTTTTGAAGGGGCTTTTGTCATTTTGCTCTTGAAATTATTTGTCTGCGCATAACTAATTTAATGTATGTATAATGGCTGTGATTTCTCCATAATCATTATGCATACTTGGAAATTATTGGGAAGTGAGAAGATCCAACCTAAAAATTGTTTTCAAAGACAATAGATTTTTTAATAAATTTGAAACCTAATAGTTAATAAACTTGATAGAATGTTATATTTTGTGTCCATTTAATTGAATTATTATTTTTGAGTTTTTCATTTTTTATTATTTTATAGTCTGTTTTTAAGATCTCACTTTTTTTATTTCATCTCCAGAAAATCCTAAGCACTTAGTTATAGTAGTTTAAGGGACAAAAGACAGGCACCGAACACCCATTTCTTCTTGTGTATGTGTGTTGGGGAGGTGGTTGTGGTGATGGTGAATGGTGAGACTTGGGCTTTCTCGAAGCTAGAGTTTCATTTATTTGAATTTTGTTCAATGAGCATTTAACGCTTTGCATTGGATGCCTCGTATGTAAATACAAGTATAGGACATAAGATCTTTATTCAGTTAGGCAAAATGCCATCTGATGATGATAAGTGAGAATGATCAGAGCTATGTATTAAGGAATTCACCCTAGAATTGACTAAACTTGAGTTATTGGATATCAGAGACAAAGGAGAAGCAGGGTTCATGGATAAACCTGAAGTTTCAAACTTGGTGACTAGTTAAATAATAGTATCATTAACAGCCATAGGTAAGTCAGAAGGTAGTTGTGGATAATAAAATAATGATTTTAGCTAACTTACAAAAACTGCTTAACACATACAGAAGCCCATAAGTATGCATGATCCCTGAAGTGATCCTAAAAAAAAAAGATATACAACAATTTGCTGCGGGAGCAGGCCTAGGGAAACGATGAAATTAGTCAAGCTTGCCTTCATCCCCCTCTGGTGGCCCTTGGCTGAGTAGATACAAACCTTTATTCAATTTTGACTCCAGGGTCAGCTATTTCAATACATCCTAAAACCCACTTCAGACTCCCTCACCCCATGACCTTCTACTCTGCTTGCTATACTAATTCCCGAGCCTAATGCACCATCTTGGGATATTTTCCCTACTCCTGCTTTCCATCTGCCAAGCATTGCCAGAGACAGTTACAGACTCATGCTGCTTTGGACCACTATGGAAATCCACGCCATCTGCCTCCAACTGGGCTCTCTCTGTCGCTCTAAAACCTTGAGTAACTTTTCGGGATTCGCTATCACTCTCCACCGGTAACTGTTCCCGCCTCCTCTGCCTTGTTCAAGTTCCTAAACCCTCTACTGTCAACTTCAATTTCATCAGGAATTTCATCAGATTCAATGTGATCATTCAGGTAGAGCAGTTACCATAGCGCCTGGCACATAGAGGGTTCTAAATAAAACACTTACTGTTATGACTGTTAATATTGAATGAATGCCATAAGGTGTTGGATTAAAAGCTCGGGCTTTGGAGTCAGACAAACCTAAGTTTGAATCCTGATTCTGCCATCTACTAGCTAATGAGCAAGTTGCTAAACCTCTCTGAGTCACGGTTTTCTTATCTTGAAAATGGAAACAATAATATTACTACTTTAAAGGAATTTAGTAAGAATTAAATAAAAGTACGTATGTAAAACCATGAGAAGAGTATCTGTCACATGAGTTGAATATTAAGCCACCAGGATTATTATTGTTGTTACTACTGTTAAAACACCCACTTATTACTCTTTTTTTTTTTTTGAGAAAATCATCTCTCTGTGAGAGACCACAGTTTTTAGTGTCTTCACCTCAGTATATTTCCATTTCTTCACAACTTCTTCTTCTTCCTTTTTTTTTTTTTTTTTTTTTTAGCCACACGCTTGTGGGATCCTAGCTCCCCGACCAGGGACTGAACCCACACCCTCGGCAGCGAAAGCGTGGAGTCCCAACCACTGGACCACCTGGGAATTCCCGACAACCTCTTATTCTTTGCAACAAATATTTGAGTACACTGTCTGCTGGGCACTGTTTTAGGTGCTGGGGATACTGGAGCCTTGGAGGAAGAACTCTCTTCTCTAAGGTCGATTCCTCTATCTGCACCTTGGGTCCTTGTCCTTCCCTATCACCAAGGGATTTTTCTTGCAACCTTTCTGCCTCCCTTTTCTTTGGCTCCTCCTTTGCTTTAAAGAGGCTTCATGTTTTGCCAAGAATTTCTGCTAGACCCTTCTAACTTATTTAATTAAGATTGTATTTCGTTCCTTTTTATTTCCAAACTTCTTCAATACATGGTCTCTTGTCTCCATTTCCTCAGGATACAGCCTCTCCTCAATTCCCTGTAACCTTGTTGCTTCCCTTTTATTGATCATTTATTGAAACCACTTATCTCGTGGTCTCCAGTGAATTCCTTGACACATCAAAAGTCTCTCAATCCTCATTTTCCTTGTCCTGTTTTCAGCATTTGACACTGCTAGCCCTCACCTCCGTATTATTTCTTAATTTTTCATTTTCGTCGATTGCAAACATTTTCAAATGTAGGAAAGTACATGGAATAACATAACCAATGTATGTACCCTCCACCTCGTCCTATCAAATCTGGCCAGATCAACTTTCAGATTGCGTTTGAAGAAATAAATATTTCAGATAAAGTTGATATGCTTGTATGCCCCTTCCCATTCTCAATCCTCTCCCTCTCTTGAATTTGGTGATGATCATGCCCTTTCATGTTTTATATATTATTACTATTATATGTATGTAGCCATAAGCAACAGACAGTATTTTCAGACTTTATATAAATGGTGTCCTGTACATGTTTTGTAATTTCCTCTTTATGCTCAACATTATATTTTTGAGATTTAACTCTGTTCATACATGTAGCTTGAGCTATTCATTTTAATTTCAAAATAGTATCCAACTTCATGAATACCATGGTTTATTTTTCATCCACCTACTGATGGACATTTAATTTGCTTCTTTTTTTTTGAGATTATCAATCATGCTGCAATGAGCATTCTTTTACATGTCTCCTTGTGCACAAAGGTTAGAATTTTGCCCAGGTCTATAGCTAGAAACAACTTTATTATACAATGTCAAATAGCTCTTCATAGCAGTTCTACCAACCTATACTCCTTATAGCAGTGATCAGAGTTCTATCTGTTCTACATTCTCAACAACACTTGGTGTTATCTGAATATTTACATTTTTGTCAAACCAAAGATTGTGTAATAGTATCTCATGGCTTGAATGTTTTAAATTTTTATTGAGGTATAATTGCAATGTTGTGTTAGTTTCAGGTGTACAGCAAAGTGAATCAGTTATACATATACATATATCTACTCTTTTTTAGATTCTTTTCCCATATAGGCCATTACAGTATATTGAGTAGAATTTCCTGTGCTCTATGGTAGGTCCTTATTAGTTATCTATTTTATATACAGTAGTGTGCATATGTCAGTCCCAATCTCTCAATTTATCCCTCCCCCCCTTACCCCTTGGTAACCATAGCTTATTTTCTATACCCTTAACTCTATTTTGGTTTTGTAGATAAGTTTATTTGTAGCCCTTTTTTAGATTCCACATATAAGTGATATCATATGATATTTGTCTTTCTGTCAGACTTACTTCACTCAGTGTGAGAATCTCTAGGTCCATCCATATTGCTGCAATGGCTTGAATTATTTACCCTGCATAGTAATAAGGTGAAGCATACTTTCATGTCTTTTTGGCCCATTTGGGTTTCCTTGACTATGAATTGCTTATTCATATATTTTGTCAGTTTTTCTACTAGGCTTCTTTCTTTTTTTCTCACTGATTTATAGGGGTTCTTATACATTCTAGGTACGAATTCATTTATTCATTTAATCAATATTTTTCTAGCATCTACTTTGTTCCAAGAATGGTCCTAGGCATGGGAAATGCAGGAATGATCCAAACAGACAAAAATCCCTACCCTCATGGAACCTACATTCTAGTAGGGGAAGGTAAACAATAAACACAATTGATAAGTAAAATAGATAGAATAACGGATAGTGATAAATACTGTGGAGAAAAAATTAACAGGGAAGAGGGATAAGAAGCATGTGTGTATGGGAATGGGAAAATAAATTGCTGAACTGCAATTTTAAGTAAAGTTGTCTAGGAAGACCTCACTGAGAAAGTGACATTTGAGCAAAGACCTGAAGAGGGTAAGAGTGCAGGCAGCGTGAACAGCAAGTGCAAAGGCTCTGAGGCAAGAGTGTGCCTGGCAAGTCCTAGGAATAGCACGGAGCAGTATGGTTAAACAAAGTGAGTTGGAGAAAGTGGTGGGAGAGGAAGTCAGACAGGTGATGACAGCTAGAGTGGAGAACCTCATAGATTATCCTTTGGCAGTTATATGCACTGAAAATATCTTTTCCCAGGCTGTGGCTTGTCTTTTAACTTGTTTGTGTTATCTTGAAGTGCATACGTTTTGAAATTTAATGTAGTTAAATGTGTCAATCAATCCCCTTATTGTCTGTGCTTTTTAGTGTCATAAGTAACCATTCTCATTCCCTACTCCAAGGTCATAATGATATTCCCCTGTTTTCTTCTGAAAGTTGTAAAGATTTGCATTTCACATTTAGATCTTTATTCCACTGGGAATTGATTTTTTTCTCTATGGTGTGAGATAGAGATCTAATTTTATAATTTTCCATGTGGATTATCAATAGACCCAGCACCTTTAGTGGATAATCTATTTTCCCTCACTGATTTGAAATGTCAAATATGCTGCATATCAACTTTCCATATATGCGTAGATCTGTTTGGGAACTCTGTATTTGGTTCCATTGGTCTCAGTCTTGATATATGGTCCATCATAGATTCTTGAGCAAATGAATAGCACAATTGAAACGTTATTCTGGGAACAATATTCTTATGACTGTCAACAGAGTAAAATGGTCAAAGGAGACATCACAAGGGCGTACACTAAAGTGATGGCAGTGGGAATGGTGAGAAAACAAGAAATCGAAAAGTAATTCCAAAGAACATATTAACAAGATTTGTTGGCTGATTGAATACAGAGCCATTAGGAGAGAAGAAGCAAGCATATGGCTTTGAAATTTCAAGCCTAGGTCGCTGTGTGAAATAAAGTTACTTAGTTTTGTCATCCAATGTTTTGGTAACAGTGGGTTATATTAGGCAAGGGATCTGGGCCAGGGATATGTATTTGGTCTTTGCCTGCTTAGAGGTGACCTAGAGGAGGGCCAAAGAAAGCAAAGGTCTGAGTTTTAGAGATTTTCCCGATTTAGGGGGTGGAAGGAAGAAGTAGGGGAGACAACCTGAGAGGTAGGATAACCAGCACGGTGCATTCTATTAACCATAATAAGGATTTTTGTGAATGAAGTGAGACCTAGTGGCCCCAACACCTTTGAGCTCCCTCATTGGTATGACTGTGCTTTGTTTCTATGGCAATCTTCAAAGTCCCCAGAACAAGTCTAGTGTCACAAGCAGCACTGAAAGCGTAGCCCTTGCTGGACGTGGGGGAGAAGCCCCCGGTCCGTCGGGTCTCTCCCTGCAGTTCCGCAGGTTGGCCGCAGGGGGCGGAATCTGCGGCGGCCTGGAAAACTGGCGGGGGCGGGAGGCGCCGCTCTCTCTCGGGTCAGGCTCCAGGCTCCCGGCGTTCTGCTCCCGGCTCCCCGCGCCGGGCACGGAGCCCTTACTCTAAGGACGCACAGCCGAGGCTAAGGGGTGTGAGGACGCGGGAGGCAGCGTCGTCGGATCCGCCCGCAGCCCGCAGCCCCGCTGAGCCTGGAAGCCGCCGGGATGGAGCCGCCGCTCCCGGCTGGAGCCCAGCCCCTTGCCGTATCCGCCTGAGAGAAGGGGGAGGGGAGGCCGCGCAGGGCGGGGGCGGGGGTCCGCGGGACTGCGGATCGCGGCTGAGACGCTGCTAGGGGGCGGTCAGGCCCTGAGGCCGAGCCGAGCGGGGGAGGGGGGCTGGCGCGGGAGGCCCTGCCTCGGACCCTGGGGAGGGAGGGTGGGCAGAGGGGCGGGAGCCTCCCTCCACCCCGCACCGCGGGCCCCCTCCCGGGCAGCGCTTCTAGAGACCCTTGACTCCAGCGCGCATACTATCGAGGGTATGGAGATGAAGGGTCTTCTCCGGGAGCCCTGCGCCCTGTCCCTAGTCCAGAGGAACGGGCAGTATGAGTAAGTAACCACCTGATACCCACAGAGGAGGGGAGCCTGCCATTATCTCCCAACCCCAAACCGCGACAAGCCACCCACCCTCCTCCCACTGAGGCCGCGCAGGCAACAGGTTCGGGGCCAGGTGTGAAGTGCCAGTGCTCTAACCACCGGGCTTTGTCCCCAACTTCCAAGCCGGTGGGTTGATTGCTCCTGGCTCTGTGGCTCAGTGGAAGGACTCAATGGACGGGGAAGCAGGAAGCCTGGGTTCTTAGTTCCTGCCCCTGCAACTGACATGGGTTGTGTAATCCTAGGCTAGTCAATAAAGCTTTCTGGGCCTTAGTGTCCTCATCAGTTTAATACAAACATTAACTGCCTTACCTTATAGCCCTTCGGAGTTTTAACTGGGAGAATAATAAATGAGAAAGTGGTTTACAAAAAAGTATAAGTGCTGTAGCAACACTTCATTGTTAACCTTACAGAAGTGCCTTTTCTTAACCTCATTCAACTGGTTCCTCCAGTCTCCCCACCCCCTTATTCCATTTGCTTGAAGGCATATTCATTAATTCAGTAATGGTTTTGTGTAGGCCAGTAACTGCCTCACTTATTGACTTGACAGTTAGAAAAAGTGGTGAAATGTATAGAAACTTAAACATTTGACATTTCATCAGGCATTTCATCATTTCACCTTGCGCATAGGAGCTCAGTAAATATTGTTGACTGATTGATCAAAAGATTTTGGTAAGCCATCACTATAGCTGCTCATCTCCCTTGCCACTAGTGCCTCAACTAAATTAACCCTTATGGGCATCACATATCATAGGTAGGTCCCTACTGCTGTGTGCCCAAGCCACCCCCCCCCCCAATTGTTTACTGGTTTCTTGACATCAGTGAAGAACTGTTGATCACTGAAAAATTTTTAAATTGATCATTTAAATCCTGCCATCCCCCAACATTGAAGTGTGCTTAATAACAATTTTTCTCAGTCCCTGCTTTTAGATTGTCCAGACTCAATCTTTGTCTCTGCTGTCTAGTTTACAGAGAAGAAAGTCCCACTGGCCTAGCCTGCCCTTTCCTGAGGCTCTTGGTGCCACTCTAACTGGACGTCAACTGGTTCTATGGAAGTAACTCTTCCCTAGATCCTGCTTGGTCAGTTCTGTTGATGTGATAAATTCATTTTATTTTTCCCAGATTTCATCAAACCCTGGAAGACCAGTTTAATGAAAGTAAATTCAACAGAAAAGTGAATTGAAAAGTGGAACACCACTGCCACTTCCAAAGGCAAGAATAGAGTGGGAAGATGTGAGCCTTGGGCAAATCAGTAAATTTTTTGCGCCTCGGTTTCCTCTTCTTAAAAACAAAATTTTAAGGATTAAATAAAATAGCTACATCGTTGAGATCGCCACATCCCAGGATCTGGTCCCTTGGTTCTGTAGGTTTGGAACTCTATTTAGCTGATAAGGGAGTGAACGAGTGGCCTTGAGATAAATGCCTCATTCTGTCTGGTCTCTTGTACTGGAAGAACTTTTAAACTTGCAGTGGTAGCTCTCCTGATTATTTGTGTCCTCCCCATAGAGAAATCAAATTCTGTATTCCGGTTCTGTAAAAGTTAAGTGTATAGCACAACTAAGACTCAGTGGCTTGATGTGTATCAGCTGCTCTTCTAACCACTTTCATGAATTAGTTCATTTAAGCCCCATGTGAGGGTTACTGTGAAATTATAATATTATCATCATCATCCCCCTTTCCTAGATATAGAAATTGAGGTACAGAGAGGTTAAGTCATTTGTTCACAGTTAGAAAGTAGCATAGCTGAGATTTGAAGCCATGTGACATCTCAGAATTACATTGTCTGAGAAGTTTCTTTTGAAATCATTTATTGGAGACACCTAATACTGTCAAACCATCTATAATCCTCAAATCCTTGTCTCTTGGGTGCCTCCTCTGACTTGAGCGTCCAGAACTTTTTTACTTTGGGCCTTTTTATCCTAGAACTTGAAGCCTATTGTATTCTTGAGTTCTGTAGTTCCTGCTATCAACCATAGGAGAAATTTACTTGAGGGACTAAAATTACAATTGAAAGTAAATCTTTTTTGCACACAAGGAATCAAATACTAACATTCATTTTTTTCAAGGCAAATGGATTATGATGCAAACCTGTTGTTTCATCTTTAACTTTCCTTGAACAAATCAAAGTATTTCCTAGGGCTAATGCTGGGTCTGCATTCACAATTTGTTACTCTTTTCTGTTTCCAACTACCAAATTCTGATTTCCATTGTTTTGCCATATACCTATTATTTTTCATCTTTCTGTTGAAAGGAGTGATTACATTTAGGTAGAATTTTTATGCTTATTCTTTGCCCTACTCTCTTATTACAATTTATTTAGTGACTAACATGTAGTAGATATTAAATATTTGTGGAATTGACTTAAATTCCCATTTTATGTTTCGTGGTGCGTTTTTTTTGGGGGGGTGTATTTCTTTTTTAAGTTGAGATATAATTATTATATAACCTTATATTAGTTTCAGATGTACAACATAATTACTTGATATTTGTATATATTTTGAAATGATCACCTCAGTAAGTCTTGTTAACATTCATCGCCACACATAGTTAACAATTTTTTTCTTTTGGTGAGAACTTTTAAAATTTACTCTCTTAACAACTTTTAAATATACAATACACTATTATTAACTACAGTCGTCATGCTGTACATTACATCCCCATGACTTATCTGTTTTATAACTGGAAACTTGTACCTTTTGACCTCCTTCACCCATTTCACCCACCCACCCCCAGCCCCTGCCTCTGACAAACCACCAATCTCTTCTCTGTGTCTATGAGTTCAGTATTTTTGGTTTTTGATTTTCAATTTCATACATAAGTGAGATCATGTGGTATGTCTTTCTCTGTCTGACTTCACTTAGCATAATGCCCTCAAGGCCCATCTATGTTATTGTCTGTTTTGTGATGGTTCTTAACAGTACAATCCAGCTGAAACTTTACTGCTAACATTCAACACCATTTCTATACTGTGTTCCTTGGGAATTATATTGGTTTGTGTTCATTTTCCTCAAAGTAAGCTCTTCCTCCTTGACCCTTGCTTTGTCAGTCTTATCTAGTTTCTAGTCTCCATCTGGGTTTATAGGATTCTCTGCTCGACTCATGAACTTTGCAGTTTGAAAAGGGCCTGCCCCATATTCTTCTAGTCACCTTAAAATGCTAAACCCCTGCAAATTAGGCAAGCAGGATCAGAGCAGAAAGACAGCATTAATACTTTTACTTCCCTTAGTTCCGTCTAAGCAGTTCCTTTCCCCAAGCTATCTCCTTCAAAGTTAACACATTTGAAAAAAAATTTCAAAAGGCTAAAACAATAAGCCCCCCAAAAGACAACAAAATGGAAATAAACCCTTCAAAACAATGACTTCTAATGTCAGATGTTGAACAACTATATTTAGAAATTCATCTCTGTTTATAGCTTAATTAAATGTTTGTTTATTTAACCAATATTTATTGAACATCTATTAGGTAGGAGACAAAACAATATGATAGGGCCTTTGCTTTCAAGGAGCTCAAATCTGAGGGAAATAAATGTAATTATAACGGAGTATGTTAAGTGCTCTATTTGAAGGGCAGGCACAGGGCATGAGGCCACTAGTCTTGCCTGGCTGTATTGGGAGAAGTTTCACAGAGGAGGTGATAATTGAGCTAGGTCTCAGAAAGAAAAGAAGAGTGTTTCTAGGAAAAAAAAAAAAAAGACACGTGAAGAGTGATTTGGGGGAAGCTAGGAGATGTTCAGAATGGCCATTTACCAGTAGGTTATACCTTGATTCTGGGCCACTAAGAATAAGTAGTAAATGAAAATTAGTATTTCAGGAGTACACAGGAATTTAGAAGTATTGCGTTTCATACTGGGGGGCCAAATTGTCATGCTTACCAGAAATACTAGCATGAAATTGGAAACCATGGTAAAAACACAGGGGATGGAAAGACAATCTGGTTGTGATATCTGCTGCCTTATTGGTCACTGGGATTATCTTGACTGATTCAGCTGGCTGGGCACCTCCTCTTATTTCTCTATGAACCTGTGTACTTGTTTGAAGAGATAGAATCATTCTTTGATAAAAGCCATGGGAATATAATCAGAAAGCTAATTGATGAAATTTATAGTATATTTATTCAACAAACTTGAGTGACTGCGATGTACCAGGTACTGTACTAGGTGCTAGAAATACTATGGTGAAAAGACAGCCATAGTCCCTGCCCCCATGGACTTCACACCTAGCTATTAGTCCTTCACTCTGGTATGCGTAATCTGAAGGTGTGTGCACTGTAATTCATACTCTTAAGATTGTAAACTGTCTTTAGGACATAGACTATTTTATGTTCTCTATGGCATAGAACTGTGGGTATTCAGATACTGATCACCACTAATATCCTTTTAGACCTAAAGCAGTATCTATCATGATGCTCAGATCCAGGGAACAAGATACAGCAAGTGTAATAAATACAGACTAGATTTGTATAATGACATAGCAATGTATTTTGTTGTTAAATGTTTGAGTTTTTCAGTAGGTATTCGTTGATACATTCTTCTGTTTCCTAGGCTAATAATCCGGTTGCACAAGAAGGAACAGCATGTTCAAGATATCATTCCTATAAATAGCCACTTTAGATGTGTTCAAGGTACTAGCTTTAATTGCTTAGCTAGTTTTATGATGTTTTTCCTTGGTCATTATTGCATTGTATAATATCATACATATTTAAATTTGTCACTGCACATAGAATGAAATGTATTACCCTCTGTGTAAAAAGATAACATTACTAATCTACCATTGAGAAAATGATAAATGCTTTGTCTAAGAGCCCTGAAGGATTATATTGAAATATATATATTTTCACCTGCTACCCTGGCTGGGGTTAGAGATGTATGTAGTCAGTTACCTATGTAGGTAGTCTTTTATGCTGATGAATCTATATGTGGATTTAAATCAGATTCTTGGGTTTAACTGACACACTGCTTACTATAAAGTATCAAGGTCACTTGAATTCACATGCGTTCAGCACTTTCTCCCCACACTGTTCGAAATTAAAACATTCGGCAACATGCCTTGCAAGATTGTAATACCTTACACTCAATTGTGCTGATTCTCAAACCTTGACATGGGTGAATCATAAGAAAATCAACTCTGGGGAGGAAATATTTGGCTTCCTGCCTTCAAATTTGGGGAAAGAGAACAGAGAATCTGTTGTTTCATCTGCAACAATGAGACTAAAAAATTAGGAGATTTGTGTAGGAGGTGTTGCTTCTGTCATTTCACATTGCTCTAGAAAGGAAATTGATTATTAGAGAACAAATTCATTATGCTTCCAGTGGGTCCATTGGCTTCATCAGACAGGCATTTTGTGTCAGCTGTAGCTTTTTGGAAAGCTTGAATCCAACTTTGCATGGATTCTTTCTTAAACTACATTCAACTTTTTTGATCACAAAAGTAACATATATGCTGTAAGAAGTTTGGAAAGAACAGAAAATTATAAAGGAAATAAGTAAATTCATGTCCTTCAGAGATAAATACCTAACATTTTCCTTTTTTCTGCACATGTAATTTTTGGGGTGGGTGGGACTCGTATGTAGTTTTTTGTCTGTTCCACATGCCATCATATTATGAGTGCTTTTACATGCTATTAATAGCTGTATACTATTCCATTTTATGAATGGCCTATACTGTAGTTATTCCCTGTGTTTGACATTTGGCTTATTTTTTGTTAGTATAAATAAATAGTGAATCTTCCTGCATGTCTCTTATTTCCTTAGGATTTATTCCTGTAAGTAGAAATAATAAGTGGGCATGACTTTTTAAGAGAGCATGTGTTAAGAATTAAAAACACCCACAGTGAATAGAATCCACATTGTATAGAAGAATGAAGTCTTTTATTTAGCCATTTGGCCTGCCCTGTGTGAGAGAGACATATTGAACAAGGAACCTGCATGCTGTAGTAAGTTACTGTGGTCACCTCACTTTTCATAGTGTAGTGCCCTTTGTTACGTACTCAGCCCTTTAAGGAGGAGGAAAGCCAAAGAACATGATGTTAGTATCCTATTAACTCTATACCTTTTTTGTGCTATCAATACTTCTAGAGTCTCTTTTACTCTATTTCTCTTAGTATTGTTTTTAATAAGAAATAGGTGGCAGGTTGCTAGATTGGAATCTAGGAAAATATGTGTACATACATATATGTGTACACATACATCCCCATGATAAAAGGAACAGTTACCTGCTTGAGTTTTCACATCGTTTCTATTTCCCAACCTGTACATCTGTTTTGAAAAGTCTCTAAGTCCTTAGGTTTTAAAGAATTAAAGTTACCAAAGAGCAGTTGTGAACATGTAATACGTATGTCCTGATGCACTGTTGTCCCTTGCTTCGTTCATCATACTAGTGAAAGTATTGAGACTATTCTCTAACATTAGACAACTTAGGTCATTATCAGTTGCTTCTGTTGCACCTGAGTAACGGAGCCAACTATACAATCCAGGCTAGTGAAGGAGCTAGAAAAGGCTGAGAGTACTCCATCTGGCCAAGGTAGATCCAAACTAAGCCCAAGGAGTCAGTACCCAGAGTTTAACTAGCCAGGAGGGTCTAGCAGGTGCCCTTGGCCAAATCCAGGGAAGTCAGAGAGGAAGAGGTGGGTTGGGTCTAGAGACTAGAGGTAAGGAAGGAAGTCCAGGTGAACCATGGAGAGAAAAGAGAACTCTGAACTTAGACTGTGCTTTGGCCCATTTTATACTTCCTTGTTGGGTGTGGTAAGCCTTGGACCCACAAGTGTTAATGGTAGCCTGAAGATAAAGAACTTTTAGTATTCTCTGCTCCTATATGGGGTAGGGGTGGAGGTAATGAGGTCACTGGGAAATTTTCAGGGACTAGATTTAAGGAAGTAATTCACCTCTAGGCCTTTGGGGTCACTTTCTTGCCTTTTTTATAAGAATTATCTAAATGATACAGTTAGATGATACTAAGTTAGTATGTTAGAGTTGAGGGGAATTAAACTCACCTTCACTTAGATTAACATGTCATATTCACTACTCTTGTCATTGCTTGATTTGCTTTGAGGCATTCCATGTGGTTACTTGTTCAGTTAATTTTTCTTTTAGTTGAATTGCTCATAGTCTTTAGAACGTAGTGCTATTAAAATCCCCTTTAAAAATGCTAAACGAAAAAGCAAAGGGTTTTTTTTTAATGTATTCTAAAACCTAGGAGTGGTGATTGAGAAAAGTAGTTGTTTAGTTAGGTGTGTACTTCTTTTGGTTGTAATAAATGGTTTTCTCTTCCCTGATCCTGTTCTTTTTTCTTTTCCTTCAGAAGCGGAAGAAACTCTTTTGATTGACATAGCTTCAAACAGTGAGTATCTTTCTGAGTGGAGTTGATTTTCATTCAACAGACATTTACTTGAATACCCACTGTATTTAAGACACCTTTTTTGCACAACTTTTAACATTTTATCCTGTATTCTCCATTTTCTTAAGGCAGCCATACAAATTAGCATTGCCTCCCGAAAACATTTAGCCTAAGCTTAAGAAAAAGCAGGTGGCCGGCAAGAATCTTTAAAAAGTTGAAAATATGATCTGCTTTTCTAATGCTGAACTTCTTAGAACTACCAGTATTGTTGCTATCAGTTAAGTCATTGCTGTGGAACTGAAAATTGTAGGAAGGGCCAGAAAGTGTTTAAAGCACGTAAGGTTTATGAGTGTTTTTTTTAAACTGCTGTTATGTTTTAAGCTTTTTCTTTCCCCTATCACATTTTATTTTTGTATGTTAAATCATAGTGTTTTCCTTTGTTTGTTATATTATTTGGGGAGACTACAGATTCTCTCTTGTACCAGGGATACCTTTTTTTTTGTTAAAATAATTTTGTTCTTTTATTTAAGCCCATCCTCTCAAGGCATTTCTTTATCAGAGAGAACATGGTCTTCCTTCTCACTATTTCCGTTCTTTCATTTTTATCTGTTTGAAGCAAATCATCATTGACTTTCTATGCAAGCTGTTCTCCATTTATCATCTAAAACTGTACTCTGTTAATGTGGGGAGGAGAAAATGGGCACTTCAAAGCTACTGTATCTACTCTGTGTTTGCTATGGGAAGGAGTATGTGACCACATGAATCTAAATTAAATGGGTTGCCTATCTCTTGGTTGAGTCCTTGAATGCATGGGGCTTGGCCCCTAGCTTGGGGCCATCAGTTTATACATAATTTTGCTTAGAAGCAGTCCCTGTCCTTGGCACTATTATTTCGTATTGCAAAGTTTAGGTAGACTTTTTCTGGTTTGGGTTTTATTATTCTTTCTTTTGGTCATAGATTTTGGAAGTCTTAAGGGCTGATCCTGAAAGGCAGAGCACATCCAGCTTCTAGTTTCTACTGGAGATATCCAAGAGAGCAAATAACTTAATATCTATGCCTTATTGTACTTAAAAAGGAGAAGGCGAGGACAACACTAATAAAGCAAAATTTGAGCAAAGTTTGTTCAGCAGTGACTGGCATTGCTGCTGAAATCTGCTGAAGTTAGATACCTAAATGTCCTGTTCTTAGTATGGAAATAGGTATTTGATCCAAAGCTGAAAAGTTAAATTGAGCTGTGCCTTTTCTCTTACGAACACCTAATTTATGGCATTTGTTTTGTTGGTCTCTCCTACATAGAAATTAACCATGTGTTGCTCTGTCCAGAGTTGAAGTTACTAAATCATATGGAAGTAGTTAAGTAACCACTTGAATAAAATCCTTTGTTGTTGTCTGCCTGATTATTAATATTTGCACTGAAACTAGATTTTATCTTGTTCCTTAGGCTTCATACAGAAAGCTTTAGAGCACACAATATGTTGCTGGAGAGAGACCTTGGGTTTGTTAAGCAGGCCTAATTTTACTGTAACTGTATTTTCCCACTGTCTGGATGTTGGTATTAAACATTTTTTTAAAAGTTTTTTTCTGATTCTAGAGGTAATACATCCTCATTATGTACAATTTGGAAAATTCGGAAAAGTTTAAAGTATCAAATTAAAATTATGCTCCTGAGACCTAGAGATCACCACTGTAATTAATATTTTTATGTATCTCCTTCCAATCTTTCATTTATATTTTTACATAATTGGAGTCCTCATATGTAGTTTTTATCCTGCATTTTCATTTAACATTATATTGTGACCTTTTCCCATGTCATTTAAAATTATTTAAAAACATGATTTTTAATGGCTGGTATTTCACCATAGATACTCACCGAATTTTATTAAAGTAACTCCTTTATAAAATTACATCACTGTCAAGGAACACGGTATATCTCTCTCTACTTATTCAGGTTCTCTCTTTTTTTTTTATTGGAGTATAGTTGTTTTACAATGTTGTGTTAGTTTCACTGTACAGCAAAGTGGAGCTCCCCTGTGCTATACAGCAGATTATTATTAGTTATCTATTTTATTCATATTAATGTATATATGTCATCTCAGTAACATTTTGTAGTTTCTTCATAGATATACATTTGTAGGTTAAGTTTTTTTTTTTTGGTTAAGTATTTTTTGATGGATTTTGTTTGCTGCTATTATCAATGGAACCTTTTTTCTGTTATCTTGTAATTGCTTATTACTAGTATACAGAGCAGCTGTTTAGTTTTAGATATTTATCTTTTATCCAGCCATTTTATAGAAATTTATTTTTATTTTTGGGGGGGCTGTTTATTTTCTTTTTTGGTTTTGATAGACAGCCCTAGTCATCTGCGAATAATAGTTGTGTCTCTTTCTAGTAGCTATAACTATTGGTTTTGCTTTGTGTCTCATTACACCAACAAGAATTTGGAGATCAGTGTTAAATAATGATGATGATTTATGTTTAGCTCCTGATTTCAGTGGGAATGCCTCAAGTAGTGTTTCATTGTTGAGGATGTTACTGCCTGTTGATTTGATAGGGTTTTTTAAAACCATGTTAAGAAACTGCATTTATTTCAAGTTTGTGTGATTTTTAAAATGATGAATGTATATTGAGTTTTATCAAATGTCTTTTCAGTATTTATAGAGATGGTTATATTGTTCTTCCTTATTTGACCTATTGATGGACTGTATTATACTAATTCCCTAATATTAAACCCTTTTTTATTTATTATTCAACAAATATTTGTTGAGTGCCTTCTATTTGCTAGGCACTATTCTAAGTGCTACACAATCAGTAGAGAACAATATAGATAAGGTTGCTGCTTCTGCTTTGGTTCTGGCTTCTGTGCTGTTTGGTACTAATATCACATAGATGCCTGTAATCCATTAATGCATTCCATAAACACATGAATACCTTTCATGTGCCAGGCACTGTGCTGTAGGGATATAGCAGAAGGCAATATAGTCATGGTACTTCATGAAACTTAGTGTAGGAAACACACTTTAAACTGATAAAGTGTAGTTATATAATTACAGAGGATTTGGGATTTGTTTGTTTTTCCACACCACACAGCTTGTAGGATCTTAGCTCCCCAACCAGGGATCGAACCCAGGCCCTCTGCAGTGGAAGCCCAGAGTCCTAACCACTGGACCGCCAGGGAATTCCCCATAATTGCAGTTTTGATAAATGCTGTCAAGGAGAAATACAGAGAGTTTATAAGAGTGCTAACTAAATTAGGCAGGGTGCTCAGGGAAGGCGTCTTTGAAGAAGTGACATTTAAACTGAGACCAGAGGGGATAAGTAAGAGACAGGTGAAAATGGGGAAGAGAAAAGTATTCCAGGTAAAAGGAACCACATGTGTAAAGGCCGCAAATTGGGAAATAACTTGACACTCTCTTTGAAATGAAAGAAGCCCAGGATGCCTGAAATAAGGCACCAAGGTAGGACAGGCTAGGACCAGATCCAGTAGGGTCTTGTAAGCCATGACTAGGAATCTGAATTTTTAGATTTTAAAAACTGAAAGAATATGAAGGATTTTATGCCTCGGTTGGGGTGCCAGTTAGGAGGCTCTTTCAGTAGTTTAAGCTAGACTGTGGTGGCAGTAAGAATGGAGAGAAGTCGACAGATTTAATGAATGTTTTTGGAGGTTAAATCAACAGAGGTTGGTGTGGGTGTAGGGGGTCAGCTAAAGAGAAGTGTCAAGGATGAAACCCAGGTTTCTGGCATGAATGTGGATGTTGGTACCATTGGCAGAAATAACATTGCAGGAGGAATGAGTTCTCCTGGGGTAGGACTCAGGAGTTCAGATTTAGCTATGTTTACTTTGAGATTTTTTTGAGATATTTGAGTGTAGATGATAAATTGGCAGTTGAGTGTATGCATCTGAAGCTCAGAAGTAAGGTCTGGGTCACTAGCACAGAAAGGGTATTAGAAACTATGAAAGACGATGTGATTGTGTATAGAGCTATGCTATCAGGTATCCTAGCCACTAGTCGTATGTGCCTATTTAAATTAGTGAGAACAAAATTAGAAAATCACTTCCTCAGTTGCACTAGTCACATTTCAAGTACTCATTAGCCACATGGTGTCATTGGTTACCATATTGAACAATGCAGTTAGAGAACATGTCCATCATCATAGAAAAGTCCTCTTGGACAGTGCTGATACAGAGTGAGAAAAAGGTTCAGCATTGAACTCACTCTACTTTTTAAAGTTCAGATAGAGGAGGAGATACTTCAGAGGGCACCAAAAATTAGTGACTAAAGAGAGAGAGAAAGTAGATGAGCATGGTGTCATAGAAGCCTTTGGAAGAGAGTATTTTAAGGAGGAGTCAGGCCTTTCTCACCTTCTGAGATGGCCCACACTCTGACTGCCGAGTGTGTTTCTAAGTAAATCTAAATAAACTTCTTACCTATCAAAAAAAAAAAAAAAAAGGAGGGGTCAACTGTTGATTTCTGCTGATAGGTCTGATAAGATGATAAGAATATCCATTGGATTTAGCAATATGGAGATTATTGGTGACCCTAACAAAGCAATTTCAGAGGGGTGATGGGAGCCAAAGTCATATTGGAGTGGATTAAAGAGAGAAATGGGAGGTGAGCAAGCAGCAACTGTATGTCTTTTAAAGCTTGACTGCAGAGGGGGAATGTAGAGATGGACTGGAGTTGGAGGGAGATATGGGGTCTAGAAAGGTTTTTTGTTTTTTTAAATGAGGAGGATTTAGAACACGATTTATTTTAACGCTGATGAGAAGGAGCCTGTGTGAGGGAGAGAGTAAAGATACTTGAGGGAGGTGTCTAGAGAATGATTGTGAGGGTAACATTCCTGAGAGAACCTCTGGGGTTGTAATTCAAAAAGAAGATGACCTTTCATAGGAGGACTCTTCTTCCTCGTACCAGACGAGAAAGGAGAAGATGAGTACAGATAGAGGTAGGTTTCCATGTGATGGTTTCCGTTTCCTGTGAAGTATGAAGTAAAGCTCATAAAGTATGAAGAAGAGAGCTTGAGAAGAGGGGGATCCAAAGATTGAGGATAAATGAGAAGATGTGAATAGTTGTTCCAGATAGCAGTGGGAGACAAGTCGACTATGGAAACTTAGATTGCTTCCTATCATGGAGGGCCCCGTTGAGGTTAGCAGTCAATTTATAATGGGTGTGTGTGTCTGTGTGTGTGTGTGTGTGTGTGTGTGTGTGTGTGTCTGTGTGTGTCTGTGGTTTTACTCCCTCAGATAAAAGTGAAGGCAGTTAGTTGGATTTCTGAGGGTTGGGAGTTAGCCAGGTAGGTGATAGCCAGAACGGAGTGCTAAGGCAGTTCTGGGTTTTTGCAACAGAGTGAAATGATGGCATCTGTTTGTTAAAAAGGGAAGTGCAAGTAGGAAGAAGTGAATGGATACTGAGAAAGTGGAGGGGATCAGTGCACTGGAGGTTTGCATAAGAGCAGGTAAGCTGGAAGGAGTGGGATATTTGAATTAGAGATTTATGCGGTGATGTTTCTGTGATGAAAGGTCCGGGATATAATGGAGGCAGTCCCAGTAGGGACTGAGGGAGTAGGTGGCTGAGGTGGAGGGGCAAGGTTGCTGGATGAGGAAGTTGAAGCTGTTGACTGAGTTTTCTGTGCCAATTTTGAAGGGACACAAAATTAAATCAGGGGTGTGAGTGGAGAGGAAGTCTTATGAATCAGTCTTGGATTCAGAAGTTTCTGGGAGGTTGGTGCATGATCTCTTGGAGGAGGAAAGGGAAGAAGCCGACATAGCCCAGTGGGTGAGCCTCAAAGGAGAGGGGATTTTTCCTCAGGGAGGAGGAGAGGGAATGGTCTGGAGATGGCATTAGGACAAATAAGGACACCAGTCTTAAATTACATAGAGTGTGAAAGACTATAAATAGCCTCTACTTCAGAGGGCCGCAGGGGGAGCTACTCTCAGGGACCAGCCAGTTTGTAGGTGACTCTGATTTTCAGTCTGGATACACTAGATCACCTGGGGGAGTGTTTTAGAAACTGCCAGTGCCTTAGGCTTCACCCCCAGAGATTCTGTTTTTTTGGCCTGGGGCGGGACCCCTAAGTGTCAGTATTTCCTAAAAGTGCCTCTGGTAATTCTAATGCACTCTTAGTTAAGAACTACTGAGAGATGCAGGGAGTATTCAGAGGAGAAGTTGAGGATAGAGGAGTGTTTGCTGAACACAAAGAGGCCAGAGGGGCCAGAAGGGAGGAGAGTAGAAGATTGGGTGGTGGGGGTAATTTGTCCTCTTTCCCACGCAAGGTGGTGAGAGAGCATTTAGTGTTATTTTGTAAGCAATATCTGGAATCTTCTCTCTGTTAAATGGGTCAGTTTTTTTTTTGTATTTGCTACAATATGTCTCTCAAGGATTGTGGGACAGAAACATTATGTGTTCTTGTTCTGTTTCTATCAAATAGAAACTGCTCTTTCTAAAATTTTTTTCTACTTTTAATATAAATTATCTGAGAAAGAGAGGACTACTTGTGCCCTGAAGGAAGTGTTCCCGGTATCTTCAAGGCTGCTCTAATTGACAGTCCTTATTCATGCCCTCTCTTTTTTTCTCCTTCTTATAGTGGCACCCTCATTCATTTTCTTATCGCTGGTGCTCTTGGGTGCCTTTTTCATTTTTTTCCCTCTATGTTTATGTCTTTTTTTTCTGATCACTAAATCTGTGAAGACAGAAACTTACAGAAATGCAAAGAAAGAGTCAAAGGTTCAGAAGTGGATTTCTACCATAAGAAACTAGGATTTTCATTTCATTTTCTCATCTCTTTGTTATTTACAAAGTGTGAAAGAGTCCAGTTCAGTAGTCATTAAATGCCTTCTGTCTGTGAAGTCTGATGTCATTGTTATCAATAAAGTGACCAATGAGCCTGGTTTGCCTGGGACTTTCCCAGTCTTAACTTTGGAAGTCTTGAGTCCGAGAAGCCCCTCCATCCCACACAACCCCCAGAGACCATTGAGAATGTTGTGTTGGATAACCCGTGTGTGCAGCCTGCCTCTTGCCCTTAAGGAGCTTATAGTTTCCAGGGCCATGAGAAAGCAATATGTGCAATAAATCAGTTAAAATAAGAATATAAACAAGGACATGGGTTTCCTGGCTCACCGTATCCAGACAGATGATACAGATGCTAAATATAGGACATGAGAAAAGGGGAGACAGTGTGTTATATACATAAGAAATTAAGTCCTAGATAACTTTGCTTCTAATTATACTGTTTTCCAATTGGCTATACTTGAACCAGACCACTCCTGGACATGGGTCATTATATAGCTTTTGTGAGTTTATTCAAGATATACATTTTTCTCTTGAAGTGCATGTGGTATAGATGCTTCTTTTCAGAATAATTCAAATAAATCCCATTATGCTTTTCTTTTTTAATTATCTTATAAATTCAATTGCCTAGGTACAGTTTGTACCTAGGAACAAACCATCGTATTTCCTTTTTTCCTTCATAATTCAGAGACTCTTACTATATGATTTGGATTTGAAATGGTAGGAATTTCCAGCTAGGAGATGGAAGGAGGGGGGTTGAGGAATTGATCTTTTGCTAGAATTTGGAGATTCCTACAGTGACATGTGAGTGATGTATCAGAATGTAGGAAACTAGGATTTCAGTATGTATCATATCACTGTATTGTGCTGCTCATGTACACAGTTCATCAGGCTTCATTAGATTTTCCTTCGTGCATCACCCCCAGCACCAGCACCACACCAAATCCCTTGATCTTATAGCCCTGCTTTATACTTTAGAGGTCTGGAGTATTTGCAGTCTGGACCTTCTCCTATTAAACCGGTAAGTTGAAAATATGATCCCAAGGAAACATTTTCCGTAGCTATATGTATATGGGTTTCCGTTATTTTTAGGTGGCTGCAAAATTCGGATTCAGGGGGACTGGACCAGAGAGCGCCGCTTTGAAATCCCTGATGAAGAACACTGTCTGAAGTTCCTCTCAGAGGTCCTTGCTGCTCAGGAAGGTAACTCAAGCCTCAGCAGTTTCCTTTCTACTATTTGGATGGGACATGTTACGCAGAGGCAAGTGGCCATTAGCAAAGGACCTCACCCCTAGAGCCTTGATAGGTGATATTTTTTTCTTCAGGAATGGCCCCAGGGATAGGATAGGGAATAAGTCTATTCAGCTTTAAGGACACTGAGTCAATTTCCAGAATCTTCAGTTTCATGCCTTGGACAGTTTACTGCAGGCTATAATTCTCCTCCAGGCCCAGATAATCCCAGAGCTGCCCTCATTTTCTTAGTCTCTTCCTTTGTATTCAAGAATGGCGCTGGCCCCTACACTTGAGTGCTGAGTGAATGGCCTTTGGTTATGGTAAATTCCTTTCAATGGAATAGTCAGTCATTCCATTCTGACTATGACCCTTATCTCTGCAGCGCAGTCACAACTTCTTGTTCCGGAGCAAAAGGACTCATCCAGCTGGTACCAGAAATTAGACACTAAGGACAACTCTTCTGTTTTTTCAGGTACTGAAAAGATTCTTTTTTTCCCTCATTGCTATGATCATTGCAGAGTCAATAGATTTTATCAGGGCAGATAAGATAATGTGGATTAATGTCAATATCAGATACCTCCTCCTATGGAGTGGTTTTATCGAGTATGTACCCACTGACTCAGGTTCACTCCTGATCCTTTCTGTGGCACATTAGCTCTTTCAGAGCCAGCTTAGCAGAGGGGTAAAAAGTGCAGGCTCTGGGGCCAGACTGCCTGGGTTTGAATCCCACTTCTCTGACTTACTAGTTATATGACCTTGGTCAAGTTACTTTGACAACTCTGAGCTTCTGTTTCTTTTTCTGTAACATAGGAAGATTTTTAATAGCACCTACCTCATGGGGTCTTTGTGACGATTGAGATAATGATATAATTCCTTACCATCAACTAGGCATTATGCTAAAAGTCTTCTGTAAATACTAGCTCTTATTATTCACGTTCCAAGTTAATGTAACTTACTGTCATTCTAGTTAATATGTCAGTGCTTCCGGGACAGATGTGCTTCTTCCCCCAATCTACGTTATCACTGCTCTTATACCTTTCTGTTTGGTAACACCACTGAGCAAATAGTGATCAAACCAAAACTGCTGACCAAAGCAAAGTCCTCTCTCTCCTGGATAAGTTGGATGTTATCTTTTGCCCCCTTCCGCTCTGGGTCTTTGTCCTTCAGGACTTCTTGGATTTGAGGATAATTTTTCATCTATGAATTTGGACAAGAAAATAAATTTGCAGAATCAACCTATAGGGGTTCACCGGGAACCTCCACCCCCACCCTCTTCAGTGAATAGAATGTAAGTCCTATGTTGAAACAGATTTCCCGTGTATGAGACTTTCTGTTTAAGGCAATTTCACTTTTGAATTCCTCATTTATTTGCTAGGCTTCCACGTGAAAAAGAAGCTTCTAACAAGGAACAGCCCAAAGTGACCAACACCATGCGGAAGCTCTTTGTACCAAACACCCAGTCTGGGCAGCGGGAGGGTCTCATCAAACACATCCTGGCAAAGCGAGAGAAAGAATATGTCAACATTCAGACTTTTAGGTTAGTCTCCCTTCTACTTACTGAGGCTAAACATTAGTAGGTATAGGAAAAAAATGGTCTTTTGGTATTTAAGGTATTAGTTTAATTAGCTTAATTCAGAATAAAATCATACTAAAAAAGAATGGTGAGCTGATTCAAGCCCCTGTCTTTATGCTGGTCAATAACATACATATCCAAAATAATGCAAATGCTACAGTTTCCCTTGGATTTTCTAATTACTAATGATACCACATCTACTGATGTTTCTATCCACTCTTAGAGAACCAAGTCAAGCTCACATGTACTAGAGAATTGTCTTCTAGCACATTCCATAAGCCAGTGTGTTTACCTATCTGACATGCTGAATTTCTTCTTGCCAGTATTGGAAAATGAAGTCCGCCATTTCCGCTAGACCTTAATTTACCTACTTTGGGAAGTTAACTGAAGGAAGTTTCACCCAATCCTGTTGATTGGGAGATCTATCTTGGATTCTTTCCTCTATTATATTTTTCGTTTCATCTTTACTTGTTGATATCCTCTTTTCTGGACTCACTGTGTGTGGTGCATGGCGTGTATCCCGATGTTCAAAGCAGCGACACTTTTCTTTATTTGCGAACAGCATGTACCCTTTTAGTCCAAGATTCCAGTCCCATCTGCTGTCCCATTATGCCTCATTTATTCTAATTCAGTCATGACTATATCCCTATGCTGAAACCTCCAGTTCTTCAGATTCCCCATGATGCTTATATTTGTATGTAAACAGTTAAGACAGTCATGAGTTTTCCCTTCTGCTTTCCCCCTTAATACTATATCTGTCTCAACAGAATTTCCTACACAGATGTCCTTGTAATCCTTCGGGAAGTGAGTTTTTGGATTTAACTATAGCTCCTATGGAACAGTTATCCATATTAGACATCCTTATAGCATGAAGATACCTTTTTCCTGTCCACAAGCTCTCCCTTCAAATATGAGTTTGGATGGAATATAATAGAAAGGAAATATGGTAGAGCAATTAAATTAGTGTTTTTTTAAATAGAGACTTGGTTCCTCTCTGTAGGTTTACCTCATGTAAAATTTAGAGAGAATAAGCCCACTGCCTTTGTGTTCTACATACAAGAGGGGTTTTTGTGTGTGTGCGTAGCAAAACAGTTTGAGAAATTATGTTGCTTATTGTGAACGTATCCTTGTATAGAAGTGATGAGAGAACTTCCGTTGGTTCACACTTGACCTTTGTTTTTAAATTATTTTTTTGTATTATGTGTTAGATTTTTTGTTGGAACGTGGAATGTGAATGGCCAGTCTCCAGATAGTGGGTTAGAACCTTGGCTGAACTGTGATCTGAATCCTCCTGATATCTACTGCATTGGGTAAAATACGTCTGGAATTTCATTTTGGCTATATGTTTGATGTTAGTTTATGTGACATTTTGCCTTTTTTTTTCACCATTTGTAAAAACCTACTGTAGACTATATGTGAGAGTTACCTTGTGGGTCAAATTTGTGGGATCATAAGGGAACAAATAATTAAAATGGTGTGAGGAAGCACCTAATCCTCTCAAAACCCATAGAAAACTATATTCTTCATATAAACTGAGATTTGAGGTTAATTCTAACAGTGACTATTCCTAGGATATATAAACAAAGCTCGAGTGTTATCCCTTATGGAGGTTTTTTTTTCGTTTGTGTTTTGCATAGCCTGTGCATATACTTGTGGGGGAGTCTTTTGAAAAGAAAACCACTTGTCCTTACTGATCATCTGAGTCAACAGAGCAGTTCTCTAAAATTTATCTCTTCCCCCATTCCTTGTTTCATCTAATGTCTCAGAAAATGGGACAGGAGGTAGTCAGAAGATAATTATGGGATGTGTGTGGATCTCACATCCTCTTGTTTTCTCAGATTCCAAGAGCTGGACTTGAGCACAGAAGCCTTTTTCTACTTTGAATCTGTGAAGGAACAAGAGTGGTCCTCGGCTGTTGAGAGGGGTTTGCATTCCAAGGCCAAGTATAAGAAAGTAAGCTGCATTTAGTTATCTTTTTTAGTATACAACTAAATAGAACTCACTAGAAGTTACTGTGTTATCTATAGCTTGTTCCAGAAGAATGGTTTAATTGAATTCTTCCCCATGTGTAATACTGGAATAGGGCAGACTAATCCTTTTTATTCCTATTTCCTAGAAAAAAAATCCCTAAGCTTCCTGATCCTATAGTTTCATTGCTTAGGTAGCTTTTAGGAGAAAAGAAGAATTTTATTTTTCTCATAGCAAAAATTAACTCAAATGATGGCATATAAGGTAAGTGATTTTTGCAATTAGAGTTTAAGATTGAAATTGTTCACTGACATGGTCAGAACTGGTTACTTTACAGAAAAGCAGCTTGAAGCATGTGAGTGCATAGGGTAAGCTTTGGAATTAGAGCAAGAACAGGAATGTTGTGGAATGTAAATGAGCTCGAAACTTGGTTGTAAGTTAAGAGTAGAGTTGACTTTAGCAAGGTGGCCTAATTTGTTGGTCTTTAGAAGGCATATGGTAGAGGCTATTTTAATTACGGGGCTACTATACCAAGCCCTTTAAAAGGAGTCATTTGTCTGAGTAATTTTCGTCTACATCTTTTAACAGCTGATATAGGTGATCAGACTCCTAAAGATGTTATTCCTCTCATATGGACTAATACATATTTCAGACATATTTCTAGTTCACAGACTTAAAAGTAAAAAGGATTATTTTATACATTTTAATTTCTTAGGATATTGTAAATCAGAAACTAGGAAGGAGAAGCAAAAGGAACAAGCTGGGATAGAGGCTTTGTCTTTATTATTTGAATTGTTAATGCTGCCTACTCATGGTAGGCTAAAAAGTGATTAAAATAATGAATCTAGAGCTGAGTGTACTTGTTGTCCCCGAAGACTTTTAACTCCTGCTGGTCAGAGCCAGATTAGAGCATTCCCAGAGAAATTTTGTTTCCTCTTTATGAGGTCCACTGGGAATTTAGGGGATTTGGATTCAGATTAGGGCATGGCTATATGTTCTTTGTGGAAAATTAGTTGTGGCAAGTGAGATATGTGGCAAAGAGTGGTATTAACATGAACCTCTTCTAATTCCCTGCAACTCATAGGTTCAACTAGTCCGCCTTGTTGGGATGATGCTCCTGATATTTGCCAGAAAGGATCAGTGGCGATATATCCGTGATGTTTCTACAGAAACAGTTGGAACTGGAATCATGGGGAAGATGGTGAGTTACTTTGGAAATGAGCTTGATTATGATTTATGTCCATGTGAAGTTCAGGTGCTAGTTGTGTCTTTGTACTAACTGAATAATTGCTCTTGCTAACAGGGAAACAAAGGTGGGGTAGCTGTGAGATTTGTATTTCACAACACTACCTTTTGCATTGTCAATTCCCACCTGGCTGCCCACGTGGAGGACTTTGAGAGAAGGAATCAAGATTATAAGGACATCTGCGCACGAATGAGTTTTGTGGTCCCAAATCAGACCCTCCCACAGCTGAACATCATGAAACATGAGTGAGTGGTTAAATCTTCCTTAGCCTTTGAATAGTGGAGCTGAGAAGAGACTAAAAGTGGTGAGAAACTGTAGAAATGTGAAGAGTGAAGAGATTACTATTTAGGGATTGGGGTCACAAAGAAGGGGGGATGTTGAGGAATAGCAGATGCATTGAGTCAGAGAAATTAGATTTGCTATCAGAGGAAAGGTTAGTTCTCTTGGTGGGCATCAAGAGTAATGGTGGAGGAGGTCTGTCAATTGAAGTCAGTTTTTATTATTTTTTTCTTATAAAATAGAAATGTTCATCGTAAATGTAATAAAAGGTAAAAGTAAAAAAATCCCTCATTTCTTATCTCTGCTCTCCCCAGCCAGTCCTTCCCTCCGAAGAAAGCCACTGTCAACAATTCAGTGTGTATCCTTCTAGATCTGTGCTGTCCAGTATGACAGCCAGTAGCCAAAGGTGGCTGTTGGGCACTTGAAAGTAGCTAGTCCAAATTGAGATGTGCTGTGAGCATATACAGTGGTAAGGGAAAAATGTAAAATATCTCAATTTTTAAAATATTGATTACATGTTGAAATGACAAAAGTTTGCATATAATGAGTTAAGTGGAATTTGTTGTTAAAGTTATTTTCACTTGTTTCTTTTACTTTTTACTTTCAGCTACTAGAAAATTAAAAATTACATTTGTGATGTGCATCCTATTTCTTCTGAATAGTGCTGTTCTAGACTTTTCCCTATGCACATACAAACACACACATACTCATTATATAGGACTGTATTATCCTATTTATTATGAATCTCTTTCCAAGCCAGTTAATATAGATCTACATTATTCTTTTTACTGGCTGTGAATCATTAAGAAAAGGGACTGCGGAGATTTAAAGACACCAATGGATAATATGAAAGGCTAGTGAAGAATGGGATTTAATAAGGATAGAAACAAAAATCAGTTGAGGAATGGATTGTTAGTAGAAAATAGTTGTAAGGAAATAAATACTAGTAATTGATATTCTGAGAGGTTGAGATTTGGAATAAGTAGCTTGAGATGTGAATCAGTAGGAAAACAAAAGATAATTTAGGGGTATTAGAATCAGTAGAGAGTGGGGTAATTGAGGAAAGAGTAGGGAAAGGTAGTGATGTTGGCCCGTTTCCATATTGTCTCAACAATTAGGATCACGTGGAATTCTGTTTCACAGTGGTAAAGCAAGGCCTTGACATCAGTGGTCATAAAATTGCCTTGAAATTCCGTAAATTTATTTACCTGGGATTCCTTAAATTTCATGTTGCATTAAAGACTGGCAAAGAGACCTGTTTGGAACTTGAGGATAGTTCACAAGAGAACCCATTTTGGTGTGGTAATTTCAGGGTCTCCCCTGAGGGGCTCTTAGCACACCTGGGGGTCTGTTACTGTGATTGGGAGCCTGAGGCTCCTGTGGCCTGCCATTCTTCTTCCGGCCTGGGACTTGGACTGCGGTTCATGGGCAGGGGTAGACAGACTGGCTACAGCAGAAAGCCCTAGACCTACTTTTGCTACTGGGTCCTGTCTGAGAGAGCTGTCACTCAGACCATGCAGACCCTAGTGGAGAACCTGCAGAACATCAGGGCTCGGAGAGGCAGAAAACGTTCAGATTCTCTTCCCCTAGAGACCTGGCAAGCAGCCAGGTGAAATTTTGAAGCTAGTCCAGCAAATAAACTACGTGCTTCTCTCGGGCAGTTAACTCCTTGGTTTCTGAGTCCTACACATACACCACATTTCCCCATCTTTGTTCCTCGTGTGCAGTGCCTGTCTTCCCGCCTATTTTGTAACCCCTTGTCCCTCTCAGGTGTTGATAGTACTCGCCCCCAAAGGATAGTTACAGCTTAAACCCCTTGTCAGATAATGATAAATGAATGCTCATCAATAATCTCCCCATTTTCCTTCTCTCCATTCTCTTCTGATTGATTTTATGCTAATTACTGCTATTTCTATTCATATATTTCTTTATTCTCAGTGTTGTCATCTGGTTGGGAGATTTGAACTACAGACTTTGCATGCCTGATGCCAGTGAAGTGAAGAGTCTTATTAACAAGAATGACCTTCAGAAACTCTTGAAACTTGACCAGGTAATAAAATTTTATTTTATATGTACTTTCCTAGACAGCAGATAAAATTGTTAGGTTTGTGAGTGAGACCCATGGGAGTTGTGTCTTACTCTAGAAGTAGATGGAAATGTCTCATTGTCTGAGGAAAATGTGACTGGTGATGCACTGAATACACACAAGGTTTGTAGTGCTTTCATTAAGTGCTTGGGTGGGAGGAAGGGAGATAACGTTAGTGATCAAAAGTCAACATAACATTTTTTCATTAAGTCTTTGTCAAGAAGGGATTTCAGAGATTTGTATAAATGAGTTGGAGAATGGGTGGGGTTAATTGGAGAACACTTCCTGGAGGAAGTGGGCCTTCAGCTACGTTGATGTGGTTTGGCAGATGGAACAGGGAAAGCTACTCTGTGATTACTTGGCAGGCTCAGCAACAGCTTGGAGGTAAAAGAGGGAGGCCCTGTGAGGGGATTGGGAAGCACAGAAGAGAAGTTTGTCTGGGACAAATAGCATAGCCTGTGGTCTAGTGGGCACTGATTAAGAAGTTGGGGCTAGCTGGTTTGTAGATATTAAAACCTGTGGGAGAAGCATTGATATGGTAACATTTATATAAAACAATATCGAGGAACCTAGTTTTCTGTAAATTTACCTTGGAACCTGGCACAAGACTTGAATTTTTACTTCAGCGTATGGATACTGGTTGCTAAAAGTGAATGCTTCTTATTGAGAGAAGAAAATGTTTCAGCTTGATTCGAATGTCTTTAAATCCTAACATGAGACTTTTGACTGTCAGACATAGTCAAAATTCCGTTTTGCAGTAGAATGGTTTTTACAGTGAGCCTTTCTTGGCTGTGTCTACCTTCACATTGAGGTTGGCTGGGTAACTTTGCATTTCTTCCTCTGTCCTGCCTCCAAAGGGGGTACAGTTGGAATAAGTTCTGAATCGTATGTAATTCTGGTAAAATATTTGAGTGAGGATAATTTTCAAAATGATCTATTGGGTTGGCCAAAAAGTTCATTCGGTTATTGCACATTACCAAAAGCCCGAAGAAGCTTTCTGGCCAACCCAATATAACTATTCACTGAATTTGGCTTTTGGAATTATCCAATCAACATTTGTTTGCTTTTTTTAAAAATTAAAACTGTGATCCAACTATTATATATAGGATGGATAAACAACAAGGTCCTACTGTGTAGCACAGAGAACTATATTCAATATCCTGTGATAAACCATAATGGAAAAGAATACGAAAAAGAATATATATATGTATAATTGAGGCACTTTGCTGTACAGCAGAAATAAACACAACAGTGTAAATCAGCTATACTTCAATAAATTAAAAAAAAAGCTGTGCTAACTTCAGGTAACTTACGATTATTTAGGTTTCATTTTTCCATTTTACCCTGACCACCATTAGCAATAAAAAATTAGTGACATGCTCATATGAGCATCCTATCTGTGGGTGAGTTTAGGTGCTGTGGAGATGTCAAAATTCACTTCATAAGGCACAGAAATTTTATGTATGTACTCTGACAGTTGCAAAAGATATGGCACCTAGATACTTAGAAATGGCTGATCAACCTGCTTATTACTTCTATTAAGATGGTGTTACCCTGCTTATATGATATGTTTTTCTATCTCTAGCTAAATATTCAGCGCACACAGAAAAAAGCTTTTGCTGACTTCATGGAAGGGGAAATCAAGTTTATCCCCACGTATAAGTATGATTCTAAAACAGACCGATGGGATTCCAGGTAAAATAACAAGAAGCTCCTCATGGAATAGGTTAAGGCCTGATTTTATTTCTGTACCTCTAAATTGATGAACGGCTGGGAAATTTTTAGTTCTTGCCAGAAGCGGATATAAAAATCTAATGGCTCAGTGCTATTACAGAAGAGGTTTTAATTCGTGCGTGCTCACAGGTGAGCTCACCTTTGGAGAGTGTGAACTGCTCTGTCAGGCTGTCGAAGCTTTACAAGCTGTCTGTGGTGCCTTATTTCTCTCACCTCAGCAGACTTGCTTATTAGATTTCTGCCCTTCTGATTGTGCCCCTATTTCCTCACCTGTTGCCCTGTTCTGATTCTTTTCCCAAACTCTTTCTCAACTCTTTAACTCAGGATACCAGAGGTGAAAACAAAGCGTCATGAAAGGTTCTTCCAGCACAATGGTTCTTGATCCTGAGTACACATTAGGATCTCTTGGGGGACTTTTAAAAATACCAGTGCCTGGTCCCGACCTCCACGACTACCAGAGAAAGCTGAGAATCACTGTCTAGGGGGCCCGTTGATTTCCTAATCATTCCTAGTAAACTGCCCCTGTCAGTATGTGCTTGGTGATTGTTTCTCTTCTACCTACTATTTCTTTGTTTCCTATGGTTTCCTAGCTGGCTGAGCCCAGAAGTTTGAAAGAAAAAGAGAATCCCTGGGCAAAGTCAGCTTCTTTAGACTTACAGAGCACCAGGGTGGGGTGGGTGGAGGCCTGTCTCCCCATCCTCTGTCCTCCGAGGGAGCCGTTCAGCAAGTGAAAAGTGACTCTGACAGATCTTGAGCACATTGCCTTGTTTCTTTCACTCACCTGACTTCAGAGTCAACTGAAGAGCTACTGATAAGAACTTTATTTGTGTCACTGGCTGGATCAGGTGTACAGGTGTTGCTTATTTTAATAGAATGATAAATAGGCTTTTCCCCTCTGCTTGGTATTCTTATGGGCTGTTATATGTTCAGACTTGCATGTTTAAGTTGTTAGTTCATCTTTATTAGAAGAAGCTAGACTTGTCCATAAAAGTCCAGGTTTAAAGAACTCTCTACTATTACCCATCTCCAGTGATTAAGCCCAATCTAGGAATATAGGATTGGAGTTTTAATTAGTTGTCCCATCTGTTGTGACGTGTCATTGCAGTTGATAGAGCAAACGAAGAGAAAGTGTTCTGAATATAATCCTGCCCTTCTGAGGGTATTTTTAGAAGGTGCTATTCTGTTTTCCCCTGGGGCAGTGTTATTAAAGATGTGATCCTAATCGTAGGAGCACCATTTATTCATTCATTAGATAACTATTCATTGAGCACCTACTTTGCATCAGATACTGTGCTAGGGGCTGAGAATTCAGTGGCAAACAAGCAGACACAGTCCCTCCATAGAGCTTGCAATATAGTAGGAAAAATAATGATTGGAGTCATTAGGGAAGGAGAAGCAGATAGCAAGAGGGCCTAACTCAGGTCTGAACCAGTGTGGTTCCAGGTATTCGTTTCTTGTGTGCTATGTTCTCCTTTTAATCCTGGCTTTTTTTTGCAGTGGGAAATGTCGGGTTCCAGCCTGGTGTGACCGAATTCTCTGGAGAGGAATGAATGTTAATCAGCTTCATTACCGGAGTCACATGGAACTGAAAACCAGTGACCACAAGCCTGTTAGCGCCCTCTTCCACATTGGGGTAAACACTTGTTTGTTCATGCAGTCATTTGTGTGTTAAGTATCTATTCTGAGCATTATTTAGACTCAGAAAGGATCAGTAATTCAGTGAGCAGTGAATGTTTCCATAACCAAATAATCACTTGCAGCATTGAGAAGTTAGTGCCCTTGACCCTCCTAAATGCTGTCCATATGGGCTTTTAGTGACACAGATGGTTCTCATGCTGCATAATGGCTGGGTAGCACCCTTCGCCTCCTAAAGTTATTATACATAAAGAAGAGTTCGAAGCTAGGTTTTAAAGGATGAGTAGCTTCTCATCAGATAGACAGTAAGGAGGGGAAGCATCGGGAGAGAGGTTCCAGGTGGAGGGCTGGGGACAGCAGGAACAAAGGTACAGACTGGTCAGAATACAACATAATCTGTGTATAATATTGAGGCATATTATTAGTCCTACTAACTAAGATAGTGAAGTCTTCCCATCCAGGAATACAGGTTTTAAATTTCTCTTTAACTCTCTTGCATCCTGGGCTGGATTAATGACCAGTTATTTGATGTTTTGTCTCTGTTGTGAGTAAAGTTTTTGTTTTCTCATTGTATTTTCTAGCTGCGTGTTATTAGTATGCAGGTTATATCTTGGGATCTTATTGACTTAATTTATTACAACTAGTATATTTAGGTTATTTCTTGTAGTTTTTCCAGACCTGTGGTCATGTAATCTGGCAGAATCTGTATAGGGCAGTGCTTGATTGAATGCACATTATAGCTAGACTGCTTAAATTGGCATCGCAGCTCAACCACTTTCTAACTGTAACCATGGAAAATGTATGTAACATCCCTGTGCCTCAGTTTCCTCCTCTATAAAATGGGGATAACAATGGTACCTACTTAAGAGAATTAATGAGGTGAGACATGCGAAGAGCACAGTAGGTAGATTTATTTCCTCTGTGTATATGTTGATTTTTTTGGCTTCTGAGATAGGTTCTCACCAATATGTCTTACCCTGCTCCTGTCTTATAGGGGAATGACTTTGGGGCATTTCTTTCACGTACAAAATTAGTTCTTGGTTTTAGAATAGATTCTAAATTTTATCGAGACAGTCATGACTTGACTTTTGTCCATTTTGAAATTTTAAAATAATAACGAATAATAATAGTACATGTTCCTCAGATAGTAGCTAGTACATGCCAGGCTGTGCTAGGCAGTTTATACACATCTCATTTACTCCTCATAACAATGCTTTGAATTAAATATTTCTCATTTGACAGATGAGCAAATGGAGAACCAGCGACTTGAAATAAACTTCTTTAAGAGCGTTCAGCTAGAAGGAGAGCTGAGATTCAAATCTTAAGCCTGTTTAATTCCCAAACTTATAGGTGCTCTTTCCACTACCCCCACAATGCCTCTGGAGTTCCAGAGCGCTTACTGACTAGATATACCTTCAGATACTACTTTTAGCCCACCTAATTTCTAGCTTGTGCTTGTGGACTGCCCTGTTTTCTTCATTGAAGTTCTCTTAATCCATTTTTAAAAAGATGTCTTTCCCACAAACACTAACCTTTTTGGTTTCATCAGCTATGCTTAGCTTTTCTGTTTGTATTTCTTTTCAGAACCTCAGAATATTTGTAATACTCCATACATATTAATTCAGAGCTCCCAGCAGGGTATTTATAACTTTTCCATGCTTTCTGTGTATTTTTGTGTATCTTTAATAAAGGTCTACCCTTCTAGTTTTAATGCTTTTTAAATTACACAGGAATTCAAAAGTGTTTTCTCTTTAAAATAAAAATAAGCAGACTTCACAGATAAGGCTGAAAGTCTTCAGTGCCTGTTCTGTCCTCCACTCCCACTTTTACCCAAACCCCCACTCCCTAGTGAGGCCAACTACTCTTATGAATTTCTTTTTAGTCCAGCACTGTCCAGTAGGTTTTCTGTGATGATGGAAATGTTCTGGATCTATCCTGTCCAGTCCAGTAGCTACTAGCTGCAGGCAGCCGTTGATCACTTGAACTGTGACTGGGAGAACTGAATTTTCAATTTTATTTAATTTGAAGTAATTTAAATGTAAATGTCCTTAAATGTCCAGTAGGCTCTTATTTGGACAGCACAGTTCTAGACCTTTGCAATGCTTTTCTGTTTACCCACACATGATACGGTATTGTTTTGTGTGTTGGTGTGTATATATCATAAGTGGATTAATACTATATGTGTTGGTGTGCAACTTACTTTTTTTTAAATTCAATGGTGTATCCTGGAGAGCTGTCCGTGTTATTACATAAAAATCTAGCTCATTGTACTTATTTTTTAATTCCTAATTTTGTTGGTAATTTCCTTTTCTAAAATGGTTGTATCAAGTGGTGACATTCTGTGGTGATGTTTCCCCCTTCATTATTCTTAATGTGCATTAAAGGTTATGATCATGATAACCCACTGAGAAAAGCTTTGATTTTATTGGGTAACCACCCCATATTTTGGACTCAGGCATGCTATGATTAGAGGCTTTAAGAACCACATTATATTTTTACCACCATTAGTATCAGTGACTGTTAACAAAGGGACCAAGTGCTCAGGGGCCAGTAAACTTCAGAAGACTTGCTGTGGGCTGGCTGAGATTAAGGTGAGACGGGGTTCCCACCCCTGTACTTGGTAATGGGATCTGTTGCATTGGTTCTTAGACTTTGGTGGACATCAGAATTGCCTCAAGAGCTTCAAAATGCATGGACTCCACCCCTGGAGACTGCAATTAGTGCGCTGAGGCATCTGTGTTTTTAAGACCTACCCAAGTTGGTCCTCTTGCATCCCCTGTATTTTGGAAAGGGTCTTACACTAGAGGTCCAGATGTCACCTCTGCTGTAAAGTGTGGCAGTGAGCAATTTAGTTGATCTTTTTGTACCTCCATATTCTCAACTGTGAGAAGAATAATCCTTGCTTTGTAGCCTCAAAGGTTGTTGTGAAAATAAGATGACATATGTAAAATACTTTTTAAAATAAAAAGTTGCAACATGTTGAAAAAGAATTTAAAAAGTGTAAGACTCCTCTTACCCTGACACTGTAGTAGGGACCCTGGTGACACTAGTGATTGCTTACTCCTCAGTTCTCTAAGCGTTATGGTTCAGATATGAAAAAACCTCCCCAGTCTTTGAGATAGTTGGCTCAGCTTTGATGTTCTTTATTTTCCACTTTTGCTTTACAGCCTCTGCTGCATACATCAGTCTTTTTTTTTTAAATTGAATTTGTGACGTTTTCTATTCTAAAAATAAACTGGGATCTTAATAAGTGAAAATTCTATGTTAATTATGTTCATTTTGGGCATCAATATGTATAAAGTTTTTTTTTTCTTTGTATAAAGTTTTAATAGTAAAAAAAAACAGCTCTTGTCAGGAAGCTGGAAATGCTGTGTCAGATGGGAGTTTTTGATCTATTAGTCAGGATGGTTTGTTTGTCTGTTGTCATGCTTTTACTCTGATCTGGAACATTTTGTATCAGCCATTTTCTAAAATGGCCATAGGGTCTATTTAACTAACATACCTTTATCATCACATAATCTGAGCAGTGATATGATTCTTGGCATTGTGCATAACAGCTAATAGAGTTAGGTGCTTTAGTCATTTTTTTCTGCTGTTTCAGCACTTTATGATCATTGTTAGAAATAGTAATAGGTATGTTTGACACTGTCACTTTGTATAGTGCAGGAAATAATTTTTAGCACAATCATCACATTTTCTCCACCACCAAATTACTTAACAATGGAGCAAGAAAATGTTCTTCCCAAATATTTATTATTGCCAAACTTCTTAGCACAGAGGTTTAACTTTTCCAAGAAGTTAAGCAATTAACCTTACCTTTACTTTACAGTGTGTGATTCCATAATGCTTAGTTTAATTGATGTTTGTTTTAATGACCTTTTAAAGATGGTTAGACTCTTAGAGATATATAAGTTGAGAGCACATAAGACTAAAATAAAGATCTGTCTGTTTTTTTCAGGTAAAAGTTATGGATGAAGCTAGATTTCAGAAAGTGTTTGAGGATGTTGTTTCCACCACAGTTTATTTGAAATGATTGCTATGACTGGTTTTAAACTGTTACGTAATCTCAAAGGAAGATGAGCTACGAGCACGTAAGACTGAAAAGAGGGTTCGTTTTCTTTCAGGTGAAGGTTGTGGATGAACGGAGGTACCGGAAAGTGTTTGAAGATATTGTACGCATCATGGACAGAATGGAAAATGACTTCCTTCCTTCCTTAGAACTCAGCCGGAGGGAGGTGAGCAAATACACATGGCCGCACATCTACTGCCCATTGTGGTCAGCACAGGGAAAACCATGTTACTAGGAGAAGGCAACATAGCAAAGTCGTGAAGCCTATGTGAGCCAAAGGCAGACTGCCTCCGTTCCAGTCCCCGCACTGCCATCTGGTAGATGTATGACCGCGGGCGACTGTCTTACCCTCTCAGAGCCATAGTTTCCTTTTCTGGATGAAAGGGTGGTTGTGAGGATTACCTGAGTTAATACATGCAAAGCCCTTAAAACAGTGCTGGGCACAAAGTAAGCCCTCAGATGTTAGCCGCTCTTATTTCATATTTCAGAGTTGCTGGCTAATTCGTATCTCAGGAACCAGGACTTGGTCATGGGATGCACGCCCTAACCCAAGGTTGGGTTACCCTCTTAGGATCCTAGCTCCTCCTCTGCCATTGTGAGAGGGGACAGTGGACAGCTGACTCGCTTGGGGAGGGCATCCAGCAGTTAATAATGGTTAATAATGACCTTATTCTTTATTCATATCCTCTATGGAATAATCCAACTGACTTTCTTCCCCTACTAGTGATGCATGTTTGTGTCTGTCTGTTGTTCCCCAGTTTGTGTTTGCGAATGTGAAGTTTCGGCAACTACAAAAGGAGAAGTTCCAGATCAGCAACAATGGACAGGTTCCCTGCCATTTTTCTTTCATCCCTAAGCTTAATGACAGCCAGTACTGCAAGCCATGGCTTCGGGCTGAACCTTGTGAGGGCTACTTGGAGCCAAGTGAGTTTTCCCTTTACCATTGTCTCTGCTCATGATGTACCATCCCCACGTGACTCCCATCCCCACCCTTTGTTTAACTTCTTGTTTTCTAACCACACGTCTCTCACCTTCACTGTCATTATATTGGGGCTCCTCCCTCTTCCATGTGTCCCATCTCTCTTTCATCACTTGATGATTTTTTTAGAGGACACTTCTTCTATTGGTTCTCATCCCCTTTTTGCTTTTCCACTGGAAGTTTCTGTTACCATGTATCGTCTCTTACCTTTCAGATGAGACCGTGGATATTTCCCTTGATGTGTATGTCAGCAAAGACTCTGTGACGATCCTGAACTCAGGGGAAGATAAGATTGAAGATATTCTTGTCCTTCACCTGGATCGAGGCAAAGATTACTTCTTGACCATCAGTGGAAATTACCTCCCAAGTTGTTTTGGTACATCCTTAGAGGCTCTGTGCCGAATGAAAAGACCAATCCGAGAAGTTCCTGTTACCAAACTCATAGACTTGGTAAGAGGCATCCTAAGACATGAATCTCCTTTAGATAGAATTTTCACAGCGCTTAAGTGATGTCCTCCTTGTGTCTGTGCTTTCTCTTTTGTCAGGGCTGGCAAGGGGAAGTGGGGGGTGGATGGCAAGTGACAAATAAGAATAAGAATGTCACTTTAACATGCCTTTCATTGGATTAAGCCTAAAAGGAAAGAGGAGAGGGTAATCTGTAATTGGCTCTTGTCAGGAATATAATAGATAATACGAAGTTCACTGAATTAGATTAAAGCATCCCTTTTCAAAGATATAATGCTTACTTGTGCTCTTCATACTTTCAAGTTATTTTTTTTATAAATTAGCGTGTATGTGAGGTCCAGTAAGGGGGTTCGGGCAGTATTATCCTCATTAAACATATGAGAAAACTGAGGCACAGAGACAGTAACCTGTCCATAGTGGAATAAATTGGTGACAAATCTGTCACCCAGATTTTCTGACTCCCAGTCCAGAGCTCCTCACTATATCATCATATCTGATCCAAGTCAAACTTGGCTGCTTATTGGAGCCCAGACCATAAGTGAACCTCAGAGTACCTTCCTCAGAACCCGCAGGGGTCCTTACACAAGTACAAGCCCCTCCCTGCCAATAACCTCTGGCAGCAGAATCAGATTCTCAGGGATTGATGCCTGGGGATCTGCATTTTATCAGCATCCCGGATGATTATAATGTGCACTGAAGTTTGTTACAAGTTTAATGTGACTCACTCAAGAAAAGAAAAGAGGAGGATTTCCCTTCCCCGACACCAAGCTGTAATATCAATGTCCTTATGGAGGAAATGCTTATTATCTTCAGGAACAGAAATTAATTTAGCAACAAGTTCATTCTGTTAAGAACCTTTCTTCTAAATGAAAATATTGTTGGATTTGTGTGCAGACCTCTTTGGGCTATGAAAGTATACTCTTGGTCTTTTACCAAAGAAAATTAGATGGCGTATTAGAGGTATGTCATCATTACCATTAGTATTCACATTGGTCCTTTCGGCCTAGCCGGAGCAGTGATTGTATCATTTAGTGGGGAGGGCTAGACCAGCGGGCAGGCTGCCGGCTGGTCAGAGTGTGATCTCTTCTGTTGCCATGGAATTGTTTTAGCGATGACTCAGATGGCAGATTAAAACCCTTGAGTTCAGTCCCAGCATTCTTTCTTGGAATTATGCTTGTTTCCCTGGAGCCCTCATGACTGAGTGTATTACCCCTGGTTGAGAGAGAATCATTTTCTTCAGAAATTCATATCCTGACATTCTGTTATTTTTTTGTGATACTTATTTTTTCTTCTACCACCATATTCCTATTTTTTAAATTTGTTATTTCACCTTTTAGAATATATTCTAAATGAATGCTCCCTTTCTTTTTCCTACCTCCTTGCCTCCATCCCAAACACCATTTTCCAGCTTTTCTTTTTCCCAACTTTTATTATGAAAATGGCAATTGTGCAAAAGAATTGAAAGAACAGTACAGTGAATAACATCCACATGCCGTAGACACATATACCGACATATACTTTTTATTTAATTATGCCACTTGAAATTGAGTGGTGATGTGTCACTTCACCAGTGAACACTTTGGCCTGCCTCTCTTAAGTAAAAGGACAACTTCTGTATCAGCATAGTGCCATTATGACACCTAAGAAAGCTAGCCAGTCGGTATTCAGATTTCTCCAGTTGTCCCAATAATTTCTTTCATAGCTTTTGTAAAGCCAAGATCCAATCTGGATCCATGCAGTACATTTGGTGAGGTCTCTGCAGTCTCTTTTAGAGTAGAATGGTTCTTTCCTTTTTTTTCTTTAATGACATTGGCTTTTTTTTATATGTGTATAAATTTATTTATTTATTGACTGTGTTGGGTCTTCGTTGCTGCACGCAGACTTTCTCTAGTTGCGGCAAGTGGGGGCTACTCTTCATTGCAGTGCACTGGCTTCTCATTGCAGTGGCTTCTCTTGTTGTGGAACACGGGCTCTAGGCATGTGGGCTTCAGTAGCTGCGGCACATGAGCTCGATAGTTGTGGCTCACGGGCTCTAGAGCACAGGCTTAATAGTTGTGGCGCATGGGCTTAGTTGCTCCGCGGCATATGGGATCTTTGTGGAGCAGGGATCAAACCCGTGTCCCCTGCATTGGCAGGCGGATTCTTAACCACTCCACCACCAGGGAAGCCCAGCATTGGCTTTTTAAGAGTCCAGGACAGTTGTCCAGTCAAGATTCTGCCATTTCCTAAATTTGTCTGATTGTTTCCTCTTGGTAATTTTTAAAACCTATCCTTTTATACTCCCTCCTCCCACCTTATTTCCTGTAAACCGGAACTTTTTGGTCAGAGTTGGCAGAGGATTTATACTACCCTTTACTGCAGTTGTCCCATATAAATTAAAGTGATGGGAAGGAGGCTCAACCAGCATTAAAAATATTTATTTAAAATATTATCAGGTAATTCAGCCACATTTGACCATGAATAGGAAGTAGCCAAAATCTTTAGTGGAGTTAATGGCTCTGTAGGAAGCCTTTTTCCTTCTTTTTGTGCACACATGATTCAAAGTTTTAAAAAATAGAACCTGGATCATTTTTTCATTACAAAATTGCTGAGTTCTTAAATTGTATGTGTGGTCACCATTTATTCTGTTAAAGCTTTTATTTTGTAGGATTTAGGGTTCTGATTCTTTTCACAGCCTGTTGCATTTAATTATCATTAAATTCCTGGATCTCATTGATGAGGAAATTATCCATATTAGTGTGGGGCAGTAAACAAGAAACCTAAGATTATCTGTACCCCCTTTGTAATACCTTCCCACTCTGTTTTGGCTTGATTTTGACCTTCTGAAATGCTTAGATTTGTTTGTTCATGCTTGTTCCAAGACCCAAGATGATACTTAAAATCCCATGAGATAATGCTATTAGTAATGGTACCTGTTGTCCTTTTTTTATTATTTACTCTAAAATTTGAGTAAAACCAGAAATGAGTTCAATACCTGTGTTGACTCTCCCTGTACTGCTTTCACAGAGATTCTTGTGCCACATGCTCTTCCCCCCAAATGCAGAATAAAGTAACTGGCATAAGTCCTTTTCATTCTTCCTGATAGTGACTTTGCTGCTACTAGAACTGTTGGGATTAGCACAGGCAGCAAACAGAGGAGAATCTGTTTGTCATTATCTTTATTCCTTTCCAGATTTAACATAGATTTTTCTGGGTTATTCACTAGCATATTAAGTGGCATATACTCATCAATATTTATTCATTATACATTGGATACAAAGTATTATGGAGTTTATATGGGTTCTTGTAATTTAATAGTGATGAAAGTTTACTTGTATGTACAATATGGCTAAATTCTAAATCGAGGTTAATAGGGAGTTTGGTTAGAGATAATCTAAACATTACCTTTACTGGCTCATGTCCAGTGTGTTTGGTAAGTCAATATTTTGGAAAGCCATTTAGAATGAGAGTTGTGGAGCTTGTAATTTGTATTAACAATAGAGTCCTTTCCTGTGCTGTTTACTCAAGCCCTTATATGCTATAAAAGCTTATTGATTGACCAGCTAATCTCTGTGAAAATCAGTCTCAGAATCAGCCTATTTTGGTGTGTGAAGCTGGTTAGGTAGGGTGGGAGCAAAGAGTCCTTTTTTTAATTTAAATTAACACTTTTGCTCTTTTTAAAAAATATTTATTATTTATTTATTTATTTATTTATTTAGGCTTCGCCAGGTCTTAGTTGTGGCCTGTGGGATCTTTAGTTGTGGCATGCGGACTTCTTAGTTGTGGCATGCACGTGGGATCTAGTTCCCCAACCAGGGACTGAACCCGGGCTCCCTGCATTGGGAGCGCAGAGTCTTACCCACTGGACCAACCAGGGAAGTCTCAGGGGATAGTCTTGAAGTCAACAGATGAGTTTATACTGGAGCCAGGGAGCTTCTAGACGCATCAGAAGTCTTTAATGAGTAGTATGTGGTTGTAAATGGACACATTTGGAGGAACATTCTGGTTTGCAGGTGGACTGGACTAGTGGAGAGGAGACCAGGCTTGAACCTGCCAGATCTAGTTAAAGGTTTGGCTTGTAAATACAAAGATGAAAAAAGTTGAGGGACGGGGGAACCAGCTGTGTTTGCTTGGGGACATGTCTATTAGGAGAACAATATCAAAAATGTGAAATAACACAAATAGCAACTTGGTGATTAATTTGTCCCCAGTAGGTGTTTGATCTCTCCAGTAGGTGTTTACTTTGTCTTACTGATCTAACGATCCATTTCTTATCCTGTTAAGTGTATTGTGTGTTTCTTTTTATATTTTCACATAAATGAATCCTTTCTAGAACTTTAGTATCCGTTCAGTTTTCTGCTTTTTATTTTTAAATTTGAATCTGCCTCTAAATGACCCATTTACGTGATCTTAGCTGCATTTACTACTGGGAAAATTCCTCTAAGGGTGAATGCTGGGGTGAAGAATGATTTGCAGTGCATTTGTAGTATCCCAGTGTTGCCCCGCTGGGGACTCCTGAGCTCTTTTCCCTTTTTAAATGTGATCAACATGTAGCCTTTTGCAGAGTGAGCAAGTCAGTTGAACTAAGTGATTAGCAGCAACCTTAGGACCACCTTAAGAGAATGCTCTTTATTAGTGGGAGCTAAGTGGTGTTTCTCTTTTCAGAGTTGAACCTAGACTTGAAATAAATATACTTTATACCTACTTTATGCCTGAAGCCAGAGGAATAAACTCTTAATGTAAACCTACTGCCCCTCCACCAGTATCAAATTACTTTTGATTTAAGAATTTTTTCTTGTATCCATTCATTTTTTAAAAAATATTATGTTCCCATTATTAGTTGAGGTGCTTACTCTCTCCTGCTTGACCTACCTTCCTAGCCTGTTAACTATTCCCTTCGCCTCTATTTCCCTAGCCTTCTGCCTTCTCTCTTCAGGGCTGTGGGACTGATCTTTCTGTAATACAGCTTCAGGGCCTATCACTTCCTTGCTTAAAGGTAGATATGTGGCTCCCCCGTGCCTGCTGAATACAATCCAGATTGCTTTACCTGTCATTCACGGTCCCACAAAGTCTGACTTAACACACCTTTTTACATTTATTTCCTGCTATTTTCCTCATAACTCCCCACAAACCAGATGACTAACTTTTCCCTAATCTCACCTTGTGATTTACCTTCTCTGCACCTTTGTTTATTTCTACCCTCTCCCACTTGTAATGTCCCCACCGCATCTCTACCCTTTAAAATCCTGTGACTCTTTTAAGGGCTAGTTAGGTTGCATCTCCGTTGTGGAAAATGTCCCCTGACAGCCCCAGTTGAAAGCCATCTCTCCTTCCTTTGAACCCCTGGTTTTTTGTTTGTTTGCTTTAACCATTTATTGAGAACTCAGACTAGTAAATTACAGTAATGCCAAGCTATAAATTCTGGGAATCCTTACCCCAGTTCAGTTGTAAACCCGAGTCAGGGGGCATGTCTTTCCCTTCTATGTAGCCTCAATTTTCATACCCGCCCCCCCTACCCCCACCCCTCAAAGACATTTAGCTCAATGCCTTGCACTGGTAGATGGTCAGTGCTCAAAGAAAACATTTTGAGGGCTTGGTTTGACAGGTTATAGAAAAACTCTGCCTGGTTTTACCCATCATATCCTGTGGCACATATTCACGGGAGGGAAAATAGAGAAGTCTGTCAGACAGGCAGAGTCTCTATTTGTTAATAAGTAGTTCTAAATTTTAAAAAAGATTGTGCTCCAAAATTGAGTTAAATTAGATGTTTGGCACTCAGAATTAACTTCCACATTAAAAAGTGTTGTAATTACAATACTATAAATATTGTATACTTTATAAGGCACTATTACTCTATTTTTATTTCATTCTGTGTATGGTATTTGAAAGTCTAGGTAAACCTACAAAAGCATGTTTAATTCATAATGTACCTGATGATACTAAAAACCCTACGCATCATGTATGACAGTCATTTGGGACAAATGCATTCAGCATTACTACTTGGAGTGTCAGGGAACGCATACTTCCCCACCTCTAACCTCCCGCGTGTCTCTGCTGGTAAGATCAGGATTTCTCCTTTTACTCTCAGACCGAGACATGGGACTTATATCCAAGTTCTTGGTGGCCTGTGGCAGGGTTGGGAGTTGCTGGGGAGGTGCAGTGAGCTTGGAGAGACCAGGCCTGCTGCAGGCATACTGCGCCACCACTGCCCCACACCCCCTGCATTTTAGACTGCTTCCCTGTCCCTGTAAGGTAAATGTTATTATCCCTGTTTTAGAGATGAAGAAACCGAGGCTCTATGAAGTATAGTAACTTGCCTGTGGTCTGTACAAAATTAATAAGAGGCAGAATGAAGATTTGTACCCAGGACTGTCTGATACCCATGCCTGTACTCTTTCCACTAACCTTGCTGCTTTGTGACTGTCTTTAGCCTGCTAGGGAGTAGAATACATTCTCGAAGCTTTCCCCTGCCTCTCTGTCTAGGAAGCAGTCAGTTTATCCTTTTACAGTTATCTAAGGGAGCATAGTGGTAATGACTGTGGAGTCAGTCAGACCTGAGTTCTAATCCTGATTCTGCCACTTAATACCTAATAGTGTGACCATGGGCAAATAATTTAATCTCCCAGAGCCTCAGTTTCCTCATCTGTAAAATGGGAATAATATCTACTTTGCACATGTGTGCAGACTAAATGACATTGTATATGAGCCTGTGGCAGTTACTGCTACATGGCAGATGCCCCCTAAGTGGTGGCAGTAGTTATTGTCGCTGTTGTCATTGTTACATTGTAATAATAGCACAAAAGAGGTGATTAAAAGAGTACCTCCTTCCCTCTCCCCTGCTTCTCTTATACCCTATAGAAAAACACAGTAGGGGATAATGATGGATCTTATGGTCCACAAAGGTCTAAAATGAAATGAATTTCATTTCAGAGGGACTTCCATATTTCAGGACCCTAGGGGCCCTTGAGAAGGGGAGAGGGTACCGGGTGATGGAAAGGAGTTAGGAGATACTGCTACAGTGAGAAGCACAGCAGTGGAGAGGAGAGAAGCTTACCATCTCCTTCTGAATGGCCACTGTCGGGCTCACAACCAGATTCTTCCATCGAAGTGGCATTAGAGTGAGAGAGATGCACCCCCCAGCACAGCAGCAGGGCCTGCCTCCAAGCAGCACGAGAAAAGGAAATATCATTGGGCGTTTGGTTGGGTCAGCTGGCGGCTGTCAAAGGACACGAAAGTCTAGGACTGCACATGTATGTTTCTTGAGGAATAGTCTCAATAAACTGCACAAAAACTGAATATGCATAATAGAGTACTTTGCATATGAGAATATGTTCCATTTTCAACAATCATGATTTATTTGAAGAATTTAAAGCTGTTTAAAGTGTATGTATCTAGTAAGCTAGTGCATTCTAATAATACTGATCTGTTTCTCATTCTGTAAATTAATTCTAATCATTTTCTATCTGTCAATGACTTTCTTTTCCTGCTCTGCTCTCAGGAAGAAGACAGCTTCCTAGAAAAGGTAATGCAATCCATTGGTGGTTATGCGAAGTTTCCCTGTGCTCAATTAACGTTTAACCATGGTCCCTGAAATTTCTCCCAAGGCTTTCCCATACTAGAGACCTCTGATTCCAGGAGAATCCCCCAAAGTCCCGCCAGCTATCTTTAAGTGTGTCTGAAGTACAGGAAAGATATTTACTGCACCTGTCAAGTCACTGAGACCCAGTACATAAAAGCAATAGGACTCAAGGTTCCAAATTTGTATTTTTGAAATGAGAAGTAACTAAAGAGCTGTCTTGATGTATGTGAAAGCTCATGAGATGGAGGAGGGTACCGTTTAGCCATTCTCCATTTCCGATGATAGTGAAAGCAGAAGTGGATTTCTGTTGCATTAGGAGTGATTTGGGGGAAGTGATAATAGTAATTAATTACTGAAAGAGTACACAGATATGATCAAGAAATAGAGCATAGACTAGAATCCTAGAGCTGAATGAGATCATAAGGGATCATCTGGTAGAGCTCCCCACCTTCAGACAGGGTAGGGTGTCTTCTCCATTCTAACAGACAACCAAGGCCCAGGAAGGTTAAAAACCTGGCTGAAGTCATACTGCTCCTGACATCGGGGGTATGGGGCAGAGGGGACTAGAACCCGGGTCTTCTGAATACCCAGTGAAGGAACCGAGCGAACGCTTCTTCTGCAGTGCTTTGCCACCTCTCCATCTTCAAGCTGGAAGGTGCCTGGCTTCACACAGGGCCATCCGGTAGAGAAACATGGACTTCAAAAATATTCTTAAAGCACTTTCACACACTATCTAACGTGACCTCTCCATTTGGTGGAGTTTAATGCATTTTGATGGCGGGGATGGCGTACTATTTTTGTGCTTCAGTTAATAGCACTAACGTTACAAAGTGTGGGCTTATCAGGCACTGAATGTGTTCCATTGAAAGAAGACAAAGCGTGCCTGGTTTCCCTTTGAGAATTAGAGTTCAGGATAATTTGTGGACTTTTTGAAAAGTATTGTTTCTTGTGCATAATCTTTCTCTAGACTTCAGAGGCACAAGTATGACATTTCATATTATCACACGTGGATTTGAAAATGGATAGTGGATGGTGTATATAACCTACTGGCATTTTATTAACCTTTTTAAACCACTAAGGATTGAGATGGCTCTGCTTCCCAGCCCTTCCCTGTTAATAACAGGCCGTGTGTCTTTTCATCTTCAACAGTGCCTTGTTGCCTTAATGCCTTAGTACAGGAAAAGCGCTAATTGGATGTCAGATTTTTTAAAAAGTATATGAATCAGTGCTGAATAATTTATATATGGTAAGTTTGGAGGTGTCTGCTAAAGAATCTATACATATGTTGCATTTGGTCCAGAAAGTGAGCAGAGTGCATTATAGACGGTGTTTTGGCTCAGGTATTATGTGGATGCCTGGATTTAATACTTGCAACTGGAAAGAAGTTAGTGGATGAGCCACTGATAGAAGGTCTGGCAGCTATAGGAAATGTGAATATCAAAAGATAGACTCCCAGGGAAAGAAAGAAAGGAAGCAAAATGAGTATGAAGAAGATAGATTTTAAGTGATAACCAGCTGTCATACTGCCTTCTCTTCCTTGTTCCCTCAGAAAGGCACGGCGGCTTTAAAAGGTCACCAGTGTGTGTTGAAGAACAGAATGTTAAGAAGAGCCCTCTGCTCAGTTCTAGTGTACACACTCTCTGGAAGTAGTGAAATGCTTCTCTTCTTTCCCTTAAAGTGACATGGCTAAGGGTTGTGGATCAAACTTACAGCGTTTCCCAAATTTGAACATACCTTAAGCTGTAGGTGTGGGAGGGGGAAGTTGCCAAAAACTGGTCACCATTTTCTCCACTAGATTTTTTATGAAGGCTGCCTTCGGATGCCTTTTAACCTATTTCAGATATCTTTTTGATATAATTTATATTTGACTATACAAACATGAGATAATTGTTTATTCCCCATTTTCAAATTCAGATTTAGTTACTGATCTAATTTATGTCACTTCTGGGTTTTCCTCTGAGATTCTTTCAGGAAAATTGAACAGAGTAGAAAGTTAGGTGAAAGGAGTCAAAGCCCCGAGAGATCTTTGCTGAGCTATTACTATAAAGAATAACTTCTGGACTCAGAGCCTACACTTTTTGTGGTATTTCTGGCTCTTGGTATGCTGTATTCATTTTACTATTTTTGGATCTTAAGACTTTGAGTTTTAGTGCCTTAAGATTAGACCTTCTATGAAGCCTGACATATGTATGTATGTAGGTCTGATGTGAATGGTATCTCATTCCTGAGGACCAGAGAACCTCATTTAAATGAACAATGCAAGCTCTGATATTTGTGGCAAGACCTGAAAGAAGAATAAGTTAAAAGTCAACAAAAACCTACGTAGATGCTGCTCTTTCAAAGTGCTCTGTTGACAATTGTAATTTAACGGTCCATGAGTCTCTGGTGGTGTGTGGACTCTACTGTGAATGTATTGCTGGTTCTCAGTGTCATCCTTGAAAGGATTTACAGCACATAATGCATCCACGTTAAACATAATAAACCCAAATGGAATGCTTAACGGTTAAGTGAAGCATCTAGTAAAGGAGATCATTTAACTGTGGGAATCTGTATCGAGTGCCTTCTGACCAAGAATGTCCCAGTGAGAAAAAACGAAAAATCTTAAGAGATGAAGATCAGATTATACCCAAGTAAGCAGAATTTGAGGGGGATTGTTACACACAGAAGTTTTTATTGAGACCCTTTTGATTCTCACCCCTTTTCGTCTATTAGGAGAAATCCCTTCTGCAGATGGTTCCCTTGGACGAAGGTGCCAGTGAGAAACCTCTTAAGGTCCCCAAGGAGATCTGGCTCCTGGTAGATCACTTATTCAGACACGCCTGTCACCAGGTAAGTGAGAGTGGGCCTGCCCTGCAACTTTGGAAGGTGTGCGAGTCCAGTGGGAAATGATAATATCTCGCATCAGTATATATAGTGCTTTTAACTTTCCCAAGTCACCTCCACAGAGCAGCACTGTCACATCAGATTGCCTGGGCAGATGGAAGTATCCCTGTTTACAGATGTGAGAGCTGAAGCGCGCAAGCTAGGTGATTTACCTAAGACCATGACATAAGTGTAACGGTGGAGTGGGGCCAGACTGAGCTTGCCTGTCTCCTGGTTACACATGCTTCTCCCTGGACTGCTGAGCACCTGAGTCTGTAATGCCTGCTTTAGCTGTCACGGAGGCATAGCAGATTTCAAAGTCCAAAGCAAACTTCAAGCCCATTTCTCTAATTTGGTCCTCACTTTTCAATCCTATCTAAAATACCTGCCAGCCCTAACCCATTCTTCCAACAAAGAAAACTTTCTTGGGTCTAAATTGAAGGATAATGTCTTACCTATGGAAAAGTACAGAACTTGAAAACAGCGTTAGGTGTGGATATGCCCTTTACTCCTGCCCTGGTATTCTGTGTATCAGTATTTGAATGTGGTTCCATGTTTGGGCTCTGCCTTCTACTTGTGAGGAGGCTAGAAGTGGGAACACCTGATCTCCCCATCGAGTCATCTAGTCCCCTGCCATAGCAGGTACAGGCTGAAACCTTTGAAGATAATTTTCTAGTTTGAAATAAAGTTTCACACAGATTATAGAGATGCTAAAGAAATGAAAAGGTGCCATTGTCACACATCTGTTAATCACGAATTGCACCTCACCCCTTCCCTTTGCTTCCTGCTGCTCTTATGATCCCTGGGTGATCGTCAAGACCTTAGTGCTGATTATCTTGCCTTGTTCCATCCATTGTGACCTCTTTGGTAGGAGGACCTGTTCCAAACCCCTGGAATGCAGGAGGAATTGCAGCAGATCATTGATTGCCTGGATACCAGCATTCCCAAGACAATCCGTATCCTTTTCAACAAAGGCTTAGGAAGCTGGATGTGTACTTGCCCAAATTCTTCTTCCCACCTATGTTTGATTTTTGTGTTTCCATCTTTATTTTCTTTGTAACTGTCTTTTCATAAGGTAATCATTGACTATACAGTTCTCAATTCCTTTCAGGAAACTTTTGACCTCTCTCTGTATCAGACTCTTACTAAAAGGAATCAAGGATTAGCTAACAATGACTTTTAATCGGCATGGGACATAGGACCCACAGCCATGGTGCTGTTCTGTTTTAGGCCAGTGATAACTCCTGTCACCAGGACAAGGAGAAGGATGGGAAACATTGGTGACTAGTTTCCAGTGTGAACTGTCATTTTGCAGGCCACATTCCCTTGACTCTCCAATTGGGCCACACCTCCCAAGAATCTTTAATCAATTCTATAACAACTCAGCTGCAGCATACCTGGACCAATAAAATATCAAACCCCAATTAGGATCAAGGTGCCCTGAATAAGAGGAAGGAAACCGTCCCTGAGGGATCTTGAGGAAGGGAGCAAATCGGGTCTAAGTGTGGCCTTTTCCCTGGAGCCTCTTTCCCTTGACAGAAGTCAATCCAGCTGGCAGTAATCACTCAGTGGCTGAGGCGCTGCTCATTTTCCTGGAAGCCCTGCCAGAGCCTGTCATCTGTTATGAGCTCTACCAGCGATGCCTCGACTCTGCTCAGGATCCCCGGATCTGCCGACAGGTGACTTTTATTCTCTGAGAATATGTTTGACACAAGTCCCCCCACAGAGAAATGGGCAGCCAGCTCTGTGGTAGGATGGGTCTGGATTTGTTGTTTATGGCAGGGCACCAGCATTGAGAGTTGGGACCCTTGCATTTTATATTTTATATTTTCCTATTATATTTGCCACCCTTTTCCAGTTGGCCTGTGGAGTAGGGTGAATACCTGTACTCTGGGGTAAGGTTGATAAAACTGATCATACATGGGATTGTGGCTGATGTGACCAGGAAGGGTGGGTGACGCTTATGAGCCTTTCTTTTCGTCTTCCTGGTGTTTCTTGTTAATCTTGACATGATTTTGATGCACAATAACTGACAATACCTCTGAATCAGATTAGTGAGTATCGGGAGGCGCTGCCACCCATGCTGAATGACATTGCAGAGAAAACCATTCAGCTTGGCAGATGCCACAGCCACCTGCCTGGGGATGGGAAAAGACAAGGCTAATACCCATCTGCTCGTGAGGCAGGGTGTGCATGTGAATGTGTGGTAACCGCCTGACCTGTTCATTGAGTAGACAGGGGCCAAGCAGTATGACCATTCTGCCTGGGGAGTTATCATTTGACAGGTGCTGTGTTGGTCATGAGTAAATAAAGGAGGAGTCCTGTAAGGGTTGGATTATAAACTGCTTTTATGGCAGCCGTGAGCTCTTCTTACTCCCTTTCTCCACCTATTATCCTTACTGCCCACTCCCTTTTTTAAAAAACAGGTGATTTCCCAGCTTCCAGGATGCCATAGAAATGTTTTTCGTTACTTGATGGCATTCCTTCGAGAACTCTTAAAATTCTCTGAATACAACAACGTCAGCGCCAACATGATCGGTAAGAGCACTTCCTAAGAACGGCCACACGGGGGCGATGGTCAGGACCGTCCGTGTACGGTGCACACGTGTATTCCCTTCCTGGAGTCCAGGAGCGTGGCAGTCACTTCCCCCCACTGCCCTCATCCCCTGGCCCCCCAGCCCCCATCCCTGAGGCTTTGGCTTTGCTTAGGTCGTGTCTGACCAAGGGTTTTCCCCTTTTCTTTCTCTCGCCCTCTAGCTACTCTCTTCACTAGTCTCCTCCTAAGGCCTCCACCCAACCTTATGGCAAGACAGACTCCAAGTGACCGCCAGCGTGCTACCCAGTTCCTTCTGAGTTTTCTGCTTGGGAGTGATGAAGACTAATAATAAGCCTTTTCCTCTTACTACTCCTAGATTCTAGAGGAGGAAGGTCTTGGGCACCAAGTATTTGAGAATGATTTGAAAAGTCATGCCACAGGAAGGGTCTGTTGCAGAATTTCGAGGCTGTTGGCATGAAAAAGTTCTGTTTCTAGTGCGAAAGGAAGAGCGTTTCCTAATCCCTCCCTTACCATATCCTACGCAGCAAGATACTTTTAGACTTATATTGCCAAGCCAAAGTTACCATATTTTGGTGTTTTTGTGTTCTCTCTTTGTAAGGCAAAGAGATCTGTATTTACACTCCTTTACCTGGGGATGTGTTTGTTGCCCTCCTGCCCAGCTGTCATGATTGTCCTTAGCACCCGAGGCCTAGATTCTGAGATGTTCCCATTCTAGGCTTACAAGCACTACTTGCTGTAGCTCAGACCTGTCTGTAGTCCTTCATCTAAAGCACTTTGGCCCCACTCCCTCCCCATATCACCACTTTGCACTCTACTCCGCTAATACTATCATGTCGAAGGAAGTCTGGGTGAGGCTAGTGACGCCTTGGGTGTCTCCGACAGTGAGTTAACCATCTCCACGTGGTTGTTGCATGCACTTGCGTGTTTCCACTACAGTGGCATCTGTCCGTTTCTCTAACATTGGCCTTTTATGGATCTGCAGTGGGTGGAACCATATTCTCTTGTCTCAGACCATACTTAGTAGCAGAATATTAGGGACTATTAGAGATGACATCTCATTGATGTTAGAGAATCACAGAGTGGAAGCACTTTGAGTGTTTCAAGAGTGAGAATATTCATGTTCAACAGGTCCTGCTTCCTACCATCCCTTTCAGTTCTGATTCAAGTTTTACACGAGAACCAATCCTGGGTGTCTGTGGCGCCCATCCCCCACTTAGAAATTCACCTCCAGAGCAGCACTTGTACCCTAGTCAAAAAAGGGAGGCTGCACCTCAAGTGGGCCTCTCTGTAGAAGCTGCTCCTTCTCCCAGCAGGAGTGCTGAGGATAACCCTTAGAACCCCCTCTACAGTCTCCTGAAATACCAGGGAGCAGATGTCACCCCCTCCCCCATCAGGACTGACTCTGGGCTCTACAGCCAGCTTCCCTTGGCTCCCAGTCACCTTGTCCAGTGCTGTGTAAAAGAGACTGTGCAGTGGGATGAACCAAGCACCTTCTCTCCCTCCCAAGACAACTCTGAGCTTGTCATTTACTCACGCTCCCACGGTGCATCCCCTTTTAAAAAAAATTAGCCTATGTTGGTTGGCAAAACTGCCTGATGCAATTGGCTTCCTCCTGGTTTTCTTTCATTAAAGCTAACCTGAGTTGACTCACTGTCACATGTTCACATGAAATCCCAGGAGCTTCATGTATAGGCTGTGTGTGTGGTCTTGGGCATTGACTCCTGACTGTTCCAGAGCATTGAAGGAGAGAGCCAGGGAAGCCCCGCCACTGAGTGGTTCTCCAATTCCCTCGTCTCTTATGCACTGAGTTCTTTGCAGGAAGAAAAGATATGTATCCTGTGATATTCTGGCTAAAGCCTGTCCTGATTGGGAATAACGGAAGTAGGAGTCAAGTTACTGGTGCCAAATAGCTGCAGATCTGATAGGTCTGCACTGGGTGTTGAACTTAAATAATGGTAGACTGAGAAGAACACTTTTGTCATCTCCACTAGTCCAGAAAGGGATCGCAAGAGAGGCAGATGATAGATACTGGGGCAAGGTCGTAACACAAAGACAGGGAAATGCCTGTCCTGGACCATTTCCCAGTCTGTTGCTACCCGGGGCCTTCAGGTGGTCAGGGATGTGGTTAGTGGGGGCCGTGTGCAGCGTCCGGCTTGCTCTCCATAAGGCAGATGAACTGAGTTGCTTTACTGCCTCAACCTTCTTTCCAGCTCTGGTCCTGGGATGTACACAGGGTTGAGGGTTTTAGACAATCTCTAGGAAGGGGAGACAAGAAATAGAGCAGACATAAGAAATCTACTTCCCTGCCGTGCCTACTTCAGCCCCACCCCCTAATTCCTTACCTCTAATGTAGTATTTCCTAGACCCTCTGAAGTAAGGAGTTTAGATCCAGCTGGTAGGGAGGGACTCTGCATCTATTGTTTTAGGGAAATGGTTCAGCCCCACGTGGTGATGTTGCATTAGTCTCCCTTTCACTGTTTCCTGATTCTTATTATGTAATTGTTTGTTATATTTCCCCAAAATGTCTTGGTCACTAAGCAAAGCTGCTAGTGGGATTCTGTATTTCATGTCATCTTTTTTATTATAATTTATTGCAGATTTTTTTCTGAATAAATATATGTTGTGTGAAAAATCAAGGTGTGATCTTAAGAAGAACTGAGGAGGGAGGCTTATGTCACTGGGTCCCACTTGACGGGCTGCAGTCCCCACAGCTACGCCTGGACTGTCATTTCCTGTCTTACCAGGAAATATCATAAGAATTCTCAGTATATTTGCCCTTGGAGAGGAGAAGAAGCCACATATTTCAGAGGTTAGTAAAGCAGTCACAGTGCTTTCAGAGGCCAGCCAAGGATCCTTGTTTTGACTCTGGGGATTCAGCAAGAAAATAACACTGTTAGGAGAAAAGCTGTTGATTCTTCATGCCCATAAATGTCACACTGGGTGAGATCCACGATGACGCCAGCCCCAGGAATCTAACCAACTCTGTCATACACATTTCAGGAGAAGCCAGTTGGCCTTGGCAGCATAGGCTCAGTAGTTTAGATGCACCTCCCAAAGAGCCTGTTTTCACGTAATTCATTTTGAAACTTTGGAAAAATGAGTTTTGAACTTGTATTACTTCTTGGGATGACAAAGTCTGTAAATCTAATTGCGCTTTTTTTTTTTTTGCCTCTAATCTGAACTCTAACACTCTACAAGGAAACCCCTAATTGGAGCACGGTGCCTTTATTCCCCTGCCACCAATCTCTAGTGTGAATTTGGGCATTCTGATTTCTTTCCCTTCGAGACTGAAGAGGCCTCAGCTGGAGGCTGCTTGTCAACCAGGGCCCTCTTCCAGTCCCCTCTGACTGTGAACTTGACCCTGATGCATGATGCATGTGCTGATTGTGTTGTCATGAACAGTTTTTCTAGCTCCACCCGAAGCCTTGGCAGAAGAAGGTATTTCCTTTTGCAAGTGATTCCCCCAGTGGATGGAGACCAACAGCCAGCAGTTTGTACACAGCAGCAGGCGGTGTGGCAGAGCAGCCTCAGTGACTGCCTTCCCAGAGGTTAGAAACCGTCCCTGGCTACTGTCACAGGAGACCCGTGAAGGCCTTCCTCAGCGCAGGGCCGGTTGAAGACCTGGCTCTTGGTGTAGTCTAATGATCTAAAGCCACACGCTGCCACAGTGAGATCACCACGAAGGGTTAGGGAGAGAACCTTGGTGGTGATGTAATCCAGTCTCATTCTGATAGGCATAGTTGGGCTCAGAGGGGACAATGAGTGATTTTAAATGTCACTTAGGTTAGTGACATGGCATGGCATAGTAGGAAAAAAAGAGCTTCAGCTTTGGAGTTAGACCTGGTTCTTTTTTCTAATTCTTTTTACAGAATTTTTCAAACATATAGAAAAGTTGAAAGAAGGGACCAGTGAACACCCTAGACCCCTAACCTGTGCTCACCAAGTGCTATCATTTTGCCCAAATTGCTTTATCTCAGAGGGGCCTGGTTTCAATCTGGGATCTGCCGCCACCTCCTTGTGTGTGATCCTGGGCTGGCTAACCTCTGGTTTCCTGGCCTGCCAAATGGAGTGGGCATAGTACTGATCTTATATGGCTTAACTACATCAGTCTCATCACTTCCCTCTTAGAAACCCTTCAGTGACTTCCCAGTGCATTTAAGAAGAAAATCCACACTTTCCTATGGCCCGCCAGGCCCTGCATTATTAAATGAGAAAGAAACAAAGTGCAAACACGGTACCTGGCACATAGCTGGTGCTGTGTAGATGTTAACAGGTCCCCACTCCCCCTAGCTCCCCACTGTACGGTGTGACCCTGGCCCTGCTGCACTGCCCTAAGCTTTCTGGCTCTCACTTGATGTTGACAATCTTGTCAGCTCAGTAAATTCTGACCCCATGCTCAGCCTGCCCTTCTTCCCCCATCACAGGCACACCATCGCATCTCCTTCCATACTTCTACATTTCAGTTTTGCCACACATCTTTTGGGGAGTGGGGGTGAGTGTAAATTAAAGGCTGAACAATGAGCTGCCATCACCAGCATGTGACACCTGGCTGCTGTGAGCCTCGAACCTTGAACCTTGGGAACCCCACCCCTTCTGCCTGCCCTTGGATAAAGCCCCCCTCTAGTTTCCACCTTTGCTGCTCCTCACCTGAGTGCATTCTTTCCCAACCAATGCTGCCTTCTTTCTCACCTCAGTCCTGTGGAAGCTGCGCCCAGGCCCTGGTTCCCTGGGAGGAGACCAGGGATTTGCCTGTTTCTCAGTCACACTTTGAAGCCATGACTGCGCTGTTCAGTGAGTAGTTCTCAACCTTGGCTACTCATTAGAATCATCTAGAGTATGTTTCTCAAAGTGTGGGCCCCAAGCCAGCATCACCTGGAAACAGGTCTAGATCAGTGGTTTGCAACTCTGGCTGCACAAGCTGGGGTACTTTATAAAATACCAATGCCTAGGCTCCACCTTGGACTGTCTGAATGCTTATCAGTCACCCTCCCCTGTCCCCTGCCACTACACTCTGACGGTGTCCTTCCACTCCTCCGAATGAGCTAAGCTCTTCCCCACCCCAGGGCCGTTGCACATGCTGTTTTCTCTCCCCAAAACCCCCCTCCCTCACACGCTTCAAGAAAGCCTCAGCCTCCGTCTTTGCCCTGCTTAACCCTGAGTCACCACTTCCCCCCACCCCTGTCCCATTCACTCTCTTTGCTCCCATTCTTGGGCTCCTGGCACAGTGTGCTGGCTGGCTGACTGCCCCTGGGCCTACCATGTACCATTCATTCCACAATCCTCCTTTTCATCTCTAGCTGACCCTTCATAGACCTGCGCCTCGGGGACCAGGGAGGCAGGGAATCGTAGTGGGTCTTCACACAGGCTCCAACAGCCAGACTGCCTGGGTTCAAATCCCAGCTCTGCCTCGTCCTAGATGTCTGACCTTGGGAAAAAGTAAATTGACTTCTCTGGACCTCACTTTCCACATCTTAAAATAGAAGTAACAGTAGTGCCTTTACTCAGAATTTTCATAAGATGAAATCAGCTAATATGTTTAAAGGGTTTGGAACAGTGTCTGGTGCATAAGTGCTAAATACATGGCAGCTAGTATAATTATTCCAAAACCCTTCACTAGCCTCAAAGCCCAGAACCCTCTTCTGCTGCCCTTCAGCTCCCAGCAGGTGACTGCACCCTCTCCTTTGTGAAAATGTCAAAGCGGTCAGCCGAAGCAGCCCTCTCGAAGCCCTGCACTGTGCATCAAAATGTCTCCAGCTTCCCTGCATCCCTCCCCCTTCCCACCTGTCTCGGAAGTAAGTGGTCCTCCATGCCAAAGGCAGCTCCTCCACCCCTCCTCCTCACACCCTCACTGGCCTCGTTCCTGTCACCATCCCCCCTCCTTTTACATCTTCTACATCAGCCATTCATTCAAGTATTTGTTGCGTCTCCTGTGCGCCAGGTGCTGTTCAAGGTGCTGAGGATATAGAAGTAAACACAGTAAAATGGCTGCTCTCAGAGTGCTTTCTCTAGGAGGGTGGGGCAGGATGGGGTAGACAGACATAGAAATAAACCATGCACAAGGTAACTGGAGATCAGGATGCATGCTCTGGAGAGAATAAAGCAGGGTGATGTGCCAGAGGGCACGGCAAGGGGACTTGGTCAGGGATGGTCGCTTTGAGGTGGTGATATTTTTGTTGAGACCTAAATCTCAGGAAGCTAAAAGATCCCGTATCTTGATTTGAATGAGGATTACACAGTATATACACACCACTGTCCCACAAAAAAAAAAAGCTAACTGCACCAGATCTGGCAAAGAACCTTCCAAGCAAAGGAAAGAGCAAATGCAAAGGCCCTAAGGCAGCAAAGGAGCTTGCCGAGTTCAGGGGACAGCCAGGCAGAACACAGTTGGGGGGGTGGTGCTAGGCGAGAGATAGGCAGGGACCTGGTCAGGTACGGAGCCCAGGGAAGGAGGCTACCTTTTATTCGCCATGCAGCAGGAAGCCATGATGACTTAGGAGTCATGTGATTTATGCTCCCTCTCCAAACCTTAATAGTAATAATAACTACAGCTATCATTTATCCCAGGTGCTGTACGAATACATTTAACCTCACCTTTAGCCTTGACAACCACCTTATAGGGTACCACTTTATCCCACTTTCACAGGTGAAAAAAAACTGAGGCTCAGAGAGACTACCTAACTTGGTACTTGGCTAGTGACAGACCAGAATATGACCCCAGACCAAAATTTGTGCTCTGAAACACAGCCACTATCGCCCCAGCTGGAGTGGGGGTTAGGGTGGGGATGCTCCTTGAAATTCCTGTCTCTTTCAGCTACATCCCAAGATTTCAGGTCAGCTGCATAACCTGCCAGTAGCTCAGATTCAACCTGACACTGACTCTGACCAGCTTCCCCTGGCATCCTGCTGTCTCCCATTACCGAGGCTTGAATCCTTGGTTATTTTTGGCACCTACCCCACTTCTAATCAGTCACCCATGGCAAACAACAAATATTAATCAAGCACCTGCTAAGTGTAGGCCGCTATGCAAGGTTCGGAAGGAAATCAAAATGAGTAAAACTGGTCATCACAAGATAAGATGTATGTAATATTTTTTAAAAAAAGAAGGAAAGAAGGAGAAAGGAAAGAGGGAAAGGGCGGGGGGGTGGGTGGGGGAGAAGGGTGAAAAGGTGGGATGAGACATCCACAGAAAAGAGTCCAAGATCAAGTCATTCACTGTCTCCTCCATTCGGCCCCTCCTTGCCACTGCCCACCTCCCATGCCCCACCACTGAAGTCAAACCCTCATCACCTCAGGCCTAGGGTAGCCCCCCTAATTCCTTTCTAACTTATTTCTCAGCTGCCAGTACCTCTCCCTTTCAGTCTATCCTACACACATCACTGCCAGACTTATCTTCCCAACGCACTGCTTTGATGTTATTCCCCTAATCAAAACCACTCGGGACCCCCTCGCCCCCGCTTACCACAGAAGTGCCAGTTCCCCAGCCTGGCATTAAAGTGCTCAGTCTCTTCTGCCCACCTCTCCCCCAGAATCTCCTGCTCTTGACTTTCTCATGCCTGTGTCAGCCACCTGGAACCTTCCAGCCCCTACCACTCCACCTGCCCAAACCCTATCACACCCAAATGTCACCTCCTTCTGGAAGCCTTTCCCCATAACTCGTACCTCCCCTGAACTGTTAGAACTTTCCCTTGGTACCACTATTTTTAAAACGCCACACAACAAAGGGTGTTATTGTCACTGGAAGCTTCGTGAGAGTGGAGGTTCAACCAAAACCAAGCTAGGCATATTTTGGGTTTCCTCACAATGCCTCACAGGGACCAAATGCTCAATGATACTTGGTTAACAAATATTGTCCCTCAAAACACTTAAAAGACACAAGTCTGTATACAATAGGTGTTCCTGAAATGTGTATACATTTAATTATTCATACTGAGGCCTATTAACTTTGGAGGCGTTCACGTGTGTGTATGTAGTAAATTATATTAATTTAGTCCAAGAAGATGGCTTTTAGCAGCCATCCAGTACTATTTTCTGTTGTTTTGTAGGCAACAGAATCAGCCTTGCTGCATTTCCTTCCTAAAAGTGATTCTCAAAGTTCCTCAAAAATTTAAAAATAGAGCTACCATATGATCCAACAATCCCATTTCTGGACATAGACCGAAAAGAATTGAAAACGAGGACTTAAAGAGATATTTGCACACCCATTATTTGCAATAGCCAAAACACGGAAGCAACCCAAGTATGCATTGACAGTTGATGAAGAAACCAAACGTGCTACATACATGCAATGGAATATTATTCAGCCTTAAAAAGGAAAGGAATTCTGACACATGGTACAATACGAATTAACCTTAAGGACACTGTGCCAGTGAAGTAAGCCAGTCTCAAAAAGACAAACACTGTATAATTACACTTGTATGAGGCACCTAGAGTAGTCAGATTTATAGACACGGAAAGTAGAATGATGGTGGCCAGGGGATGAGGGGAGGGAGAAATGGGTAGTTGTTGTTTAATGGGGACAGAGTTTCGCTTTTGTAAGATGAAAACATTTGGGGGATTTGTTGCACACTACTGGACCACACACTTAAAAATCAACCATTCAGAGGGGCAAAAATAATTAACCAACAGTGATAAATTTTATGTTAGGTCTTTTACCACATTTTAAACATTTTTAATTTTTAAAAAGTGATTCTTCGGACTTCCCTGGTAGTCTAGTGGTTAGGACTCCAAGCTTCCGCTGCAGGGGCCACAGGTTCCATCCCTGGTCAGGGAATTAAGATCCCGCATGCCACTCGGCAGGGCCAAAACAAAAAACAAGAAACAAACAAACAAAAAAACCCAGTGATTCTCAAAAGGCAAATTTGACCACATCAGCACCCTTCTGTTTAAAACTATTTAGTGGCTCTCCAGAATTTTTCCTGGACCTACGAGGCCCAGCGGATCTGAGTGTTACTGAGTGCAGCCTCCTGACTGTAGCCTCTTCCCACGTCCTGCCACCCCCATTCTCTTTGTGTCAGCCACTCGGGACTTCTGTCCTTGACTGCTCTCTGCCCCCTCTCACCCAAGAACCAACTCCTCCCGTGCTAGCTCTCCTCACACCCTTTCCTCTCCCCACAAGCACTCATCCCAGTTTGTAATTATATTTTCATTATTTGATCAAGGTCGTTCTCTCCCACCAAGTCAGGAACCTGCGGAGGCAGAGACCACGTTCTTTTTTAAAATTTCCTTGCTATGGTGTCTCCAGCACGTAGCCTACTGCCTGGCACCCAGTAGCGTATGTCATTTATAACTCTAGCGTTGGCAAAGGCGAGGGAAAACATGCACGTCTGCTGCTTGTCAAAGGGTAAATGAGCGTCACCTTGCTAGAGACAGTATGGCAACGTGTATCAAGAGCCTGGAAGCATTCGTAGTAGTAATTCCGCTTTTTGGAAATGATCCTAGAGGAGCACAAGGGCAGAAGTCCACAGAGGTTCATCCCAGCATCATCCATTAGGGCAAAAAACTGGAAACAAGCTACATAGCCTTCCCAACCGGAAGGTGGGTCAACACGTTGCAGATTTTTATGGATGAAATACTATGCAGCCTTTACAAATAATTCCTTGCAGAGGAATGGTGACATGGAAAAATGCTAAGATGTAACATTGAGTGGAAAACAAGATATAATTAGGTATGTACTGAATGTCCTAAATTTTAAAAAATCAGATATAAAGATAATACATACATGTAATGGACAGCATGGTGACTTTAGCTAACCATACTGTATTATATATTTGAAAGTTGCTAAGAGACTAGGTCTTAAAAGTTCTTATCACAAGAGAAAAAATGGAACTCTATACAGCAAGGGATTTTTTTTTTTTTAGGCTGCACTATGCGGCTTCTGGGATCTTAGTTCCCTGACCAGGGATCAAACCCAGGCCCCCTGCAGTGGAAGTGCAAGGTCTTAACCACTGGACCACCAGAGAAGTCTCGTGTGCAGCAATGGATGTTAATTAGACTTATTGTGTCATTTCACAATATATGCAAACCTCGAATCATTATGTTGTACACCTGAAACTAATATAGTTATATGTTAATTGTATCTCAATAAAAAATAAATTTAGAAAAGATAACACACAGACACAAGAATGGTAGACAGCAGTCACCCCTAGGTGATAGCACTGCAGGCAGCAGACCCTCCAGGAAGCCTATAAAGGAAATTTTAGAAGCCATTCAAAGGGAGGCCAGGGCCTTTCTCCTGAAACTGCAAGCTGCTCCGCACAGCAAGCAGAGTTTTTCCTTAAACTGCATGTGCATTTGCAGTGACTTTTGGGGTGTTGATGGAGATTATGGTAAAGCCCCCCAAGCCACTCTCTGGTGCCAACGTAAATGCTTTTATTTTTTTGACTTTTATATTTGTTTGGTTTTCTAAATGTTTTACAATGAGCATGCATTACTTTTTATATCAGATTAAAGAAAACATTATTTCATAAAAGAAAGACATGTCTGTGTGTTGGATGAACGGACACAGTGTCCTGCTGAGGCATGTAGGCGGCTGGAGAGGGCCTCGTGGGCACGGAGCCTGGCCCACTCCTCGCGGCTCCCTCACATCCCAGGCCTGCTCTGTCCTTCACATCTGCAGCTTTCACGCCTCTGGCTTCTGGCACTTCAGACCAGAACACCATCAGGCAGCCTAGGGGCTCCCGGGCCAGCCAGCATCCCATCTTGACGGTGGTTCTCGGGGCTCCATGGAACATGTCCCTCTGAGCCATGTCCACGCACAAAGACACTTGCCAGGGCCATTCAGCCATCCTGGGCCACTCCTCTACCTCTAATGGTGCCCCTGGCTCCGAAGAGCAAGGAGCATTTACCCAGTGTAGCTGTGGTCAGTAGATGGCAGAGAATGGCTGTCCACAGTTGTAAAACGGGTATTTAAAGCTACAGTGACTTTTCTCATTTCCTAATCATCTCTTTCTATTTTGAGGCATTTGCTTGACTATTCCTATATCTCTTGCTTATGGCCTGAAAAATCAACAAAAACAAAAACATCTTTTCAAGACTGGATTGTAGGGACTTCCCTGGTGATCCAGTGGTAGAGAATCCGCCTTCTAATGCAGGGGATATGGGTTCGATCCCTGGTCGGGGAACTAAGATCCCACATGCCATGGAGCAACTAAGCCTGCGCACCACAACTACTGAGCACCAAAGCCACAACTAGAGAGCCTGCGTGCTGCAAACTACAGAGCCCATGCACTCTGGAACCCTCGAGCCACAACTAGAGAGAAGCCCGTGCGCCACAACTAAGACCCAACACAGCCAAAAATAAAAATAAATGAATAAATATTAAAAAAAAAAAAGACTGGATTATAACCATCTAAAGTCCATGGAGGTGTCAGCCCTCCATTTGGCTGAAAAGCAGATGGAATTAAACAGCATTTTCCTCTCTTGCCTGCTTCCCCATCCCTCTTCCAAGTTATTTAGAAATATTCACTGGGAGTGGGGAGGTAAATTTGTTGCTGCAAGCTGGGGAGTTAGATCCTCTCTGGAGAGGGGTCAGTTGGGAAGGAGGGGTGGAGGTGGTGAGGCAGCCGGAGGAGGGGGAGGCACAGATGTGAATGGGGAGGAACAGGATGATTGGAGAGGAAGCGGAAAGAAAGGAAACCAAAAGGCTGATTATGGGTTGAATTGTGCCCCTCCCCCTAACAAATTCATATGTTAGAGTCCTACCCCCAAGTGCCTGTGAATTTGACCTTATTTGGAAATAGGTTCATTGCAGATGTAATTAGGTAAGATGAGGTCACATTGGAGCAGGGTGGGCCTTCCTCCCACATGACAATGTCCTTATAAAAGGGGGAAATTTGGACATGGAGACACACACAGGGAGAACGCCATGTGAAAATGAATGGGGAGGTCCAGGCGATGCATCGACAAGCCCCGGAACACTGAAGATGGCCAGCAGATGACTGGAAGCTGGAGGAGAGCCTGGAACAGATGCTCCCTTACAGCCTCGGAAGGAACCAACCCTGCTGGAGCCTTGATCTCAGACTTCCAGCCTCCAGGACTGTGAGACAATAAGGCACCAGTCTGTGGTACTTCATTGGGCAGCCCTAGCAAACTAGGCTCTTTCCAGCAAGGGTCTTGGGGGCAAATGAAATGCTGACAGAAATGCACGGAATTCCTAAGCTCACCCCCTAAACTAGATGACCTGATACAGAAGAGTTAAAGCTGAAGGATGGAAACCTTCTACTCTACCAATCTGTCCCCCCGCCCCCAACAGCCACACTCCTTGAAAGAGTCCTCTTCATCCTCTGTGCCCACTTTCTTGCCTCCACTGCCCCCTTCCCCCTTTCTGGCCCGTCCCTCTGACACTGCTCTCACCAAGGTCACCAGCAACCTCTGTGTTGCCAAAGCTGAAGGTCATTTCTCGGCCGTCACCTTCTCTGACCTCTCAGCAGCATTCCACCCCTTCTCCTGGACACTCCCTTCCACCAGGCTGTTAAAACCCTGTTCTCCTCCCACCTCACACACCACTTGGTCTCAGGCTCCATCGCAGGCTTGGCATCCTCCCTGCCTCCCTGCTAAATGACAACACATCCTTACTCTATAGCCTAGCTCTGTAAACCCCACTCACTCCTCCATCTGCCACCTACGTGCTAGTGAATCCCCAAACTCTCTGAAGCAGTGTTGTTCCCCCTCCCCCACCTTCTACTTCTATTTACAGTGGTGTCACAGCCCATTCAGGTCAATATTCTAAAGTCATTTACTTTAGGCAAAAATTGAATATACCCAGAAAAATACCCCCAAAGTGAAATAATGTTCCCAGAAAGCATGGCATGCTCATGTGCGTGTACGTACACACACACACACACACACCATGTACAATGGCATCTATAAATATATGGCCCGTACTCAGCCCAGGGAGATGGTCCTACCTGAGACCCACTGAAGAAACAGCAGAGCCACCAAACCCACCTCTTCATCTCACATCATTCCAGAGCACATGCTTGCTTGGCCAAAGGGCAGGCGGAATCACTAGAATACTTTCCGTTGTCATTTTCTCTCTTTCTTTGGCAGCATGAGTAGAGTGGAATTTAGGTATATAAATGCTTGTAGGAAACTACCTGCTGGATACGTCCACTAGGATGTCCCACAGCTGTCTTACAATCAATATACCCCACACCGAACTCATCGTAGCCCCATAAACCTCCTCTTCCTGTGCCTTCCATGAATGGCAGCACCGTCCCACCCTGGCAATCCTCATGTCCCTTCTCTCCTTAGACAGGCAGGGCTAGGGGCAGCGCAGGCTTGGCTGGCAGTGTGCTTGGCATAGCCCGTGAGCTAACACAAATGGTCTGGCACAGTCAAGGGGCAGGTACCTATGTGCAGTGGCCCTGGTTGAGATTTAGACTTAATCCAGCCACAGTCCAGGAGACCCAGAATGCCAGGATGGCCTGCTCTGTGAGGATGGGCACAGGAGATACTGTTGAGAGACCCAAGTCAGATGCCCCGCCCACCTACCCACCCACGTAGGCCCATTTAAGATGTCCACAAAGACCCTCGATAAAAAAAAAAAAAAAAAAGGCCCTCGACTCTATATTTGATACGGCACTCTCCTGTGTGACTGGTTCGTAAATCACCTCTGGAGAATTCTTATAGAATTATGTCTCAGTCGCACTGAGGGACTGGCAAAATATAGTCCAAGAGCCAAATCTAGCCCATCATCTGTTTTTGCAAATAAAGTTTTGTTGGAACACAGCCACGCTCACTTCCTCACGTGTTGCCTATGGCTGCTTTTGTGCGGCAAAATCAGTGATTATCAACAGAGACCATAGGGCCCGGAAAGTCTAAAATATGCACTCTCTGCCTCTTTACAGAAAACATTTGCTGACCCCTGCTCTAGACTGTGGTGGTCTGAGCCCACCACCGCTGGAGACCGGGGTCCCTTAACAAAGCACCCACAAACCTGGAGGTACTTACCTGATGGTAAGTACACATCACACGTCATTTAACCTGCAGGAATTAACATATAAGTGCTCAGAACAGAAAGAGAGATAAAAATCACTACTTTGTGCAGTGATTTCACCCCCTACCCCTCAATGAGCACATAGCTCAGATGAGCATGACATACATGGGAACTGCGACTCTGCTGTTCCCTCAGTGTCAGTGCCTCTGTGCTTCCCCCGCGGGAGCATCTCCCCTATGCTAAGTGCGATTCTAGTGTTTACTCTTTGATAAGCCGTGTTGGGACACCGTACAGCTGGCTCCATACTTCACACTTAAACCAAGACAAATGCTCCTCATCAGACACTGAGAAATTCTTCCCCTGTCTGAGGAGGTCATTGGCCAGGTGCTCAGGTCAGAGACGTGAATGATGACTGATGCCTTGTGGAACCCAGTGACCGCAAGGAATTTGCATTGACGGAGCTGGTCTGCAGCAGGTGGACCCCTTGGCTGAAGAGAAGGCGGCCACCTTGGGCCTCCCAAACGCGTATCTCTCAGCACCGATCAGGAAGTGGGGCTAAAGCAACCGTCTAGGATGGAGTAGGCCAGTGGCTCACATAAGGTGAAGCCTCCAAAGCATATCTTGATGTTACCGGCAGACCACAGCCCCTCAGCCTGGGAGGTCAGGCAAACTGTTGTTCATTAGTTACTGGAAGATAAGGGGGGTGCTGCACAGCTCAATGACCATGACCATGGTCTCCCCCCACAATCCACCCCGATCCACAGAACCTCCAGAGATCCTATTTCTGAGAGACTCACAGCCCATTAAAAAAGATGGAATGATTCCTGCTTCATTTTTCAAGTAGACAACTGGAGGAACCAGTGAGGAAGGGAAAGGGAGACAGCTTGAGGCACTTCAGACCTGAGCTGGTGTCTAGATCCTTGCAGAGACTCAATTTCAGACTCTAAGTATTCACCTTAACAACAACAACAACAAAAAACATGTACTAACTCATGTAGCTTTGAGGTGAATATTATTGTTATTCCCATTTTACAGATGAGGCACATGGTAAGGTGCATATTTCTCCAAAGTCCTGGGCCCTGGAAAAGAGAGACCACGGCCCCCAGGGGCCATGGCGAAGGCTGAAGGCCAAAACCTGCTAGAAAGCAGAGGGCATGCCATTCCTAAGGGGTAGTTCACTATCTCCACCCAGATAGTGCTGGGTAAGTGGTCACCTCAGCCTCCCCGCCACAGCCTAGGGTGTTCCCAGGCCCCCAGGCAAGTGCCTGGAGTCAGAGGGCAAGGGAGGATGTGCATTTCCAGAGCCGGGCTCCTCAGAAGACATTTTCAATTCAGACCAGTGTTGCGCTTCAGCCCACGAGTTCATCTGAGGTCCCATGTCTCTCAGCTCCCTCCCCACCCCCCACCACTTGGGGCCCAGAACCTTGGCTCTGGCCACACACTCACAGGCCCTGGTGTGGAAGAGTGGGTGGGACGTTTCTGACTGGCTGCGACCCCAAAGAGGTCGGCAGCATGCTGGAGAGTTGGGCAGCCACCCTTGATGGTGGCCAGGCCCACTGTCCAGCTGGCAACATGTCCACTGCGGGTAACCCATCTGTGAGACCCCCCTACCCCTCCACAGTGAGGTATGGGGAAGGGGATTCTCAAACACAGCTACCTTTATTAGTAGGGTGGTTTCTATCAAATATAGAAGGCTGGGGATTTAAGGGACTCTGACCAGTTCAACTCGGACCACCTTCCTGAGTCCTGCCAAGAACAGAGACCTCAGGGCCTAGTTGCTCAGTTCTTCAGCTGTCATCTTGGGCCACCTGTCTACCAGCAGGGCCACTGAACAGATGTGCTGTTTAAATCCATGAGAGCTGAGGAATACCAAAAGAACTTCTGCTGGATGGCCACCAGCAGGGGCAGGACCCCTGTGCCCTGCCAGGGGAGAGGCCAGGATTATAAAGTCCTCCCAGCAAACCAATCCAAAAACCAGTCTCCATCTCACCTCAGCCTGCACTGCACTGTGTGACCACTGGGAGGCAGTGTTGGCTCACAAGAATCCCTGAGAAGCCCCGCCACAATTCCAGTCCCAGGCTTCTGGGAGAAAGCTGCTAGGAAAACGTGTGGCCTTCTGGAAATGTTTGGGATTTTATTCCCTGGCAGGAAAGATCCGTCCTAGTCATGGAGGCCTGGGCTGGGCGCCCCATACCAGGCGTTTTGAAGCGTGGAGCAGAGAGGCCAAGAACAGAGGCCTAAAGGGGCCCTGGCTGGACTCCGGGCATCAGCCATTGGCTGATTAGCTGGCCCAAACAAGGAGTGAGACCGAAATTCAGAACCAAGCAGGTGTGGAAGCCAAGGAGCTGGGCGGAGGCAGGCCCAAGCAGGGCTAGATGGGGTCTGCAGGATGGCTTGACTCCTGGGCTCAGGGGTTCTCAGGGAGGTTTAAGGAAGGATCCTTGACCTCGATGTGTGTGGTGGTTGGGATGGGATGCAGTTAGAAGACCCGACACAGAGCAAGCAGCCCAAACTGAGACTGGGTGTGATGTGTGACACATCACTCATTTTTCCTCATCCACACCATCCACAAGTTCTTCCATTTCTATCTCAGAATACTTCTGGAATTTTTCCACTTCTCTCCAACTCTCCTCCTCCACCCTATTCCAAGCCTCCATCATCTTTCCTTGATGACTCTGAGGTATGGTTTCCAGATGAAATATGAGATGTCCAGTTAAATTTGAATTTCAGATACACAAACAATAATTTTTTGTATATCCCGTACAATACTGGGGATAGATTTATACTAAAAATTGTTCTCTATCTGAAATGTCAGTTTCAAAGGGCATCCTGGTTTTTTTCTTTTGATTTGTTTTTAAATCTGGCAACCCTCCCAAGAGCTTCACCAGCCTTACACTCTTACAGCCCATTCTCTACAAAGCAGCCAGAATGAACTCACAGAAATTCACATCTAACCATGTCAGTACCTTGCTCAAAGCCCTTCTAGGATTCCCAATCACCCAGGGATGGGATCCAAGCCATTCACATGGCACATAAGACCCTCCACCCCCTGACCACCAGTCAGCTCTCAACTTCATCTCTCACTGTCTCCCCAACCCACACTATGGCCCCAGCCTATGAAACGTTCTGTCATCCCTTTCATATGCCCTGTGCCTTCACACACACTCATCTCTGTCCAGAAGGCCCTTAAAGAATGCAAAGTCAGTCATCAAACTCAACCACCACCTCTTTTTGCCAAGCTCTTCCGACATGTCCCCTGCCTCCCCCCAAGCCAAACATGATGACCTTTAACAGAGCACTTATTTAACAGTATCAAAATGATCTCTCTGTGTGTCTGTCTGTCCCACTAGACTGCGGCCCCGTAACCAAGGCCCAGCAGTGAAGCCAAGTAAGAACCGCAGGATGGGAGATACAGGAAACATAGCCAATATTCAATTCATGAATCACTCTGTTTACTGCACTCAGTTAGCACACAACACAGAGTAAGGAAAATAGAAAAAATGGTAAGGAACCATTCCAAGGAGAAGTCCAGGAAGGGGACAGCTCTGCACAAGCATGAGCGGGAGTCACCCTCTGTTCCGACGGGGCCTCGGGCAGTCACCCTCTGAACAGTTCCCAGCAGCTTGGAGCCGGGTTCTCCAGGGAGGAAACTTCAAGTCGCTCAGCTCAGTGGTCCCTTTGTAAGGAGTCCATCACTAGGGTGTATCGGTTATGCCCCAGAGGGTCTTGTCTCAATCAGTTGCTCCTGCTCCAGTGAAGTCTTTTTGTAAATGTGGCCAAACGAATCCCTTATCTAAAGTAACACTCTTTGATTTAAGACACTCTAAGACACTCGCAGTCCTATACCACACGTTTCAAAACGACTAATATGGAAGTTCACATCGGCCACTGGGACTCCATTTAAACTACTTATAGCTGAACAGAGCTTAAATCCTATATATTTCACAGAAGATGACAAAAGAAATCACAAGGAGGGGTCCTAGTGTGACTCATCTTTGTACCCAAAAGACAAGTGTACAGGACAGAGCCTGGCCCAGAGCTGGGCCCTCAATTCATGTGTGAGGCATGAGAGAGCCGGTGAATGACTGTAAGGGATTCTAGATCTGAAACCTAGCCGGCCCTGGCAGTGACTGCAGTGACAGAGAGTTCCACCGGGGGTCAGAATAACCTCAGTTTTCTTTGGCTTGCTGAGGGAGTGGTACAGAAAGCTGCCTCCCTGGCATTTGGCTCCCTTCTCCAGCTCCAAGTTTTTGTTGGTGTTTTGTTTTGTTTTTAAATCATGGAAACATAGAACAGGAAGGGAACTTGAGAGACCATACAGACCAGCCCTCTGCTTTCAGTTAAAAAATTCTTTCAATTTCCATTTAATACCTGCTTTCAAATACTGAAAAACATTCTTCGATTTCTTACAGATCAAACACAGAGAGGTTAGGAGACCTACTCCAAGTACAAGGGGGCCTGGGGCCCACAGCTTAGCTGACAGGATCCCATTGCCTTGTCCCGCAGCCTTGCGAGGGAGGCGCCACCATCACCTTATCCCTGAGGACACGCACAGAGAGGTTGTCATTTAGCCGGGCCACTCAGTAGGAGCGCTGGGACTTAGACACAGGTTTCCAGCCTTCCTTTCCAGTGCTCTTACGTCCCTTGCAGTCACAAGATTTTGCTTGGCTTTTTTTGGGGGGCGGGGGGGAGGGGGGTGTGGTTATTTCCTGGCAACTTTGCTGCAGGCATCATCCGGGCTCCGCAGGGGAAAGTCTGTCTGTTCTGGGCCTGCCCATTTCAGTCAAGGTCTGCTGCTCTGCCAGCCCCAGACTCTGTTCTCCCTTCCTCCAGCTGCTAGCTCTGCCTCACCCCAGAGGAGCCACAAGGAGACAAGGGCCACGAGAGCTCAGATGGATGTCAGGTTTTTGGGACGGGTGTTTCACATCGTGTAACTGGTTCATTATGGAGTCTCAGCTCAGTGGGGTACAGACACACACAGCTTTTCTTTTTCTTCAGTCACTACTTCCAACCTGGAAACCGTCTGGAGGCCTCCGCACTTCAGAGTTCCCTGAGGTGGGAGAAGCCCTTCGGCCATTACTTCTTCCAACCGACTCGGCCACGCCCACACTTTCACCCACACTTTCACACACCTGCCTCCAACACTGCCCCCAAGGCCTTTGCTCCTGGGGGCCCCTTGCTCCACAGCCAGTCCTCTTGGGTAGCATAAGGTAAGACAGCTCAAACCTCGATTCCCTCTGAGGCATCCACTTAACCTGAGGAAAACACACACTGCCTGGTCGCACCGCTGCTGCCCCTGCTCGCTGCCTGGTCCTCGCTCCTCTGCCCCTTGAGCCAGCTCCTGTAGGCTCGGGGCTGAGCCACAAGTCTGCCACTCAAGCAGATATCCAATCAAGAATGACATGCCACTCTCCTCACAGGCCCCCCTCCCCATCTTGAGGGCATTCTCTTGGGATCCCCTTTCTTGGCTGGAGCCTCAGGGGAGGGAGAAGCCTTCCGATCCCAGTGATGCCCCCGCCTTGGGCTTATATAGACATATAGACCGGGTGGGAGGGGTTGGGCCCAGTAGAGCCTGTTCGGTAGGCTCTTTGTAAGTGCTAAGGGAAGCATTCCCTCCACCCCCACTGTTGGAAGTCCCTTGGCAGTTCTCTCCTGTGACTTGTCCTCAGCTTTGGGCCCTAGTCACTAGTGCCAGGGTTACAGGAGGAGTCTCACTCACATCCTGCTGAATGGTAACTGCATAACTCTGTAGGCTTCTGCTCCAGCTCCTGAGGATTGGAGGTGGAATAAGCGCCCTTTATTGACTTCAGCTATTTTCAGTTGTGCAGAAATGAGGCTTAAAATGCCATGGTGCTGGGACAGATGGAAGGGATTCGCCGGGGCCCAATTTAGCACAAACAGCAATTTGAAGTAACGCATTGGATGGGTGCCTCCTGCAACTCATGGAACTCTCCGAGCCTCAGTTTCCTCATCTACAGACTGAGGATAACACAAATGTCTCGGGGATGTCGTAAAGAGCAGATGACTTCAAGTATGTAGAAGCCCTATATAAACTGTGAAGTGCTGGTCCAAGGAGAAGGGCTAATTATTTACCAGTTAGAAGAACCTGTCCCTACCCTCAAAGAGCTTGCAGGGATTAGAGGAGCAATTCAAAAAATAGATGATCATGGAGACTGAGCTGTGAGGGTGCAAGAGACACTGGTAATTATGGTAGGAGGTCCTGGAATCTCATGGGCTCTGTTGTGTGACTTTGTTTTTTGTTACCTTTTTTAAAAATTTTTGGCTGCGCCACCCTCGTAGGATCTTAATCCTCTGACCAGGGATTGAACCTGCACCCTCAGCAATGGCAGCAAAAGCACAGAGTCCTAACCACTGGACCGCCAGGGAATTCCCTGCTATGTGACTTTGGATAAGTCACTTACCCTTTCTGAACTTATTTCCTCAGATTTAAAGTAGGGTTGATAACACCTCCCTCAGGATCCAGAGGGTCAGATGAGATGGTGTACAGGAAGTATGAGCTAGTGGAGGGCTTGGTATGTAGTGGTATATGATAAAGGTTGCTTAGAGCTATTATTAGTAGATCAGCAGGCATTACAGAGGGAAGGGGGGTAAGGTAATGCTTCTTAGGGGAGATTAGGGTTGAGCTTGGCTTTAAAAGAGGAGAAGAATTTGGAAGGTCAGATGAAGAAGATGCTTGTAGGTAAGTCTTGCCAAGCATTTGAATGAATGCATGGATGTATAAAAGCAAGGCCCTAAAGTTCACTTCCATTCTCTCTCGTGAATAGTCTAAAGAGGTGGTCATGCAGGTGGCCTGGCCCAAGAGGGTCATACCAGTGAGAAGTCACCGGGAAAGTGAAGTCGTGAAATGGCCCTTCTGCTCCTTATGAAATTCAGACCTTCCCATGGGTAGAGAAGGGGTAACCCTGGGCCAAGCTGTGTGGTCTGGCCCCAATTTGTGACTCAGGGTCTCAGACCCTGGGCCTGTCCAACCAGCCCTTCCCTGAGAAGTAGATCCCTAAGAAAGTGCCTCCTGGTTGTCAGTGGATAAATGAGACCCCTTCCAGGGAACTGGTCTGCATTTCAATACAGGCTGTCTGGAGTCAATGCCTGATCTCCCAGGGTTTCCCAACTTTTTAGCAGCCGGAGCTCTTGTTTTCTCACTTCAGACCTCAATGGATTCCTTGAGCAGTTTACATCTGCATTGTTGGCTGAATCCCAGGAACCATAAAGCACAGTTTGCATCTGTCTGAATACCCAGGGCTCACTGTGTCCACACACAGTCACTGGGGGGGGGGGGGGGGGAGCGGAGCTGGGTCAGAGGGAGAAGCGCTAGTGTTGCTCCTCTGCCACTGTGCGTCGCTCAAGGTAGGCTGGGTTTGCTGCAGTGACACAGAAACCCTGAAAGCTCACTGGTTTAACACAGGAAAGGCTTATTTCTTGTTCACACAGTCTGATGCGTGTTGGACAACAGGTAGCTGGGCTGTCTGGAACATGTGGTCTCCAAGATCTCCACAGCAGGGGGAGAGAGATGGGGAAGCACCTGTCTTAGTCATCTGAGGCTGCCATGACAAACTACCACAGACTGGGTGGCTGAAACAACAGAAATTTATTTCTCACAGTTCTGGAGGCTGAGAAGGTCAAGATCAAGGTGATGACCAAATGGTTACTGATGAAAGCTCTCTCCCTGGCTTGCAGACGGCTGCCTTCTCACTGCGTGCTGTCTGGTGTGTCTGCTCTTATAAGGGTACCAATCCTATCCGATCAGGGTCCCACGCTCATGACTTCATTTAACCGTCATTCCTTCCTTGACCCCAATATAGCCACACTGACAGTTAGAGCCTCAACGTATGAATGGGGCAGGGGACACAACACACAACTCAGTCATAGCACATAACGCTTAAGCAACTCAGCCCCCAGAATGATATACCTGACTCTCCCTTAATTCGTTACTTGGGGGACATCCCCTGGTGGCATAGTGGTTAAGATTCTGCCTGCCATTGCAGTGGACATGGGTTTGAGCCCTGGTCCGGGAAGATCCCACATGCCGAAGAGCAACTAAGCCTGTGTGCCACGACTACTGAGCCACACGCCATAACTACGGAAGCCCGTGCACCTAGAGCCCATGCTCCGCAACAAGAGAAGCCACCCCCCCCCCCACCACCACAAGTAGAGAAAGCATGCACACAGCAACGAAGAGACACCACAGGGGGAAAAAAAGAATTTGTTATGTGGCCCAAACTTCACTGCAACGGAGGCTGGGAAACGTAGGGGAGTACGTGGATATCTGCTGAGCACGGTCTTTGCCACACGCGGTCTTCTGGGTCGAGCCTGCTGAAGAAGAAACGTCTTGAGGGTCAGAACAACAGCACTGAGATATAAGGTAGGAAACACACTCCTGAGACTGTCTTCCAGGCAGGTTCAAGCAGCCAAGACCTGGAACCTGATTCTGAATAGGATTCTTGGGAGTGGGGGTGGGAGGGTAGGACACTTGTCCCTGTGGTTGAGATATTTTACTATGTGGTTGAGAAGTTTACTATGTCTCCCACCCAGGATGTGGACACAAATGTTTCCTCACAGATGATCAATAGGGACTCAGGAAATTCAGATAAATTGTCCACGCTTTGGATTCAATGTTTTAAAATTAACATAGTGCATATTTTCCTCCCCGAAGCTCTGTGTCTTATTTTCTGAAAACTCATTTTCTACTATGTATCAATAGGAAGAGAGCTGCCAAAGGGCTGCCAAGGCGGAATCTTCAGGAACCTGCTTTAACAAGTAGATATTTCAGGACTATGTTCTGACAGGTGTTTAAGGGGACGGTCTTGCGGCCTCCTGCCTAACGACCCAGGCACACTGGCCTCCATTCTGTTCCAAGAGACCCCAAACCCTTGGCTGCTCTGGGGCATCTGTGTTTGTTGTTCCTCTGCCTGGAATGTTCTTTGCCCAGGTCTTTGCAGTCAGCTTCCCTTTCGTCTTTTAAGTCTAAGTTCAAATGCCACCACAGCATAGAGGTCTGACCACTCATACAAAGCCATAAGGTCTTCCCCTCCCCTCCGGCCACCATGTCATCAGTATCATCAGCCAGTTTATTTCTTCGCTAACAATGATCACAATCTGGGCCTGTTTAATGACTTCCTTCTGAATGGCTTGCAAGTGATTTCTCAGGGCTGGATCTACAGGACTGAGTTTCCCTGGGGGAAATATCCTTGCGGTGTCTCTATCCTTTGCGTCCCCTATGGGAAGAAGAGACACTGCTGACTCACGTATAAGAATATTTGCGTGCTAACATAGCAGGAGAGTTCCCAAAGCCCTGGGTGAAAGTCACACATAAGATTCAATGGAGCACCTACTGTGTATAAGTTTAGCGCTCACTGCATTCCAGGGCTCTAGGCGGTCCTGGCTCCTGCCTGCCTTCACAGAGCTTGCGGTTCCTAAGGAAGACACATCAATCTTGTAGCGACACTACACATACTCCTAGTCATCATTGTCATCGTCATCATCATTATACTGATAACAGTATTAATAGGTAACACATATTCACATATTCTGCTTATATATGTTGTTCTGGACACGGCAAGGAGGAGGATAAAGATCCTCTCCTAGATATATTCATTGTCTAGAAACAACTGTGCAAATAACTGACACTTATATAGTGCTTATTACGTGCCATGCTTTGTTCCAAGCACCTTACAACTGTTCACTCATTTTAAGCCCTATAGCAGCCCTATACGAAGGCTCAGAGAGGTCAGGTAAGTTGCTTGAGGTCGCCCAGCCAGTGAGTATGAAATGAGCTAGTATTAGTCACGAGCCGGGGAATTCCCCTGTTTCTGTTGTGGTCGTTGTTGACCTAGGTTGCTTAGGAAGTGCTACATCAGCTTCTACTGCAGCTCAGATCCTGTCTGCTGGTAGTTGTGGTAAACAGCAATGCCTGAGGAGACCTGTGTGCGTGCCTGGAGCACTCCTGAATTTTCTCATTGATTTTGTATGTGAATGAATAGCTTCAAACCTCAGTGAGGCCCTTCCCTAAGGGTGACGATTGCAATAACTGATCTTGGCAGGGAAATCATGTCCGTAAGAATTTTTCTTTGTTTTAAGTTAGGCTCTCACCCTGACCAGTTTAAAGGCTCTAGTCCCAAACGCTGTGCCTGCCCCTCGGGAATGCTGAGAACGGATGAGCGTGTAAATATCACCGTGTTTTGCACCATGCTCAAAAACAGCAGAAATCAGTGAATTCACTCAATCAACAAATTCTTCTTGAGTGTCAACTACACGCAAGGTACAATTCCTGGGCTGGGGCTACAGCAGCGAGCAAAACAGCCTGCACCCCTCTGCTTTCATGACCCGTACGATGTCCTAGAGAGAGACAGACAACAAAGAAAATGAATAAGTAGAAAATATGGTTTGATGATAAATGTTATTGGAGAAGAATAAAGCATAGGGAGAGCCGGGGATGGATGCCATTGTAAATAGGGTGGCCGGGGTAGGCCTCACTGAGAAAGTGGCACATGAGCAAAGAGCTCTGAAGGAGTGAGGGTGTTTCCTGTGGCCCAGCTGGAGGCCCTTGTACGCGCAGACCTGGGGCATTGGCTGGCTTGCCCTGTCTGAGAGGCGGATCTCTTTCTGACTGTTCCCGTGTTTGGCAGCTGTTGGGTGGGGCTTGGCACCAGCCTCTCAGACAGAGGGCACCCACCCACCCTGCCTGGGCTTCGGAAGCTGCTGTGTTGAAATGACCCCACCCCCATGCCTCTTGTGCAACCGAAGGGACAGGTGGACAACCACAAGAGATCCCCAAAGTCTCAAAGGGGCAACCCCTCTCCACAACACTTTATTCGTTCCCTGCTGAGAACCTCAGCTGGTGTCTGTCCTTCTAGCTTTGTATTTTTAGTGTGGAGGCAGCCCTGCCAAAGGCCCTCTGTCCCCCTCCGACCCCCAGAAGCCTGCTCTGCAGTGACTCCGCTGCTGGGGATTGCAACATTCGCACTAAAGAGGTGTTCCCAAAGCTTGGAGTGTGTGTGTATGTGTGTGTGTGTGTCTGCGTGCGTGTGCATTGGAAGGAGGGATGTATCTGAGACATTCACACCTAATCAATTCGTGTCTTGTGCTTCGAGCACAGGACTGCTGGGGTCAGAGCGGTGGACTGCAGTTTCTTTTCTTCATTCCACAGTGTAACGTGGGGTAATGAACCTGACTCCAGCATCAGACAGACTTGACCTTAAATACTAGTCCAACTGTGTACTTGCTCTATGACCTCAGACAAGCCGCTTGTAACCTCTCTGAGCAGGCATTTTCTCATGTGTAAAATGTGGCAAAAAAAGCAGCACGTTCCTCATCGCACTGTCCAGGTTAAATGAGATAAGCCTTGTGAGGCATAGTACCCAGCACATAGCAGGTGTTCCAGAAATGGCAGCGTTTCTTACTCTTCCTTGGCAAGGCCTTGCTGGCCGTGCGCAGTGTGCTGGGCAGTGTGCTATGTGTGGGAGAGGGGGAGGACAAGGGCCAACTTGGCTCGGTTCCTCACCTGGCCCTGGATCCAGCCGCCTCACCCAGGAGACCTCGCACTTGGGCGTGCAAGCACCTGGCGTGGCTCCCACAGAGTCCAGGCCAGAGAGAGTCTGCGGCTCAGGGCACCACCCACGCCCGCATCGTCCACCCTCCCACCGATGCTAGAGCTGCCGCAGGGTGCCGGGGAGCTGCTCCCCCCTGGGGGTGGAGCTGGCGAGCGTCTCCGGCTGTGCGTGGCACAGGGTGGGGCACCAGCACGGGGCCAGCAGAACTAGGTCACCATTCCTCTCCTCAGCTTCTTGGCCACAGGCAACTTGTCATCCTCACTCTCTACCTTTTCTTGGGAAAATGGCTTCGTCTCCTTGTCCGAGACTCTTCCTATCATCTTTTGAGCCCTTTTCTTTTCACCACCCGCCCATCCCCCAATTTCCCACTCCCCAGTCGCCGTCCTCAGTCACCACTAGTCTCAGTGGTCAGTGCATCCCTCTTGTCACTGGGGAGGCTCATTGGATCATATCGATGTGTCTTACTGGGCACCAGAGCATGGCCCGTTGTTGGGTGCTGTTGGCAAGAGGAGAGGAGGGGAGGGGAGAGGATGGGAAGGGGGAAGGGAGAAAAAAGCAGAGGACTTAGTCTCCATCCTGGCTGATAGTGGAGTGTGTCACCTCACGCAGGAGAGAGGGAGGAAACCCAAGGGGCATTCTGTCTGTAGCCCAGTGAGAAACTCCGCAGCCTGTACTTTAGGCCGAGGAAGAAGGGAGGGAGTGGGGGCAGGGCTGGACCTTGAAGGAGAGGAGGGATTGGGATGGGGTGGGCGGACTCAATTCTGGCCCGGTTTGGATGCAATCGGCTGTCTGAGGGCTGGTAGAAGGGCAGTGAGGAGTGAAGGAGGTGTGGGGTCAGGCGCAGTCCGGAGGTAGAGCAGCCAGGTGGGGGCCAGAAGTGGGGGGCAGCAGAAAGGCGCAGAGGGACCTTTGGCCAGATGCCTGCAGAGGCCATGGGGGGTCGGCCTCTCTCCTCCCCTCATTCTGTTCTCTCTAGCCTCTATTTTCTGCCCACCTCCCTACTCTCTCTCCCTCCTTTGGGTCTCCTCCTCCTCCTCCTCCTTTTCTTCTAAATCTCAGTTATTTCATCTGCAAAATAAAGGCATTCGTGCTGGAGGCCAGAGGCCCCTGGTGTCACCTCTGCTGCTTTCCATTCCAGTTTTGAAGCCTGAGTCAATAAGAGCTGCCGCCTTAGGGCTGCGGTTGCTCCCCAGCTGGATGTGGGGCACGAAGGTCCAGACCTTGGGTTCCCTGCTCTTGCTTGCTTGCTGGGGGTTGTGGAACAAGCCTGTTTCACTTCTCACCCAGGCTGGAGATGGGCGAGGATGCCAAGTCTAGAGTCAAATGGCTTCGTCTCAGCACCAGTCCCTTTAAGATGAGAAGGAAGCCAGAAAAGGAGATCTTTGATGTTGTTCAGTTGAGAAATCCATCAGGTGGGAGTGAGCCGGAAATGCCCGAGGGAAGGCCTCCATGGTCGCTGTGCTGGTGGGAGCACTGCCTGGACTTTGTTTTTTGATGGCAAATATTCCCCGACATAAACACAGGCAGAGCAGGGAAAAACAACCTTCAGTCCCCAAACAAACAAAACAGGAACAGGACCTGCCTCGCATGGGTGATGGCTCTTGCTGCAATGATGCAGCTCAAGGGGACTTCACTGTGGAATTTCCTGCCTCGAGCATGATGGATTTTCCATTCTCGTCCCCAAATACACACCCGCCTCAGAGCTTAGTGGATGGCAGGGGCCCTCAGCAAGGCCCCCTGAGAAATGGTCAGCACTGTCTCAGCAGAGCCTGGGTTCAGAGCGGGGTGCCTTCTCTCTTGAGTCGGGTCTGAGGTGAGTGCTACTGCATCCCTAGATGGCTAGTGGGAAGCCACTGCATAACACAGGGAGATCAACTCGATGATGGGTGATGACTTAGAGGGCTGGGATAGGGAGGGTGGGAAGGATTCGCAAGAGGGCAGGGTTGTGGGGATATATGTATGAATACAGCTGATTCATTTTGTTGTACAGCAGAAACGGGCACAACAGTGTAAAGCAATTATACTCCAATAAAGAGCTTAAAAAAAAAAGTGCCCCAAGACCCATTGCCCTCAGATGCCTGATGACTTAGCTTGAAACCACCTGCCTTTGTTGTCCCATCTTGGACTTGTCCCTTCATGCACCAAACACTCTAGTCATAACAGATTCGTCTCTTCTTTCCAGGAGGGGGCCATCTTTTCCTGCATCGCTGTCTGCTTATTCTGTTCCTTGGACCACTTTCCCCCCAACCCACTTCTGCTCATCCAAGAGACAGTATAGCCTAGTGGTGACGAGCGTGGACTCTGTCTAGGTTTGATTCTGCGCTCTGTTGCTTACCATCTGTGTGGCCTCTGTGCCTCTATTTCCACATCTGTTAAATGGGGGTAATAATGGCTCTTACTTCATAGGATTGTGGTTAGCCTGAATGAGTTACTATTTACAGTGCATGTAGAAGAGTATCTGGTACATAAGAACTATATAAAGGGTTAGGAATCAATATCCAAATCCTACTCCCTTTCAAAGTTCAACTCAAATGCCACCTCCTCCATGAAGTCTTCCTGATCCACCCAAGTAGAAATACGCGCTCTCTCCTCTAACTTCCCTTAGCCTTTTAGCTGGATCTGTCCTAGGAAACTACTTGGTGTCATAACAAGATATGCACAAGTCCCAGTTACCTGAGGGCTGGGACTGCTCCTGTAACTTCCGCAGGGCCTTACACCCAGGAGGTGCTCAGTAGGTCTTTGGTGAATGATTGAATGGAGTTGAGAAGGGGTGATAAGGGGGCCCAGGGGGAGAGCACAGTTGCTGCTCAGCCACAGCTGGCCAACTCACAGGAAGGTGAGGGACCCATCGCCAGGGAGTTATGTGGGTACCCGTTGTGGCTGGTTCACACGGACCCACTGCTGCTCCTTGATCAGGCCCTCCTGGCGAGCAGCGGCAAGGCTGGCCACAGTGGACAGCAGACACAGTGAAGGGCTGCCCCCAGCAGCCTCCACCATGTTGGGCCCTGACAGTAGCGCTAAGGCACCCTGGACCACACCTGGGCTGCTTTATGCCCCCTCTAATTCTGGGGTTCTTGGTCTACAGCACAGCCAGATGGATCAGGATCTCAGAGCCAAAGCCCGCACATTTCCTTCCCCTCAAGATACAACCCACTGCTCCCCTTCCAGCATGACTGGCCCAATTCCTCCTGACCTTGGGCTCTGGGCGCTGCCCACTCTCCCTCCCGGCCAGCGATTATGCACACGTTAACACCTCCTTGAGTCAGGCACATCATCCACTGTGGCTGGACTTGGGCCCTACCAGGGTGCTGTGCTGTTTTCTTCATGGCCCCAAGGACCCCCAGCATACATCTTTACTCAGATTTTTGTTCATTGCCTGTGCCACCTCTTGCTGAAATGACTTCTCTGTGGCCTCCAAGCGACCATGGCTTTTCTGTACACTTCACAGCACCTAGCATGGTGGGGGTGAAGTTTGGCCTTGCATGTAGTGGAGGCTTCCTTAATCCTTTTTGGTTCAATTGCTGAATTAAGGGGTCGGGGGAGGGAAATAAAGCTCTAGTCACCCTGATCGTATTCTTCTTAACTTTTAAAATTCTGGCTGTACTAGTGGATCCCCGAGTTACCAGGTCCTTGAGATCTAGATGACGTTGCTTTGAGTCTCCCCCAACCCCACCCCTGTGCCATGACCCAGGCAAGTCAAGAGCCCTGTCCAAGGTATTTGTGAATTTCTTGGGGTGGAGGAATAGGGAAGATTTGTATTCTCATGGCCTCCCGTGCTGCCCAGGTCCTTGGAGCTTTGAACATATTGGAGCTTTCCACCATATTGACCAAGACAGGAAACCTAGACCCTTCCCACCAAGAAAATGAGAGTAGAATTTACTGTAGGTCTTTGGTTGATGGAATCCTGGGGAAGGAGTCATCACACACAGCTCACAGAATTCCTCCAGCTCCCTGCCTTCTCTGTCCCTCTTCCTCTCTGCTCCTGACTCTTTCCCTCTAGGGTTTCTAAGGTTGCTCCAAAATCTACTTCTGCCCCCTGAAGCCTTTGGTACCCATTAAGGGTGTGAATGAACGTCAGGGAGTGTATCACTTTCTACCCTCAAGAACTTACAAGTTTTTTTACCAACATAGGTAGTTCTTGCCCTGTGGATTCTTGTCGTTAAGTAATAAAATTTTGTCCACCTCATTACATGAGCAAGTTTCTTTCCCTCTCTAGGCCTCAGTCCCATGATCTGTGAAATGGCCTGATATCACTAGATCAGCCCTGTGCAATAGAAATATAATGCAAGACACATGTAATTTAAAAATTTCTAATAGCCACATTAAAAAAATAAGCAGGTGAAATTAGTTCTTGTTTATCTTCTTGGGTAACAATGGAGGAGCTACCAAAGAATTTTTTAACAGCATTATTGAGGTATAATTGACATATAATAAACTGCACATGTTTAAGGTGTATGGTTTAAGATTTGACATATGTGTACATCTGTGAAACCATCCCCACAATCAAGTGTCCTTGCGACCCTTTGTAATCATATATGTTTGATAGTATATTTTATTTAACTCAATTTATCCAAAATAGTCCTTTTTACATGTATTCAATATGAAAATTGTTAATGAGGTATTTAACATTGTTTTTTCAATACGAAGTTTTCAAATTCCAGTGTGGTTTTTTTCTCTCTTTTTTTAAAATTGAAGTCGAGTTGATTTACAATGTTGTGTTAGTTTCAGGTGTACAGGAAAGTGATTCAATTATGTGTATATATATATATATATAATACATATATAAATATATAATATATACACACATATATTCTTTTTCAGATTCTTTTCCATTATAGGTTATTACAAGATATCGAGAGAGTTCCCTGTGCTATACAGTAGGTCTTCGTTGTTTATTTATTTTATGTATAGTAGTATGTATCTGCTAACCCCAAACTCCTTATTTATCCCTCCGCACCAAATTCCAGTGTGTTTTACACTGACAAGGCGTCTTGTTTCACACCAGCCACATTTCTAGCATTCCATAGTGACACGTGGCTGCTGGTGACTGTTTTGGACAGCAGAGACCCACGTGATCTCTCGGCATCCTTTCCTCTCTCTCATTGAAGGGCTCCCTGTGTCTGTATCTCTCCTGGGCATCTTGCGACGCATGCCTTCATCTTTGGTCTTCAGGCTCTACAGCGCTCCGTCCCTGGATTGTTCAGTTGGCCCTCTCTGAATGGGCTCCAGCTTCGTGGCATGTGCCTTGGGGGTGCTGAGCAGGCTGCTTCCCAGTGTTCACCGTGGCTTGAACCAAGCTGTTGCTGCCGTGTGCACGGCCCGTGTGCTTGTCCCCTGGTGCAGCCTGCCATCTGGACTCATGATCGCCCCCACCCTGGCTGAGACATCCAGGAGAGGGCCACTCATTGAAACCCCTCTTATGCAATCAAATTCCAGAGACGGCTCTGGATGGGGCCATTTCCTGAACAACAGAGTTAAGGCAGATCAGCTGTGACGTGTGTGACTCGTAATAAAGCACCAGAGTTTGCAGCTGAGTAACCTTTTTATGAAAAACGAGGTTGGATTCAGGATTATCATTTTTAAAATGAGAGTGGAGTCAGAGTTATTCCTAGAACAAGGTCACTTTCACCCGGGCAGGCCTTCTTAAACGGGAGAGAGAGGGTGGGGTGATAGCTTCTGTGCCATGAATCACACTGACCCCCAGCCTGTTTCCCACCCTTGAGCAACCACTGAGGATCACGAATAGGTGTGGCCCTGATCACTGCAGATTTCTGAGTGTGGGGGGGGGGTTCTTAACGCAACCCAAGGATGTCAATGCGAGCGTGCTTAGAGTGAGTTGCAGTGCAAAAAACATTGAGGAGTCCTGGAACAGGGAACCCAGGTGGGATTGGCTGTCCAGAGCAAGAGGCCTCCGCTTGCCTGCGGCCTAGCGCTGTCCACTGAGTCGCTGGCATGAGGTGCAGACGTGAAGGCCAGCAAGGCCCAGCCAGAGCACACTGGGATGGGCCCAGGGAAAGCATGAGAGGGCAAGCAATCTTCCAGGCCCCAAACCCCTCAGAAGCAGCCCCTCTTTTGGCAAAGGCAGCATAAGCCTGGGGTCAGGTGTGAAAAGAGCTACAGACGATGGCCTTAAACCAGCCCAGCTTTCCTTTAGGCCCACGGGGTGCCCTGCTGTGGTTTGAGGGAGAGGCCTGCTGTCCTCAGGGACAGGGAGGGAGGCCAGGAGTGGGGCTCGACAGCTCCCAACCTTTAGGACGGCCATTTGGGGCCAGAAGAAAGCTGCATCTTTGCTTTTGCAGCTGCAGCGGCAGTGAAGAAAGCGGGAGGGCATCCTGGGGCGGGAAATGCCTATCAGTGTCATCCCCAGCTGCTTCCGGCTTCCTCCTTCAAGGATTTCGTGGCTCCTCTGTATCCCCGCCAGCCCCTGTCCCCTGCCCCAGGTTCTGGCGGGCAGCTGCGCACCCGCCTCGTGGCCCACGTCACAGGGCCGCCTAGGGGCTGTCGGCTCCCCCATTGTTCTCAGGGCTTCTCCGGCATTCCTTTGGCTCAGGAGGGGAAATGCCTGAAGCTTCCCCTCCACCTCCTCAGAGATGCTTGACCAAATAGTCACCACCACTCCCGGCCCCTCAAAGGCCACTGCGGGGAGGATCTGGCCAGGCTGGCCGCACCACAAGTACACCTGCTGGAGGCCAAGGACGCATCTGAGGCACTAACTAGGTCTCTGATTCTTGGGCTGACGCTAAAGGCCCCTCTCTCCCTCCTGAGCACACAGTCACCCCAAAGTTACCACACACACACAGGCCACAACCCCTGTTCCCCATCCTACCCATTACTACACACTACTGCACACACTCTTGTACACACAGCCCTGCCCAACCCATTCCTCCCGGGACGCTGTCAGGTGTGGCAGGGCCAGAAGCTACTCTTGGTCTTCCCTGACGATAGGCACAACTTCCTGGGTGGAAGCTGCCCCCAACCCTGCCTGCTGTGTGCCAGGCTCAAAGGCACTGGGAATACGGTACAGAACACACCAGACCAAAGCCCCGACCCTTCTGGAGTTTACGTTCTAGTGGGAGGAGGGGGAGAACAATAAACAAACAAGTAAAATGGATAATATGACGCATGGTGCTAAGAGCTATTGGATAAAAAATAAAGGAAGAAAGAGGAATAGTGACTAGGAGAGGGTTTGCAATTTTAAATACAGTAGGCAGGGAAGGTTGACCAAGAGGATGATGTTTAAGCAAATACTGAATGATGTGTAGGAGTAGAACATGCTGATATACAGAAGAACATGCTGGGACGAGGGAGTAGTGCGTGCAAAGGCCCTGTGGTAGGAATATGCCTGGAGTAAGCAAAGACTAACAAAGAAGCCAGCATATTTGGAGTGGAGGGCTGGAAGGAGGAGCAGTAGGAGGTAAGGCTGGAGGTGTAATGGAGGCCAGATCCTGAGGGCCTTATTTGCCATTGTAATGAGGGAGATGAGAGTTACTGGGAGGTTCTGAGCAGAGGCCTGATATCATCTGATTTAGACTGTAAAGGATTAATCCAGCTGCTGTGCTGAGGACAGAATGTAGGGGGACAAGGGCAGAGACAGGGAGACCAGTTAGGAGCCTCCTGAAATAATCCAGGTGAAAAGTGATGATGTGGCCGCAGTGGTAACAGTGAGTGACGCATGGCAGAATCTAGACACATTCTGAAGGTAGAGTCGACAGCATTTGCCACTGGATTAGATGGGAGGGGTGGAATGTGAAAGAAAGAAAAGAATCAAGGATGACAAAAGATTTCCACCTGACCCATTTAGAGTTTAGAGTTGCCATTTACTGCAGGGGGGTGGGCAGGTTTGGGAGTTGGGGGAGAATCAGGCACTTGGTTGTGGCCGTATATGATTTGAGAAGCCCATTAGATGTCCAAATGGGGAGAATTGTGTAGGCAGTTGGGTACAAGAATCTGGAGCTCAGGAGAGGAACCTATACCTATCCCACGCACATTTTTTATGCTTTTATGATGCATTGTGTGTATAAACAATTTCTAGGATTGCTTTATGAGTGTTTAAACTTTATATAAATGATACCACATACCTATTTGAGATTTATCGTGTTGCAACATACAGTTCTTTCAATTTAACTCTATAATATTTCATTGTACAATTATGCCCCAATTTATGGACCCATTCCCCTATTCATGGACTTAGGTTATTTGAATTTCTAGATATTTTTTCCTGATTCCATGGAGTGTGATGCAATGCTTTCTGGTGCTGGGCACACAGACACTAAATGATGGAGTATTTCTGTTTACCTCCATCTGTGTGTCTGCGGTCATTAATTCCCAGGTATTAAGAAATAAACCATATCTGTTGATTTCATTCTGCCCTGTTCACCAAGCTGGGCCCAGCCAGATTTCTCCCTGATGAAACTTGGTTAGCCATGTTGTCCAAACTGCTGGAAAGGAACAGCAATAATTTGAACTTTTCAACTTGTCCCCAAACTTCACAGCTTCAGACAACAAGCATTTTATCTCATAGTTTGTGTGAGTCAGGAATGGGGTACGGCTTATCTGGACCCTCCATCTCAGGGTCTCTCACAGGCTGCAACTGAGGTGTCGGCCAGGTGCAAGCACTTCAAGGCTCAACTGGAGGAAGACTGCTTCCAGCTCTCTTACGAGGCTGTTGGAGGGGCCTCCAGATGCTCACTGGCTATTAAATTGAGAGCCTCTGTTTCTTGCTGGCTGTCTGCTGCCCTCAGTTCCTTGCCATGTGGAAATCTCCATAGGGCAGCTGACAACATGGCAGCTGGCTTCCACCAGTGTAAGAAAGACAGGAGTCACAGCCTTACAATCTAACCTTGGACATGACAGCCCATCACCTTTGCCATACTGTATTTGTGAGAAGTGAGTCACTAGGTCCAGTCCACACACCAGGGGAAGGACTAGACAAGAGTAGGAATCTCAGGAGGCAGGGAGCATGGAGAGCATCATAGAGGCTGCCTAACACGGAAACCAGAGGAATTTTGGTGCACACAGGGTCAGTGGGACCAAATGCCTGCAGAGATACCAAGGAGGATGAAGGGTAAGGGGGGCAGGGGGCAGGGCAGGGGGTGGAGCCAGAGAGCTGGAGTAGAACGACGACCGACTCTGGGCTGAGCAAATGAAGGCATCTGGCAGAGACCATTAATCTCAGATTTGGCAGTGAGAGTGAAGTGCATGTCAGTGGAGGGACAGGGAAGCTCCTAGCACATTTGAAGGCCAAGGTGAAGGAGCCAGTGGAAAGGTGAACATTGCAGATGGTGGAAGGGAAAGGCAAAGTGTGGAGCCAGACCCTTAGGACAGGAGGAAGGGCATCCTGTCGTTGACCGTGGAACATTTACACACTGCACTGTAGGCTATAGGTGCTTTTACATGTGTCTTCTTATTTGATCCTCATATCAACCCAGTGAGGTTGGCAGAGCAAGTTATAGTGTCACTCCCACTTTACCCATAAGGAAACAGGTGCAGAGAGGGAATGTCTGAGCCAAGGCTAGAATTCAGTTATTCCATCTCCAAGTGTTTCAAGTCTGGTGCTGGTTCCTCATTGGGTCCCAACACTCTCAGCCTGCTGCTCTGCTGCTCAAGAACCAGCCTTGGCTCCCTTGTGCCTGTGAAGCTGAGGAGTTCTCCTCACCCCAAGGGGACTGAATGAAGGCGTACAGTTTCAGTTAAGGCAAGACGGGCTACAGATGGAAAGGAGGAAGAATTCCTTGACTGTCAAGGGGGCTGTAACTCAAATTGGGTGCCTTTGGGGTGGGAGAGTAGTGTGGGGAAGACCCTGCAGAGTGGCCTGGTGAGATCCATGCCTCTGATTAGGCCCAGTGAAGCAGCGTGTGGAGGAGAGCTGCCAAGTCAACGTGGGCCAAGCAAGGACCCCCAGGCTGACTCTCCCTGCAGAGGGCTTGTCCCTGTGAGTTCCACTTTCAGCCACTCAGCGCGGCTGGCTTTTCCAGACTTTGGCAACATTTGGAAACTCACTGGGAGATGGTGGCCTCCCTCTGGGAACTGCGGCCTCCTGCTCCACCCCCTCCCCCACCATGGCCTTAGCCCTTCCCCAGGAGACCTGGAGCACCTTGGGACTGCGGGCTGTGTCTCTCGCAGCAGGCAGGGAACCCAAACCCTGCCCTTGGACACACACAACTCACCCTGATCCCCGGACAAGGAGCCAATGATACCTGCCATCTGGAACCACCTGAGCTACAAGGGTCCTCAGAGATCTCCCAGAGCCTCATTTTTTAGATAAGGAAATTGAGGTACAGGAGAGGGAGAGGTTGAGTCCAAGATCACAGAGCTGCTGAGTGGCTGGGGTGGGGGTGGTATACTCTGAGGGAGGCCTGATGCTCAGGAGGAAGGGAGGAGCTGTCGGGCAGCTAAGGCGGGAGTCCTAAGCAGAGTGTGAAGCAATTGATGCAAGCAATGCTTGAGAAGGCCTGGGAGTGGCATGCTGTAGGTGCTTCACAAATGCATCCTAAATAAATGCAAGTGATTCTTGCTGCAGGGATAGGGGAAGGACCAGGCCATAGGGGTATAAAACTGAGCCCTGCTGTGAGTCCTGCTGGGTTCACATCATTGAACCTGGAATAGCCTGGCTGGGCTTTCCTCCCTTGGGACACATCTCTGACTGGAAACTGGGGTGGGGACAATAGCGGGGGGTGGGGGTTGGTTACAGGGAGGGAAGCCCCACCCTTGATCGGGGTGGAGAGCTCCCTCCTTGCTTTCCCCTTCAATTTTTACTGAGCGCTTGCTTGGTGCCAAGCAGTATTAGACACACACACACACACACACACACACACACACACACACACACACACACTATAAACACCTCCATGTTACAGATCTGAGAGTGGTCATGAGAAGTTCAGGACCTCACCCAGTCTCACAGCGATAGTGGCCATCTGGTTTCAATGCCTGCGCTCCTAAGGGCTAGACTACACCGCCTTCTGGCTGTAGGGATAGCAGGGCCCTGAGGAAACTGTGCCAGGGCGGGAAAGTGTGAACAGGAGAGGAGGCACGATGCACAGGGCTGTTCATCATTATCTCCATTCCTTTAACACTTACGAAGCACCTACTATGTGCCTGTGCAGGAGGCAGGGGCTGCTGCCATGGGCCAGAGAGACCTGTCCCTTCAGTCACAGAGCTCCCAGCCTAGAGAGGGAGAGCAGCTAGCCAGAAGTGACAATGCCGTGGGACAGGGGCCAGCAGAGGACCAGTAAGAGGGCTGTGGGGGCACCAAAGAGGGGCCAAACCTAGATCTAGTCCAAGCCCCATCTAGTGCACCAAGGAAGGTCTCCCCGAGAACTTGACTCTTTCAGTTGAGATCTTGTTTGATTCTTGCCAAGCCCAGTTTACAGAGAGGGCAACTGAGGCCCAGAGAGGTCAGTTGGCTCGCCTGGGAACACACAGTCAGTGAGTCACAGAGCTGGGACCCAGAGTCAGGGCCCAGACTCCAAGGCGCCCACTGCAGCAAGAGCAAATGCAGACAAGCTCCAGCGAAGGAGGGGAAGTTGTGCCATGGAGGAGAGGTGTGAGGTGAGCGGAGCTGGAGGGAAAGGGATCCTACAGGAGACAGACTCCAAAGGAGGGAAACGATGTCCAGGGGGAGGGGTGTCCCCTGAGAGAGCTCAGTGCCCCTTGAGCCCCAGTGAAGCCCCGGAAAGCCTCTAGCTGTAGCCCATACACTCAGGCACTTCCTGGGGGCAGACAAAGGGGGGCCACACCCATCAGGCCACCAGCTGGGGACGTAACTCCACCTGCTGCAGCCCAGACCTTCCACGTGATGGACACGGTGCTCATGACACCTTCCCCTGAGTTTCCATAGCAACTAAGAATCACCACCACCTCCATTCCAACTCACAAGATGTCCTGCCTGTTGTGGCCAGCAGCTGTGTTGGGATGTGAAGAATAACACACTCCTGGCCTTTGAGACTGGATTTGCTGTCCAGTCATCCCTGATGGAGCAGAGTTAGATGTGGTTTTAGTTGAGGGGGGCGGGGACAGGTGGTAAGGGGTCTCTAATGCTTTGAATGTATCCGCCTGGCTCAGCTCCATGTTACCAGAGATAGACCGTGGTCAGCATTCATCTCAGAATCCCCTGCTGGAGCTAGTAAGGCAGCGTCCCTGCTGAAGAGATGCTCCAGGTTTAATAGACCCACCCTTCAGTTAACCCCCAAAGCTTCTCTTTTCTCATCTACTAAATGAAGAGAATTTTGCCTGTCTAAATAGTTTGTTATAAAGAAATAAGATGATATTTAGTACAGAAAGCATGTTCTAGCAAAATGCCTAGCACACAGTAGGTGCTCAAAAATGTCAAATTTGAAGGTCCATTCTAAACATGTTTTGCCTGTCCCCACAGATCTTTATTATGACCTCCATGAATAAGGTAGAAAGATAGAAGCCCCAGTGGTCCCTGACAATTCAAAGAGCCCAAGTTACAGGTCAGCCAGAGGTTCATAACACACTGGTTTATTGAGAGTGGACTTACCAGCACGAGAGGCCTGGGTTTTAGCCCTGGCTAATTATTGGCTGTGGGGTGTTAGGCAAGTCACCTGCCCTTTCTGGTCCCCAGTTAGTCTTTCCATCTGGGGAAAAAAAAAACCTAAGCCAGAGGTTTTTCAGATTATGTTCCACAGAAGCTTAGGTGCCTCAGGGGACACTGTGGTAGGGAGAGGGATAAGACTGAATGGGGGACCCGCCAATCCTGCTTTGATGGAATTCATATGTGCCACAGCTTTAAAAGTAGTTTGAGGGACTTCCCTGGTTTGCGCAGTGGTTAAGAATCCGCCTGCCAATGCTGGGGACACGGGTTCAAGCCCTGGTCCGGGAAGATCCCACATGCTGCGGAGCAACTAAGCCCGAGTGCCGCAACTACTGAGCCTGCGCTCTAGAGCCCGTGCTCTAGAGCCCGCAAGCCACAACTACTGAGCCCACGTGCCACAACTATTGAAGCCCACACGCCTAGAGCCCGTGCTCTGCAACAGGAGAAGCCACCGCAATGAGAAACCCATGCACCACTACGAAGAGTGGCCCCCACTCACCGCAACTAGAGAAAGCCCACGTGCAGCAACGAAGACTCAACGCAGCCAATAGAATAAATAATAAATAAATTTAATTTAAAAAATAAAATAAAAGCAGTTTGACAAACCTGGCCTCATGCTCCTGGATTTGCTAGGGGGAGATGGCAACCTTGGCTGCTTCCTCAGCCCCAGAAGGTGGTGAACCCAGTGGCCTGGCAGCAGCCACACCAGGAGATGTCCCCAACCCCAAAGGTGCCCCAAACTCCATTTTCTCCCATGCAAAATCAGCCCGAGTCCTAACCCTGGCTGCTTCAGCCAGACATCCCAGAGCAGTATGGTGAGGGGGCCTTGGGCAGAGAGGGGGCCTCTGAGAGGAAACAAGTCCTGGCCGGCTGACTCTTCCACTTGAGGGGAAACAGCAGAAGCCAAGCCCCAGGACACTGAGCCAGTGGCCTGTCTCCCAGGGTGTTCTTGCTGAGTGTGGTGGGTGGGGGCCTAATCTGCATTTGGGACAAAGCCTACCCGGTGCTTGAGTGTTGTTGTCATGGAGACTCAGAAAGGTGTTATTAGCATCTTTTCAACTCGGTGGCCCTGTGTGGTCCGGTCCCGTGCAATTTTAGCAGTAGCGCAAAATCACCCTGGCAACCCATTAGCCTAGTGTTGTTACCATGGAAACCTCGGCAAGGTCGATCAGCCCAGGAACTTCCCCGAGGAGATGTGCGCTCGGGGATCCGCCCATGGCAGTGCCTACTCCTCAGACCTCTCAATTGACAGTGACCCACTCCATGGGCACTGAAGGTAGTTTAGGATCTTTTCTGGGGCACGCTCAGAGGCACTGTGACAGGAAAGAATTTGGCCCTGCAGAGTGGCAGATCTATATGGTTCGTTACCATGGAAATGGTGCTTTTTAAGGATCTCAAAGCACAATGCAAAACTAACTCTTCCAGGAGATTGAGGCTGGCGGGAAAGGAGGCTGCGAGCCTTATTCACTTGTCCATTCATTCATTCAGCATTTATTGACTACCTATTAATACAATGAGTTCTGTGTATGTCCTGGCCTCTAACTATAGGACCATCTGCTCACTCACTCACCAGTTGAAAGAGGACTAATGAGGACTTCCCTGGTGACACAGTGGTTAAGAATCCACCTGCCAATCCAGGGACACGGGTTCGAGCTCTGGGCCGGGAAGATCCCACATGCTGCCGGAGCAACGAAGCCCATGTGCCACAACTACTGAGCCTGTGCTCTAGAGCCCGTGAGCCACAACTACTGAGCTCACGTGCTGCAACTACTGAAGCCTGCGCACCTAGAGCCTGTGTTCCGCAGCAAGAGAAGCCACTGCAATGGGAAGCCCATGCACCGTAATGAAGAGCAGCCCCTGCTCGCCACAACCAGAGAAAGTCCACACACAGCAACAAAGACCCAACTCAGCCCCCCTCCCCAAATAAAAGAGGACTAACGAGATGGGGGTAACAAGGGAAAGGAATCAGAGGGTCTGTGTGTGTCCGGGGGTACAGGGAGAATATTTGCTTTCTGTAGTCTCCTGTTTTTAACCTACACCCTGCTCGAGTCTTCAGAAAATTGGGATCTTTATGTGGTCTTCATCACCACATGCTTGGCCAGACATGCAAGAAGATTCTAGCAGCCACAGCTGTGTGAAGTCAGAATAGGCTACCTTGGGAAGTAATGAGCTCCCCATCACTGGAGGTATACAAACAGAAGCAAAATAACTGCTCAGTGAAGATTGTATATAGACTGTAGAGCACAATGATTAAGAGCACAGATTCTGGAGGCTGACTTCCAGGCTTCAAATCTTGGCCCAGTTGACTGGCTATGTGACTTTGGGCAATTGTCGTAAGCTTATTGAGCTTTGGTTTCCTTGTCTATAAAATGGGAATGATAAGAGTTTCTATCTCGTGGGGTTGTTGTGGGGATTAAATGAGTATAATATATGTAAAGCACTTAGAACAATACCTAGTATATAATAAGTGCTCAATAAATAGTAGCTTATATTATCTACTGATGGCTTAACTAAGGTGCCTGCCAACCCTGGGATTCTATAACTGTTGGTTCCAAATCTTCCTGAACACCCCAGGGATAAAAAAGGGATTCTGGCAAGGGTACGACTGCCTGGCTGGGGAGCTGGCTGTGGGAAGCGCTCACCCCTCACATGCTTCTAGCAATGGTTTCTGTCTCAAAGTGCTTTCGGAATCAGTCTCAGTTGAGGCTCAAGACAACTCAAGAGGTACAATGATCATCTGCATGTTATAGACAAGGGAGGTGAAGCCAGAGGAGGAGCTACCAAGTGGCAGAACTGGGGTGAAACCTCTCCTCTATCACACCGCCTGGCGGTCCTCAGGGCTGCCATATGGGGAGGGTGGCAGTTGGAAGGGGCGAGTCATGGGGCTGGTGGAGGAGGAGCCCTGCCTGGCAGTAGCCTGTGGAGAGCAGCTCCGCACTGTTTGCATTTCTCCCAGGAGGAGCTGAGGCCAAAGCCCAGGGAGCAGAAGAGGGTGTTTCCTAGAAATGCTGTGGGTGTGGCTGGTGTGCACTACCCACGGGCAAAGGACAAGGCTAGGCCTGCTCATAAGTACTTACTGGAACCTGAACTTGAAGCCTCTAGAGCTCCCATCCCTTTGATCTCACTCAGAAAGCTGGGTCTTTGGGCAAAGTCCAAGGGAGTCATTAGACTCTGATCTGATATTTCTGTTCTCAACCTAATGGCACAAGTATTTAACTGATGGCTGATGGCCTGACCAAGGGATTTTGCTTGCTGAGACTAGTAAGATGGACTAGTGCTTTCATGCCATTTGGAGAGGCGATGAAAAAGAGGACTGTTTAAAAAAAAACTTTCTGTTAGGCTGGAGAACAAGTGTAATATCCTAACTCATGGTGTCCTGAAGCTCCAGGTTAAAAATATATATTACCTGGGAGTGTAGGGAATGGACAGGAGTGATTGAAAATCTTTAATAACCAGCATGGCATGGGCACCAACGGATCAGAATGTTCAGAAACACCCAGGAAGTCTGCAGCAGCACACACAGGAGAAGAGTGGCCCTGGATTGGGCCTTGGCAGGCATAGGGGTGCTCCTTTGGGCCTCTCATGGGAACATGTGCAGAAATCAGATTTGCTGTTGCCTCCAGAGGCTATGAGATCCCCCCAGTAGCTGCGGGGGTGCGGGGGCTTACCTGCTAGGGGGAAAACTGGTAGAACTGAAGGAAGTGCTCTTTGAGACAGCTTGAGAGCCAGACAGCCTAGAAAAGTCTTGTATGGATACAAACAGGGCCTGGCCTGGACTCAGAGAGCTGGCTGCTGCCCTTTGAAGCCACAAGCTGGAGAATTTCACCCTGGTATCCTTGGGTGGCAATTTCTCTCCCTCCCCTAGCCACATACCATGCACAAGCAGGCAGCATGCACACAGGCTGTAATACAGTGCACGCCGTGGAGCAAAAGCACATAGCTGCCCAGTCAGTGTTCACACACAGAGCCCACCTGTGCCCTTGACCTGTAGACAGCCTCTCATACTCACATCCACAAAACGATTCACAGACTCAGAGTCCTGCAGCAGAAGCAACTAAAACGATCAGCTGTGACTAACTCCAATTGGTTGCCCCTCCACACACACCTTGGTCTTTGCCCTTCCTCATACTTCCTGGGGAACAGGACAGTTGAGGTGACCTCAGGAACTTTCCTTCAATGGCCTGTGAGAAATCCCTGCTATTCCCACACTCAGCCAGCAGGGGGCAGTCTATCACACCACACGGAATTTCACCCGCAGACTAAGGGGCCTGGAGGAGAAAGGGAGGCGGAGCGCAAGGAAAGTGGAATATCTAGGAAGCTTGCAAAGTGTCCAGCCAGCCTATGAGCTGGTCCAGGCGCACCCAGCCACCCAGTCCTGTGGGTGTAGGGCCTCCTGCCCAGCTGATGAAATCAATAGAGCCTTGTGCTAGTTATCGGGGAGAGGATGTTTTAGTTACCATAGCAGGGCCCTGCTGTCTCTCTGCCCAGCCAAGAGCTCGGGAAGGAATGAGCCAGCACACAGCAGTTGAATGGAATCTCTCACTTTGTGAGCCACAGCCCCTCTCAGGCCCCACTTCCTGTCTGTGAAATGGGTTTAAGAATAAATCATGGGCTGTTCCCTGGTGGTCTAGTGGTTTCGACTCCGAGCTTTCACTGCCGTGGCCCGGGTTCAATCTCTGGTCAGGGATCTGAGATCCTGCAAGCCACACTGGCACAGCCAAAAAAAAAAAAAAAAAAAAAAGAAGAAGAAGATATGTATAACTCCATTTCAAAAAAAAAAAAGAATAAATCACACATGCTCACTACTCCCTCCTTGGTCTTTGGACCCAGGCAGCGTTCTCCCTCTGCTAGGACTTCCCTCCTCCTGCTTTACCTCTATTCACTCTGGCATCTCCTGCCACACACTTCTCCTTGGGGAAGCTTCTCTGACTCTCCTCCCCAACTGGATCTTGCAATCTCTCCATGATAAACTTCCTAGAGTCCTGGGCTTGTCCCCAGAGCCCTGACCGCAGTCCTGGTCAGACCTGCCCTTGTGATTTTTGAGTAACATCAGGTATCCCTCACTGGGTTATAAGGAATGTGGCACAGAGTAGGTGCTCAAAAGCTTTTCTTGAATGTTGAGAAATGAATTTCTATGGCCCTTTGCAGATGACAAGGGACTTTCACATGCAAACCGGGCACCCTCTGAAGCCAGCATTTTTCACACCTCTTTAGTGTACCAAACCTTGTCACTTCAGAAACTTCACTTCAGCCTCACGACAAGCCTGTAAGGAAGCTAGGGATTATTATTTCCATTTTACAAAAAATAAAACTGAGGCCCAAAAAGGTGAAGAGTGATCCAGGCTTAGTATTTGGAGGAGCCAGGATTTTTAAGCCTCCAGATCCTGTGCCGGAAGTTGAGATCCTTAGATTCCCCTGTCAGTCATCGCTTTGGGCATCGTCACCTCCATTGTGGTGAAGGCCATGCTCATTCTGGCAAGAAGGTGTATGTTCTGGGACTTCCCTGGTGGCGCCATGTATAAGACTCCACGCTCCCGGTGCAGGGGTCCCAGGTTCCATCAGTGGTCGGGGGAACTAGATCCCACATGCATGCCACAACTAAGCAGCCCACGTGCCACAACTAAGGAGCTGGCAAGCTGCAACTAAGGAGCCCTCAGGCCACAACTAAGGAGCCCACCTGCTGCAACTAAGACCCAGTGCAACCAAATAAGTAAATGAATAAAATAAGTATTAAAAAAAGAAAAGAAGAAGGTGTATATTTGGCAAGGACATCGGACTTTGGTGGGGGAACAAGCCTGGGTTCCCATCTGGGCATCAACCTGCCCATGACCTTTAGGGCTGGAAGAGCATCTGGTAAGTCTTCATGGTGGAGGCGGCCTTAGATGGCACTTGAAGGACTGGGGGAATTAGGAGAGGCAGAGAGCCAGGGAAGGGAAGGCTGGGGAGACTAGAGGTGCACTGGGAAATGGGGTTTGGGTGACTTGGGCTGAGGCCTTCCTAGCATCTGCTTCCTGAAAGATACATGTGCCACTCACTCCCTCACACTCCTGCTGGGGCCAGGGCAGCAGCTGGGTCAGTACAGAGGGCACGGTGGCCACTGGAGGCAGCAAGGGCTGTCACACCCTCGCCACACACCCATCCCCCGAGCCTCCCACAGGCAAGGCGAGGAGCAAGTCTTCTCTGCTGTCTCTCACGTACTGTCCTACACAGAGTAGGTGTTTTTTTTAGCTCATGGTCCAGGAGGTTGAATCAGCCTTTGTCCAGGAGGCTGAATCAGTCTTTGCACAGGCAGAACGGGCTTTTCTTGTGCTTGGGTTCTGAAAATGTTGGCCTAGGTTGAGGAGAGGTGGAGCTGCTTCTGAAACTTGCACAGGGCATGGGACCTGAAACTTGACAGGCAGTTTGAGAGCAGGGATGGGAGCGGACAGGGCTGTAGAGCTGGGCCGGAGGTTGCCCAGAGTCGCCTTGGGGTGGGGTAGGAGGGGAATCAGATTGAAACTCCTGGGAAAAGCAGTGTCTGAGATCTCTGAGGTGATGGAGGTAGAAGGGACAGAGTGAGCGAGCAGCAAAGAAGAGCCAGTGTGGGGAGCCCTCCCTCCTGAAACGCCCTCTCTCCTCCCTGCTTTGTTTATCTTCCTTTATCTTTCCACATCCATCACACCTGAGGGCTTAGGAGTTCCCAAGGAGGTGAAAGGACTCTAGGCTGTGAGGAAGTTTGGGACTCAAGAGACAGGGGAACGAAACCTCATGACTATACCAGGGCCACTGGCTCCTATCTCCACACTTGCTGGGGAGGGAGCCAGAGACGGTCCTGCCTAGATAGAAAGAGGGCTTCTTCCCATCCAGGTTGGCCTCCCAGGTGCCACAGACACAAGTACTTCTGCTGCCCTGGGACTACAGCAACCCTTGAGTGACTGCCTAGTGTTTCAGTACTGCCTTTGCCTTCCTTTAAAGCAATGTCGCCTTGGTCCCCTCATTCCATTACGTACCACAGAAGATCCTCAGACGAACTTAGCCTCTCTGTGCCTCAGTTTCCACAGCTACAAAATGGGGTCGCAATGGGGACTAAGCCAGCCGTGACAGGTGATGTGCTTGGAACAGTGCTTGGCACACAGGAAGCACTTGCTCCCTACGTGTCTGTTAGTATCGTCTAGCTGTATTCCTTTAACAGGGTCATTTTTCCTTTCTGAGCCCGAATTTCTTCATCTGTAAAAATGAAGGGGTTCAGGAGACTGAATGGCCTCCCAGGAGCCTGCCAGCTCTACTCTTCTAGGATTCTATAAGTCTGAGGTAAGGAGAGCAGAGATTGTTTCCTATGAAAATAGATGAGGGGGGACTGGAATCCCCAAAAGATGAACTGAATTGCCTAGGGTTACACAGCCAGTTACAGGCCAAACTGAGGTTAGGGTCCCGAGTCCCGTGCCACTAGCTTCAGGCCACTGGGCTGCAGCCTGCCAATTCTCTTACACCCAGGGAAGGTCAGAAAGCATTTGGTTTGCAAGATGGGGGAAGTACGAAATGGAGGATCCAGCAGCCTCTGGGGCCAAGGGAAGATGGGCAGAGCCATGAAACCCAGCGTGGCCGTCCTCACTGGCCAAGGGTCCCGTTTCCCTCCGTATGCCTATTTCTTCTCCCAGAGCACTGGTTCCCCTGGACAGTGGCCTGAAGCAGCCTCACTGTTTGCTGGGACCCCAACAAAGCCCTGTTCACAAGCAGGTGCTTCCCACCCACCCACTCCTTCCAGGTGGCCCAGGGTAGGTGAGGATGCTAAGACACAGAAGGGACCAAGGGGAGGCTTTGCCAAGCTGCCCAGCCAGCCCTGGGCAGAAGCAGGTTCAGGACTGAACTCAGGTTTCCGGGCCCCTGGCCTCTGGTAGAAAGGAAGCTGAGGGCCAGGCAGGTCTCCTGGAGCATGTGCCTGGCTGCAAAATCCCGGATCAGGGGCTGCCCAAACTCATGCTGCCACGGGCGAGAGCGCTGAAGGCCATCTGTCCCTGGGGAGGTCCTGTGGGTTGTCCAGGAGACTGGAAACTTCCAGTGGCGAGGCACACTCAGGTTGGGGAAGCAGACCCTTAGCGGGAGCGTGGCAGCTAACCAAGCTGGCTTCACTGGCCAGTTGGTGGCTCTGTGAATCTGAACAAGTGACTGGACCTCCCCGAGCCGGTTGTTCCATCTATGTATTGGGGACAATGATGGCTGCCCTCTCCACCTCTCAGGGTTAGAGTGCGGCTTAGCGGGGATAATATTACCTCCCCAGTAGGGAGCTTACAGCATGGGCCAGGCACCGGGCCCAACACTTGACATACATCATCGCATTCAATCCTGACACCAGCTTTCAGGTCTCACAGAGAAGTAAATGGTGGTGCTGGGAGTTGAACCCTGATCTGACTCCAGACTTCCCCTTTCACAGAAAGCCCTCTGATCGTATAATTATCATCAGATAGCATGGCACAGAAGCCAGCTCATAAGCAGTTTATTAAATTCTCTTAATTTTAGACCTTGTTGCAGAATGGAAGTCCTCCCCTCAGGCCCCAGGCAAGGGTTCAAGGGCTCAGTTGAGGGCTTGCTGATGCTTCACGTGAGACAGGGTTCTGTGGCCCTCCATCTGTTTTTATATGTACAGTTTTGTAACACAGCCACAGCGGTTCACTTACTTTTTGTCTAAGGCCACTCCTGCAGGACAATGGCTGACTTGAGTACTTGGGACAGAGACCTCACAGCCTGCAAAGTCGATTTACAGAAAAAGTTTGCTGACATCTGATTTGAAACATTCCTGGAAATGTCCTAGATGTAGCTCTGGCCTTTGACTAAAGTCCAAGGCAGCAGCCAGGGGAGTCCCTCTCTGAGCACTGGCCAGTATGTAGGGAAAACTGGTTTTTCAAAGGAACCCTGCCATTTGGGGGGTTCCAGAGAAACGCTGGCTGAGTCTGCAACCCCTTCTAGGACCAGAAAAGAAGGTGGTAAGTCTTCTCTTCTATTCCCTTTGGCAGTCAGCTGGCATACGCTGACTCTGGTCAGAAATTTGGAGTTGAGAAATTTCAGTTGAATAATATTCAGGCCTGAAAAATAGAATTCTATAAGCACCTCAGAATGGCTGCTTGGGTCAGGCGGTGGAGGAGCCCCAACTGAGGGTACCGAGAGTCAGCCAGGGCTTGTGGGAGAACCTGAAATGTTAGGCTTCGAAGTAGCTATGGCTCATTTTATACCATACCTGGGGTCCTGAAAAGCCTTGTGTGGCCTGAGTCTGTTTGAGTCCCTAATCTCTGCCTTTCAGGGGCTGCCTAATTTCTAGGTGGATTTGAAGTGTTATTGTTTTTCAGGTTCATCTACCACCCTCCCCCCCCTCCCCCGCCCTGCCACCTTTCCACATCTTGGTCCAGAAGTAATCAGTGAACAAAAAGTGAACTCCTTTTTCTTTTTTTTTTCTCTGCATTTTCAAAAACAACCCCCTACTCTGATTCTATTGTATTTATTTGGTCAAGATATCTCCAAAGGGTGGCAACTCATATGTCCTGCCTTCTTTTGGTTTGATGTCTAATTATCTTTACAGAAAGCCACCAGCTTTCCTTCCCCTCCTCCTCTGCCCCAAGGAGGTCAGACTTGCCGCCACCCACTAGCATCCAGTGACTACATATGCCTGGAAGACCCCAGTGGCTACTCCCCTTCCTTGTCCCCACCTCCTCTGTCCACCATCCTCCTGCCAACTTAACCAAGTGCAACTGGGTCTTCTGGGGCCAGTGTTAGCTGGTCAGCCTCCATGAGCCTTTCTCGGATCACACCAGTCCACACCACGCCATCTATTTCCAGTGCACTTACTGGGGTTTAAGTACATTTTGTACTTAAGTCTTCTCTCTAATTAGGGGACCTTCCATAGTACCATAGAAAGAGTTTACATTCTAGAATTTGAAGTCCAGATTCTAGATTCACTTATTGGCTGTGAGCCTTTGGGCAAGTTGCTTCACCTCTCTTAGCCTGTTTTCTCATTTGTAAAACAGGGATCTGTATCACCCAGTTGTTAAGATAATAAACTGAGTTGATGTTTTAAAAAAGAGCTCTGTAAACTGTTAAAGGGCTACACACTTATGGGTCAGTATTAAGTTGTCGAGCCCTGCCACCACCCCCTTCTCCTTGGTTTCATGTGAAATTAGAGCTTTGGGGGTGATTAGGGCAGTAACAGACCAATCAGCATAAAGCCAGCCCACCCAAAACCTCCTTGCCTAAAACCAGTTCCTCTGACGACCAGTTTGCCTAAAAGTCAAAGTAGTAATTTTGAAAAAAGGCATTTTGTACCAGTTTTCCTGAGGCAGTTCCAACATAATGTCGTATTTTTAAATCACTATGTCACAATCTGCAACATTTTGTCAATGATGAGATTGTTGTATACGCTTGTGGGTGGCATTTTCTATTTTATCTTTCATTGAGCAGTTTTATGACTTTTTACCAAGTGTCTGAAGACCCTTTCTTCAAATTGTATATTTCGAGAACTAAATACTGTCAAATCTGTAGAATTCCCCGCAAGATGTATCGAATGCACCTTTTGGATCACCCCTGTCTCCTCTTTGCTGGGTTTTACTCTGGATTGTGTATGCCTGTGTGCACCTAATGAGTTGATTAACCAAATTAGCATGTACCCAATGTTCCTTTCTCTTCTCCAAGATGTTGGCATTTTGACAACAAGCGTGAAGAAGTGAGACAGATGGGGCAGAATTGCGTTGAACTCCTTGCACTTTATTTCTCAGGCTATCTTGCGCATCAAGCAACTCCACTTTGTGAAACATAAAATGATACATACAAAGTCATTACCAAATGTATTTATTGCAGGAAACAGAACATTTCTCAAGAAAGGCAAACTGGCTAAAAAGTCCCAAGAGTGTTCAAAAGTAGATAAAAATAGAAGACACACACCAAGGGTATAAAACAATTTTTAGTAGAAATCCCACGTTTAATCAGAATGTTCTTAAATAAATTGTTTTTAAAAAATGCTTTAAAGGACACTGCAAAAAAAAAATTAGGACATGGATGCCAAAATACTTAAAAATGCACTGCATTTTATGTGAACTGGTCATTAAGCACAGAGATTCCTTTTGTGAGTTTGCGGCAAATTAGTTTGAAGCCATTGGACCTGGAACCGATTTAGGAGGCAGGCACTTCCCTCCCTGCACGTGAAGTTCATGGGCATGCGGAGGACCATGGATCTCAGGGGACAGGTGTGCCCCTCCTGAACGTGATCTCCAAGAGTAAGGGCGAATTTCAGCTTTTAACTCTTTATTATAAAGACATATTTACACTGAACAATCTTTACAAACACAGTGAACACAATTAGGGGAAGGGGATGATTTCTTATTGAAAAGGGCCTTAATAACTTTGTATAAATTAGTATAAGAATCATACACAACCACTTTAAATAAGACAGCCCCTCAGCACCCCCACTGCCCTGTGTCTCCAGACTTTCCCAGCCGTCCCTCTCCCCGCCCCTTCCCCATGGGGCTGGGCAACTGATGCGACAGGAAATGCAGAGAGGAGGAGGGAGAAGAAGGCCCAGTCCCTGGTCAGGGCATCCGTGGCAGAAGAGGCTTCCTGGACCCTGGCCAGCCCCCACTGCAGGCTGAGGGGCGCTGGGGGGCAGCGGGTGCGCAGCCTGGCTCCCCGGGGTGGGCCTTGAAGCAGCAGCAGTAGCAGGGTTAGCAGCAGCGGAGGGAAGGGGGAGGGGCGGGTAGGCGGGGTTGCTGTGGGACGGGGGGCGGAGGGCCTGACTCCCCCTGCCCGACACTTACATAGGTGGCCATCAGGCTCCCGTCTTCCCTTTTCTCCCTCCCACGAGGTCTTTGAGAAGAAAGCCTGCTGAGATCTATACTTCCTCTCATCCTTCCCTCCTTCCTTCCTCCCATTTTTCCTTCCTTCCTTTCTCCCTCCCTCCCTCCCTTCCTTACTTCTTTCTTTCCTTCTCTCCTTTCCTTCTTTTTCTCCCTCCCTGCCTCCCCAAGGAAAGGCCAGTGGGAGAGAAGGTCCAGTCAACGTGAAGGGAAGGCCACTGAGTCCAATTGGTTAAGGCCACCACCCGACTCCTGGTAGTTTCCGTGCCTGAGCTGCCCCTATAACCGGGGTCTGCGAGTGCTGCAAGGAATGGGGGCAGCTGGCCAGTCAGGGAACTTTCCAGGCCAGGCTGGGGAGTGGACCAGAGGGGGCAGGCCAGGGAGGAGAAGGCTCCATCCCACCACGGGGCAGTTCACAGCCGGCTCCCTCTCCCTTCCTAGCCACCCCCAGCCCCAACTCCAGGAAAAGGCACTTAATGGGTTCGGAAGACATCATCAGGAAGGAAGAGGACATCATCAAGTGGGAGTTGGGAGACCTGGGCCCTCATTCCGCCTCTGCAGTGACACGGAGCAGGTCACCAACCCTCTCTCCAGGCCTCTATTTTGCAGGAGTTTGCATAGGGAGGTGGAGCTAAGTAATCTCCAAGGTTCCTTTTGGCTCTGATCGTCTGTGATTCTTGGCAAAACCAATCGTCCTGCTTGGCTTTTGCTCCTGGGAGGGTACAGAGCCACCTGAGGCCCATACCCTCCCGCCCTGAGCTGGAGCTTGACCTAGCTGGGGGGGGGGGGGGCGGGGGGAGGTAAGCGGGGAGTGAGTGGGCGGGGCTGTCAGGCAGCACCGCAAGGCAAGAGGAGTGATAAAGGACTTCATGGCCCCTCTCCTTCACCTCTTCCTCAACCGGGCCAAACACGGGGATGAGGAAGAGGCCACAGTAGCTCTTCCTCCTCTTCTCCAATGTTTCACTCCCCCTTTGCTGGAGCGCCAGGCCCCCATTCCCACGCCCCCCAAGGCACCCTGTCTGCATCCCAATACCCTGGTCCCTCTCGCTAGGGTCCCGCATTGCTCGGCTCTCTATACCCCTCTGGAGGCCAGGGGAAGGGCTGACGTGAAAACATGGACTCTGTTGGAGCCCGTTGAAGAAGGGGGGTTCCACCCAGCCCTCAGGGCACACCTGAGGCAGGAAGAGCCAGAGAAGGGTTCGGTGTTGGGGTATTAGACAGAAGAGGTAGGGACTAGAGCAGGGGGAGGGCTGGGGAGAAGGATGGCCTTCCAGTGTGGGGTCTCCCAAGTCAGGAAGGGGCGCTGAACGGATCCTTGTAGGGGCAGGAGCACGCGTTCCACTCGGGGAGGCTGGTGGGGGAGAACAAGGGCCAGACGAGGCGAACGGATGTGAGGACTCCCGAGAAGCAGGCCGATCTACGGAGGAGTAGAGAGACTCACAGGGGGTGGGCGCACGACCGCCCCTTCAGTCCTAGAGAGACAAAAATGACCAGAGAGGGATCATGGGAGTGTCCTAGGTCAAAGGAACCACCGGGACAGGAGAGGAGACAGCCTTCATCCCCCTCCCCACAAGGGGAACCTAAAGCCCCAGGCCGCTGAGTTGGTGCCACCCTGTCCTGGCGACAGAGGGAAGGACAGCAGGCCCAGCCTCCGGGGCAGGCTCAGGCCCTGCCCTCTCTGCGGCCACCTTTGATTGGTCTCTCCTTCCCACACCTCCGGGCAGCCCTCTTCCTGTTCTCTGCTGGCAGCGGTGGCTACCCCCAGGCTCCCTGCCTTCCTCCCCGCATCCCCCACCTCTGGTGAGGATGCACACCGCACACCTGCACACGTATCCTGGGGCACCCCTCCCCAGTTCATCAAGACCCCCCAGGACTTCCAGAACACTCCAACTGGGCCAGCCAGCCCAACCTTAGGCAGCAGCGTAGAGGACGGCAGCACCTAACTCCCGGGCAGTGTCAAGCCCCTCTCCGGCCTCCGTCTCCTGTTTGTAAACTGAAGGCGCTGGGTAAGCCCCAGTGTGATGCATGGGGCGCGGACTGCCTAGTGCAGGTGTCTGGCCACCGATAAGCAGCAGGGCCAGCCAGCTTCCAGGCTGTTCCTTCCCTGCCCTTTCTGTGCCACCCACCGACCAGAGGCTCAAGTACCTGCTTCAGAAAGGCATGGGGCCCTTATGGGAGAGGCGCGGCCGCTGGCGGCGGAATTTCCTCCGGCCTCCCTGCCAGGGCCCTGGGCCACTCCTCGGCCCTCTGGGCTGCACCAGGTGGCGGATGGTGCCTTCCTCCATTCCTTTCCCGTCAGCAGTCTGCAGCAGGGGCCCTGCGGGAAGGAGAAAGCCTGTCATCCCAAAGGCTGATGCAGATGGGCCGGGGCCCCAGGGGAGGGGCAGTCTCTCCATGAGGTGGCGCTCTCATAGCTTTTCTTTGTTTTTCCTCTTGCAATTAATGAACCCATGAACCGTTTGCAATGTTTACACTGTCCTGGCGCAAACGGAACCCACTACTCACATTTGCATAGTATACACCTGACTTTATATCCTTTTGACAGTCCAATCATGTTTCTGATGGGCACAAACATGTTCTGTGTTCACGGCATCATCGGGGGGGTGCAGCTTGGGGTCTCATGCCTGTACTCAGGCTGAGGCACAGCAGTCAATGACCTCCCACTGCACCCTTGCAACTGATACACTTAACACATTTCAAACACACAATATTTCAGTGAAATGAACTCCCCCATCACATGCCCATCACCCAAATTCAACACTAATCCAGATGGAGTTACATATGCTTTGGTTCTCCCGTTTCTTTCTTTGCAGAGATATTTTAAAGCAAATCTAGAACATGATGTCATTGTACATCTTTTGATACACAGGTGACCCACTTTTGAGTACCAGAGCTCTCCTACCTCACCGCTGGGCATCTCATCAGTGTTTGGCCATCTTGGGGCTCACTTGCTCCTGTGGCCTCCCTGTGGGTGTGGCTGGGGGACTGGTTGGTGGGGGAATCTCTGACTCTGTGTGCCTCATGCTGGATTCTGTTCAGCCTGTGATCGGATTCAGAGGCCAATAAATATTGTACAAATGAATGAGTAAACAAATGAGTGAATGTCATCTGAAGCAGCAAGTGCATTGGGAGGGGGGTGGGCTGCTAGAATTGCCCCCACTTGCCCTACCTCCTTTCATCCCCAGATCATACTCCCATCCTGTGTCTGATGCAAATTCCTTCCATTCCAATCCCAGCTGGCTTCTTTTCTGCTCTAGGGGGCTCCTCTCTCCTATATCTGTCCACCTCTGGCTTGGAGTAGAAGCCTCCCAATGCCAGACCAAGCCCTGCCAATAGAATTCAAGTGGTGCTGGGTGTTCCTGGGTGCGATGAGGGACAAGACACACGGGCCCCCTCTCATGGAGGCTGCAGTCCAGCCAGGGCAGGCGAGCTGGCACTCCACACGCAAGCCAGCCGCCAGAGGCAAGCAGAGCAGGGAGATGCAATGGTGCTGTGCGAGAGGCAGACCGGCAGAGTGCTTGTGCAATGCCCAGGACGGGGCTGGTCTGCAGAAATACAGCTTCTGAGGCCAGTGATCATGACTCCCGGTCTCCCTCTCCCCGCACCATCGGTTTCGCCTCCAGCTATACCCCTGTCTCTCGAGACCTGTTTCCATCCATCCAGGAGTCTCCACCACTAGCTCACAGTTTCCATATAACCGCCCAACCATACCCCTGGCTGCTCTTCCTTTCCTTCCTCCCTGCCTCCAGCATCCCCATGCTCCAGTTCCTTCCTTGGCTATTTGACTCCTGTGATGCCTCCTCCACTTGCACACAACTTCCAGGCGTTTATCCTCCTCGTGGGCCAAAAGCAGGTGAGGTTTATCCTTAGGGCCCTCTCTGCCCAGGCCCCTGGGGCCTGCTGCTCTCCACGCACTCGCCCAGACACGCAAGTGCACACTCTCTAGCCCTCCACCCTTCCTCCCAGAGGAAAGTCATAAGCCCATTAGGACCTCTCTGTTTACCAGCCACCCTTCACGCTTCTGGTTGGGGGTGGGTTAATGTGTCAGCTCCTCCCCCAAACCCATCACCTAATGTAAATTAAAACACTATTCACACTTTGGGGCAGTAAGCATAGACAAGGGCAAGGAGGCTGCTTTGGTCTGTCATAGGGCTACTCTCTGGGTGCCATCTGCATAGGCGCTGGGCTGGGGGGTGGATAGGAGGGATGCCCGTTCACGAAGCCCCCCACCCCAGCTGCTTCTGCTTCTGCCCTGTGTTTTGGAGTCCCCTCAAGGCTGTCCTGCCTTCTGCGAGAGGACAGGAATGATGCTGATGAGAAATTAATGCCAGAAAATCTCTCAAGGCAAAAAGGACTGTGGTGAGGGTGTGGCCAGGCACAAGGAAGGATCTTAAGGGCCTTGAAGGTGTTAGTGAAGGTCTTGGTTCTTGCGTCGTAGGGGTGGCCAGTGGCCCAGGCTATGGCCCCAGGGGTACAGTGGGCGTGAAAAGAGAGGCACAGTGCCCAGATTCGGAGGGTATCATCTCCAAATGCTCAGACCCAGGACTGTGAGTGGTGGTGGCGGTCAGGGAGGGAGGGTTGGGTGGGGGGGAGGGTGCCCTACAAGTGTGGGGAGGCCCAAAGCCAGGATGAGGAACATGGCTAGTGGGCTCAGATTCCGGCCAGGGAGATGTCTAGACCCTAGGGCTGCAGAGAAGAACTACCTAAGCTGACTGAACCAGGCCCTGGAGAGCAGTCACCTAGAAGCCCCTGGTATCTTGCATCCCATCGGGTGGGGGGCTCACCGTCCTCCTCATAGCCGGAAGTCTGCAGTTCCTCCCCCACCCTGATCCCATCACCCACCTGTTTCCTACTTTTGATTCTGAGTCTGGTTCACCGTAAGATAAACTGATACCTGAAACCCTGGTTTTGTCCTGTCCAAAGCGACAAATCAGAGGCTTTTGATTCTCATCACTGCAGAGGTCCCGGCAATACAAGAGAATTCCCCTGTAGAAACTGGGGCCATCCCCAGCGCACTTAAATATTTTCCTCTAACTCATCTGCTACTTAAAGGAAGGCTGCGGCAATCCCGCAAAGAGTCTCAAGCCTAGAGGGACCGAAGTGCCATCAGCAATGAAGTTACAGCATCTCTACTGTGAACCAGAGTCAGGGGTTAACAGGACTTGCTTTTCACGCAAACTGAACTCCACCCCTGCCAGTGCACAAAGAGGTGTGTGCCACATTTCAGGAACACGCCATCCTCACCCAGAAGGAAGCATCTTTTTTTTCTCCTCTTGCCATCCGGCCTGTCTTGTGATTGCTTTAAAGCCCACACAAGTACCCTGGTGGCACTGGCTATGTCCCCTCCACTGCTCTGGGGTCTTGCATGTGTCTCCAGGAGGAGGTGTCCCTCCCCCAGTGCCCTGAGTGATCTTCCCACGCCAGCCGTGCCGCCGCAGACACATCACACCCTGGCAGCCTGGTTGTCTGCTTCACCTGCATTAGTCCTTTGCCGCTGAGAGGCCTGACTCAGGTTACCTGGGTGCTTAGCTCTGAGGCATTGGGGATGGAGTGCAGATGTCCCCTCCCTGAGCAGAAGGGGTACAGGAGGCTGTCCTCATGCTGTCACTGTGGCTGCACGCCTCAGCTGGGGCTGGGGAGGGGCAGAAACAGGACAAGGAGAGACAGAGAGGTGCTCAGACAAAGACCAAGGGCTACTTGGCTCTGGCCCAGCCGCTTTCAGACTCAGAAAAGCAAAGTGTATCCCAGGTCGGGAGTCAGTGGAGGAGTCTGCGTGTGTTGGTAGGGGTGCATTCCAAGTCAGGACACAGTGTGTTGTGGAGGAAGCATAGATTTCAGGCCTGGAACTCTGACTGCGGAGAGCATGCAAGTCTGGGCCAAGGGCAAGGTGGTTCAGAAAAGGTCCCTTTTTCTGACCAAGGACAGGAGGCAGGAGGAGCAGGGTATGTGTCCCCGGACCCTGGGCTGGTGGCCACCTGCACAGAGGTGGCCCCCTTGGGTCCAGGAGAGCATGGGGTGGCAGGGGAGGTGGACAGGCAAGGGGAGCCTTGGAAGTTTCCAGTGCTAGGCTTAAGCAAAATGTGAGGGCAACAAATTTACCCAAATCAGGCTGTGGAGACAGGTGGCCTAATGAAAAAGGGTGAATTGAAGCAGGACATGGGAGGGTCTGAGCCAGACGCAGTGTTCCCTGCCCTTGAAACCGGCTCTCCCTTTACAGGTACTGCCCCAACAGCTGAACCCTGAAAGGGTCCGAGTGCTGGTCAGTTAGCCAAGGGTCTCCCTGTAGGCTCTGGGGGAGCCCCAAGTGTGCATATCAGGAAGGCCCAGCTTCCTCTGGGATGCCCTCTCTATACCCACTCTCTCTTCCCTGAAGACACCACCTGGGACTATTTGCCAGTGGTGGTGTCCCGTGGGTGTCTTGTCTCTCCAACTGCACTGGACGGTAGGCTCCCAGAGGGCAGGCTCGTGCCGTGTCCTTCATGCATATCTTTTGCTCTCTTTCTGCCACTGCCTGCCTGACAGGAGTGTCTGAGGAAAAGGCCTGCTTCCTTCTTACCAAGGAGGTGGCTTGGGCCCTGAAGACAGAGACCACTGGACAGCTAGCTGAAGGCAAGTAGAGCCAGATTCAAGCAATCTGCCTTCCTGAGAAGCCAGGCAGGGCTCCCCGGGGCCAGGGCAGTGCCAAGAGCAAAGAAAGGAGGTGACCTACAAAAAGAGAGGTGGAGCCCCGCCAGGCCCCTCCAAGGCTCCTGGGCTGCATCCTGTTCTGCATGGTCTGGAACAAAGTAGGGCCCTGGGCCCTTCCTCTAGGAAACCTGCTGCCCTGCTCTCTCCTTCCCCCTGCTCCCACCTCTCCGAAACTCCAACCCCAGCACTGGCATCAGTCCACCTAGCCTTGGCCTTCCTATTCTGTGTTGCCAGGCAGGCAGCAGTGACAGCCAGATCACAGGACTGTGGCAGCTGGAGGTGGGAGCCGGCAGCCCCAGGAGGCACTGACACACAGAGGACAGGCAGCCGGGATTGGGACTGCTGGGCTGTGGGTGCGGACCAGGGTTGGGGAGGGTAAAGGAGCACCAGTGCCAAGTATGCCAGGTGGGGGTGTGGTGCAGGTGGGGGCCAGCTGCATGGAGGTATCGGGTCAGGCGCTGTTTCCTTGTTTGGTGCCTGGAGACCGGACTGAGGTGAAGCAGGACCATGCCTAGGGCAGAGGGGAGGCTGCAGCCAGGATCTCCAAGAAGCGCGTCCCTGCGGTGGGACGCAGGCCTCCGGGAGGGCCCTCTGTGTGGGAGCAGGAGAGCAAACCAGACAGGACTCGGGGTGAGGGAGGAGACCAGCCTGGCCCGGCCCTGCCTGGCCCAGCCCTGCCCGGCCCGGCCCGGGGGAGGCTGCCTCTGCTCACATGCAGGCTGAAAGGAGCAACAGCTGGGCTCCACGCCGCCGCCCCCACCGCGCGCTCCTGCCTATGCAACAAGTGTCACGTCTGCATCTTGGCACATCTTCCCCAGTGGCCCGCGCCCCCGAACCAGCCGGCGGCCCCTAACTTTCCACGCGGGAGCCCAGACCACCGGGCTCAGATCCGTTCCCTCCAATGACCTACGAGGGGAGCAGGACGTGCTCCCCCGCACCACACCCTCCACCACGTGGGGAGCGAGGCGCGGGACACGGGGCGCACGCCCGCGGCCCTGAGCTCCGCGGACTGCGAGGGGCGGCCGAGAAGGGGCCAGGCTCCCGACGGGTGATGCCCCAGGCCGAGCCGAATCCCCCGGAAGGAGCGGTGCCCGCGGCCGGCGGGTCCCTGGCCCCGGGCGCCCTGTCAGTGGGCGGCCCGGCGCGTGGCGGCTCCTGCACGGCTCGCGCCCGACTCAGGGGAGGCGGAGAGCGCGCGATGGACGGGGCGGAGGGCGGGGAGCGCGCGGGCTGCAGCCCGGGAGAGCGGGAGGGCGCGCACTCACCTCCACACACCGCGCTCAGGGAGAACCAGAGCAGCAGGAGCGCCCGCACGCAGAGCCGCAGATTCATGCTGCTTCTCGGGCCGCCGCCGCGCGGCCCTGGCCAGGGGGCGGGGGTGGGGGCGGAGAGGCCCGAGGCCGAGGGAGGCGCGAGCCGCGGCTCGTGCGGGCGGGCGCGGAGCTCGCGTGGCTCCCGGGCCGCGGAGACGGTGCGTCCCGAGCCGCGCCGCCGGCTGGCCGGCCGCCGCCTCCTCTCTCCCGCAGCCTCCCTCTCCCGCCGCGGGGCAGCGCCGCCCAGCTGGCCTCGGCGGCTCCGGGGGCGGCGGCGAGCTTGTTCCAAGCGGCTGGCGGCTCGGCTGTGGCTCCAACGGCCCGTGGCTCAGGCTGCCAGCGGGAATGCGCCCCGCTCACTCCAGGGGCTGCATTTTGTAGCCTGTGGCTTGGCCGCGAGCCCACTTGGTCATGTGGTCATCGGGAGGGCTGGAGGGGGGGGCCAGGAAGAGGGAGAGGGAGCGAGCCTCCCGCACCGCCCCCCTCCCGGCACGCACTCGGCAGCCCCGGCCAGGGCGCGAGAGGGAACCCCGAGGTGGCCCCACAACAAAGGCTGCGAGGCCGCTCTGACAGCCCACAAGGCTCCCCGGACAATGCCCGCCTGGCCGGGGGCCAGAGGGGTTTGGAGACCTGAAGGATTTCAAACACAGGAAGCATTTGGGGCGGCGGAGGGGCACACTTAACCCTTTGTCGCCAGGCTTCCTTAACAGCTGTCAAGAAACCTGGGCGCTGTCCCGCCCCAGCTCATCCCCTCTACCTCTGACCCGGTCCTTCGCCACTGCCGCTCCGCAGCTGTAAGGACTTGGCCGAGACCCTCACACACTGGCCCTCCTCTCTGCTCTACATCTTCAACTGGGTTTGAATTGTGCCCAAGCCCCCATTTCTCCTACCATCCCCCAGGAGGCACCCTCTACCTGGAATGCCCCCACCCCACCCCATCCTTGCACTGAGTTCTTCATGCTTACAGCAGCACCTCCAATCCCTTCTCATCCAGAAGGCGTGCCAGGATAACAATAACCCAGGAGAGGCTGCCCCTGCCTTCCTCCTGGCTGTTGGGACATGCAACAGCTCCTATGGCATCCCCTCTCTTGTTCCCCATCATCACGACAAGGGACCATTTACCCAACTCCAAACAGTCTAGGCTGGATTGATTTTGCACGTACTTGGGATTCCCCTCTGAAAGTGGGTCCTGAGGTTGTTTGCCTTCCCAGACTAGACTGTCAGCTCCTACAGCCTGGGAGCTCCCGAGAGAAGGAGCTGCCTCTTTTGCGGCACTGGGAACCCCCTAAGATAGGACCTTGTCTTCTCGTTCTTCTGCCTCTCTCCAAAGTTCCCAATATCGGGCTCTGCACATAGGTGGCACTCAACACATGTTAAAAGACTAAATCGAAAGGTGTTTCCACATTTCAGCCAGGCAGTCTGCTTGAAGTGCAGGTCCAGATTGACACAAAAAATACATTGGACAGTGTGTGTGTACTATTAAAGATGTGAGAGACCACAGAAGATTTAACATGTTTTTGAAATGTTACAACAATCCAGCATATACACAATTTTTTAGCAGTTTCCTTAGCAGGGATCTCTGCTTTGTTCACAGCTGTATCCCCAGACCTAGAACAATGTCTGGGGCATGGTTGGTGCTCCCTACATAATTTTGACTGTATAAATGCACTGTTCAAAACCATTCCTATTGCCTAAATCAAGGTAGTGGGTAGGGGATAAACTGGGTTCTTGTCCATAGCCTATGTCCACATTAGCCCCAGTCCAGTAGGAAAAAGGCAGAGACATGGAAGGCAGAGCACCTCTTTTCATCCATGAGGCCCAGGCAGTGAGCAGTGGACATTAGTAGGGTGAGATCATTCCCGCTGTGCTGCTGCCTGGAAAGAGTCTTCCACCCAGAAGGAGAAACACCAGACCTCTATTCTCCACCCTCATCTACTGCAGGGCCTTGCTGTTGTCACCTAAATTTACTGTCATCTCCTGGTGATGATGATCTCCGCGCTACCCGCTTCAGGGCTGTTATAGAACTGAATGAGAAAATGTACCTGAAGGCACTGTGCAAATCGGGCATCAACCCTTGCCAGATGGTTTTTAGGAACCATGATCCTCCGACTCCTGACTGAGCAAGCCCATACATTTGCAAATGAGTGCCCCCATAAGTAGGTTCATAGAAGCGTGCATATTTAATTGCTCCTTTACCAGGATGTGTATGGGCTATTTGCTAAGTGGTTAAGTGCTGCCCTTTGCAATATGATTGATACTAACAACATTTAAAATAAAATGAAAGAGCTGGGCTTCCCTGGTGGCGCAGTGGTTAAGAATTCGCCTGCTAATGCAGGGGACACGGGTTCGAGCCCTGGTCCAGGAAGATCCCCCATGCCACAGAGCAACTAAGCCCGAGCACCACAACTACTGAGCCTGTGCTCTAGAGCCCTCGAGCCACAACTACTGAGCCCATGTGCCACAACTATGGAAGCTTGGGCGCCTAGAGCCTGTGCTCCACAACAAGAGAAGCCACCACAATGAGAAGCCCGTGCACTGCAACAAAGAGTAGCCCCCTGCTCTCCACAACTAGAGATAGCCCCACCCGCAGCAACGAAGACCCAACACAGCCCAATAAACAGACATAAATAAATAAATAAATAAATAAATTTATTTACAAAATAAAATAAAATGAGGGACTTCCCTGGTGGTGCAGTGGATAAAACTCCACGCTCCCAATGCAGGGGGCCTGGGTTTGATCCCTGTTTAGGGAACTAGATCCCACATGCCACAACTAAGAGTTCACATGCCACAACTAAGGAGGCTGCCTGCCACAACTAAGACCTGGTGCAACCAAACTAACTAACTAAATATTTTAATAAAATAAAATGAAAAATTCATTTTCTCCGTAGCACCGGCCACATTTCAGTTGCTCAGCAGCCACCTGCAGCTAGGGGCTACTGAATTGGACAGCACAGAATTGAACCTTTCAATCACTGCAGGAAGTTCTACTGGACAGCACTGGATTAGAGCACCCCAATCATTCTTTTTTCTATAATTTTTTTCCCACCTTACTTAGTCTTCAAAAATGTGCAAGGGAACAACATACAAAGGCAAACCCAATACAAATTTAAGGCAAGCAACTCTCAGTACGTAGAAGGCATGTATTTAAAACAAGATTTAAAGAGCTGACCACGTGGGAGAATTATGTTTTAATCTAATCCTTCTCTCCATTTAACCAAACTGCATCCATTTTTCCAGTCCTAGATCCAAGGTCTATCTCATCCATCTCCTTTTCTCAGGCTGCTCTTTCACTTTGTCTTCTTCATAACAGCTATGGCTATAACTTCCATTGGCAGGCATTCTGGCCTGCACTTTTGTATCTGCGTGCCTTGTTCTGTGGGCCTGCGGAGTGGGTCCACCACCAGGGTACCCATTCCAGAACCAAGGCCTGTGAGGCAAGGGATGTAACTCTAGTCACTCCGAAACCCCTGTGCGCTCCCGTATACCTCAATAGCATATTCAAATGACCAGTTTTCATACTTGTCTCCACCCACTAGACTTGAAGATCCCCGGAATGATAGCAACTCTCACAGTGCCTGGCAGAAAGTTGGCACCTGGAGACTGCTTGTTGAAGAAATACATAACTGTTGGTAGAACTGTGTGCTGTCTTTTGTTCAGGAAGATGACACTGTTGAGTTAATATTAGCAGAATAAATGGGTTTTTTAAAGATTTATTTTATTATTTATTTATTTATTTTATTATTTATTTATTTATTTACTTATTTTTGGCTGTGTTGGGTCTTCATTGCTGCGCACAGGCTTTCTGTAATTGTGGCGAGTGGGGGCTACTCTTCGTTGCAGTGTGAGGGCTTCTGATTGCTGTGGCTTCTCTTGTTGCAGAGCACCGGCTCTAGGTGTGTGGGCTTCAGTAGTTGTAGCACACGGGCTCAGTAGTTGTGGCTCGCAGGCTCTAGAACACAGGGTCAGTAGTTGTGGCGCACGGGCTTAGTTGCTCTGCAGTATGTGGGATCTTCCCAACCCAGGGCTCAAATCCGTGTCCCCTGCATTGGCAGGCAGATTCTTAACCAATGCGCCACCTGGGAAGCCCTAGCAGAATCAATGTTTAAAGGTGTTTGTTCAAGAGTGGGGAAGAGGTACAGGAAGCCATCCCCACCTTCCTGCCCTCAGGAAGCAGCGGCTGTAGAGTGCATTGTTGCACTTGGGGCTCAGGCCTGTGGTGAGGGACAAGACTCGGTTTCCAATCAAGTTCAGGGGCAATTCTGGGGACAAGGGCAGAATTCACTGTACTGTTGAGGACAGAGATGAGAGAGCTGACCTACGTGAAGCCAGCCTGTGACTTGTTGCCCTCATCGGTGCTGTGCACAAGCTATTCAGTTCTGCTTAGTGTCCTGTGTATGTCATCACCACCAGCCACTGCTGCTCGGTTGACTCACCTGGGTCCCTGTCCTCTGGGTTTGAGTGAGCAGTGCGGTGTATTAGAAAAACCTCAGCTTTTGGAATTTCAGATAACTGTATTCAAATCCTGCCCCTCAATCTCAATCCTTAGCTGTGCAACTTTGTGCAAGTTTTTTAACCTCTCTGAGCCTAAGTTTCTTAGGTTATTAAATGAGGGTAATAATAGTATCTACCTTATTATGTTTGGAGATTAAACAAAATAATGCATGTAAAGTACTTAGCACAGGCCCCAGCCCACAGTAGTTGCTCATTCGATGCTAATTTTCTCCTCTTCTTGATATGTTCCCCCCACCCACCTTTGGGCTCTGACCTCTGACCTCTTGGAACTGATCAGGAAGGAACAGCTCTGTGTTTGCCCTGTTCCATCTACACCTGTCTTCTTAGTAGCCAGCAGAACCGTTCACTCTCTTATTCCCCCAAAGCCCCAATCTCTGCTGGGGCCAATCTGATGAATGCACTTGATCTAGGGAGTTAATGCATGATAGTAGGTTGAGGTTTTGCCTCCCAGGTATGGTATTATGATAGTAGTCCTGTGAAGTATGTCCCCAAAGTAATATCAAGCTCCACCCTTTGAAGCAAGGAGATATTTTAGTGACTTTCATTTGGCTGCTCTACATAGAGCTCACCTTGCCTCAAAGTCAACTCGAAAAGGGATCCCCTCTGGCAACTTACAACCCAACCATCTTTTTCTTTAAATTTTTTGTTGAGGTAGAATTTGCAATATTATATTAGTTGCAGGTGTACAACATAGTGATTCAACATTTTTATAGATTATACTCCATTTTAAGTTATTAAAAAATATTGGCTATATTCCCTGTGCTGTACAATATATCCTTGTAGTTTCTTTATTTTATACCCAGTAGTTGGTGCTTCTTAATTCCCTACCCCTATCTTGTCCCTCCCCCACCCTCTCCCTACTAGTAACCACTAGTTTGTCCTTTATATCTGTGAGTCTGGTTCTGTTTTGCTACATATATTCATTTATTTTTTAGATTCCACACATAAGTGATATCACACAGTATTTGTCTCTCTCTATCTGACTTACTTCTATAAGCATACTACCCTCCAGGACCACCCATGTTGTTGCAAATGAAAATATTTCACTCTTTTTTATGGCTAAATAATATTCCATTGTCTATATATATCACAGCTTCTTTAACCTTTCATCGGTTAATGGACACTTAGATTACTTTCATATCTTAGTAATTGTAAATAATGCTGCTATGAACATTGGAGTGCGTGTGTCTTTTTGAATTAATGTTCAAAAGGTGCTAATGCCCAAAGTAAATATTCAATAAATATTCATTGAACATAGAAAGGAATTGCATAGTCACGTTAACAATCAATCTGGGTTTATGATACATATGAAGTATCCTTATTTGGGCAAAATAATGACAGCATGTCCAACAGGTTCTGAGATGGGCCAACACCAAGAGAAAGCAGAAGTAACACAAAGACATGAACTCCCCCTGCCTCCAACTGGTAGTGGCTGTTTTGCCTGGAGTAATATAAAAACTGGCTTTGGGATCAGACCTCCAGAGGATAATAAACCTGGTCAGTAATCACAGAAATCTCATAACAGAAAAAGTCCCAACCCCCTCATCATGCAGATGGAGAAATTGAGGCCCAGAAAGGCATAGTGACTTGCCCAAGGTTACACAGAAAGCGAGTGGTAAAGTCAGGACAGAGAGCTAGGTTTAATTAACTCCTGTCTCCTGTGTTTCCCTCGGTGCTTTCCCGGCATACAGCTGTCATTCACTGGCTGAGCGCTGCTCCCGCTGACTGTGAAGGCACTCGAAATGGCTGTGCTTAGGCACGAACTCTTATTCCACGATCAGGCCTTCTGGATCACATCATAATAACGAACTTCCCCAATATAACTCGTCCAATTTGTTCCCTAAGACATAAGCTAAATTAATGATCAAAGAAGCTCAGTAATAGCAACCTTGGTGAAAAGTCTTTAAGAAGAGCCTCAAAGCTTCCCCTGTCTCTGGAGCTACTTAACAGGAACTTGAAAAACAGCAGAAAAGGCCAGCTGCTGGTTGATGCCTCACTAACTAGCTCCTTGACAAATGATCTTTGCTTGGCTAAGCACCAGCAGAGAACATAAAATTTCACTGTCTTATTGCTAAGTATTTGTCTTTCTAATTCTATTGGCTAGAATTGAGCTTTCTAACTCATCTATATGCCCCAGAGCAGCCAGCACAATGTTTGCCATAGAGTAGACCCTTAAGACATCCTCAGGGATTAACTTTCCCACTTTGAGTGTGAGACCATGATGCTAATTACGTGCAAACTAGCCTGAAACTTACTCTATAAATCAAAAGACCCTAATGACCATTTGGAGAAAAAAAAAACCTGGTTGTCGGGATTTGGGGACATTGCTAGGGTTTCTTCTTCAGCTAGCTGTATGATTTTCCCCTCACTTTGGTGTCGAGCACCTCCCAATCCTTACCACTAACTGGATCCTAACCCTGGCCACAGACTAAGACCTTGCCTCTCACACTTGCCCTTTCCCCAGGCATGCAAAGTCAAATACTAACCATTATAAGGTAGCACTTTTGCAAAAATTAGAGAAATAGCCATTTGGCAGCATAACCACATTACCTCTATTCACATCCCTGGTGTTCAATACCATACCTCAGTCCCCCAATGTGCTAAATCCTGCCACAGGGCTTATTTCGGCCATCCCAAATGGGTTCCAAATGTCCCAAAAGTGTTTATGCTACTTATACATTTCTTCCAACTTCTTTGCAAACTACATACATTCTCGGCTTCTTTTATATATTTAAGAGATCAGGGGTTCCCTCACAGGAACAGCTCACTTGCACACAACCACGTTCCTGAAAGGTATTGCGGCAATGGAATTCACATAACTGGCCATATTTCAAATGCTTTCAATGGGTTGACTATTCACTAGTGAGATCGGTCCTAAGAGGGATCCTCCAGAAGGTAAAGAACAGCTCTTCCACCCCCACCACCACCCCAGCCCCACGGAGTTGCCCCCTTTTCCCTGCATCCTGCCCGATTCCTTCTGATCCTTTGGCCTTGCCCAGAGCCATGCAGGTCCCCGTTTCTCCCGTTGGTCTTTCAGAGCAGTTTCATTTCCTCTGCACATCCTCTATGACGTCTCCCAGGAGCCTCCATCCTTCCTCTCTTTTAGGGTCTATAAATACACTGGTCCCCCAGGGGAGGCCTGTGAATTCCTTCCTCATGCAGCAAAGCCCTGTGAACTAGGATGGCCACTCCCGAATGAGCAGGTTTATCTCCAAGGTCCAGTGGGCCATTGAACCTTTCTTCTTCTTGCTTTGCTGGCTAATCTAATCAGGGCTTACATCAGGTGGGATATTATACGATGTCAAATCTGGTACCTTTGTGTGCTGAGATCGAGCAGAGACTAGTGGGGACCAGGTGTTGAGTCTATGGCCAGTTTGGCTGTGAGCTTAGAACTCCGAGATAATTAGGTTAAGTCAGAGAAATCATCTCGGTCAGTTTTGCTCCATCCCAGATCCAAGTGTATACCCCTACGGTGATCAGAGATTGGCACTGTAACCACATGGGTCTCAACCCTGACCAGAGACTGAGATCTTCTTGGCTTCTCACTTCATCTTTCATACATTTCCTGAACACATAAAGAAAGAGTCCAGTAATGTACTAACCTTAAAAAGGTAACATTTTTGAAAAAAAAAAAGTGGTCATTTTACAGCACAATCCCACATATTAGTTTCCCAAGGCCGCTGTAACAAATTACCACAAACTGGGTGGCTTGAAACAACAAAAACTTACTCTCTTACAGCTCTAGAGGCTGAAGTCTGAAATCAACAAGGTTCTAGGGGAGAATTCTTCCTTGCCTCTTTCGGACTGTGCTGGCTCCAGGCATCCCTTGACTTGGGGCTACCACATCTTCACCTGGCCTTCTCTTCTCTCTGACTTCCCTCTGCCTCTCTAAGAACACTTATAGCCCAGGCCCATCTCATCTTGGGATCCTTAACTTAGTTACATCCACAAAGGCCTTTTTCCAGGTAAGGTTACATTCACAGGTTCTAGGAGTTAAGATACGGACATATCTTTTGGGCGCTCCCACTAGACCCACTGCACCCCACTACCTCTGTTCACATCCCTAGCATGCTGGAATCGTAAGAGCATGAACTTTCTGCACATTTTGCCTCCAAATATCTCTCAAATCTGTACACCACTCTATGTTTCTGCTGCCCCATCGTCATTCCAGCCCCATCATTCCTCACACATTATTCTCCAAAGCAACCAGAAGAGTCAGACCGGCCCCACTGTGCTTGCAAGTCTTCTGTGGTTCCCCGTGGCTCTGAGGGTTAAGACCCAACTCTTGGCTGTGGCCTGCAAGGCCCCACCCACCTCACCAGCCTCCTCTCTTACCTCTCTCCCTTTTTCTCTCTGAAATGCCATGTCCCTTCCTGTCACAACGCCTTCCTAATACTCTTTCCTCCTCTTGGAGAACTCTCTACCCCATCCCATCTTCTCCTGGCTAACACCCATCATGCATCATCTCGGCTCTAAGGTCAAGTAACACTTCCTCAAGAGATGCTTTCCCTCGTCCCCAGAGCGGCCGAGATTCCCCCATAATAACATCTCTCATAGTTTGCGATTAGATTTGTGTTGTATTAATGCCTCTCCCCACCTACCTACCCCCAAATCCATTAGACTAAGCTCCAGGAGGGCAAAGCCTGTGGCTGTATGGTTTCATCACTCTGTCCTCAGCACATAGTAGGTGTCCAATCATTATTTGAATGACTATATGAATGAATGAATTAGTTAATTAATCCAAACATCTGTGTTCTGATAGCTCATGTTCCTCTCCTAAAAATGAGAGAAATGATGCCTATCTCACAGGGTCAAATAATAATCAAAACAAGATCATGGAGGGGAAGGGGCTTTATAAACCTTGAGATGCCTTACTAATTTAAGGAATCATGATGATATTGACTGATGTCATCAGCCTTTTGGGAGTCAGGGAAGTGCTGCCCAGGGCCTGGGGCAGCAGGAGAAGCAAGGGTGGAGGTGAGAAAGCATCCTTGAGGTCTGAGCTTCCCTGGTGGCACTGTCCTCTGCCTGCCGATGCAGAGGACACGGGTCCAATCCCTGGTCCAGGAAGATCCCACATGCTGCGGAGCAACTAAGCACACGAGCCACAAGTACTGAGCCCACATGCCACAACTACTGAAGCCCGCATGCCTAGAGCCTATGCTCTGCAACAAGAGAAGTCACAGCACTGAGGAGCCTGTGTGCCACAAGGAAGAATAGCCCCCCCTCGCCACAACTTGAGAAAGCCAGCACAGAGCAACAAAGACCCGCAGGCAAAATAAATAAATAAATAAAATAAAAAATTAAAAAATCTTAAAAAAAAAAAAAGAAAAAAGAATCCTTGAGGTCTACGTGCCTCTGGATAAGAAGAGTTTCTGGAGGAGCTCTACTGTGTAGGATAAGATTACAAGCACATTCAACTCCCCCGCTTCAGACTTGAAGCTCCTAACTTATCACACTCTGGGATCAAAAGGTAATGCCACTCTCCGCAGGTGTAAATATTGCCCTGAATCACCTCGGGCATTTAGGGTTTTGATTGTCTTCCTTTAGAGCATCTGCTCCAGGTGCAGGCTAAGGAGAGGGCGATCCATCAGCCGTGGCACTGGCTTAAGGCGCTGCCCAGCTGACAAATGACTTTGAAGCATACTTCTTGGCTTTTCATTCTTTTCCTTCCTTGCCTTCTTGGCTTTCACTGCCAACAGGCGGGGAGGGGATCACCTCCTTCCTCCTGCTCCTCCCGCACGTCCATCTAGAAGGCATCCCTGGAGGCCTGACATTCCAGCTCTTCGGTGTCTTGCATTTGATTTCCCCAGACCCTGTCAAGTCATAATCTCCTTTCCTGCAGGGAAGGGACACTTCCACCTCTTCCTCCATATCCTCTCAGCTCCTTGCATTTGGGTCAAGAGACCTAAAAAGGCCATTTCTCATTTCCATCTTGTCTTCCATTGTTTTTTCCCCTGGGATGTCTATGCATTCATAGCCCTGAGATGCCTCACTGGTCTGGAATGTCCATGGCAAGCCGATCCTCTGAATCATAGACTTAAAGAAATTGGAAAAAGCAGAGCTCATTAGGCTGTCGTTTCCCCAGCTTCCTCCTCTGACCTGGATGTCTTCCTACTGGCTGGATGGTGCACTTGCCTGCTCCATCGTTCCACTGGGCTTTGAGGCTCTGTCTACACAGTCCCAGACAGGTAAAGAACAAGGCCTGTCTCTGAATAATTCAAGCAAAATCCTGTTTTATCTCAATGATTTGGGCATCCTATTACAAAGCACCATTTCGGTACAAGGCTTTGGGATAAATAAGGCTTTGGGATAAATCCCTCTAATTTATCCCAAAGCCAGAGCTGGAAAGGACCTTGCAGTTCATCTGTTCAAAAACCTGCTCCTTTTTTTGTTTATAGCTTTTTCAAGATATAATCAACATACAGTGACCTGCACATTTGCATGCTGTACAAAAATTGTACAATTTGCTGTTTTGACACATGCATACCTCCATGAAACCATCACCATCATCCCGTTCCCATCATTCCCCAAAATTTCCTTCTGCCCCATTGTAATCCCTCATTCCGTCCCCTCCCCAGTCCCTCATCCCCAGGGAACCACTGATCTGCTTTCTGTTACTATATAGTTTGCATTTTCTAGAATGTTATATAAATGGAATAACACAGTATGCATTTTTTTGCTGGTTTCTTTCTCTTGGCAGAATTCCTCTGAGATTCATTCATGTTGTTGCATTTATTAATAGTGCCATATGTATCAGTAGGTTGTTTCTGCTTTTTTGGCTATTGCGAAAAATGCTGCTATGAACAGTCATGAACAAATTTTTGCATGTATGTAGGTCTTCACTTCTCTTGGGTATATGCCTATGAGCTTTTACCTTCATATGGTAACTACGTGAGTCAAAAATTATCCGCACTCCGGTTGTCTTAAAATTTCTGTTGTCTGCACCATCTTATCAGCACTTTCCATTCAAGGCTACTGTTTCCCCAGTCACGGCTGTGCAGGCGTAAATCTGTTACATCAGTTCATTTTAACTGTGATGCGAGCAAAAATGGATGCCCCACTTGTGATTTGCACAAAAGAAGAGCAGTGTGCAGTGATTCCGTTTCTGTGGTCTGAGGGTCCACACACTTCTGCCCACGCTGTCGACACGCTGCAAAAACTTCGTTTTGAGGTGTTAAAGCATCCTCCCTGTAGTCCTGATCTTGCTCCATTGGACTTTCACCTGGTTGGTCCCCTGAAAGCAACCCTATGAACACAAAGATTCACTTCTGATGAAGAAGTGAAGACAATGGTGCATTCATGGTTCGCGGCTCAGCCTAAAATGTTTTTTTGAAGAGGGAATACGAAAGCTTGTTGACAGATGGACAAAGTGTATTGAAAAGCAAGGAGGGCTTCCCTGGTGGTGCAGTGGTTAAGAATCCACCTGCCAATGCAGGGGACATGGGTTTGATACCTGGGCTGGGAAGATCCCACATGCCGAGGAGCAACTAAGCCCGTGCGCCATAACTACTGAGCCTGCGCTCTAGAGCCCGTGAGCCACAACTATTGAGCCCATGTGCCACCACTACTGAAGCCCGCGCGCCTATGGCCTGTGCTCCACAACAAGAGAAGCCACTGCAATGAGAAGCCCGCACACCACAACAAAGAGTAGCCCCTGCTCACCACAATTAGAGAAAGCCCATGGGCAGCAACGAAGACCCAAAGCAAAAGCCAATAAATAAATAAATTTTTAAATTTTTTTTAAAAAAGAGAGAAGGGAAATTATGTCAAAAAATGATGTATTTGTCTTTTCTAAAAGTTAATTAAAATAAATTCTACATCCAGAGTGCGGATAATTTTTCACTCACCCTCGTATATTTACCCTTTTGAGGAACTACCAAACTATTTTCCAAAGCAGCTTTCCCATTTTACAATGCCACCAACAATGCATGAGGTTCCTATTTTTCCTCATCTTACCTTCTTATAGTTTGTCTTTTTTATTTGTGCCATCCTAGCAATGTAAAGTGATATCTCATTGTGGTTTTGATTTGATTTCCCTAATGACTACTGATATCGAGCATATTTTAATGTGCTTATTGGCCTTTTAATGTACTTATTGGCCATACATATTTATTTATTTACTTGGTTGGCCGGGTCTTAGTTGCAGCACGTGTGTGCCTTAGTTGAGGCTGGTGGGCTCCTTAGTTGTGGCATGCGAACTCTTAGTTGCAGCATGCATGTGGGATCTAGTTCCCTGACCAGGGATTGAACCCGGGCCCCCTGCACTGGGAACTTGGAGTCTTAACCACTGCGCCACCAGGGAGGTCCCTTATTGGCCTTTCATACATCTTCTTTGGAGAAATATCTACTTAAATCTATCCCATTTGAAAAATTGGTATAGGGAATTCCCTGGTGGTCCAGTGGTTAGGACTCAGCACTTTCACTGCTGGAGCCAGGTTCAATCCCTGTTGGGAACTAAGATCCTAAAATCTGCCCAGTGCAGCCAAAAAATAAAACAATAATAAAAAAAATAAAAAAAAATAAAAATTGGGATATAATTCACATAACATAAAATTTACCATTTTATAGTGTACAACTCAATGGTTGTTAGTATATTCACTAAGTTGTGCAACCATCACCCCTATCTAATTCCAGAACATTTCCACCACCCTAAAAAGAAACTCCATATCTATAAGCAGTGAGTTCACCCTTGCCTCCATCCCCTAGCAACCACTAATCTACTTACATCTCTATGGATTTGCCTCTTCCATACATTTCATACAAATGGAATTGTATACTATGGGACCTTTTATGAATGGCTTCTTTCACTTAGCATCATGTTTTCAAGGTTCATCCATGTGGTAGCTTGTTTCAGTACTCCGTTCCTTTTCATGACTGAACAATACTCCATTGCATGGACATACTGCTTTTGTTTAGCCATTCATCAGCTGATAGACATTTTAGTTGCTATCACTTTTGGACTATTATGAATAATGATGCTATAAATGTTTGTGTACAAGTTTCTGTGTGAACATGTTTTCAGGTCTCCCGTGTCTGTATATACCTAGGAGTGGAATCGTTGGGTCATATAGGAACTCTATGATTAACTTTGTGAGGAATTGCCAAAGCATTTTCCACAGCAGCTGCACCACTTTACATTCCCACCAGCAATGTATAAGGGTTCCAATTTCTCCACATTCTCCCCCAACATGTATTTTCCACTTTTGTTTTTATTATAACCATCCTAGTACATCTGAGGTGGTATCCCATTGTGGTTTTGATTTACATGTCCCTAATGACTGATGATGTTTCATGTGTAACCATTTATATATCTTCTTTGGAGAAGTGTCTATTCAGATCCTTTGCCCATTCTTTCAAGTTTTTTGTCTTTGTATCGCGGAGTTGTAAGAATTCTTTTACATTGTGGGATACTAGACCCTTATCAAATATGTGACTTGCAAATATTTTCTCCCATTCTGTGCACTGTCTTTTCACTTTCTTCATAGTATCCTTTGATGCACAAAAGTTTTTAATTTTGATTAAATCCAATGTGTCTATATTTTCTTTGGTTGCTTTTGCTTTGAGTGTCATATCTAAGAAACAATTGCCTAATCCAAGGCCACATAGATTTACAACTATGTTTCCTTCTAAGAATTTTACAGTTTCACCTCTCTTACGCTTAGGTCTATGATCTATTTTGAGTTAACTTTTATGTATGGTGCTAGGAAAGAGACCAACTTCATTCTTCTGCATGTGGATATCCATTTGTTCCAGCACCATTTGTTGAAAAGGCCATTCTTTTCCCCATTGAATTGTAAACAGCATTGTTTTAAAACTTCAGTTTCCAATTATTTTTGTTGCTAGTATATAGAAATAAAAAGTGATCTTGTATTCTGAAAACTTGCTAAAGTCACTTCTCAGTTCTAGTAGCTTTCTTGTAGATCCCATTAGATTCTCCACATAGATGATCATGTTATCTGCAAATCAAGTTTTATGTCTTCCTCTCCTACCTAGATGCTTTTTGTTTCTTTTCTTGACTATTTCCATTGGCTTGAACTTCCAGTAAAATGTTGAATAAGGGTAGCCATCCTTGTCTTGCTCCTGATCTTAGAGGGAAAGAATTCGGTAGTTGACCATTAAATGTTATGTTAACTGTAGGTTTTTCATAATACCCTCATCAAGTTGAGGAAGTTTCCTTCTATTTCTAGCTTACTGAGAGTTTTCCTCAGGAATAGATGTTGGATTTTGTCAAATCCTTTTTCTGCATCTATTGAGATAATCATATGGTGTGGAGATTTTTTGTTCATTAATATGGTGAATTGCAATTACTTGATTTTCTAGTGGTAAACCAAATTTGCCTTGCTGGGATAAACCCCACTTGATGTGGCTGTGTTCTTTTTTTATACATATTGTTACATCGATTTGTTAAAATTTTACATCTATATTTATGAAAGATATTGGTCTGTAGTTTTCTTGTTATTTCTTTTTCTGGTTTTGTTATCATGGTAATGCTAATAATAAACACAAATAGAATTAATGGGGAAGTATGCTTTCCTTTTCAACTTTCTGGAAGACTTTGTGTAGAACTGGTACTACTTCTTTAAACGTTTTATAGAATTTGCCAGTGAAGCCATCTGGCCAAGAAGATGTCTTTGTAGTAAGTGTTTAACTATAACTCAATTTCCCTGATGGAGGGCTATTCACAGTACCCATTTCTTCTTGAGTGAGCTTTTGTATTTTGTGTCTTCCAAGAGATCTGTCCATTTTATTTGTTGTCAAATTCATTGTCAGAATGTTGTTGATGATATTCCCTTAGTATCCTTTTTTTTTCTTTTCTTTTTTTTAAGGACTTTTATTGAGATGTAATTGACATACAATAAACTGCATATAAAGTGTACAATTTGATTTTTTTCTTATTAGTAATGTATATATGGCAATCCCAATCTCCCAATTCATCCCACCCCAACCCCCCTGCTTTCCCCCCTTGATGTCCATATGTTTGTTCTCTACATCTGTGTCTCTATTTCTGCCTTGCAAACCAGTTGATCTGTACCATTTTTCTATATTCCGCATATATGCGTTAATATATGATATTTGTTTTTCTCTTTCTGACTCACTTCACTCTGTATGACTGTCTCTAGGTCCATCCATGTCTCTACAAATGTTCCAATTTTGTTCCTTTTTATGGCTAATATTCCGTTGCATATATGTACCACATCTTCTTTATCCATTCATCTGTCAATGGACATTTAGGTTGCTTCCATGACCTGGCTATTGTAAACAGAGCTGCAATGAACATTGGGGCGCGTGTGTCTTTTTGAATTATGGTTTTCTCTGGGTATATGCCCAGGAGTGGGATTGCTGGGTCATATGGTAATTCTACTTTTAGTTTTTCAAGGAAACTCCATACTGTTCTCCATAGTGGCTGTATCAATTTACATTCCCACCAACAGTGCAAGAGAGTTCCCTTTTCTCCACACCCTCGCCAGCATTTACTGTTTGTCGATTTTCTGATGATGCCCATTCTGACCATTGTGAGGTGCTACCTCACTGTAGTTTTGATTTGCATTTCTCTAATAATTAGTGATGTTGAGCAGCTTTTTATGTGCTTCTTGGCCATCCATATGTCTTCTTTGGAGAAATGCCTATTTAGGTCTTCTGCCCATTTTTTGATTGGGTTGTTTGTTTTTTTGATGTTGAGCTGGATGAACTGTTTATATATTTTGGAGATTAATCCCTTGTCTGTGGATTCATTTGCAAATATTTTCTCCCATTCTGAGGGCCTTAGTATCCTTTTTTTTTTTTTTGGCACACGGGCTTAGTTGCTCCGCGGCATGTGGGATCTTCCTGGACCTGGGATTGAACCCGTGACCTCTGCATTGGCAGGCGGATTCTTAACCACTGCACCACCTAGGAAGCCCAGTATCCTTTTAATATCTGTAGAATCTGTAGTTATATCACTTCTGTCAGTCCTCATATTGGTAATTTGTGTCTTTGTTTTTTCCTGATCAGTCTGGATAGAGATTAGCAATTTTATTGATCTTCTCAAAGAACCAGCTTTTGGTTTTGTTTATTTTCTCTATTGTTTATTTCTTTTCTATTTCCTCGATTTCTATTCTGATCTTTATTATTTCTTTTCTTCTACTTACTTTGGGTTTAATTTGTTCGTCTTTCTCTAGTTTCTTATGATAGAAGCTGAAAATCATTGATCTGAGACCTTTTTTTCTAATATAGACATTTCGTGGCATCTCACAAATTCTGTCATGTTGTATTTTCGTTTTTATCTGTTTCAAAATACTCCTTAAATTTTTATTTCTTCTTTGCCTCTTGGATTATGTAGAAGTGTGTGATTTAGTTTCCAGATATTTGGGAAGTTTCCAGAGATTTCTCTGTTATTGGTTTCTAATTTAAATTCATCGTAGTCAGAGAATATACTTTGTGTAACTTAGATTCTTTTCAATTTTTTGAGACTTGTTTTATGGCCCAGAATATGATCTATCTAGCTTGGTAAATGTGCTGTATGCTCTTGAAAAGAGTATGTATTCTGCTCTTCTTGGATGGAATGTTCTCTAAGTGTCAATTAGATCCAGTTGGTTGATAGTGTTATTCTTATCTTCTATATCCTTGCTGCTGATTTTCTGCCTACTTATTCTATCTTGTCTATTGATAAACAAGAGTTGGGACATTCCTAGTGGTGCAGTGGTTACACATCCACCTGCCAATGCAGGGGACATGGGTTCGAGCCCTGGTCCCAGAAGATCCCACATGCCACACAGCAACTAAGCCCGTGCACCACAACAAGAGAAGCCACCACAATGAGAAGCCCGTGCACCACAATGAAGAGTAGCCCCCGCTCTCCACAACTAAAGTCCATGTGCAGCAATGAAGACCCAATGCAGCCAAAAGTTAATTAATTAATTTTTTAAAAAGACAAGAGTTGAAATCTCCTACTATAAATTGCGGGCTTTTCTGTTTCTACTTGTAGTTCTGTCAGCTTTTACTTCATGTATTTTGAAGCTCTGTTATGAGGTGCATAAATGTTTAGGATTGTTATGTCCTCTTGATGAATTGGCCCATTTATCACTATGAAATGACCTTTATCTCTGGTAGTAACTTTTGCTTAATATCTACTTATCTCATTTAATATTGCTGTTCCAAAATTCTTTTGATTAGTATTATCATGGTATATCCTTTTTCCATACTTTTATTTTTTAATGTATTTTAAACTTTATAGTTAAAATGCTTTACAGACAGTCCCTGATTACAATGGTTCAACTTATGATTTTTGACCTTACAGTGGTATAAAGCGATACATACACATTCAGTAGAAACCATACTTCAAATTTTGAATTTTGATTTTTTCCTAGGCTAGCAACATATGGTACCATACTGTCTTGTGATGCTGGGTGGTGATCCCAGCTCCCAGCCAGCCATGTGATCACGAGGGTAAACAATCATACACTTAGAACCATTCTGTACTCAGCCAACCATTCTGTTTGTCACTTTCAGTATAGCATTCAGTGAATTACATCAGATATTTAACACTTTATTATAAAATAGGCTTTGTGTTAGATGATTTTTGCCCAACTGTGGGCTAATGTAAGTGTTCTGACCATGTTTAAATTAGGCTTGTTTAAGCTATGATATTCAGTAGGTTAGGTGTATTAAATGCATTTTTCAACTCGCAATATTTTCAACTTATGATTGGTTGATTGGGACATAACCCCAAAGTGAATAGAGCAAGATCTGTATTTGTCAGCAGCATGTAACCAGGTCTTGCTTTTATATGCAGTCTGACAACCTCTGCCTTTTATTTGGGTATTTAAACCATTTACATTTCAATTGATTATTGATACAGTTAGGTTTAAATCTATTATTTTGTTATCTGTTTTCTCTTTGTCCCATCTGTTCTTTGTTACCTTTTTTCTTTTTTTATGTCTTCTTTGGGACTAATTGAATATTTTTTATGGCTCCATTTTATCTCATTTATTTGTTTATCAGCTGTGATTTTGCTTTATTATTTTAGTGATTACTTTTAGGTTTATAGTAAACATCTTTAGCTTATCTTAGTTTAGTTTTTTAAAATCTTATATATTTACCCATGTTGTTACTATTTCTTCCTTCGTGTAGATCCACATTTTCATGTGTTATCATCTTCCTTCCATTTCTTGTAGTATGTGTCTGCTGGTGTTGAAATTTCTTTGTTTAGCCTTCCTTTTTTTTTTTTGGCCACGCAGGCAGCTTACAGAATCTTAGTTCCCCAACTGGGATCGAACCTGGGCCCTTGGCAGTGAAAGCGTCAAGTCCTAAGTACTGGACTGCCAGGGAATTCCCTGGCCTTCCTCTTTGAAAGATATTTTTGCCTGATATAGAATCCCTGCTTGATAGGGGTTTTTTTCTTTTTTTAAAAAGATTTTGCTCTACAGTCTTCTTGTTTGCATTGTTTTTAATGAAAAGTCTTTTTGTTTCTCTGTACATAAAATGCCCCTTCTCTCCAGCTGCTGTTAAAGATGTTCTCTTTATCACTGATTTTAAGAAATTTGATTATGATGTGCCTTGGTGTTGTTTTCTTCATATTTCTTCTACTTGTAGTTTGCTGAGTTCCTTGGATCTCTAGGTTTATAATTTTCATCAAATTTGGAAAATTTTTGGCCATTATTTCTTCAAGTATTTTTCTGTTCCCTCTTGTCTCTTTTTCTCCCTCAAGGACTCCAATTATATTTAGATTAGGCCAGTTGATTTTTTTCCTACAGCTCAGTGATGTTCTGTTCCTTTTTTTTTTTTCATTCTCTTTTCTGTGTGTATTTTATTTTGAATCCTTTCTATGGTTTTGTGTTCAAGTTCACTAGTCTTTTTTTCTGCAGTGTCTAATCTGCCACTAATCCCATCCAATGTATTTTTCATATCACATGTTGTAGTTTTCACCTCTATAAGTTTGATTCAGGTATTTAAAAAACATCTTCCATGGCTCTATTTAACTTTCTGACCATCTGGAATACAGTTGTAGTAACTGTTTTAGTATCCTTGTTTACTAATTCTGTGTCAGTTAACATCTGTGTCAGTTCTGGTTTGATTTCAATTAATTGATTTATCCCCTCCTTATGCGCCATAGTTTCCTACTCTGTCAATGCCAGGTAATTTTTTTTGTTGGATGCCAGACGTTGTGAATTCTACCTTGTTGGGCTCTTTAATATGCCTGTATTCCTATAATCAGCGGTTCCCAACCAGGGATGATTTTGTTTGTCTGGAAACAGTATTGATTGTTACAATTGAACAGTGGTATTGGCATCCAATAAGTAAAGGCCAGGTTTGATGGTAAACATCCTACAATGTATAGGACAGCCCCCACAACAAAGAATTATCCAGCTCAAAATGTCAGTTGTTCTGAAGTTGAGAAACCCTGCTATAAATACTCTTGAACTTTGCTCTGGGACTTAAGTTTCCTGGAAATCGTTTGATCCCTTTGGGTCTTGCTGTTAAACTTTGTTAGCTGAGACCAGAGCAATGCTCAGTCTAGGGCTAATTATTCCCTAATACCAAGGCAAGACCCTTCTGTGTACTCTACCCAATGCCTCAATTTTACCTGGCTGGGAACCAGCACTATTCCCAGCCCTGTGTGAGTTCTGAGTACCGTCCCCTCTAGTCATTTGGTGTGGTTCTCTCCCCAACATCAGATAGTCTCCTCACACATGCTCAAGAACCTACACGGAGTTTGTTCCACCCCAGCTTCACCTCCAGCACCCAGCCTACCTCCACAGGATGTCCTAGAGATACCTCACAGTCACTATTTCTACTCTGGTCCCCATCTCAGACCTACTCCTCCTTCCATATCTCAGTGAATGATGCCAGTCCCCTAAGCTCAAAATCCAGGAGTCACCCTCCACTCCTGCCTCCTCACTCCACCGTTCAATCAGCCAATTTGGATCACCAATGTCTCCTGCATTCTGTTCTCACTTTCCATCCCCACTGTCCCTGCCCTAGCTTAGGCCATCATCATCTCTTGCTTGAACCCTTCACAGGAGAGTTCCAACTTGCATCTCCAGCACCACCTGCCATGCCTCCTACACTTGCATCTCCAGTGCCACAAAAATTTTCACTGCTTATCAAGCAGGCCATGCCTTTTCACGACTCTATGCTTTTGCACATGCTACTTTCTTTGCCTGAAATCTAGTTCCTCCCTTCTTTGTCTGGCAAACTCCTTCTCATGCCAGTTCAAAAATCACCTCTTCTGTCAAGCCCTCCTTGATTTCTTGAGGCATCTATTCACTCCTGCCCCTCCATTCTCCTATGGTGTTCTGTTCACACTTTGTTAACAATACTGGTCATATCTGGTTAAATGAGGTCATAAGGGAGGGGCCCTAATCCCACAGTACTATGGCCTGATGAGAAGAGGAAAAGAGAGAGAGAGAGAGAGGCAGAGAAATATCCCCCTCCACTCAGCCACGTGAGGAAACAGTAAAAAAGTCTGCAAGCCACGGAGAGAGTCTCACCAGGAGCTGACCACTCTGATCTCAGACTTCTAGCCAGGACTGACTGTGACAAATTTCTGTTAAGCCACCTGGTCCATGGTATGTTGTTATGGCAGCCTGAGCTGACTACTACAGTGCTTAATACCTGATGAATGCATTTTTAAAAGGAAGGAAGGGAGGAAGAGAAAGAGATGGAATGAATGGGGAGAGACAATGAACTAAGAAAGCTGCAGACAAGAGAAGAGTAAGAAAAACTTAAGGAAACAGGAGAAGGAAGGCAGAGGGTGGGAGTGAGCTGACCAGGGAGCCAATCCCTCAGTGGTGACCATGCCCATGCCACCACTGCCAAGATGGAGGCGGGTGAGTACAGTCCCCAGGGCCAGTGCTGAGCATCCAGGCACAGGATTTTATAGATATGTTTTCCCCCTAAAGGGGCCACAGTCTACTTTTCTCAGGAGATATGTGTCTTCCAGAAAAGGATCCAGTGCCTGTGGCTTTTGGAAGGAGGCACCTTGGTTCTTTGGCTGGGCAACAGCTGGGTGCCCTTGCTTCCTCCAGCTGCTGGAGAGACAAGGAAAGTGTTTACCCAATGGCCCCAGTGTCCTGAGAGGACTCGGCTCTGAGTTACACAGCAAACAGCTGGCTCCGGAGGGGCTGCATCCTGGGCGCTGCAACGCGGACCTGCCAGTGATGGTTAAGCCTCCATCATGAAAATGCTTCCTCCGCTCTCATCCTCCTCCGGTGGGGTTGGGGGTGGGCTCATTTACGAACTGGGACCCGACAGGTGGCTTTTTTAATACGCTGGTTCTAGCGGAACACTCCCCAAAACGAATACAAAATGTTTTTGTCACCCAGGGCCCGTGCAAATTGGTTTCAGACTCTGCCACCCGCTGCAGCAGACAGCGGCCGTCTTTCCAGTAAGAAGACATTTCCTGGCTGGGCACCCGGACAGGCGGGAGGGCGGCAGCGGCGGCGCAAGCAGTGCCAGCTAGCCCGGGAAGCCACGCGCTCCGTCCCCGGGGGTCAGCTCAGCGACCGCCGGCGCCCTCGGGCCTGCAGCCGCCCCTCTGAGCCCGGGCCCGGGATGGGTTACCGGCACTGCAGCCCCAGCTTGGGGCCCACGTCTCCCCCGCCCCTGCCGGGCGGGGCGTGGGCAGCGCGACCCGGAGTCCCGCCCCAACGCCCGAAACCCGGAGCCCCGCGAAGAGGGGGTCCTGGCTCCACCCACCCGGCGCAGCTCAAGAATCGGGGCTTCTGGCCAAAACAGGGCCGACGTTCAGAACCCATCTGATCACTTTCGGGAGGGGCCGGGAGAGGTTTGGGGTGGGGTGGGGGCTGGGGGAGAGTTGCAGGGAGCTGTAGCTTTGAGAGCCATCCCACCACCCCCCACCCCCGCTCCCCGTGCAAGCAACGCTGCTCGCAAGGCTAGCCATCCTCGCTAGGCCCAGCCCTGCGGTTAGTTGGGTGCAGGGACGTGACGGGACTGGGAGGACTGGTCCCTTTTTTCTATTGTTCCCACTCATCAGAAAGGGCTCCTAGCAAACCCAGTCTGCTAGTCTCAGCTTTCACGATGAAACGGAGAGCTCTGCTTTGCCGTCGTTATCCAAGATGGGATTTTAAGGATGCTAAGACTTTATTTACAGTATTGCACTAGGATGTCGACCCAGCAGCCGGGCAAAACGCTGAGGCAGCCATTAAGTTGGGACTTGTGGAGGAGTGGAGATTTGCTTCCACCCAAGCAGCTACACATGCCCCTGGAAACTGGGGGCATCCAGAAGCCCGCACTCTCCTGCCTGGCTCCTTGGCCGTGCTTTTCAAACATCATCACTTGGACAGACCACTTGGGGTCCTTAAAGTGCAGATTCTGATTTAGAAGAGCTGGGTGGGGCCTGAGGTTCTGCATTCCTAACAAGCTCGCAGGTGATGCAGCTGCTGCCCTGGACCACACCTGGAGGAGCAAGGGGTAGAGCATTGCTCTTAACTGCAGCCACACGTTAAAATCACCTGGGGAGTCCAAAACGAACTTCACTGAGAGGAATCATAGGTGTTCTTGCCACACAAAAAAAAAGGTAACTATGTGAAGTGATGAATTTTTCAACTCCATTGTGTAATCATTTCACAATGTATACATATATCAAATCACCATGATGCACATCTTTAAAACAATCATATTAAAAAATTTTTTAAAAATCATATTGTACAACCAAAATATACACAATTTTAATTTGTCAATAATACTTCAATAAAGCTAAGGGGTAAAACTAATTAGGACAGGCCCCACCCCCAGATATTCTGATTTAAATTGTCTGGAGTGGGGCCAGCCTTTCTTTTTTTTTTTTTTTTTGAATTAAGCTTCTCTAGTGATTACAGTGGGCAGCCAGGATAGAGAGCCACTGGTAGAAGCAGCTGTGAACAGTGGCTTAGGCTATAGTCGAGGACATTGATTCCATATTGGGCCCAACTGTAGGGTTCAGTCAACGACCTAGATTAGGAATTGAGTTGGTGACCAAAGAACATAATTAGTTCATATGGGTTTTTTTAATATTATTTATTTATTGTTTATTTTTGGCTGCATCGGGTCTTAGTTGCGGCATGCGGGATCTTTGTTGAGGCACGCAGGATCTTTTGTTGCAGTGCGAGGGCTTTTCTCTTTAGTTGTGGTACCTGGGCTCCAGAGCACGTGGGCTCTGTAGTCTGCGGCACACGGGCTCTCTCATTGAGGCATGAGGGCTTAGTTGCCCCACAGCATGTGGGGTCTTAGTTCCCCGACCAGGGATCGAACCCACGGCCCCTGCATTGGAAAGTGGATTCTTTACCACTAGACTGCCAGGAAAGTCCCTCACATGGTTTTATATACCTCATCTTACCTCCCATTCATTCAACCATCAAATATTTCTTGAGCCATTATATCATGCTGGGCACTGTGCTACCTAGTAAGGATTCAACAGTGAAAGACACGGAGCCGACAGTTTAGTGGTGGGTATGGACAGTAATCAAATAACCACTGAAATGAATGCAAATGTATGATTAGATGACTACTAGGAAGACTCTGATTTAATCTGTACGTGAGGAGGGTGCAGGAAAATGACAATTAATTACCTGTAATTGGAAGGATGAATTGTTACTCTCTAGGTGAAAGAGGGTGGGCTGCAGGGACGGAAGAACATTTCAGGCCAAGCAAGAGACTGACAGCAGGGCAGTGTGGCCAGAGTGCAGAGTTGAGGTGGCCCTGTGTGCCAGATGAAGCCAGAGGGGTAGGGAGGTACCTATGTAGAGCAGAGGTTCCCAGTCCTGGCTGAGAATTAAAATCCCCAGAGAACTTCAAGAAATATACCCAAGCTTAGCTTCCAATCCCAAAGTTCAGATTTAGTGGTCTGGGGTCGGACCTGGGCATCAATAGCTTAAAGTCTCCAGCGGTGGCTCTAATGTTGAGTGAAGGATGAGAATCATTTGATGCAGAGACACATTAAGGGTTTTTTTTTTTAAGCTCTTTATTGGAATATAATTGCTTCACACTCTTGTACCAGCTTATGAGGTACACCAAAGTGAATCAGCTGTATTTATACACATATCACCATATCCCCTCCCTCCCGTGACTCTACCCCACCCTCCCCATCCTGGCCCTCTAAGGCATCACCCATCATCGAGTTGATCTCCCTTTGTTATACAGCAACTTCCCACTAGCTATCTATTTTACAGTTGGTAGTATATATATGTCTGTGCTACTCTCTCACTTCGTCCCAGCTTCCCCTTCGCCCCCCCGCCCCCCCAACCCCGTGTCCTCCAGTGCATTCTCTGCATCTGCATCCTTATTCTTGCCCTGTCACTGGGTTCATCAGTACCATTTTTTATTTTTTTTAGATTCCGTATATACGAGTTAGCATACAATATTTGTTTTTCTCTTTCTGGCTTACTTCACTCTGTGTGACAGACTCTAGGTCTATCCACCTCATTACATATAGCTCCATTTCATTCCTTTTTATAGCTGAGTAATATTCCATTGTATATATGTGCCACATCTTTATCCATTCATGTGTTGATGGGCATTTAGGTTGCTTCCATGTCCTAGCTATTGTAAATAGTGCTGCAATAAACATTACGGTACATGTTTTTTTTTTGAATTATGGTTTTCTCTGGGTATATGCCCAGTAGTGGGATTACTGGATCATATGGTAGTCCTATTTTTTGTTTTTTAAGGGACCTCCAAACTGTTCTCCATAGTGGCTGTACCAACTTACATTCCCACCGACAGTGCAGGAGACTTCCCTTTTCTCCACACCCTCTCCAACATTTATTGTTTCTAGATTTTTTGATGATGGCCATTCTGACCGGTGTGAGGTGATACCACGTTGTGGCTTTGACTTGCATTTCTCTAGTAATTAGTGATGTTGAGCATCTTTTCATGTGTTTGTTGGCCATCTGTATGTCTTCTTTGGAGAAATGTCTATTTAGGTCTTCCACCCATTTGTGGATTGGGTTATTTGCTTTATTGGTATGAAGCTGCATGAGCTGCTTGTATATTTTGGGGATGAATCCTTTGTCCATTGCTTCGTTGGCAAGTATTTTCTCCCATTCTGAGGGTTGCCTTCTAGTCTTGTTTATGGTTTCTTTTGCTGTGCAAAAGCTTTTAAGTTTCATGAGGTCCCATTTGTTTATTTTTGATTTTATTTCCATGATTCTAGGAGGTGGGTCAAAAAGGATCTTACTTTGATGTATGTCATAGAGTGTTCTGCCTTTGTTTTCCTCTAGGAGTTTTATAGTGTCTGGCTTTACATTTAAGTCTTTAATCCATTTGGAGTTTATTTTTGTGTATGGTGTTAGGAAGTGTTCTAATTTCTTTCTTTTACACGTTGCTGTCCAATACATTAAGGGTTTTGACCTTTATCTTAAGAAGCATAGGAAGGCACTGACATGTTTAAGCAGACAGGTGACATGATCAGATTTGCATTTTAAAACAGTCTGGCTGCAGAGTGAACAGACTGGAGGAGGGGCTGATGTGTGGAGAAGTAATGCCTTAGATCAGGTGAGAGATGATAGTAACTGGGGCCAGGGTGGTGGTAGAAAGGAGTGGATGAACTCAACAGCTACCCAGGAAGTGAAATCAGCAGGACTCAGTAATCAACTGAACATGGGAAATAGGTTGGAGGGGAAGCATCAAGGACAATTTCCAAGTTTCTTAGACAATTAATGTCGGTAGTGTGGAGACAGAGAAGACTGGAAAAGGACCGCATTTGGAAGGAAGGTCATAAGTTTGGTCCAAGTGGAGCTATCAAGTATGTAGTTGGATAGGCTGTCTGAAGCTCAGAAGAGAGATTCAGAGGTAGAGGTATTCATTTGGGAGCCATAGGGATAGGTATTTGAAGTCAGGGAGTGAATTGGTTACTTGGGGAAAGATCAGAGAATGACAAGAGAAGAACTAGGAGAGACCTTGAAGAACTTCAACGTTTAGTGGCTCGATCTCCCAAGATCCATACTATAGGGCTGTACTAACCTTTCCCCTTGCCATCACTGTCATCTCCCCGCCGCCCCACACACACCATTCTTTAAAGACTTTTGGGAAAACAGTTCATGATTTTCTTCTCTTGCAGAGCACCCTCACTATCATGGATGACTTGTGTTCACAGGGACGTGGTTTCCAACACCTCGGCTTCTGCGTTCCTTAACTTACTCACCTTCACCTCCTCTGCACTCCTCCTCTAGCTACACTTACTCAGTCACACCTTGGACCTTGACATCACTCTAAACTGTGCCACTTTAAAAATCACTCTTTCGAGTTGTGGTACATATATACAGCCGAATATTAGCCATAAAATAGAACAGAAATAATGCCATTTGTAGCGACATGGATGGATCTAGAGATTATCATACTGAGTGAAGTAAGTCAGACAGAGAAAGACAAATATCATATGATATCATTTAAATGTGGAGTGTAAAAAAATGGTACAAATGAATCTATTTACAAAACTGAAGTAGAGTCACAGATGTAGAAAACAAACTTATCAGGGAGGAAAGTTGGGGTGGATAAATTGGGAGACTGGGATTGACATATGCACACTACTATATATAAAATAGATAAATAAGGACCTACTGTATAACACAGGGAACTCTGCTGAGTGCTCTGTAATGACGTATATAGGAAAAGAATCAAAGAAGAGTGGATATATGTATATGTATAACTGATTCACTTTGCTGTACACCTGAAACTAACACAACATTGCAAATCAACTACGCTTCAATAAAAATCAAACAAATAAAAGTAAAACTCACTCTTTCAAGCCTCACCTCTCTGCTACCTCCACATCTTCCAGCTGCTTGTTTATTCCCATGAGAACTGTTCTCAACCTCTTTGGGATGTCCAGTCCACTGATCCTTCTATTTTCCCCACTTTATGAGCCCTCTGCTTTCTTCACTTCTTCATTATTCAGCCTAGAGTCTATGGCCTGTGCCTTTATTACCATGGTGACTAAGCCTTCCCTAAAGATTGGCGTTGGCAGCCAGACACTGGTTAGGTAGGGTCAAGGCTGAGTTCTTTGGTGACTATGCAGACGGCAGGCTTCTGTGCTGCAGATTAAAATTCAGACCTGGCTGCTCTGCATACCAGGAATGGTGACCAACTTAGCAGGTGCAAATGTGTAGGCTCCTCTTGGAAGAAGTACCAAGAGAGCTGGGCCAATGGCAATCAGACTGTGTATGCTCCAACCTGGGGCTCTTGGCCTTTTTTCATGCCACAGACCCCTTAGCAGTCCAGTGAAGCCTAAGGCCCCCTTCTCAGAATAATATTTTTAGATGCATAAAATAAAATACAGAGGATTATAGTGGAAACCAATTATACTGAAATACAGCCATCAACGTATTTTTTAAATGTGTGATATATGTGCCTCATTTTCAGCACATTAAATAACAAGATCTAGCAGTGAGCCTTATAACTATCGTAATTTCACAGCGGTGATGAGCATGTTGATATTTTAAGAGTCACGCAATATGATATGAAAATATGTGTGGTTCCTGTTGGTGGCCGAGTCACAGGCCCTCTAATTTCATGGTGGGTTGTTGCCTGCATTCATGAATGAAGGAAGTGCTAAAATGTAGTTAAGAGAGAGCAGAAATAAAGGTGCAATTTTCCCCATCCAAGTTCATGAGCCCTCTGAGTTCTAGCCACAGACCCCTTAAAAGACCAAGGACCCAGGTTAAGGATCCGTGTAGCCTTCCTAAATCGCCCTTTGCTTGAAGTCCCCTCACTGGAGGTCTCTTTTTCGGGGGTGGGGATGAGGCTGGAGATTGGATTTTTAGAAACCACCTGCGGTCCTGCCTTCCCTGCTCTGCACGCTTAGAGACCGTGTCGTTTGGTTTTCTCTTGTGGCAGGTAGAAGGCTTTCCACTTCAAGTAGGGTTCCTCTTTCAAGCTGTGTCAATCGAGTGCAGGACTCTGTGCTAAGCCCTGGGCACAGGAAGGGGGGCCACAAAGAGATAGTCATTAGTAATAATAACTGCCACTTAGCAAACACTTTTTATATGCCAGGCAGCATGCTGGCACTTCATTCATTCATCCATGCATTCATTCATTCATACATTCAGTCCAGATGTACTGAGTGCCTACTGTGTGCTAGGGGCTGTGGGGATGCAGTGACTAAGACAGCTACACTCCCTTCTCTCATGAAGCTTACACTCTAGTGGAGAGCACAAATGGTTATACAAAGGAAATAAGTAAATGATATAGTATGCCAGCCTGTGGGACGTGCTATGGATGAAAGTAAAGCAGAGAAGGTGGAGAGGGTACAGTGTCAAATGGGGTGACCATGGATGGTCTCGCTGAGGAGGTGGACCTTTGAGACTAGACCTGGAGGAAGTGAGGCGTGAGCCTCTGCAGGTATTTGGAGGAAGAACATTCTGGGCAGAGAGAACATCAAGGCGAAGCCCCTGAGGCTGGAAAGTGGAGGAGGCTGGGGAGGCTGGAGGAGAGGAGTGAGAGGAAGTAGTAGGAGATGAAGGCAGAGGGGAAGTGAAGGAGGAGGGTCAGATCGTGCAGGACCGTGGAGGCCATTGCAGTGACCTTGGCTTTTACCCAGAGGGAGCTGGGAAGCCATTGGAGGGTTTGAGCAGGGTCCGCCCCTCCCCACCCCCACCGCAACAACACTGTTAGGTGACAGTACCATTATTCCTGTTGTCAAATGAGGGAACACTGGCTCGGAAAAGCTCAGTGCCTTGGCCACTGAGTGGCCGAGAGGAAACTTAGAAGCCTCATGCCTCCCCGCCCCCTAGCCCAGGCTCACAGGAGGGGGCCTCACGTTCTTTACTCCCTTTGTCATTTCCCAAGGATTGTCCACCGCTCTGTGTGACCCTACCCTTGCTGTACCCCTCAACTTCTACCACTTTATTTAATGAGCACCTGCTATGTGCCATGTACTGTTTTAGATGCTGAGAGTAAAATGAGGAGTAAGAGAAGTCAGCTCCTTGCTCCATGGAACTTTTACTCTGGTGGGTGAGGGAGACAGGCAAGGAGGAAAATTTTTTAAAAAGAAAATATTCTTTAGTGATAAGAGCCATGCAGAGAGGAGAGTGGTTGCTTTTTAGAAGCTGAGTGGGGAAGGCCTCTCTGAGGAGGTGACATTTAAATTGAGATCTAGGGACTTCCTTGGTGGCACAGTGGTTAAGAATCTGCCTGCCAATGCAGGGGACACAGGTTCAAGCCCTGGTCTGGGAAGATCTCACATGCCACGGAGCAACTAAGCCCGTGTGCCACAGCTACTGGAGCCCATGTGCCTAGAGCCTGTGCTCTAGAAGAGAAGCCACCGCAATGAGAAGCCCACGCACCACAACAAGGAGTAGCCCCCTGCTCGCTGCAACTAGAGTCCACGCGCAGCAATGAGGACCCAAAGCAGCCAAAAATAAATAGATAGATAAATAAATAAATAAATAGATAAATAAATAAATAAATACCTGGGGGGAGAACATTCCAGGCAGAGGGATGTATGTGAGCAAAGTTAAAGGTGGGAAGAGCTTAGTGTGTTAGAGGAACAGCAGGCAGGAGGGTAGGAAATGATGTAGGGAGAGGGCAGGGGATCAGAGTGGCAGCATAGGGGCCGTTCAAGCAGGGCCTTGTAGGTCAGAGCACATGGCAATCTGCTGGAATGTTTGAAGCAAGGAAGGAAATGATGTGATTGATCATACTGACTTCCATCTGGAGAATGGATTGGTGGGCAGAGGGCGGAGGGGGAAGGAGAAAAGAGAAAAGGTTTAGTATATATGTTTGAGATAAAGTCAACCAGACACATAGATTAAAATATAGGGAGTCAGAGAAAGAGAGCATGCAAAGATGGCTTCTCAATTTTCTTTTTTTTTTTTTAAATAATGAGGGTCAACTATATCTATTTTTCTTAGATTTGTTTTTTATTTATTTGTTTGTTTATTTTTCGCTGCATTGGGTCTTCGTTGCTGCGTGGGCCTTCTCCAGTTGCGGCGAGTGGGGGCTACTCTTCGGTGCAGTGCACAGGCTTCTCATTGTGGTGGCTTCTGTTGTGGAGCATGGGCTCTAGGCACATGGGCTTCAGTAGCTGTGGCACTCAGGCTCAGTAGTTGTGGCTCATGGGCTCTAGAGCACAGGCTGAGTAGTTGTGGCGCACGGGCTTAGTTGCTCTGCAGCGTGTGGGATCTTCCCGGACCAGGGCCTGAACCTGTGTCCCCTGCATTGGCAGGCGGATTCTTAACCACTGTGCCACCAGGGAAGTCCCGGCCTCTCAGCTTTCAAGCCCTGGCTTGAGCAACTGCATGGGTGATGATGCTATTTGCAGAACTGAGGAAGACTTTGGGCAAGCGACTTTGAAGGGTCAAGAGTTCTGTTTTCAGCACGTTAGTCTCAGATAGTAATGTCACACGGCCAGTTGGATCCATGAGTCTGCAGTTCTAGAGAGCAGTCTATGCTGGAGAGATAGAGTCAGACATACAGAAATATCACCCCTGTGTATACCCACCTGCGCCAAGCACAGTGCCTGGCATACGCAGACGGTCTATAAAATGTTGGTTGGTTGAATAGATGAATGAATAAAATGTGTTCTTAGAGCTGCGGAGTCAGACAGACTTTGGTTCAAATTTAAATCCTGGTTCTGCTACATCCTAACTTGACATTGAACAGGTTCTTAAACCTTCTGGAGCCTCGGTTTCCACACTTTGTAGAATGGAGACAACAACAATACCTGTTCCATAGGGTCATTGTGCAGATTACAGGAATAAGCCACGAAAAGCATTGAGCACAATCCTTGGTGCACAGAGAGCATTCAGTACATTGGTGGCAGTTATAATGTTCAAAGTGTGAGGAAGGCCCCAAGAGGGCAGCCCCGGAGGGTGGGACCATGTAGCCAGCCTGTCACGTGACAGGCAGCAACGCCTAGCAGTTAGTTTCACCCTCTTGAGCCCAGCTGTCTGAGTTCATAATCCTGGCTGAGCCACTTACTAGTTTACTTAACCTGTGTGTGCCTCAGGGTGTTTGAAAATTATTATTATTTAATCTCTAAATTAGAGATAATAATAGACCTACCTCACAGGGCTGTTGTGAAGGATTAAATGAGATGATCCATGGGAAAGGCTGAGAACAGTATCTGGCTCATATTAAGGACTCAACTAGTGTTAGGAGCTGTTATCACAGGGCTGTAGGAGGGAGGGGCTGCAAATAGGCTCCAGCTGTGTCCTTGACCTCCCTCCGGAGAAGACAGCGTTTAGTCCCGCCCTCGGCCCCACAGCAGAGCCAATGTCAGACAGCTCCGCTCTCCCAACACTCTTCCTCCGACCCCTCCCCAGCTGCGGCCTTCCAGTCTGTGCAACTCTCCTAATAGCTTGTGAGCCTTTGGCAGCGTTGGTGTGGCAAAGGCCGGCTCCTGCACAGGAGGGCTGCAGAAATGCGATCCTCCCCCTTCACTCTGGGGGAGGTGTTAGCCACAGGCTACAGGCAAAGGGAGTCCAGGTCCCCAAGCTGCCTGAAGTCGTCTAGGAGCAGAGAGAAATAACCAACTGAGACAGTCCCAGAGGGCCCCTGGGTTTCTCTTCCATTCAAATGCTCCCTTTGTTGCTAAGAAGCAAACCTTCCCCATCCCCGCTGGCACCAGCCTGCCCATTGTTTTCCTAAGAGACCAACCCAAGCCAAGAGTGAGGGCTTCCTCTGCCTCACAGAAATGGCAGCCTGGAGAGGCCATTGCAGCGGGGGTGTCATATAACCCCAATTCTCCACAGCTCAGGATTCTAGAACAGGGCCCAGGGGCAGGTGCTCTTGGACAGACCCCAAAAGGCCCCAAAGGAAGTCACGGAAAGCATTTGGCTGGGCTCTTCCCCTGCGCTGGGCTACCTGGGCTACCAGGCTTGAGGCCCTGACATCCGAGCAATGGACACAAGGCTAGAGTCTAATCTCAGCTCCGTTTGAGCAAAGTGATGAGCCTTGTGGATTTGTCCCAAAGGTGGGAAAGCATAAAATATCCCGCTCAGAGGAGAGAGAGAGATATTTCATAAACAGATGGTCCTTCAGGCAGATGGAGATGGATGGATCTGAGGTGGAAAGGGCTGCAGGGGTCCTTTTCCCAAATGGGAGGGCCCTCCTTGGCACCCTTGCAGCTTTGGGCTCTGAATCTGGCCAGTAGACTGCCTGCCTCTAACTTACCCAGCCTGCCCCACCTCTTCCTCCGATCCGATATCTGCTTGGGCATTTCTCATCACCTCAGTGTCACCTGACACTTGGCTGAGAAAGAGTAAGGAGAATTTCCCAGCTCTGTCTTCATCCACATGTTCTTGTCTCTAGAACCCTCTCTCAGCATGTCTTCTGCTCAATGGTTCCCCATTGCTAAAGGATCAATTTCCAGCTTCTCTGAGGCTTATCACCACAAAGGAATTTTTAGAACTAGAAAGAGTTTTATAAATCATTTCATCCTAACCTCTTGTTTTTACAAATAATGAAATTGAGGCCCAGAGAGGAGAAGTTTCCTGGCCAAGGCTACACAGCAAGTTACTAGCAAGCCTAGACCCAGGAGGCCAGGTCTCCCAACTCCCAAATTAGTGCTCTTTGCACGACACTACTCTGCTTCCACCAACTTCGTTTGTCTGTTGCTGTGTACAACTCACCCCAAACTGTGGTGGCTTAAGACAATAGCAATTATTTTATTATGTTTCATAGTTTCTGTGGGTCAGGAATTTGGGGAGGGCTCAGCTGGGTGTTCAGGTTAGGGTTAGGTTCAGGTTCAGGGTCCCTCCTAAGGCTGCAGTCAGAGAGTGACTGGAGCTGAAACAGTAGGCGATGGGGAGGATGGGGCTGGAGCTAGGCATTTCTCTCCTCATGTAGTCTCTGAGACTCTTCATGTGATCTCTCTATGCGAGTTAGTTAGGGCTTCCTCACAGTATGATGGCAGTCAAACAAATCACAGGGTAGCTCAAGTCTTCAAGAGTGAGTGTTCCAGGGACTTCCCTGGTGGCGCAGTGGTTAAGAATCCGCCTGCCAATGCAGGGGACATGGGTTCGATCCCTGGTCTGGGAAGATCCCACATGCCGCAGAGCAACTAAGCCCGAGCGCCACAACCACTGAACCTGTGCTCTAGAGCCCGTGTGCCACAACTACTGAGCCCTCGGGCTGCACCTACTGAAGCCTGCGTGCCTAGAGCCCGTGCTCTGCAACAAGAGAAGCCACGGCAATGAGAAGCCCGTGCACCATAACGAAGAGTTACCCCCATTCTCCACAGCTAGAGAAAGCCCACACTCAGCAATGAAGACCCAATGCAGCCAAAAATAAATTAATTAAATTTTAAAATACATATATATAAGAGGGAGTGTTCCAGCAAGCAAGGTGCAAGCTGTATCTCCTTTTATGACCTAGCCTCCGAAGTCACCTACCTTCACTTCCACCATGGTCACAAGCCTGCTCAGCTTCGGGGGACCATAGACAGCCCCTGCATCTCCGTGAGAGCACTGTCAAAGTCACATTGTCAGAAGCACGTGTGGGACAGGTGATATTTTTGCAGCCATCTTGGGAAATTATTGCCTGCCACCTCAGTCTTTCTTCCCACTTTTCCCTCACGTGAACCTTCTACTTCAGCCAGCAGGGCTCCTCCAGGCCCTTCAGACAAGCCTTCTGCAGTCTCGCTTTTGTAGTTTGGCTGCCCCTAGGCCCCTGCCCAGGGCGCCCTCCTCTCTTTTCCAGTCCCTTCCTTAAAGTTCCCTAAAGATTCCCAGGAGCCGCGCGAGCAGCAGTTTCTGCCATCCAAAGGATACAGATGCTTACATGTTTACTAGGCCAAATAGTTGCTCCAGCCTTAGAGCCAGCCTGACCAATGGCTGCAGGTTCCCGCACATGAGCCCTAAGCACCTGGAGTCTGTGGGCTGAGCTGTCCTCATTCTTCCACGGTCACAGAGCCTCACGTTCACATTCACGTGGCTTCCGACCAGAAAGGGCAGGACAGACAGAGCCGTGATCACAGGGCAGCGTCTCTTTGAAGGCGAGCGCAGGGGCAGACCCGGCTCTGAGCACGAGGCCTGGTGGTCAGGCAATGGGGTGGCAGTAAACCGTGTCGACAAGAGCCTCCAGCTGGGAATCAGGAAACCAGGGTCCTCGCACCAGCTCTCTGGCCAATCTGATGCATGCATGACCTGACGCAAAGCCTTCACTCTCTCAGTGGGCCTCAGTTTCCCCACTCGAGCAACATGAAACCTAGAGCATACCCTTCCTACCTGTGTGATGAGCAGATAAGGAGATGGGAAGACCCCTTTGAGAGCAGAAAATGCTTGTGAAATGCTAACAGTTCTTATATTTGTTTCTTCTCTCAGCTACCACTTCCTTCCTCACCAGCAGGTAGGCCCCAGGGAGTGGGTGAGTCGGTGGGTGAGTGGTTATGGAACTGGTATTGGCCAACAGCCTTTCCCTAAGCACACATGCTAGGATTCAGGCAGGCAGGGCTTTGCAATATGACCATTCCTCAGTTTCTGAACGGTGCATCCCGGACAGGAACGGAGGCTGAGCAAAGGCCTAGACACAGAGCTACTCCAACACACATCCAATGGCACTTGCATGGTCTGGAAGAAGGTGCTCCCTACACTCTCTAGTTAGAAAGGTCTCTCTTAGGCTATTAATTTAGCTGTGTGGCCTCGGGTGAATTACTTCCCCTCTCTGGGCCTTAGTTTTTTAGAAGAGAATGGTCCCATCATCACCCCTGTTGCTGGAGAAGAGCTTGATTATTTCTTGGCTCCATCATATCTATTGTGCAGGGGTGGCTTGTGGTCTCTCTGGGACTGGGAAGCATTAAGTCGGAACAGCCTTCATCAAAACAATACATGGTTTCCCCCAAATAAAGGAGGCCCCCCCCAGGCTCCTTTACCTCATGGGGCCTAAGAGCTGGCTGAGGCAGAGTGTGGGCGCAGGAGTTAGCAGACCAGAGGGGCAATTCTGGTCATGTGATGGTTCAATCAGAGAACCTCTAACCCTGGGAGCTAAAAGGCACCGCCCAGCAGTCGTCAGCCTCCAAAATGAACTGTCCCAGCTGACGTTCACATGGGGGACCCACTGTCCCTCCAGGGTTTGGGGCAGTTCTCTGTCAGCTGGAACTTCATCTATCTTCCTCCCACTCTAAAAAGCATATGAGAAGAACTTGCACGTGGGCACAGAGGCTGGTCATTGCAACATTGGAATAGGCAAACACCAAAAGCAACCTAAATGCCCACCAAGGCGGACTGGTTAAATCAGTTATGGGACCCATAGTATGGAATGCTATTCAGAAATTTTTCTTTTAATGCATTAGGCCTTAAAAATGTGTGGACATAGAAAGTTACTCAAGACATATAAAGTGAAAAAACTCAGCTGTGGTTTATTTCACACAATATATATTTTTCATACAATGTGTATGATGCAATATATAGGTTAAGCACACACATACAACTATATATTTTTATGGTACAGTACATGCACATATAGTATGTATTCTGTATGCATGTTAGGGTTTTCCAGAGAAATAGAACCAATAGCAGATACCTACCTAGCTATCTATCTAGATGTAGATATATATATTTTTGTGAGGAATTGCCTCATACAATCACGGAGGCCAAGAAGTCCCACGACCTGCCATCTGCAAGCTGTAGGCCCAGGAAAGCCAGTGGTGTAATTCCAGTCTGAGCCCAAAGACCTGAGAGACTAGGGGAGCCGATGGCCTAAGCCTAAGCCCCAGTCCCAGGGCAGAAGAAAACCAATGTCCCAGCTCAAGCGGGCAGGCAGGAAGAGAACAAATTGTCCCTCCCTCAGGTCTTCTACAGATTGGGTGATGCCCGTCCACATTGGGGAGTGTGATCTGCTTTACTGAGTCCATTGATTCAAATGCCAATCTCATCCTGAGACACCCTCACAGACACACTCAGAAATCATGTGTAATGTGGGCACCCAGTGGCCCAGTCCAGTTGATACGTAAAATTAACCATCACAGTGTACAGCTATAGAGACAAAAGCTTAGGATACTCAAAACCCTGACAGTGTTTAACTTTCAGAAAGGGACTGGCATGAGAAGGAAGTCTCAAGGACATCTTCCAAAATACCTGCAGAGTTTGGATTTTTCCAATGCGAACTTATTCATCAACTTATTTCTAATTAAAAATGCAATTTAACAAAAAAGGAAATATGGAAAGGGGCACAGAAACCAATTCGTGGTCACCAGGAGCAGGGGGTGGGTGCGACTCTGAAGCAGTGGCACCAGGGAGTTCCCTTCTGGTGGTAGTTATGCAAAACTATATAGGTGATAAGATTGCATGAAAGTATACACAGAAACAGGCACACACAAATGAGTGCATGGAAACACTCCTGAAATCTGAATAAGGTCTAGCTGATGGTGTTGTATCATTTCCTTGGACTTGATGTTGTGCTGTGGTTATGTACGATGCTGACACTGGGGACAGCTGCATGAAGGGAACGTGTCCTGTTTTTGCAACTTCTTGTCTACAATTATTTGAAAATAATTTTGTTTATTTGAAAATAAACAAGAAAGGGGAAGCATATAAAATAGACAACCAACAAGGACCTACTGTATACCACAGGGAACTATACTCAATGTTTTGTAATAACCTATAAGGGAAAAGAATCTGAAAAAGAATAGGTATATATACATATATATATGTGTGTGTGTGTGTGTGTGTGTGTATCTGAATCACTTTGCTGTACACCTGTAACTAACACAACATTGTAAATCCACTATATTTCAATTTTAAAAGAAAGATAAATAACAAACCAGGGAATTCGCTGGTGGTCCAGTGGTTAGGACTCTGCGCTTTCACTGCCAAGGGTGCAGGTTCAATCCCTGGTCGGAGAATTAAGATCCCACAAGCCACGCAGCATGGGCAAATTAAAAACAAACAAACAAATGGGACAAGAAAAAAGGGGAGGCACAGAGAACCTTTTGAATTTTTTGAGGTGATGAAGATGTTTCCCATCTGGAATGCAGTGGTGGTTGTATGACTGTATATATTTACTAAAAATTCATTGAGTGATACTCTTAAAAGGGTGAATCTTAAGGTATGTAAATTGTGCCTTAATAAATTCAACTTCTAAAAAATCTTATACCAGAGCACAAATGGGTGAGACTAATACTCTTATAAGGAAGAACTGTTCTAACTTATTAAAAAGAGTAAATCACTCACAAGCTTTTGCATTTTGTGGTTAAAAAACTACTCTCAACATGCTTCATAATAGCCAGCAATGCCTGTGTCCAGTACGGGTTCCCTGTCAAGATGCTCACACCTTTGGTGACAAGGATCCCCTAGCTTAATACTGCAGCCCATACCATTGTTGGGAGAACTGTGATAAAAAGTTCCTTATTAGGCGACTAATTAGCTGTGTGGCCTTGGGTGGATTACTTCCCTTCTCTGGGCTTTGGTTTCCTTAGAAGAAAATGGACTAGATGCCTCTCAGGTTTCCTCCAACTCTAACGTTCTGAGTTACTAAAAATTAGAATTTACCTCCTTGTAACTATTGACCTGGTTCTGCCTTCCGGAGTCACCCAGAACTTGGCTCTGTGTCACAGTAAGAGCCGGCCCATTACACACCAGAAGTCGGCTCCCCAGTGCTGTCCACGTGGAGAGGCAATATAGGGCAGGGGCTAAGGTCACAGGATCTGCAGTATCAGCCTGGAATCTGACTCTGGACTCTGTCACTTCCCATCTGTGTGACCTTAGGCAGGTCACCTAGGTGAGCTTCAGTGTCCAGTCTGTAAAAAGGGATTAATAGTACCAGCTTCACAGGAAGGGGGATGAATGAGGTGGTGTATGTAAATTGGGATGTGTGGTCGGCAGAATAATGGCCCCCTGAAGATCTTTACATCCACATCCCCAGAATCTGTGAATGTGTTATGTCATGTGGCAAGGGGGAATTACAGTTGCTAATCAGCTGACTTTAAAACAGGGAGATTAGGGAATTATCCCAGATTATGTGGATGGGCCCAATATAATGAGGACCCTTAGAAGTGAAAGAGGGAGGCAGAAGAGTCAGATTCAGAATTGATGGGACACGGGAAAGTCTCGATCGCCCATTGCTAGCTTGGAAGATGAACCATGGAATGTGGGCAGCCTCTAGAAGCCCAAAAAGGAGGAGGAAACGGATTCTCCCTGGAACCTCCAGAAGAGCACAGCCCTGTTGACACCTTGATTTTAGCTCAATGAGACCCATTTCAGACTTCTGACCTCCAGAACTGTAAGAGGAGACCTTCGTGTTGTTTTAAGCCACTAAGTTTGTGGTGATGTGTTACAGCGGCGATAGGAAACTAACACAGGCTGGCTCCAACCCTCTCCTGACTGGTCTCCACTCTTGCCTGGTCTCTCCAATCCATTCCTCGCAACACAGCCAAGACAATATTTCCAAGACCCTCACCTAACCAAGCCACTCCCTTAATACAGCTCTTCTCCCTCTTCTTCAAATGTGCCCCAGGGCTTTCAACCTGCTGTGCTGTTTCAAAGGTACCATAGTCCCCTGGGTAACTCTTAGTCAGCCTTCATAAATTGGCTCAAAGATGAAAACCCCAATGCCCAGTCTGGGTCAGGTTCTCTGAGTTGGTGCTCTCGGAGCACTCTGCACTCCTCTACAGCATGTGTAGGTTTCAAAATAAATACACGTGTTTATCTGCTTCCGGGTTTATTGGCCAGCAGGCTGTAAGCTTCCTGAGGGGCAGGGACAGTGTCTGTCTTACTCCCCTAGCCCAGGCTCTGGCCCATAGGGAGCACTCAATAAATGGCAGCTCTTATCACTATTTTCTTTTTGAATCTTCACCATTCTGGCTGCCCCACAAACACTCTCTAGTTTGCAGTCCTCTTTAAAAAGCGGTACCCTTGCATTGACCCGGTCCTCCAGGAGTGGCGAGAGCAGCACAAAGCAGAAGCAGAAGATGCTGTCCCCGTTCCTTGGCAGCAGGCATCCCACTTCTATTAATGCCGCTGAAGTCTATGGTCCTGCTCCACTAACTACATCACACTCTCAGTTCCAGCTGGGCTTGAAGTCACCTAAACCACCCACACGGCTGCCCTAATTTTTGTTTCCATCAGAACATCTGTCAAGCCAGCTCTCCCCATCCTGTTTCTGTATGGTTGTTCTTTGCAACCTAAGCATTGAGCTTTCTTCTCATCCCGGTGTGGTTCCATCATCTGGTGTTGGGACCCTTGCTCTAACTTGTCTAAAACTTCCTGAGTCCCAGTTCAGTCATCTCTCCCAGCCTTGTGCCATCTGCACACCTGAGCTGTGTCCCCATGCCCGCCTCCGCGTCCTGGATAATAATATGGAGCAGGGCAGGGCTAAGAACAGGCTTAGAAATGCTCCCCGAGTCCCCCCAGCCCCGGCACCCACCACAGGGCCTTGAACCTGCAACACAAACTGTGCCTAGGTCAAGTCCTGACTTTGCCACTTTTGTGGCTGTAAAAGTGAGAATAACAGTCATTAGTTTCCTGGAGCTGCCATAATGAAGCATCCCAAACTTGGTGCTTAAAACAACAGAAACTTATTCTCTTACAGATCTGGAGGCTACAAGTTCAAAATCAAGTTGTCTTCTGGGCCATGCTCCCACCAAAGTCTCTAGTGAAGATCGTTCCTTGACTCTTCCAGCTCCTGGTGGCTCCTGGTGTGCCTTGGCTTATGGCAGCATAACTCCAATCTCTGCCACGTGTCCTTCTGAGTGTGTGTCTCTGTGCATCCTTTCCTCTCCTTATGTGGACACCAGTCATCGAATTCCGGGTCCACCTTGCTCTAGTATGAACTCAACTAATTACATCTGCAAAGACCATAAATCCAAACAACATCACATTCTAAAGTTCCAGGTGGACACGAATTTTGAACCAACTAAAATGGTAACACTTTGTCACAGGATCTTCATGAGAGTCGAGGAAGATAATGTACACAGCTTCTCAAACTGTACCGGGCGCCTAAACCACCTGGGGATCTCGTTAAAATGCAGGTTCGGATTCAGCCAGCCTAGGGTGGATCTGCATTTCTCACCAGCTCCCAGGTGATGCCCTGGCTGCTGCTCTGCACTTTGAATAACAAGGATGTAGGTGAAAGAAAGTGCTTGGAAAACAAATGTCCGGTAGGCTTATTCTATTTCTTTTGTAATGAGCTTTTCCCACGCTCCTGTCTCCCCACCCACCTGGCTCTCTTGTGAACTGTAGAGGATAGAAAAAGTGTTTTAGTTTGGGATCCCCCCAAAAGCAGACCCAGAGACAAGGGCTTAGGGAGTTCATTGGGGAGGTGGTCACAGGAAGCACACATGCAGAAATAGGGAAAGTCAGGAAAGGGAGAGAAGCCATGAAGAGGGCATTAAACAGCAGGTGGCCCCAGGAGCAAGCAGGGCTCCATTCTGGTGGGGACCAGCTGAGAAAGGGTGGGAACACTCCTCAGGACTGTCTCTTCTGGGAACTTCCCTGGTGGTGCAGTGGTTAAGAATCCACCTGCCAATGCAGGGGACATGGGTTTGAACCCTGGTCCAAGAAGATCCCACATGCCACAGAGCAACTAAACCTGTGTGCCACGACTACTGATCCTACACTCTAGAGCCTGCAAGCCACAACTACTGAGCCCACGTGCCTCATCTACTGAAGCCCACATGCCTAGAGCCCATGCTCTGCAACAAGAGAAGCCACCACAATGAGAAGCCCACACACCACAACTAAGAGCAGCCCCTGCTCTCCACAACTAGAGAAAGCCCGCGTGCAGTGAAGACCCAACACAGCCAACAAACAAACAAACAAACAAATAAATAAATAAATAAATAAAAGAATCCACCTTCCAATTCAGGGGATGTGGGTTCGATCCCTGGTCAGGGAATTAAGATCCCATACGCCACGGGGCAACTAAGTCTGCGAGCTCTAGAGCCCCCATGCACCGCAACAAAAGATCCCATGTGCCGCAACTAAGACCTAACACAGCCAAAAATAAATTAAAAAAAAAAAAGAAAAAAAGAACTGCCCCGCTGGATAGCTGGGTTGGGGGGTGGATGGTGGCTAGAGCATTTTTCCACCGATTCCCATTCCCCATCATTTGAAGGTTGCCCTGGGATTGGGTTCCAGTGTCGGGCTGGGCAAGCACCCTGGTGCTGGAGAAAGCCCTCCCTCCAGCAGAGAAGCTGCAGGCACTGGAAGTGGGAAGCTGTGCACGCTGGAAAGAGCCTTGTGGTACAGCTGCAGGTGCCCTCAGCTTGGCCTGGTTGGGGGAGGGAGGGAGATCATCCTCATTGACTCCAGAAGACTTCCAGGTTTGAATGTCATCTGTGTGTCTACCGTTCTATTTTAAATCCATGAGCTCCCCAAGCAAGCGCTCGCTAATACTTATGACTACGATTGTCATCCAGCCCAGTGGGCACCTTGCCTGTAAGGGTGTCCTGGGAGTATTTGTCAATGGCCCACTGAAACCCACATGTGCCTTGCTGCTCCCTCCACCCCTACCCTAGCTCAGAATGGGTAAAATCATTTCCACTGTGGGTGCATGGTGGGGGGACTTCGCCCTTAGGGTAATGGATTTATGCTTCAGGGTCATCTTAGGAGGTAGCTACTTCCTTCTCTAACAGTCCCTACCTTCACTTAATTCAGATGATCCACGCTCTTGATCTTCGGCATCACATATCATCCAAATCACAACCCTACAAGGTAGTTGCTTTGATTGTCCCCATTTTCTAGCCAAGGAAACTGAGGACCAGAAAAGCTAGGTCACTGGGACTTCCCTGGTGGTCCAGTGGTTAAGACTCCATGCTGGGGGGGTTGGGGGGGGAATGAATTGGGAGATTGGGATACCAAATTTTACACTCTAAATATATGCAGTTTATTGTCTGTTAACTGTATCTCAATAAAAGTTCTTAAATATATAAGAACGTGATTTTGTACCAAGGGTATGATATCTCAATGTGTATTATTAAAGCAATGAATCTCCAAAAAAAAAAAAAAAAAAAGACTCCGCACTCCCAATGCAGGGGGCCTGGGTTGGATCCCTGGTCAGGGAACTAGATCCCACATGCTGCAACTCAAAGATCCCACGTGCTGCAACTAAGACCCAGCGCAGCCAAATAAATAAACATTTCTTAAAAAAAAGAAAGAAAAGAAAAGCTAGGTCACTTGCCTGAGGTCACTCAGTAAGTGGCAAAAGTGGGTTCCAAAGACAGCCTGTCCGATTCCCTGTACTCTATGGATGGACTCCATTGAAGAAACTAGGTAGTTGGCCTCAATGACATTTAGATACAAATCTAAGCACATTTCCATAACCACCTGTTGGATGAGAACAGTAAGAACTGCTTTTATTTGTATTCAACTTCTAGTCCTAGTACAACACAGTGGGTCCATTACGGTGTGAGTCTTTCACTTTGAAAAAGAAGTTACTTCAAGTAAAATACACGTATTCCTTTTTATTAATTAGTGTGTATTTACTTTCCTCCATATTGGAATTCACTGAGATGGATGGATTCATTAGGATGAATGGATTCTTCTTAGATAATTGGTAAATGAATAGACTCAGACCCTAATAAGCAAAAGATGCCATGGAGAAATGAAATAAATAAATTCAGTGTCATTAGTTAAAAAAATTTCACCATCAGATTTCTTCAACTAGTGATTTTTTCCCAGTGCATCAAATGAGGGATTCCACTCCCATGCATATTTTAGAAACACGCTCACAAAATAAGAGAGATCCACCTTTATGCTACATTTGGGGCCATTTTCCCTCCCTGTCCCGGCTGCAAGCTCCCCAAAGGAGGGTATAGTGAAGGTTCTTTACTGTGGTGATTTCCCTGCACGTGGCATGGATGGGGCCACAGGTGTATACATGGAAAAGTCTGGAACTCCTAAGTTCAGATCAGCCAACCCTTGAAAAATGAGCCCAGGAAGCCCTTGGGAAAAGACAGTGTGGCGTGGGAAATGTGTAGCTCACAGTAGAGGACACAGAAAAGATGAGGCCCAGTCTCTGTCTTGGAGGTACTGACGGTCCAGTTGGAGAGACAGATGGAACACACTAGAAACAGCTCATGTGCAAGACAAGAGAGCTGAGGAGGCACGTGAGAGTGTGTGGCTCTGCCTAAAAGCACTGGAGGGGCTGCAAAAGAGAGAGATGGGTGTGGACTGAGAGGAAAGTAGGTGGAGTGAAAAGAGCACTGAGCTGGGAGTCAGGAGAGCTGGGTTCTAGACCAGTTCATTGCTCAACCCTCTGTGTCACCCTGAGCATTCACTTCTCTCTCACAGACCCACCCTCAACCAGTTTACAGTCTAGCAGGGGACACAGGACCAGAAGTCCTACAGATGCATATGGTACCCCAGGGTCATGGAGGTGGATTCATTCACTCAGCATCTCCTGAGGACCAGCCAGGTGCCAGGCACTGGGAGGCAAAAGTCAAACCGTGATGCTGAAATAGCTGCAGGTCCCCAAGCTCACCCAGCTATCCTTGCTTTTGCACCTTTGCTCGAGTTATTCATGCATCCCCCAGAATCGCCCTCCTCATTTTGTTCATCTGGAAAAACTATTGAACCTTCATCTTGGCTGGGAATCACTTCCTTTGTGAAGATTTCTCTTTTAATCAGTCCAGGCTGCTATAACAGAATACCAGAGGCTGGGTGGCTTAAACAATTTTTTTCCTCACAGTCCTGGAGGCTGGAAGTTCAAGGTCAGGGTGCCATCATTGTCTAGTTGTTGGTGAAAGTCCTGTCCCTAGTTTGCAGTTGGCTGTCTTCTCACTGTATCCTCACATGGCAGAGAGCAGAGAGAGAAACAAGAAGCAAACTCCCTTCTGTCTCTTATAAGGGCACTAATCCCATTCATGAGGGCTCCACCCTCATCACCTAATCATCTGCCAAAGGCCCCACCTCCTAATAACATCACATTGGGGATTAGAGTTTTAAAATATGAATGTCAGGGGGACACAAACATGCAGTCCATAGCACTCGTATTGCACAGAGGCACTCCCAACCCCCACCCCTGGAATCATGTGATGCAGCAGCCTGGCACCACAGATGAGCCAAAGGCAAGGCTGACTGGCCTTTGGTAGAGTGGCCTTCAGCCTCTGCTATCTGTCTCCCTTATACTCAGCCCCTTGCTATAGGCAGAGGGAGGAGGCAGAGAGGAATAATAATAGAAAAATCATAAACAGAATAGAAGGCATAGTCTACACACTTGCAGAGACTGCAAAATAGATTCACCATCCCAGAATGCAGGGTCCCTTTGATCAGTTAGGGGAGAACTCCAGGCTAACAAGGGAAACAGTGTGGACACAGCCCTCCAGCAGCCCAGGTGCTTGTCACTGTTTTCCAGCCACAGGCTTCACCCTTCAGGGCCTTGTAAATCAGCCCAGAGGGTCCAGCGGAGGGTTTGTGGTCCCTTAGTGCCAGCCCAGCCATTTCCACCACTGGAGCAGAGAGGGCTGGGCACATAAGGCAACACAGTCACCAGGTTTCGGTCCCACTTTCCTGTGCTGTCTTAGAAATGAAGTAAATGTGACACTTTCTAACCAGAGGAGACATCAACGCCACAGGTCAGCCATCTGTACTCCTTGAGGGGCCAGTTTAGGTGAGGTCAGGTGAGATAAGGAGAAGGAGGGGAAGAGAAGAAAGCCCCCATGCAGGCTTGGGAGCAAACCCCGACCCCCAGTGAGACACCATGACAGGGCCCAAGCAGTGCAAGGGTAAGGAGGGGCTCCAGAGGGGCTCCCTTCCTCACACCATTACTACCCCATCTTCCCAACACAGAAGGGCACAGGTCTGCGTTAAAGCCTGGGCTGAGGATGGCAGGGAGGTGAAGGAGGAGGCAGACACCCGGGACAAGCTTCTAAGCCAGCATCTCTGCAAGTACCGTGGCTTGTTTATTAGTATGACTTTCCATACCCACTGCCACCCGGAGTTCAGGCCCCCAGAGTCTACCTGTGGGTGGGATTCAAGCTGAATCTGAAATGGGGTCTGGGCTCAGCCTCAGCCTGTGGTTGGCAGCCCAGCGCAGCTCACCAGGCCTGATGCAGCCTGGACCCACGTGCCCGGCCTCATGAACACCAAACTCTGACTAACTGGAGCGACCAACCCCAGGCTCACTCTCCAGGAACACCTTTATTAAAAACTCTGTAAGATGCCAATAAACAACACACTAATGAAATCCACAGATAAGCTAAAACTTGGACTGCTCAGAATCAGCCAAGACTGAGATTGAATCTCCAGAGGGCCCGGGAGGTCAGGAATACGGTTAGGAAATAGCCAAGTGAAATTCAGCCTGGACAGGGGCCAGCGAACCTCATGCACAAGCTGCCAGAGCCTCCCCCAGTCATCAGGAGGCAGGAAGGCTGCGGAGAACAGCAGGGCTAAGGGAGGCAGAGGGGTGCAATATAGCAGGGGCTGGGGGGTGGCCCCATCCCAATCATTTGGGGGTAAGTCTGTAGAGGCAGCACATGTGGGCTGAGGGAATTCCAAGGAGGCCCAGGAGGACCAAAGGGTTCCAGAGGGGCAGAGCTGTAGGGGCACTGGACAGAAAGGTGTTATGAATGAGTCATGCTTGGGACAGATTTGTATCAGAAGTACCAAGATCTCTGGCGCCCACCTATCCCTTGGGCACCCACAGCAAGCCTGGAACCCAAGAAAAACTTGAGTCAGCAGAAGATGGCAGTAATAAAGTCTCTGGAGTCAAACAGACCTGGGTCCCACTTCTAGCCCTGTTTGGAACTTGCAGACTAATTATCTAACATTCTTCAGCCTCGGTTTCCTCATCTGTAAAATGGGATATCAGACTTTCCTCTTTATTTTCTTGCAGACAAAATAAGATAATGCTTGTGAAGCAATAAGCACAATTCTTAGCGCAGTGTCAGCCAAGAAGAAGAGGAGGAAACCAAAGACTGTCTGCTGGAACCCTCACCATGGTGTCCCTACATATCTCTTCCCCTCAGAACCTGTCCCCTCTGGGGGCTCCAGACCAACCCATTCTTTCCTCAGCTTAAAAATAACTAGTCCTAGGACTTCCCTGGTGGTGCAGTGGTTAAGAACTTGCCTGCCAATGCAGGGGACATGGGTTCGAGCCCTGGTCTGGGAAGATTCCCACATGCCGTGCAGCAACTAAGCCCTTGTGCCATAACTACTGAGGCTGTGCTCTAGAGTCTGCAAGCCAAAACAACTGAGCCCGCATGTCACAACTTCTGAAGCCCTAGAGCCTGTGCTCCGCAGCAAGAGAAGCCACCACAATGAGTAGCCTGCTCACCGCAACGAAGAGTAGCTCCTGCTCGCCGCAACTAGAGAAAGCCCACACAGCAATGAAGACCCAATGTGTAATTAATTAATTAATTAAAAGAATTAATCCCTCCAAACATTGCTCTCTGCCAAGCCTCAGTTCCTGAAAGAACTGCCACTGCCATGTTCATGGCCAATCATGGCTGAATCCTGCTCCACCCATAACTCTTATATTAATGGAGACCGCCATACCTTTAGTTCCAACTAAAATTTTGAACTTTGAGCTTTTCCTCAAAGATTTATAAAGCAAGTCCTAGTGTGTCATTTATGAGCAGCAAGACAATATCTAAATGTCTGGGCTGGTTAACTTTGGTTGATGTGGTCCAGTGGGAGGCCAAGTCTGTGGATTCCATCTCAGTGCGGACCACTTTCTTTTATTCTAGCCCTAGCCATGCACTAAGCCCTAATTGAACCATAACCCTGGCCTCAGCCTGAACCCCAACCCTAGTCTGCCCACTCAAGATGGAGTGTGAAAGGCTCAAGCCAATCCCATTCCCAGAGTGGGGAGAACAACCTTAAGACATCTCAGGGGAATGGCATTTGTTTATTGATTCCTTCTCTCTCAATTATGAGCCTTCAATGAATCTGAAGTTGCACAGAATAATCTCCCCCAAAGAATGATAGGGCCTTGGAACCTGCCCTCTGGGCACTTACGGTCTCAAGCTGGCAGTGAAGACAGCTAGGAGTCCAAAGGCAATGCATGAATGGATAAAGATATTCTCTTGTTGGACCAAGACTCAAGGACCTGGAGGGGTGCCAGGCTGTGCTGGGTGCTGCTCTCTCACGGGTCCAAGAAGTCTTTTTCCTTCCTCGATACGCTTGGCTTATGCCAACCTCCAGCAAGAGAGCCAAAGATCGGCCTATGGGTAAGACTCACTGCCTGGGAACTTGGTCCAGCCCCCAGCAGAGAGATGGGCCTCCATCTGGGCTGTTCCTTACCATGAGCAGTTCCAGCACGAGACTAGGAAGTGTGTTGTCAGATTTTCCAGGCCAGTCCCACTTTCCCACATCCAGGCCCTCGGTCACACCTTGTGTCCGTAGTTCTGGGTCAGAACATGTGTTCCCCATACACAAGAAGCCTAGAGAGGAAATGTGCAGCCACTGGCTCCAGCCAGCTCTCGTCAACTCAGTCATTCCAATGTCTCCCTCCATGCCAAAGTCTTCTCCAACCAGCTGAGGTCAGCTATGTTCTTGCTCAGAGCTCTCTCTCTCTCTCTCTCTCTCTTTTTAAAAGTTATTTATTTATGTTTATTTATTGGCTGTGCTTGGTCTTTGTTACTGAGTGTGAACCTTTCTCTAGTTGCAGTAAGTGGGGGCTACTCTTCATTGTGGTGCGCAGGCTTCTCAGTGTGAAGTTTCTCTTGTTGTAGAGCACCAGCTTTAGGCACATGGGCTTCAGTAGCTGCGGCACCTGGGCTCAGTAGTTGTGTCTCATGGGCTCTAGAGCGCAGGCTCAGTAGTTGTGGCACATGGGATTAGTTGCTCCATGGCATGTGGGATCTTCCCAGACTAGGGCTCAAACCCATGTACCCTGCATTGGCAGGCGGATTCTTAACCACTGTGCCACCAGGGAAGCCTCAGAGGTCTCTTTTAAATTGGTCCTTATGTCTAGCTATTTCAGAGTAAATCCTGGCTCCACATCTGCTGCCTAAGAGGTTGTGTTTTCCCAGAAGGCTGTGAGCTCTCATGGGCCAGGCCTATGCTTTCCCCCTTCTTGTGCTCCTGGGAATAGGGCTCTGGCACCCAATGGACACTCTTCGCTGAGCACTGGCTCTGAATTAGGATATTGCAGGGAACCAAACAAGGTTCCTGCCTTCATGAACCTGACGTTCTAGTGGAGGGCAAAGGGGATCACTGGGAGAGGAAACCAGGAGAAGGCACTTGTTCCACCAACAGGTATTGGTCACTCACTGTGTCCCAGGCTGTAGACAAGGTCCTGGAGGCACACCACCAAAGCAGGCCTGGTGCTTGGGCCAGGCCGGCGTTGTGGCTGCCCTTCCAGAGGAAAAGTTTTCTCTCGGGATCCTAGTTGGGTCCTCCATTGGCTCTGCTCAGCTGCCCACTACCCACTACCCTTTACCCTTTGAGGCACCACAAGCGACGCAGGTTTGCTGAGAGCACACAGAGAGCTGTTCATCCGTACTTCTGTGAGTAACCAGCCCGTGTTTCCTTGAAGGTCAAGGGGAAGAGGAGGTGGTTTCCAGATCCAGCTCAGAGCAGAGGGCACAGACCAAGGAGAGAAGCAGCAGCAGCCTTCCTTTGGGAGCTGTTGTTAACTTCTCTGTCGCTTGCACTGACCACCTGGCCGGTGGGTGAATCAAAGCGCACAGCCCCTTCCCAGCCTGCTCCAAGTGGCACTCCAGCAAGGCAGGGATCGGGGGCCTGGGCGCTGCTGTGGAGCTTGAGGAGGCCAGCAAAATCGTTTGGCCTGGAGTTTGGCTGGAAGGAGAGAAATGATCGCCTTGGGAACAAACAAGTGAGGACTCGTCCCAGGCAAAGTGGCAGAGCAGAGAAGCCAGGAGGTTACAAGGAGAGTGGGTGGGCTTGGAGACGCACTGCTCAGAGCTCCCTTTGGGAGAACCCGCTGTGGGGAGCAGAGTTCATCGACAGCCCCAGGGGTTCCACTTTGGGATCCGTGGGTGGTATTCACGTTGTGGCCATGTTTTCCCCAGGCTGCTCCCAGCCACTGACTAAGTCCAGCAAGGACATGAATCCCAGCCCATCCCTGGGACATGAGAACTCCTCCAACAGGCAAACCTTGCTCAGGGATTTCCCATCAATCTAGGCTTTCTCAGAACTGTACTGTGATCGGAGACATTTCCCACCCACGCCTCCTTCCTTCCTGCTCTCCTTTCTCAGGTGTCAGTCCTGCACTGGGGTGGGAAGATGCTCCCTGCCTGCTTTTACTTCTTCCCCTGCATCCTTCACAGGTGTCTCCCTCAGGTGTCTTCCCCAAATACATCGCTTGTACATTTAACCTCATCTTGATGTCTGCTTCTCAGAGGACCCTCAGTGACAGAAGGCAAAGATCCAGTGGGTCAAGATGAGTAGCCTAATAGATATACATGCCCCTGCAGCCCAAAAAGTCTGGGGGAGGGGCTGAGCATGGACTCATTGCTGATGGTCTGGAAGGGCTCCCAGCTATTCATTTTAATTCAAAAAAAAAGAAAGAAATCCAGCTTTACCTCACTCTACCCAAGAGCTGTGTCCTTGAGAAGCTGAGTGCAAATGAAATTGGGGGGAACTAGATCCTATTATGCCCCAAGAGGCTCCCAGTTGAAAGGAACTCTGCAGTACATCGAAAGTCAGTCAACATGCTGCGTATCTGAGTCGACCCCAAAACTGACAGGAAAGCTGATGAAGAAGGGGCCCCTTCGACATGCCCCGGGGCATTGTCCCAAGGTGGGTTGACTGTGGCGAAGTCAAGCAAACAGCGACGGCAGGGGGTCCCTGGCCTGGGAGAGCTCCCAGCCCGTTGAGGAGACAGACAGGAACCAATGGAAGAACAATAGGCCACAGAGAATGAATTCGAGTACGTGACACCTTTGCTAGTTCACTAGTTCTGAGAAGCACGAGTGAGGTTAGACCAGAAGAGTCGGGGAGGCCACTGAGGGTGAGCACCCAGGACTGGGCTCAGGCATCCCTACCACCAGCACACAGAGTTGTCCCCTTTCTGCCTCTCCTTGTCTGTCCCAGTTGCTTCGGAGTCCTCCTACTCTGCTTCCTAGGCTTGGCCACATGGTTGCCTGCCTAGGGAGGCGCTGGCATGGCTCCCAGTGCCAGAGGTGGGGGTGAAGCTGTGTGGGCTGCTGGAGTGTGGCCAGCCCGCAGGGCCCAGCTGCAGGGCACAGGGCCAAGTTGACAATGCTGGCCTGCAGAGACAGAGTGGCAACTGCTGCCTGTCGCCTCCAAAATACCAGTTGAGGTTTTCTCCTACTTTGGGGTTTAGAAACTATTTCTATTTCTATTATGCCTTTGTTTGCCCTCGTTTGCCTTTTCTTTGTACGAGTATTAATGGTAGTGCCTGGAGGTGAGAGAGGCAGGGCAGGGCAGAAGCCAGAAGAAGAGTGAAGTCAGCAGAACGTGCCCAGGGGCCTGGCGACTTCTCTCCTAGCACCCCTACTCCCACCCCTGGGGCCTGAGCCTCCAGGCAGTCCTTCCCAGGGCTTATCCTCCATGGACAGGACCAACAGGGCCCCTGCTCTATCCGATTTCCTCCTGCATCACGACTTCCCTGCACTGTGGCCCACTCTCTCAGCACCCAGCTCTCTGCTGGAAATGAGGACGTTCACTCTGTCTGGGGCTGCCTTGTCCTCCCTTAGGAAACCCTCTTCCCAGACAGTCTCACCCATTCCCATGGCCTCACTTACCATGTATATGCCATAAACTCCACATTGATTTTTTCAGCCCCAGCTCTCCTCTGAACCCCAGGTGTACATATCCAACTGCCCTGTCCAGTAGGGCAGCTCACAGGCAAGTCAAGTTCCACATGTCCACAACTGAACTCACCATCTCCACTCTATCCAGCCACCAGACAGTATACTTCTTTAAAAAAGAAAAAAAAAATCTTTTCCTGCCTCTGTCTCAGTAAATGGCACTACCATCCTTCAAGTTGTTCAAGCCAGAAAACTGAGGGTCATCCTGGACTCTTTACTTTACCTACCTCCCACATCCAGTCTATCAGCAAGTCTTGCCAATCCCATTTCCTAAAGAGCTCTCACATGTTTTCACATCTCTCCAGTCCCACTGCCACTCTTTTAGTTCGGGCCACCATCAGCTCCTTCATAGACAGCTTAAATAATCTCCTAATTTGCCTTTCTGTCTCAGTATTTACCTCTTGTCCATTCAAGAGACTACCAGATGGCCACTAGCTTTTCCTTCAAAATAAATGTGATCATATCCCTGCTTAAAAATCTCTGCTATGACTTCTGCTTCCAACCACGTTGGAGTAAATCATGTCAAACCTTTTCTCCTGCCATTAAAAAAACCCTAGAAAACTGAACTGTACGAAACAGCTGTTTTTAGATACTGGACAACAGGCAGTGAAGGGCTGTGATCCCTGAGAGAAGAAAAATAAGTGAGGTGAAGTTTATGATGGCCCTTGGTTTCTGCCTGGAGGTACTTTCTGGACCACGGTGTGAGAAGGGAAAACCCCATAAAAGCATAGTGGTTTCCATGAGTTAAAGAGAAAGACATTAGAATTTGGGAGACTAAGGAATCTGGAATTTGCAGGGCAGAGTTCTGGAAAGGAGGGAGCAACAAAGAAAAAGAGTTCTAGATATCTGCATGGGGACTCGATTAGATTGCTCGATACTAAGCTATATGCATAGGGAGAAATGCCACAAAGCCAGGCAAGGGACGACCAAGAAGCTGTAAGCTGACATTCCCAGAGATCTCACAGGTTTGAAAGACATTCAATTTCCCACCAGCTGGAGTAGAGAAACCTTGTGAAAATCCAGGGCATTTGGTAGAAGCCTCAAGAAAGGTCATACCTTAGCAATAAGGATAAATGAGCCATAGAATAAGTGCTACTCTAGACCTGCTCTGATGAACCTGAAAAACAAGCCTGGAAAGGCTCAGCCTGATGTGCAAGTAATTTAACTGACTTCCAGAACAAAGTTAAAGGAAGACATGAGATCCAGATGCTCAATGATGAAATATTCACAATATTTAAGCTCCAATAAAAAATTACTAGACATGTAAGGAAGCAGGAAAATGTGATGCTTCCAAAGCCAGGGCAAAAATCAGTCAATGGAAACAGAGTCAGAAATGACAGAGAAAGGGAATTAACAAACAAGGACTTTTAAAACACCTATTATAAACATATCCAAGGATTTAAATGAAAATGGTGAGAAGAGGAATTTTAAATTATATACTTAAATATATAGGTGAAAAACACAATACTTGAAATAAAAAATTCACTAGATGGGCATAATAGCAGATTAGACAATGCAGGAGAAAATATCAGTGAAGTAGAAACAATAGCAATAGAAACTGTCCAAAATGAACCACAGAGAGAAAAAAGGCTGATAAAAAGTTAACAGAGGGACTTCCCTGGCGGTCCAGTGGTTAAGACTTTGCCTTCCAGTGCAGGGGGTGTGGGTTCAATCCTGGGTCGGGGAGCTAAGATCCCACATGCCTTGCTGCCAAAAAACCAAAACATAAAACAGAAGCAATATTGTAACAAATTCAATAAAGACTTAAAAAAAAAGTTAACAGAATGAATGGGTAAACAAAGAGTGGTATATCCATACAAAGGCATATTATCAGTCCAAAAAAGGAATGAAATACTGATACATGCTACCACATGGATAAACATTGAAAACATTATGCAAAGTGAAAGAAGCCAGCCACAAAAGACCACAACTTATATTATTCCATTTATTTGAAATGTCCAGAATAGGCAACACTATACAGACAGAAAGTAGATTAGCGGTTGCATGGGGCTGGGGGGATAGCCAGAGATGTGGAATTTCATTGGAGATGATGAAAATATTCTAAAATTGACTATGGTGATGGTTGTACATGTCTATGTATAACTAAAAGGCATTGAATTGTACACTTTAAATGGGTGAATTGTATGGTATATGAATTATACCTTAATAAAGCTGCAGAGCCTCAGTGACCTGTGTTTAAATACCATGCAGTCTAACATATGTGTAATTACAGTTCTAGGAAGAGCTGGAGGCAGAAAGAAATATTTGAATACATAATGGCTGAAATTTTGGCAAATCTTATGAAATCTATAAACCACAGATTCAAGAAGCTCAACAAACCTCAAGAAGGGTAAAAATGAAGAAATCAAACCAAGGCACATCATAGAAAATTGCTGCAAAGCACAGATAAAGAGAAAAAAGCTAACAACAGCCCTAGGGAAAAATAAACAAAACACATTACATACAGGGGCACCAAGCTAAAGATTACGATGACTTTTTTTTTAATTTAACTTAATTTTATTTTATTTTGGCTGCTTTGGGTCTCTGTTGCTGTGTGCGGGCTTCCTCTAATTGCAGCCAGTGGGGGCTACTCTTCGTTTTGGCGCGCGGGCATCTCATTGCAGTGGCTTCTCTTGTTGTGGAGCATGGGCTCTAGGCATGCAGGCTTCAGTAGTTGTGGCGCATGGACTTAGTTGCTCCTCAGCATGTGGGATCTTCCAGGACCAGGGTTCAAACCCATGTCCCCTGCATTGGCAGGCAGATTCTTAACCACTGCACCAGGGAAGCCCTACCATGACTTAAACAAAATGTTGCAAACCAGAAGATGATGGAGTGACAGCTTTAAAATATTCAAATATCTACACTACAAGAAATGTTGAAGGAAGTTCTTCAGGTTAAAGGATAATGATACCGGATGGAAAGTCAGACTTACAGAAAGCAATGATGGGCACCAGATATGATAAACATGTGGATAAATATGAAAAGACTTGTTTTCAACCTTTAAAAATTTTTTCCTTTAAAAGATAATTGACTGCTTGGACTTCCCTGGTGGTGCAGTGGTTAAGAATCCACCTACCAATGCAGGGGACACGGGTTTGATTCCTGGTCCGGGAAGATTCCAGATGCCTCGGAGCAACTAAGCCCGTGTGCCACAACTACTGAGCCTGCGCTCTAGAGCCCTCGAGCCACAACTACTGAAGCCCAAGTGCCTAGAGCCTGTGTTCTGCGACAAGAGAAGCCACCGCAATGAGAAGTCTGTGCACTGCAACAAAGAGTAGCCCCCGCTCGATGCAACTAGAGAAAGCCCATGCGCAGCAATGAAGACTCAACACAGCTAATAAATAAATAAATAAATTTTTTAAAAAAGATAATTGACTGCTAAATGCCACTGAATTGTTCACTTCATCCTTTTTTTAAAATGTTATTAACTATCATTTTATTTACTTTCCTTTTTGTATGTTCTTTTTTTCCTTAATATTTATTTATTTATTTAGGCTGCATATGTATACCACATCTTCTTTATCCATGCATCTGTTGATGGACACTTAGGTCGTTTCCATATCTTAGCAATTGTACATAATATTGCTATGAACATTGGGGTGCATGTGTCTTTTTGAATTACTATTTTTGTTTTTTTTCAGATAAAAATGTTTGTTTTAAACCCTAGAGCAATGCTGCGGAGCAACTAAGCCCATGCGCCACAACTACTGAGCCTATGCTCTAGAGACCGTGAGCCACACCTACTGTGCACGCTCCATAACTACTGAAGCCCACGTGCCTAGAGCCCATGCTTAGCAACAAGAGAAGCCTGTGCACTGCAAAGAAGAGTAGCCCCCACTCGCCACAACTAGAGAAAGCCCACACGCAGCAGTGAAGACCCAACCCAGCCAAAAATAAATAAATAAATAATCTTAAAACAAAACAAAACAAAACCCTAGAGCAACTGCAAAACCAAACCAAACCAAAACCAAAACCAAACCAAACAAAACCACTAGTTATAGCTAAGCAGCCAATGGCATAAATAAAATAGAATATAAAAGATTTCAATTATTCCTAGATACTTGTCCCTCCAGGAAGTGGAGCTTAACTCCCCTCCCCATGGGTGTAGGCTGAAATTAGTGACGCATATAATGAATAAAATTTGAAAAGGGAAAAACAGTAGCTACATAGTTGAGAAATCTGACAAATACCACCTAAACCAAGTAATCAAGGTTACCACCACCAGTAAGTCACACTGATGTCACATACCCCTTGATATAAGGGAATGACAAGGGCACATCACCTCAACGGTATTCTTCCCCAAAATCCATAACCACAGACTAATCAAGAGAAAACATCAGACAAACCCAAACTGAGGGACAGTCTACAAAATACCTGACGTACTCTTAGAAATGGTTCAGGTCATCAAAAACCAGAAAAGTCTGAGAAACTGCCACAGCTGGGAGGAACCTAAGGAGACATGATGACTAACTGAAATGTGGTTATCTGGATGGGATCCTGGAAAAGAAAAGGCATTAATGGGAAAATCCAAATGAAGTCTGTAGTGTAGTTTATCATACTGTACCAATGTGAATTTCTTACCTTTGATAAATACACTACCATGTTTATGCAAGATGTTAACAGTAAAGAAGGTTGGATAAAAAGTATTTGGGAACACTCTGTACTATCTTTGCAACTCTTCCATAAATCTAAAATTACTGAAAAATAAAAAATTTTTAAAGAAAATACTCGATCCAAAAGAGCACAAAAGAAGAGGGAAAAGTTGATGAAGTATAGATGGGAAGAATAGAAAACAAATAGAGAAATGGATGACGTAAACCCAGCCATATCAACAACTACATTAAATGTAAACATACTCTAAGCAACACAATTAAAAGTCAGAGATCATCCTACTGTATTAAAAATAAAATAGGGCTCAATTTTTTTGCTGTCTATAAGAAACATCTTTTACGTATAAAGACACAGGTTAACACTAAAATAAAGAATAAAGGTACACCAATGATGGCTATATTAATTTCAAAGTAAGATTCAAGACACGGAATATTACCAAGAGTAAAGACATTTATAATGATGAAAGGGTCACCTCATCAGGACAATATAACAATCTTAAATGTGTAAGTACCTAATAACAAGCTTCAAAATATATGAAGCCAAAACTGCAGAACTGAAACAAGAAATATATAAAGTCATAATTATAGCTGGAGAGTTCAACAGTTCTCTCTCAGTAACTGATAAAACAAGTAAACAGAAAATCAATGCCGATGTAAAAGACTTGAGCAACACTATCAATCAACTTGACCTAATTGACATGAATGGAACACTACCCCCAACATCTGCATTCCTCGCCCACATCCTTCTCCAACCACACATGGAACATTCTCTAGAATAGACCACATGCTTGGCCATGAAATGAGTCTCAATAAATTTTAAAGGATTGAAATTGAAGAGAATATGTTCTCTGACTGCAACATAATTAAATTAGAAATCAATAACAAAAAGATGTCAGAAAATCCTTAACTATTTGGAAACTAGATGACACACTTCTAAATAATCCATGGGTCAAAGTATAAATCAAAAGGGAATTGGAAGGTATTTTTTAATGAGAGAAAATGAAAACAACCTATAACAATTTGTGAGCTGCTGCAAAAGCAGTACTTAAGGGGATGTTTGTAGTACTCAATACGTATGTTAGAAAAGAAAAAGGTCTCAGATCAATGACCTCAGGTTCAAATTTAAGAAGCTAGGAAAAGAAGGGACAATTAAGCCCAAAGTAAGTAAAAGGAAGGAAATAATAAAGGTAAGTGCAGAAATCAGTGACATAGGCAAAAAAAAAAAAGAGAAAATCAATGAAACCAAAAGCTGGTGCTTTGAAAAGATCAATACTATTGATAAATTTCTAGATAGGTAGTACTAGTTAGGTGGTTGTATTCATTTGTCAAAACTCATTGAATTGTACACTTTTAATGGGTGAATTTTATTGTCTACATTATACCTAAAGGACAGACACTTCACAAAGGATGACATACAAATGACCAATAAATACATGAAAAGATGCTCAACGTCATTAGCTATCAGTGAAATACAAATTAAAGCCACTATGAGATACTAGTACACACCCATTAGAATGGTTGAAATTTTTTAAAAAACAACAATACCTAGTGGAAGTGATGGGAACTCTTTTACATTGCTGATTGGAGTTTAAAATGGTACAAGCATTATGGAAGTCAATTCAGTAGTTTCTCATAAAATTAAACATAAGCCAGTGCTTTGGCCCAGTAATTCCATTCAGGTATTTGCTCAAGAGAAATTAAAACATACGCCCACAAAAGGCCTTGTTCAAAGCAGCTTTATTATTAAAAAACAAAACAAAACACAAAAAACCTAGAAACAGCCCAGGTGCCCAGCAATGGGTGACGAGATAGACAAATTGTGGTGTATCTAAACAATGGACCAATGGTATATTGATACAGTGGTATATCAATATACATTACAAATTGTATCACTATGCAGCCTATACAATGGTATATTAATACAATGGACAGTCAGCAATAAAAAGGAACAAATTATTGATATGTGCTACAACATGGAAAACCTCAAAAGCATTATGCTAATTGAAAGAAGCCAGACACAAAAGGCTAAATAGTATATGATTCCATTTATTTGAAATGCTAGGATAGGAAAAACTAACCTATAGTGACAGAAAGCAAGACAGTGGTAGTCAGGGATGGGGAGTGGGAGTGAGATTCATTTCAAAGGTCTTCAAGAAAATTTTTTTTACCAGGAGGAAAATGTTGTAAATCCTGATTGCTGCAGTGGTTTTACAGTGGCCACTCCTAGGGTGCTCAGAGCCTAGGAAAATACATTTTCCACGGCCCCTGTCTATAGGCCCTATTTGAATCATACAGAACTAATGTGTTGGTACCATTCTGGTGGCCCAGTTTCATGCAATTGTGTCAAAGAAATACTGCATTGGCTAGTGGATCAATCCACTTGCCATGCTGCTCTCCTGGAACCAGGTCGCAAGCATGGGAGTCCCACGGATGATCCCATAGGTGAGAATCCTGAAATTCCTTGGGGTATCTGGTGGGCCCCAAGCATGGGGGGTAAGGGTCTAGAGGTTCAAAGTGTACCTTGAAGGGGAGAAACATGGATCTGGTCCCCTGCCAACCCGCAACCCATTCTGTACTATGGGCAGTCCACCCTGATGATACTGCTGACCCTGGCTGTTCCCAGGCACTAAAGGGGAACTTTGAAAATTGTAACGAAGGAGTTGCAAAACATAGCCCCCACCCTTGAGATGCAGGACATGGAGCAGGAGCTCCATTTGCCCAGGACTGAGGTGGTACCAGTTACATGGGTATATATATATTTGTCAAAACTCATTGAACTGGGGCTTCCTAGGTGGCGCAGTGGTTAAGAATCTGCCTGCCAATGCGAGGCACACAGGTTCGATCCCTGCTCCAGGAAGATCCCTCATGCCGTGGAGCAACTAAGCCCGTGAGCCACAACTATTGAGCCCATGTGCTGCAACTACTGAAGCCCATGCGCCTAGAGCCCGTGCTCCGCAACATGAGAAGCCACAGCAATGAGGAGCCCGTGCACCACAACGAAGAGTAGCCCCCACTCATCGCAACTAAAAAGAAAGCCCGCGCACAGCAAAAAAGACCCAACACAGCCAATAAAATTAATTAATTAATTAAAAAAATTCATTGAACTGTATAGTTACAATGGGTGCATTTTATTATATATAAATTATGCCTCAATAAAGTTGAGAATAATTACTAACAATTAACAAACCCTTCTCTCGCACTCCAGACAAAATCAGATTGTTCTCTGCCTGCACAATAGAGACCCTTATCTGTTGGTTGTCAATTGCCCACAGGATCACATCCAACCCTTTTAGGTTGGCATATGATACATTTCCTAACTCAGCCCTAACCGACCCCCTCAGCCTCAGCCCCGATACTCCCTTCCCCACCCCATGCTCCAGACACAGTGAACTTTGAATCAGTCTCTATCACTGAACTTCAAACCAATCACTCTCCTTTATAATCTTGTTTCTCTACATGTTAGGTTTCCCCTGCTTGAAATGTCCTTCTAGTGCCACACCTGCTCCATCCAAGGAATTCCTACCTATCTCTCAAGGTCCACCTGGCATGTCCCTTGTTTCTGTGTAGCTTTCCCAGACCTCCAAATAGAGTTGGAGGATCCCTCCTCAGTGCTCCCGTGAGTCTCGGGACACACTTTTTCTGACTAGCATCCTTGTCAACAGTGGGCTGTCAGTACCTCTCCTGGGGTTTTCTCCCAAACCAAATTACAAATTCCCCCAGGGCAGGGACCATAGCTTCTTCAACCTAGCACCCAGCACAGTACCTGGCACATAATAGGCTCTCGATCCAACTGTTGAAGGAATTAATGAATTGATGAGTCAATGATTGAATCCGTTCTCCTTTTGTGACTCTTAAATGGGAGCCTTCATTGGAGCGTGGCATCACCACAAAGAGTGACCTATAATAAGCAAGAAATTTTAAGAGCTGACCTAGCCCAGAGAGGAGGAGTGTTTGGCCAAAGTTCCATTTTGACCCCTCAGATTATGTCATTGATGTATTTCAGTTTATCCAGGACTTGCATTCGTGAGATGGTCAGGCCTGGGCTTCAGTCTGTGGCCAACATTAGGTGTTAGATACCCACAATCCTCACCACTATCCTTTAGTGGGCACTTATGTATCAGGTGCTGGTATAAACAATTTTGTATCTTGCCTTATTCAACCTGCACAATAACCCTGGGAGGAAGGTGCTATTGGGTTGAACCAATATGAAATTGGCACTATTCAACCTTTCTTATCCTACAAAATAGCATTTTCATATGGTTCAGCCTAATATTACCATCCGTTTTTGGGAGCTGAGGAAACCAAAGTTCAAGGAAGTGGAGTCCCTCACATAAGTTTGATCACCTAGTGAGGGGCTGAGCCCAGATTTGAACATCCATCCATCTGACTCCAGAGCCTGGCTATTTCCCTCACTCTGCCCAGCTTCCATCAACTGTGAAATTCCTGCTATCAGCCAGTCCACAGAGGCCAAGAGGTTGGACAGGGGCAGGCCTGGCTAGGGTTTCAAACACTCTTTTGCAGGGGGGATGAGCTGGCTTGGTCTATGAATGTTAGCCTTTTAGTGGTCATGTTTCCAATTTCTCTTCATTCTCTCCTTCCTCCAGAATCCACCCCCCGCACACACACACACATCCAGAAGGGAAGAGCCAAGCAGATGACTCACACACCACACTGCAGTGGCCTTGACTTTGTTCACGTAGGCTCAGTGCCTCAAGCCTCCTGCCCCAGCCTCGATGCTGTCCTCAGTTGGCACCGAGAGGAGCCACTGCATTCTCCCCTGCACCGGGGACATGGCTGCACTAAGTGCTCTGGCCCTAAAGAAAGCCATAGAGGTTGGCAGAAGCTTAAGTCTTAAGTCAAAGGTGATGCCTGGCACCTGAAAGGGCACAAACAGCTGTGGGGAAGTCCTGCCAGCTGGATCTTTGGGCCTTGGGAGGAGCCAGCAGCAGGTGGTGCAGGCACCAACCCCACCAGCATTTCCCCTGCCCATTTAACAGGCCCCATAGGCCTGGTAGTGTTGGGGGCTGGGAAAGGCGGAACCCTGGGACAGAATGCAGTGACCTCCCAGGAGGAGCTCCCAGGACGAGTTCACAGTGACCCCACTTCATAGTATAACGGCAATGATGGAGCATTGCCCGAATTGGGGTGATCAAGGAATGGAAGGCAGGGAAATGCAGACTTGGGCAGGGGCTCTGACACCAGGTGGGCCTAAGAGGACAAACTGGGGAATAGAGGGAGCGGCTGAAAGCTCAGGCAGCCCCCCGTGATGTTCTGCCTTGGGAATGAATATTGCAGGGGTGGGGGCGGCAGGAGAGTCAGGCTGGCCAGGAGGGAGTCTGGGGCTACAGGCCCTGGGCCACAGGAGGAAAGACAAAACCAGAAGGGCTTCCTGTAAGAACCCCGGAAGCTCCTGGTCTTTCCTGGCATAACTAGAAAGAGAAGCAGACAGGCCCCAGGATCTTACTAACAGACGACTCAAAGGCTAGTCTTCCTCTTTTCTCTCTCATGAGGGGGTTGCCTGAGATGCTGGGAAGCACCCTGGGCTGAAGGTTGGGAGGCCTGGCTGCTAGTCTATCCCCGCTTCCTAGAGCTTTCCATTTCTGGGCCTCAGTGTTTCCATCTGTACAGATGATGAGGCTGGATAGGTAGAGTGGAGTCACAGCTTTCAAACTTTCTCAGTTTAAAGCACTTTCTTTAAACAAAGTCTGATGTAGCAGCTCAACATGTAAAGCAAATGAAAATAGGGCTGCTCCAGGACTTCCCTGGTGGCCCAGTGGTTAGGGCTCCGTGCTTCCACTGCTGGGGACACCGGTTGGATCCCTGTTGGGGAACTAAGATCCCACAAGCCGCATGGTGTGGCCAAGAAGAAAGAAAGAAAGAAAGAAAGAAAGAAAGAAAGAAAGAAAGAAAGAAAGAAAGAAAGAAAGAAAGAAAATAGGGCTGCTCCAGGCCCCCTCCCCTCCCCAGAGTTTCCCCCAGAACCTCCATGGCAGCTGAGATCCCCTTTTAAAAATCACTGGGTGAGAGCAGTGGTCTCCAGACTGGAGTATATACATCAGCATCCCCTAGGGGGCTCGTTAACATATAGCATGTTGGGTCGGACACCTGAGTTTCTGATTCAGTACATGTGAAATGGGGCCGAGAATTTGCCTCTCTAACAAGTTCTCAGACGATGCTGATGTTACTGGTCCAGGGGCCACACTTTGAGAACCACTGGGTTATATTATACCCATGCACCTTTCTATGATTCATGCCCAATCATGCAATACACATATTAATCCAACTCAGGTTTTTTTAAAATATTCAAGCATGCGAGAGCACCTGGCCTTGTGCCTGACACATAGTAGGCGCTCAATCAAAGCTGGTGGCATCGGATTCTAAACGCTCTGCCTATGAGTCTCTTTAGGTTTAAAGCGATGCTAGTGACTGGTCAAGGAACTGACAAAGGCATAAGTCTTTACTTTAATGAGTTTACAGTCCGTGGTGGCTCCTCCACCCCGCAGGAAATAAGTCCTCTGCTAGTTCCACCAAGAGAGGTGCTTCTGTGATTAGCATTATCCTTTCCAGACATTCTCTTTTTTTCCAGGTAAACTCCCTGGAAAGGGGGTGGCCATTTGGCCCCTGACCCCTCAGTGTTTATCAGACGCTTTCACCCAGGGGGAATGAGCACAGCCTCTATCCTCTGTGAGTTCTTCCAGAGCAGGGACCTTACTTGTATCACTCTTCCCAGCATCTCCCGTGGCTCCTGGTCCAGTGCCTGGCACAGAGTGCACACTTGATAGAAGTTTGCTGAATAGAATAAAGAAAGCATGAGAGCCCCATCTGGACCCAGCCCACGCAGGCTGCCGACCCCCGTCTCAGGCTTGGCTCAGAGCCTCCAATCCCAGCCTCGGGTCAAGGTTGCTCACTTGGGAACTTTGGAAGGGCGTGTGTGGAGGGGTGGTTTCCCCATTCACCTGGGATTGCTGCCCTGAAGGTTTTGCAAACTGGCTCCAAGAATGTATGGGGCCTCCCATTCCCCACATCCTCCTTTTCAGTCTTACCACTTTCTTAAATAAATTGGCACTGACCCTGGTAACAGACTTGGTCATTTCCCTTTGCTCTGTGATTGTGTTAAGTGGCCGCCAAAGGCCTGTTCCTGAAGAGTCAGCACATTCCTCTCGAGGCAATGGGAGCCCATCTGCTCTCCAAGTGCTTCCTTTCTTTTATTGTGCTATTTTGGCTTCAATGTCCCATTTGGACAGGAGCACCTTCCAGCCAGTGGGGAAGGGGAAAGGGTGGGGAGGAGTGCCCGTTTTCCTTCGTTTCTCACTCATCTCCCTGGTTTCTTGGGAAATAAATCAACAATAATCATACTACGTGCCAGGCACTGCTCTAAGCTCTCTACAAGTGTTCATGGAGTTAATCCTGTTAATCCTTGTACCTCACAGCCCCGTGAGGTACAAATCCTATCTCCATTTTCCAGATGGGGAAACTGAGGCGCAGAGAGGTGAAGTCACTTGCCCCAGGCCACAAAGTCTGCGCTTGAGTGAGGACTGGACCCAGGTAGGTCTTGCTCTGGAAGCTGAGTTCTCCTTCCCCATGGACTCTACCACCTTGCAGGCCTTGGATTCTTGAGGCTCTGGATCTGGGCCCAGAGGCACCTGAGGCCATGGCCTCTTTCCCTCTTCACTACCTGTCAGCAGGACCTAAAGTCACTTGCATTAAAAATGAAATTCTTAACAAACTTGTGGTTACCAGGGGGTAAGTGGGAGGAGGAGGGATAATTTGGGAGATTGAGATTGACACATACACATCACTAAATATAAAGTAGATAACTAATAAGTACCTACTGTATAGCACAGGGAAGTCTACTCAATACTCTGTAATGATCTATATGGGGAAAAAAATCTAAAAAAGAGTGGATATATGTATATGTGTAACTGATTAACTTTGCTGTACACCTGAAACACAATATTATACATCAACTATACGCCAATAAAAATTAATTTATGAAAAACAAAATTCTTTGCATAGCAAAAGCTGCCCCATCCCTTGCCAATGACACAGTTCATTTAACATTTGAACTCCCAGGTCTAAGCCAATAGGAGAATGTGGATTCTAGGGTTAGGTGCAAGAGGCTGATGTAATCATGCAAAAACAGCCGTGGGGAATTGAGTTCTCACTGTATGCCCTTCTCTTTCTGCCTGCCTCATTTGCCTCTCGTAGGAACCCTAAAGTAGGTTGCAGGGAGGAACTGGGGCTCGAAGTGCTCCCAGCCAACCACAGCCCTAGCCCTTGTACACTTCATTGCCACACAAGATGCTAAATAGCTAGGTGGTCCTCACTGGGTGTCAGGCATTGATTCATTCAATTCTGTATTGATTCATTCCATCCCAGGAAGCGGGGACTATGGTTACCCCTACATCCCTATCTCACAGATGAAGCAGCTGAAGTATGGAGAAGTCAAGTAATTTGCCCGAGGTCACAAGCCAGGAAGTAGTAGATCTGGGATATGAACCCAGATTGTTGACTGAGACTGTTGGATCGCTGACGTATACTCTTCCCCACTACACTGTACTACCTCTCGGCATGGAGGCCGCCTCAGGGCCCTTGAGGTGCCATGTTAGCATAACCCCCTCCATCCTTTCTTCTCCATGTTGCCCTGCTATTCCAGGTGGACTTGATCTTCCCCAATCACCACAACTGGAGGTCCTGGAGTCAGTCCTTGGTTCAAATTACAACTCTGTAACTCACCAGCTGTGTGACCTGTTTCTCTCTGTGCCTCACAGGGTGGTTGTGAGCATTTAGGTCAAGGAGGGTAGGTTCCCCCATCGCCACCACCGCCTCTTCTTCTCCAGGCCAGCCCCAGCATCCTACAGGGGAAATGGTGCTTCACGCCCTTGCACTTATCAGTCTCACCCTCCATGTCTGTCTCTTCCTGTCCCAAATGAAAGGCAGCCTTCAGTTACAGATTCCCTAGGCTTTTCAAAACTTGGTGATTACAATTCCTCCCAGGAGATCAGAGAAACCCATTTCCCTAGCATTCTGAGCAGGAATTCTATTGTCATTTGGTAACTCAAACATGGCCAAGGTGGCCCAGCCCATCTCCTTTCCTCCCCACTCTTACTATAGACAGAGAAAAGACAGCTTCGCTGAAACATACTCCAGCAGCACCCCATGGCCAGAGTCTCCCAGGGAGAAATTCACAGCAAAGGCATCTATTTCAAATATTTATTTGGAATCTGAGACTGCCTTGCTACACCAGTGACAGCAGAAGTGACCCTCTCCTTCTTGCCTTCTTTAGCAGAAAGTGTTTAAGTACTAGATAGGGAATATAAATTATCCAGTATCTTTCCCCACCTTCCTAAATGTCTTTCTCCCATAATTCCAGTCTCCTCTAGTTGTCTAGTGTCTTGTATCTCAGCTCAGTGGGGTAGAGCTTCGGGCTACCTACAAGCAGGCAGTCAGAACTGGAAAAGGAAGGCTGCTTTGCTTAGTTCTTCATCCACAGGGTGAGCCCTAACCTTGACCACTGACTGTCCTTAGGCACACTCACAGGCTAGGTATACAATGGCAGAATGAGGTAACTCGAACCTAGAGAGGTAAAGGAACTTGGTCAGTGTCACACAGAACCAATCCTCCATCCCAGCCATATACTGACCATGAATTGCAGACCATGTTTTTAGCCACAAAGTATAAGATTACAAGTATACAGATGTATCAGTTCAAAGGAATCCCTGTTACTAAGGTTCTAACTCAAGGACAGGTGTGTGGCCAGCACATCTTTGTCTCTGAGGGGGAACCCACTGTTCCAGTCTTCCCGCAGTGCTGGGGCTGTTAAAAAGTGTCCTTGCCTAGAGAGAGTGATTTCTATGATGAAAGAAATCAATAAATTGCTATTGAATGCAGTCCAACTTCACTTACTCAAACTAATTGGAGGTAGCCCTTCAAATTAGTGAACCATTTGTATTGTAAGTTACTTGTAAAGAAATGAAGCTTTATTGCTTTGAATAATTCACAGTAACTCCAAGTAGGCTAACAAACTGTAGCCTAATTGAGGTCTTAGGAGACTTGACTGAATGAAAAGATTCCCTAGCATCAATCATTTGTAAGCAATTGGTGCTGCCAAAGGAGTGACAAAGTTTGCTGCCTTGAAGTATGGAAACTCAGTGCATGGAGCCCATTTATTCTGGATGACTCTTTCTGCTGAGAGTGGGCAAAGTAAGGCCAGGTAGGGGGCAAGACATCCCCATTTGGTACTCATGGAGTGTCTTCTAATGAGATTTTACTGTAAAAGGAAACAATTGGAGAGTGACCTTAGGAGTAGCAGGTGCAATCCATCCACTGATGGAATAAAAGATGGTTTTGGAATACTGTCACTTCCTCTCCTTTCTTTTTTTCCTGAGAAGACATTAGGGGAAAAAAGTTACCAACGCAAGTCAAGTACCTCAGTGCTTTGTCAAAACCCGGAACAAACATTAAGGGGAAAAAAATCTGAAGGTCGAGGAAGGGAAATAAACAAGAAGAGTAAGTAAAGCATGAATCATCCACCACCACCTGATGGCTCCTTAAAAATAAAACCATGGAAGGAAATAGAGTTCATGCCACAGTTTGGCATTTTGCTAGAGGACCTGGCACAGACTCTGTGCCCTTTTCTTTCACAAAAGGAACTGACCTTTGGCTTCTGACTTGTATTGCCTTTTCCTCAAGGCCCCACAGAGCGCAGAGCAAGGCAGTGCTCACCCCTAGCACTGACACCCACCTCTCTACTGGACACTGGGAGTGCAGACAGCAGAAATGCATCCTATTTGCATTGAATTGAATTACTTTCACCTTGTTTCCCAAAGACTTTAGGTGGCTTACAACAATAAAATAATGATAAAATAGAAACAGAGAGTCAGGACCAGGGGAAATATCAGTAGAACTTTTAAAAAAACCAAGCGTAAAAAACGAAGTGTAAAAAACCCTCAAGGCCATATGTTGTTCAACTACAGGGAGCTAAAAAGAGCAGAGTTGATATTCAACCCAGCTCAGTCCAATGGACCATCTCCTGAAAGAGCACAGGCTCCACAGATGAACCAAACTCTAAGTGAGATCTTGGGCCAGATCTCTAACTTCTCTCAGCCTCGGTTTCCTCATCTGAATGAGGAGTCTAATAAATATTAACTATTTCATAGAGAATTCAATGAGATGATGTCTGTAAACCACTGAGCCCACTATCTGGCAGAGAACACATGCTCAATTAACTCTAGCTATGAGAACCAATGGGAAGACAGCCTAACATTAGGCAATGCAAAGCATTTGCCCACGATGGCTCTCATCTGATTCTCACACCAGCCTGGACTTGGAGACCCCAGATCACAGAGAAGGAAGAGCAGAAAAGGGAGGGGATGCTTTGGGGAAAGCTTCCTGCAGGCACTGGTACCTTTGAAGGAAGAGTGGGATTCTCGGAGATGGAAGTGCGGTACGGAAGAGGAATGAGATGGTAGTGTATAGGTACGGTAAAAAGATCCTCCCTACTCGCAGAGGAACAGGTAGGAAATAATAGGGAGGGGGGGGATAGGGCAGGATGGGCTCGTGGAATTGCTTGACTCTGTCCAGATGGTGAAGGAATTTGGATCCTATTTGACAGGAAATGGGGAGTCATTGAAAGATTTTGAGCAGGTTGAGCAGGGGAAGGATGTGACATGTTGAAAGGGATGTTTTCAAAGGTGGAGTCTGTCTGCTGCTGTCTACTTTGTGCAGGCTAGGGTGGGGGGTTGGGAGGAAGCAGAGATGGCAGACCAGCTGCAGTGACCCAAGGAAGAGACAGATGGTGAGAGCTCAAGCTGAGGCAGTGGGGGCAGAGAAGACAGGCTATGCCCAGTTCCAGTGAGGGGCACGTGCTGTCCATCTAGACTCAAAATTCCGTGAGGGTAGGGACCGTGCTCACCTTGTTCATCACTGTACCCCCAGGATCTAACATAGCATTTGGTACATAGTAGGTGTTCAGCAGGTGTTAAATGAATGAATGAATGCATGCATTCATGCATGCCTCCATGCAGACAAATACTCAGTAAGCATAAGAATGGTTGCTTGGGGCTTCCCTGGTTGTGCAGTGGTTAAGCATCCGCCTGCCAATGCAGGGGACACAGGTTCGATCCCTGGGCAGGGAAGATCCCACATGCCGCGGAGCAACTAAACCCGTGTGCCACAACTACTGAACCTGTGCTTTAAAGCCCGTGAGCCACAACTAGTGAGGCCATGTGCCAGAATTGTTGAAGCCCACGCACCTAGAGCCCATGCTCCGCAACAAGAGAAGCCACCACAATGAGAAGCTGGCACACCACAACGAAGAGTAGCTCCCGCTCACCACAGTTAGAGAAAGCCCGTGAATAGCAACAAAGATCCAATGCAGCCAATTAATTAATTAATTAAAAAAATAAGAATGGTTGCTTGGCCAACAATAAGCAATGGTACAAGGAAAACAAGATAGATGGTCGTCCAAAAAATCCCATTGCTGTAACTAACTTTCACTGTCCCTGGACCTATACTGACAGTCTAATATAGGAAGTATCCCAGGAGAGAGCCAGTGCAGGCTGAGAAAGAAGCTACTTAAAGCAGGACACGTATTGGCGTTAATGCTGCATAGCACATTCCCCAGACAGTTCACAAAATATGGACACATCACAAAGCAGGTAAATTATAGATGAGAGGAGATTTTTTTTTAAATGGGGGTATTTACCTTACAAAAGAATTAACTGAAAATCCACTTAAAGAAGCAAATTGCCTTGTTATTATACTTAATTTAAGACCAGGATTTGACTTACTAAAATTGGATTTCCATCCAAGACAATGTAGAATAATGATAAAAAGCCCTGACTTGGGAGTCTGGAGACCTAACCCTTGGTCTAGGCAAGTAGAAGAATGAGATGGTTAATAGCACAGGGCCTAGAGTCGGGCTGCCTGGGTTCACATCCTGGCTGCACCTTGGGCAAATGGCTTAGCCTTTCTGAGCTTCAGTTTCCTGATCTGTAAAATGTGATAATAAAACATCTGATGTTGCCTCATAAGGTTATTGTGAGGGTGAAGTGAGGTAATGTGTATAATGTGTTCAGCAGTAGCTGTAGGGTCTCAGTGAGTGTTGACGTTGACATTGAATCTTAGCTATATGACCATAGGCAAGTCTATTTCCCCTCTCTGGGCTTTCGTTTCCCCTCTTCTGAGCCTTGGGCTTCTTTCATCCATACTTTAGGAATGTGGTCCCTACCTGTACTACGAACTCATCGTTGAACACACATAAGGGTATCTCCATACTCTAGGGTTCCCAGTTGTTAATTCTGCCCTTAGAAGGACCACTGGGACTCCAAGAAAAGTGAGAAGGCCCAAATAGAGACAAGACTAAGATATATGCATTTCTTTAATATACTTTGTAAACATCCCAACTCACTCAGTCCCCACCCCTAAATTCTAGCCCTTTTGGCCCCTCTCAAGCTGTCCTACTTCCTTAATCATCTTCACCCCAGACCCTAAGGGAGAGTGATCTCAAGAGCATGTCTCTCCTCTGGACAGCTTCCCCAGTCCACTTGAATTTGGAATTAGGACCCCGAGTCCTTCCTTTAGGTTTCTCTTCCCCAACCCCACTCTAACCCCGGGAACTGCAACAGAATCAACCTCTGCTGCCCTCTGCTGTCTGGCTCCAGGCATGCTGGCTCCAGTTGGGCAGGTTAAGACAGTCTCTCCAGCCCCTAGCTGCCACCCTGACCTCGGGAACACAATGCTGAAGTTTTCTGCAACATTTGCACTCAACCCTAATCAAATGCACACATAGTCTTTCCTATTCAGACCCAATGATCTTCTCAAGCCACAGATGGCGTGGTCCATGAGTTTGGAGCTGTTATCTTCAGCAAAGAAGGCGAGCTGCTAGAGCCAGCCATGTCCCCATTTACATCTCCTTCTTAAACATTCCACAGTAATTTAGTGAGCATGAGCATTTGCTGGGTGCAGGGCACTGTGCTAAATGTTGCACAAGCATTATCTTAATGAATCCTGGCAACAACCTTGCAAGTAGGTAAAATTACTATTATCTCTATTTATAGATGAAGAAACTGAGACTCAGAGAAGTGAATGTCTTGCCTAAGGTCACAGAGCCTGGGAGTGGCAGAGATGTGACAATTGCCATAGACCGTAATTGGTTTGTCTACCTCTACTCTCTTCCCTCCAAACTAGCCTCCACACCACAGCCAGTGGTTGAGAACACAGACTTTGGAGCTGCTCTAGCAGCTCCCCTTCTTCACTGAAGGAAACAGCTCCAAACTCATGGACCACAGCAGCTGTGGCTTGGGTATGTAAGGTCAGAATACAGAAGACTGTACGTGCATCAGCGTTGATTAGTGGAGAGTGGAGATGTTGCAGAAGACAACCACAAAGACCTTTAGATGTATTGAGGAGGTGGATTAGACAAAATATGGTGACCGATTGAATGTGATGGCAGAGAGGAGGGAGAGGTCTGAAATGACTCTCAGTGTTCTGGCTGGGGCAACTGGGTGGCTAGGGATGCCAGTCATGGAGTTGGAAACTTTGGAGATCATTGGATGAGGAACATGTTGGGGGTGCAGGAGAAATGAAGAGATCCATTTTGGAAATGGTGAGTGCGAGAGGTCCAGGTGGAGATGGTCAGTGGGCAATTGGTTTTATGAGTCTCGAGCTCAGGAAAGAGGTCTGGACTAGCATCAACTTGGTAGATGGGTGAGATTTTCTAGGGAGAGTGAGTTGCAAGAGAAAAGAAGAAGGCAGAGGCCAGGGCATCAAAATTTAAGGCAAAGAATGTAAAGGAGTGTAGGTAGAGAACTAAGAAGCAACCATGGAAAACCAGGAAAAATTGCCAAGGACGTCAAAGAAAGGGAAAGTTTCAAGGAGGGAATGGTTCTACTAGATCAACTACCACAGAGAAGTCAGTACCCTTAAAATGGTCCTTTTAATTTTGTCATTAGAAGGCTGTTCTGGTTATCTATTGCCATGTTAAAAAAAATGACTCTAAAACTTAGCAGCTTAAAACAACAGAAGTCACTGTATTATCCTATTAGCTCTTGTGGTTTCCATACATTAGGAATTTGGGCGACTGAGCAATCTGGCCCAGCAACTCTCACACAGTTGCAGTGAGAGAGTGACAGGAGCTAGAACACTGGGTGACGGAGGTGGTGGAACCACTGGGGTCCAGCTGGGCAGCTCTCTTTCTCCATATGGTCTCAGGGCCTCTCCAAACCACCTGTCTGCATGGGCTACCTTGAGCTTCCTCACAGCCTGTAGGTCTCAGGATAGGTGGACTGCTGACACGGCAGCTGAAGGCTTCAAAAGTGAGGATCTCATATTTCTATATGCCAGCAACAAACAATCCAAAAGGAACTTAAGAAAACAATTCCAATTATAACGTGCATGCAAAAGAATAAAATATCTATCAATAAATATAACCAATGAAGTGAAAGACTTGTGTCCTGAAAAGTACAAAACATTGCTTATGGAAATTAAAGACCTATGTAAATGGAAAGATATTCTGTGTTTCTGATTAGACTTAATATTGTTAAGATGCCAGTGCTGCCCAAAGTGATCTAAAGACTCAATGCAATCCCTGTCAAAATTCCAGTGGCCTTTTTTTCAGAACTGCGAAAGCTGAGCATCAAATTTATGTGGAATCGTAAGGGACCTCGATAGCTAAAACAATTTTGAAAAAGAATAAAACTGAAGGCCTCACACTTTCCAGTTTCAAAACTTACTGGAAAGCTAGAGTAACCAAAATAGTGTGATACTGGCATAAAGACACACATGTAAGCCAATGGAATAGAATTGAGTCCAGAAAGAAATACTTATATCTATGGCCAATACATTTTCAATAAGGGTGCCAAGACCATTACATCAAAATTAACTCAGAATGAATCAATGACCTAAATGTAAGTGAAATAATTATAAAACCCTTAGAAGAAAACATGAGGCAAATCTTCACGACCTCAGATTTGGCAATGGAGTCTTAGCTATGACACCAAAAGCACAAGCAACAAATGAAAATATAGATAAACTGGATTTCATCAAAATGTAAAACTTTTGTTCACCAAAGGGCATATCAAGAAAGTGAAAAGGTAACCTACAGAATGGGAGAAGATATTTGTAAACCATGTATCCGATAAGGGGTTAGTGTCCAGAATATATAAAGAACTCTCAAAATTCAACAAACAAACAAACCAATTTTGAAATGAGCAAGGGGATAGACATTTCTACAAAGAAGATACACAAGTGGCCGACAGGCACATGGAAAGATGCTCAACGCTATTAGTCATTAGGAAAATGCAAATTGAAACCACAAAATACCACTTCATACCCATTAGCATGACTGTAATTTTTAAATGGAAAATAACAAGTGTTGATGAGGCTGTGGAGAAATTGAAACCCTCGTACATTGCTGGTAGGAATGTGACATGGTGTGGAAAATACTTTGGTTATTCCTCAAAAAGTTAAACATATAATTACCGTATGACCCAGCAATTCCACGCTTAGGTATAGACCCAGGAGAATTGAAAACAGGTGTTGAAAAAAAACTTGTACATGAATGTTCATAGCAACACTCTTCACAATGGCCACAAGGTGAAAACAACCCAAATTTGGGTTGGATCAAAGGAGGAATGGATGAACAAATTGTGACATATCTATACAATGGAATATTATTCAGCCATAAAAAGAATGAAGTGCTGATACAAGCTACAACTTGGATGAACCTTGAAGACATTATGCTAAGTGAACAAAGCCAGGAACAAAAGGTCACATAGTGTATGATTCCATTTACATGAAATTTCCAGAATAGGTAAATCTACAGAGACAGAAAGTAGATTAGTGGTTGCTGAGCATGGGAAGAAGAGAGGGAGGAATGGGGTATAACTGTTTAAAGGGTGTGGGGTTTCATTTCGGAGTGGTGGAAAAGTTTTGAACTAGATAAAGGTGGTGGCTACACAATGTTGTGAATATACTAAATGCCACTGAATTGGTCACTTTAAAATGGTTAATTTTATGTTATGTGAATTTCACCTCAATTTAAAAAAAAAAAAGAATGTTCCAGCAAACAAGGCAGGAGCTGTATGGCCTTTTCTGACCTCACCTCAGAAACCACACGGTGTCACTTTCACCATATGCTATTGGCCAAAATAGTCATAATAACCTCCCCGGCTTCAAAGGGAGTACACACAGTCCCCCAATCTCAATGGGGGAACACCCAAAGCTCGTGGCTGACTACAAGAGCAGCTGTAGTGAAGTGGTAAGGGCTAAAATCAGGCCACAGTGGGTGAGGATGAGGATGGAAAACTTAACCAAAGGGCATAAAATACCTGAATCAATGAAACAGCATATATTCCAGAATAAAAAGACACCATCTTATAAAGATAGACATTTTCCCCAGATTACCCCATACATTCAATGCATTCTCAACTTGAATCATGACATAGATTTTTACAGGACTTGAGGATCTGAACTTGACATCATGTAAAGCAGAAAATATGCAATTATGACAAAGAAGTATTTGAAAAGGGAGGAAAGGAAGGCTTGCACTACCAGCTCTCAAAACACAACACAGACTCTAGTAATTAAAAGAGTGTGATGTTGGCACAGTAACAAATAGATCAATGGAACAAAACAGAGAGTCTAGTACAGTCCCACGTATATGTGTAAACACAATACACCCTAACAAATCATTGTACATCAATGAGGAAAGCTATGCTAGTCAATAAATGGTGTTGAGACAATTAATTCTCAAATTGGAAAAAAAAAAGCTATGATACTGTTGAATCTGTACCTCTTACCATATCCAAATATAAATTCCAGATGAAATAATGAGCTATAAACACACGTGGGCTTGCAAAATAGAATCTAAAACTCTATAAGAAAATATGGGATAACATTTCCTTTTCAAGTAAGTCACAAATCCTAGAAATTATAAAATAATATCTTCATAGACTTTTTGACTACATAAAAAATTTGCCTCTAAAATCAAAAACAGGCAAAGCCTAAGGGAGAAAATATTTGTGGTATATAAATATTTGTCATATGTCAAACAGATAATGGGAGAATTTGCAAAATATATAAAGATCTCTCTTTTTTTTCAATCAATGAGAAAGAGGCAAACAAAGGAATTCCCTGGCACTCCAGTGGTTAAGACTCTGCGCTCTTACTGTTCAGGGTGTGTGTTCAATTCCTGGTGGGACAACTAAGATCCCGCAAGCTGTGTGGTGCGGTGAAAAAAATAAAAAATAAAAATATATAAATAATAACACAGAAAAAGGCAAACCAATAGGAAAATGGGCTAAGGAAAGGAACAGGTATTCAAAAATGAAAAAAATAAAATGCAAATAAAACATATAAAAACATACCTAACCTTTACAAGTAATCAGGTAAGCACAAATGAAAGAACGTTAGGTCAATTTTCACCCATCAAGCTGACAAAATTTTAAAACATTGATGAGATCCAGTATTGATGTGGTTGTGGAAACAGCTATTTTCATAGCCTGTTGGTAGGAGTGTGAACTGGTACAGCTTTTCTTGGAGGGCAATTCAGCAGAATCTACTAAAGTGAAAAATGTACACTTTTCTACTTCTAGATAGGGGAACAGGAAAGGGAGCCAACCTAGGACAAGTAAAAGGACTGCCAGGCAGCATCAAGAGGCCTGCCGAGATTGGACACCATGCATCTGGAGTGGTTCCAACCAATAGAGTTGTAATATTCTCTCCTGAGGAGAAGACAGATGGTTCAAATGCCCTGGGGTTCACTCAGTCATTCAACAAACATTTATGAGTGACTACTAAGTTCCAGGCAGTGTTCTGGGCTCTGGGATACAGCAGTGAACAAAATAAACAGAGTCCCTGCTCTCATGGAGCTTGCATACTAGTGAGAGAGATGGACAAAAATAAACAAATAGATACATGATATAATGTCAGGTAAATGCTCTGAAGATAAATAAAGCAGAATAAGGGGATAAAGAATGACAGAGGTGCTGTTTAGATAATGAGATTAGGGAAGGCCTCTCTGCAGAGGTGACACTTGAATGGAAGTCTGAATGAAGTAGAGCGAGCCATGTTGCTATCTGGAAAGAGAGCATTGTTTTAGCGAGAATCGTGTGTGCAAAGGCCCTGGGGTGGAAGCACGCTTTACTTGAGCATGGAGATTGGCAGGATGGATGTAGTGGAAGGACAAAGGGACAGGAGAGTTAAATGTGCTGGTAAAAGGGAGGTTGGAGTGATGGGTTATGTCATTTGAACCAAAGAGGGAGGGAAAAGAGATTTATCATGCGATGCTAATAAATGGAGAGGAAGAGCATAAGGTAAGTGACAGGAAGTTTCGGTGAAGGTAAAAAGCAGGTGCAATAGAAGTGAAGGAGGGAGGACTATCGCCAGAGGATAAGAGGATGTGGTCAGAAAACGGGAGTTGGAGTTCATATCAGAGGATGGCAATCCCAAGAAATGACGAGGTCCAAGATCCTGCTTTTGGTGTGGGAGGTTGAAGAGGAGTGGTGAAGAAAGGGCTTTGAACTTGAAGAACTAGGACATGAGGTGGATCCTTGACAGGAAGCTTGATGTCACTCATGGTAATGGCAGACATGTGGGGGAGAGGCAGCCAGGAGCTGATTGCCATGGTCGTTTCCATGACTGGGGGAGGTGTCAGGAGGCAGACGGCAGGAACCATGACAATGGCAGCAACAGGACTCATAGTGGGGTGCGTCCTAGCCAGGGGGTCAGGAAAAGCTTCCCAGATGAAGTGACACTTGACACAAGATTTGAAAGAGAAGAAATTCACAGGGCAAGAGAGGAAGGAAGGGCATTGCAGGCAGAGCAAAGGTCCTGTGGTAGAGAGAGCATGGTGAGTAAGAGGCACTGCTAGAAGGGCAATGTGGCTGGAGAGGAGATGATGAGGACAGAGGCATAAGATGACAGACAAGTAAAGGGATCAGGCGACCCAAGGGGGCAGCGGTTGGGAGAGCGCCCAAGGAACACCAAATGGAGGCTTAAGTGAAATTGACTAGGACCTTCTTGATCCACAGTGCTTCTCTAGCCACGCATCCTTAAGAAGTGCGAGGCCTCTGAGAGGGCAGCACAGGTGTGTGATCTGACTAGCTGGGCTGAGGGCTCAGTGGGGCGCAGGATCTGACCCTGTCTGCACCCACAGTACCGAACCAAGCTAACTGGCTCACACAGGGCTCCAGCCAGGCCCACTGGGTCTTGCTAACAAAGTCCCTGGACCACCACCACCATATTCCAAGAGGAAGAGTAGCCATCGGGAGCTGGGAGCTGCTGGAAAGGAAATCACAGCGAAAGGAAGTCCCGCCCTCATCCTGAGGGGATCAATCCCCTTCCTGCTGCCAGGCTGGCTAGTGGGGGGGTGGGGGTGAGGTGAAGCCCTGGGTTACATCACAACAAAGACCAGCTTCTATGAAACAAACTCTTGCCTCCAGCCCTGTGGCCACCCCTACACATGCATATACACGCACGCACGCACACATACACACTCAACCTAGGCAGGGCTGGCTTTTTGTCAACGTGGGGCAGATGTGATAGAAGGAGCACCTAAAAGCACCATGGCAGACTTCTGGGGGCTAGACAATTACTCCCCCCCCCCATCAAGGGCATTCCTTCCAAGTTAGGGATGGGAGGCTAGTCCACACATTGTTGGGGTTTAGTGTCAATTCACCAAGCTTGTATTGAGCCCACTCTTTGCTGGGCTCTGTCTGGGATGCTTTGGTGCATACATCCATTTATAATAGCAAGCCCCTGCCCTCAGGGATGGGTGACCTAGGAGGGGAGAGTCAAGAAAGCAAAGGGTCAATGCAAGCTTTTAATATAGAAGCTCAAACAAAATGCTATATAGAAGCCTCCAAAGTGAAGGGATGAATTTGAGATGGGGGTCAGGGCTTGGTGGACAAAGTGACTTTTGAACTAGACTCTGACGGTTGGAGAGAATGTGAGCAAGAAGAGATGGGTGATGGGACATATCAGAGAGGAAGGCCTTGACCCCTGAGCTAGAGAGACTGAATTCTATTCCGAGGACAGTGGGAGCTGTGGAGGAACTTCAGACGGGGGCGACAGTGATGCCCAATGGAGGGAGCAGGGACTTTGAAGCCCCCAAATCCAGGTTTGACTCCCAGTTACGCCACTGATCAGCTTGGACGTGGGCCAAGCCACTATTCTTCTCCAGCCTGCCTCTGCTTCCGCAGGTGAGGACCACTCTGTCTCCCAGGATGGTTAACTAACCTGATGGAAGGGTGGAAAGGGGCTTTGGAAGCAGCAGACATGTGCTCTGCCCACATGGCAAGGGGGGCCAGTCTCTCAGCCTCTGAGGTCACGTCAACAGCTAGATCCAAAGTCCCCTCCCACCGGCAGAACCGCAGGACCACAGGCCCCCTTTTGAAGTTTCATTCTCAGTATCTTGGGACATCCCTAGCGGGGTGTTTCACAACGCTCATAGCGCCCTTGGGTCTCCAACCTTCCTGCTGCCACAGGCTGCTCCAGGCCATGGTGCCACCTGCCCGTGCTCTCTTGGGCTACTGTTTATGTCAGCGCCACCAATCTGCCTCCGACCAGCCCCATGACCGCCGCTTATGATGCTGTTTCTGCTCCTCTCCTGCCAATGTTCGCCCCACTGCTACTCCCCGAGGCTGCCAGGATGCCCTCTGTGGCTCTGGCCTGCTGGCTCTCACTTTGCTCTCGGGCCGTCCTTGGCTTCTACTCTTCCAGAGAGTCCCACAGCAGGGCTGCTTGTGGCTCTGGTGCTAGGGGTCCTGGCATCCTGGTTGCTTTACATGCATTTTCTTAGTCACACACACACGAGACGGGCCATGATCGTGATTGGAACGGTGACTCAGGACATCTATTTTCACCAGTTGGGAGAAAATGCAAGTGAGGTAGGTGCATTCTGATGAAGTCAGGCAGTCCTGGGTGCCCAGAGCAGGCAGGCCTAGGTCAGAAGGCAAGGTGGCAAGCCTAAGATGGGATCAGGGTGCCAAAAAAGAGGCGTGGACAGAAGGGACCCTGAAGAATAATTTCTCAAATTTCAGCATTTGGCCTTTTGGCTGGCCTTGGAGAGATGGGCTGCCTGAGCCACCACGGCCAGCCTCTAGTGAGCGACAGTTCATCCAAACGATGTTGACACAAGGACATCCACCTTCCCTGCACTGAATCACTCCTTTCCATATCAGGCCTGTTGCCAACCTGGGTTCAAGTCCCCCAAAGTGATGAATAAAGACATTGGTTTTGAGATAAGGGAGGAGCTGAAGGTGAAGGGAAGTGAGGTCATCGTCACCATCAGGGCCAAGACAGGGACCCTGGGGACAGAACCAGAGGGCTGAGTCCTATGTGCAGCCTTGATAGTTTCCGAGACCATCCCGGGGCAGAGTCCAGCAGATGGGGGAGGGATGACTGCTCAGGTTATTTTTTCCAGGGTTGGCACTTCAGCCCAGCTGATCTTTGCTAAAACATTAATTGCCATTTCAGCAGTGTTGGATGCCAGGGGCAGAAACAACCGGGTACAGATGAGAATGGTTTGAGTTCTAGTTATGCATTTGATCTAACGAACTCACCCAGCCTTTACTCCTTGTGGCAAGCACGTTCGGAGAGCTTCACAAAGATGAGTGCATTTAACCCTCATCACATCCCTAAGAAGTTACTACAATTATTGCCCATCTCACAGGGGAGGAAACTGTGGGCTCAGAGAAGTGACATCATTTTGAGATTGTGCAAGCCAGACTGGGACTTGAACCCACAGTCTTTTAATTGAGATCACATACCTGGTCTCGGGACTTAATGAAGCTCAGGTGCTTGATGTCTCTGCCGAAAGAATTCAGTAAGAGACAAAGTGATAGGTAAGAAGCGGATTTCTTTAGAGAGAAACACAATTCACAAACAGAGTGTGGGCCATCTCAGAAGGTGAGAGGCCTCGAAATATAGCATGGTTAGTTTTTACCGGCTGGGTAATTTCATAGACTAATGAGTGAGAGGATTATTCCAAGTATTTTAGGGAAGGGGTGGAGATTTCCAGGAATTGGGCCACTGCCCACTTTTTGATCTATGATGGTCAGCCTTGGAACCATCATGGCAGCAGTGGGTGTGTTACTAAGCATGCTAATGTATTACAATGAGCGTATAATGAGGCTCAGGGTCCACTGGAAGTCAAATCTTCCGCCATCATGGACCTAGTTGGCTCTAACCAGTTTTTGTTAGGTCCTATGGCTATGTCATTCTTTTAAAGGTTGTGCCCTGACCCCTTCCCTCCTGTTTCAATTTGCCCAAGACCGTGAGGCTAGCAAGTGACAGAGCTGGAATTGAAGCCCTGGCAGTCTGGCTCCTAGGTCGCTGGTCAAGGCAGGGCTCTTTGTCCTAGAAGGCTGTCTTCCGGGTCCCTCCCCTGCATGACCCCACCAAGTCTACCTGCTTGCGGTTGGGGATGGCTAAAACAGTGCACAAGGGATGGAAAGGCCTTTGAGGGGGCATTTCCCCAGTCCTTTGGTCTCTGGGCATAACTACATCCCCTGTCCTGGTCTGTCCTCTGAGGCTCTGGACTCTACCTCTACTTTTATTCCTGGAGGTGGAGTTCCCTGAACCTCCTCACTCATTTAGTCACCCTTCCTTCAGGGAGTCCCACGAAGGCCCCCCTTCCCGCTTCGAAATGATCTATGTTATGATATTTGGATGGATTACTTGAAAGCTGCCTTAAACTTGCTATGGACTGTAAGCAGAATGTAAATACATTAAAAATAAGATCAGAAGGAATGGGTGGTTTGCCTCTGGGGCCCTCCAGGCTAGGTGGAGCACCCGTCCATTGTTTGTCTCTGGGAAGTATTCCTTTCTGGTCAAGGGTTATAGACGGCTCTGACCGGGGGGCTGCTTTGGTGCTGGTGCAGCGAGCTACCCTCTGGTGTGGTGGATGGACACAGGGCAGGCCTCAGTTTGCCCACTTCCCCCGGAAGGAGTCATGCCCATTGGGAGTGACCTGCACCGCAGGGGAAAAAAGACCTGTTCTAGAAGCTATGGCAGAAAGTCCATGTCCAGTTAACCAAATTTGTCTTCTGGGAGCCCCCCAACTCCCCTTTCTGGGTCTTCTTCCCTCTTCAATGTCATCCCCTGATCCCTCCAGATAGGCCTTTGGGTCTTCGTTCCCTCAGATGCGAATGCCACTCACAGATGAATGGACGCCATCATCCCCACCATCCCAAGAGAAAGGCCATCCTCCCCTCTGCCAATAGCTGCTGCCACTTTTACAGAGGGGACTCCCCTGAGGGGACTCAGCCCTCAGTTCGGGAAAGTCAGTCTCCAGCTGTAACTAACTTCCCTGAGGGGTACAGTGGGGCTTCGCAGGCACAGGGGAGAGAGGACACTGGCCTTTTCTGAGTCAGGCCAGCTTGGAAGAGGCAGAAGGATAAACATCCATCTCAAAGCAAAAGTGGGGCTGCAGCCAGAGTCCAGGGTGGGGGAGCTAATAGGAAACAGCTTGCTGGAGGGAGGGGGACAGAATTCGGGAATGGCCGAGGCTGGCTGCTGAAGAGGGGGCTGGGAGAAGCAGGCTGATTGAGACCAGCTGCCGCTCCTCTGTCTCAGAGATCTTTGGACTCTGCCCGGGGCGGGCTCACACCCTATTCTGGGTGACAGGGAGCCAGCAGAGGCTGCCTGGAGCAGTCGAGTCTTCTCCACCCAGCCTAACTCCTGGAACCCTCAGAAACGAAAGACCAGAAGACTCTCCATCCACCAGCTGGACGCCTCCTCCCCACTGCAAGCCCCCACCCCCTGGCTGCTCCTGCCCTGGAAAGGCCTGGAAGAAGACGCCAAGGAAACAGCCCTGCCCACTCTCCCTTGGCCCTCCATCCACCCAGCACGGGCATCTGAAGACCCCATGGCCTGCGCTTGCTGGGGCTTCTACCCCTGGCTTGCCCTCCTCTGTGGTATGTGCATCCCCCGTCTCTCCCTCCCACGCTGGGAAGGCAGGTCCAGCTGGAGAGCAGCTCTGGCCTCTCCCCTGCGGGCTCAGAAGGGGTTGGAGTGAAGGCTGGGCCTAGGTTGTCTCTTTTTTCTCTTGATCCCTCTCTCTATCTTAAGGAAGAGGAACCCCAGGGTCAATCCTGGGGACCCTCAAGACTCATCTCAAGTCTACTTTGGGCCCTTTCCATTCCCACCTGTTAAAGAAAAAATGACTCTGGCACTTGTTAAAAGAGTAAGGAAGATTTTATTCAAGACTATTGCAATAGGGGCGCTGCAATAGGGGAGAAAAATCGGGCTCAACTCTGAGTACAGCAAAGATGGCTGAGGACTTCTTGTCAATAATCAGAGTGAGGGGGTCAGTGGATGGAAAATTGCCAAGAGGAGACATCGAGGGTGAGGAGATTGTTGCTAAGCTGACTTAATAGGATTCTTGCTGAAGGCCGGGTGATCAGATATCAAGGATGGGAGATGAGGAATTTGATCAGATATTAAGGTTGATGAGATACTGAGGGTGGGCAATTCTCTCTAAACTGACTTAGCAGGATTCTTGCTAAGACTGGGCAATGCAGGCCCAGTAAGGACAGGATGGACGTGGAAGTCAAGGACTAATAGAGAAGAGGGCTTGGAGGAGCCTAACTAAAGTTTGGTCCTTGTTACCCTTATGGTGTCCCATTTGTTCTCTTTGGTCACAGCTCAGCATTCTCCACATCCCCCAACCCTGGCCTTAGGGAGGGAGGCCTCCTTCCCTTTGCTCAGTACCCAGTTCCTGACACCTCCTCCGTGCCAGGCCCTGTGCCAGGGACCACAAAGTGGTTCAGCTGCAGAACCTGCCCTTGGGAGTCACAGCCCTGGCCTCAGAGAACACCAGTTGGGGTGTCTAGAGGGACATGGGTTGGCTGTGTCTTGCTCCTTACATTGGTGTTTTAGCGCCACCATTTTGCCAGAGATCTGTTCCTACAGAAATGAGTGTTCATTTTCTTAAATCAACAGGGTGGGTCTCATCTCCCCCTTGAGCTTCTGTGACGAGGAGGGACAGGGAGGCAGGGCTTTCATGGTATTAGAATCCAGCTGTACTCCCTCCATCAGAAAGCAAAAGTAGAGTGTCTCCCCAAACTCAGACCCCCGTTACCTCTGGGGAAATCCCCCCTAAAAGGTGGGGGGCTGGCGGGAAGACCTATCAGAGACCCTGGGACTTTCAAGGTGTGAAGGCCCAGAGCCTGAAGGACTTAGCCCAGTGCCTGGCATGTATGTAGCAGGCACTTAGGAAATGTTTGCTCAACGAATACTGGGTGAGTCTCCTTGGGACACATCAAATTTGGGGCCAAGCCTCAATTGGAAACTAAGTCTCTATACATCCTGTCCCTTCTGGGGCTTTTTTGTACTCAGATGGCCTGGGTTCAAATCCCTGCTCTGCCACGGACTCACTGTGGCAAAACTTGGGTGAGTAACTAAATGTACCTGGGCCTTAGCTTCCTCCTCTGTAGAAAGCAGACAATGATACCCACCTCACAGGGTTGTTGCAAATATTGAAGGAGATACTGTAGATAAATTGCTGAGTTCAGTGTCCGGCACATAGTAGGAGCTCTTTAAATGCTAACCCATCTTTCCCCACCAGGGGACGATGTCACCCTGGGATTGCCAGTCTTCTGTAGCCTGGAACGAGAGGCAGAGATTTGGATTGTAAGAACTGGTACAAGAGGGCCTTGAATTTAAGTAAACCCAATATATATATAATTAGATTTACAGAAGGGTAAAATGAAGGTGGGGTGATTATTTAGCGAGATCCTCTAGAGCATTTAGGAGAAAATCTGATTACAAAAATTTAATTTACACACAACTTTTCCAGTTCGGTAGACCCTGAAAAGACCCAATTAGATTAGAAGGAAAAAATTGATTTAATGAGCACTAAAACCCATCCAAAAGTAGCAATCACTTGTCAATGAAACAGGTTTCTTTGATTGTGACCCAGGGTGCCATCCAATTCAGCCTGATTTCCTATGAAATGTAATTATTTTTATCCTCAAGTAGAGTTGGACAGCATCTCCTGCTTCAAAGGATGGAGGCCCTGCGGGGACCGGGAGGGGGCTTAGGGGAACCTGTCCCCGTGCTCTCTGGGATCTATTTGGTCTCCAAGTGACCCTGGATTTTTCTCCGGTTTCTAGCTTGTGCCTGGGGCCACCCAAAGTCACTGGACCTGAGAGAGGATGTGAGAAACTGTTCAATCAGCCCTCCGGTGAGGCCCTGCCTCTGCCCCACCCCCACCCCGCCCCACGGCTCCCACCTTCCTCCCCATCCCCCATAGGCCCAGCTGCTAGCCTCACCCTCTACCAGCCTTCCTCCTGATTTCCGGACTCTGGGGCCACTGTTTCTGATTAACCTCCCTCGGGGCGGGCGGCACATTCTCAGGTGTCTGACATCCGCTCCCATCCCTCCCTCCCAGCCATTCCCACGGCGGGTCATCTCCTTCCCTCCCAGCCTGAGCCCAGGCAGCCCCTGCGAGAGGGAGAGAGGAGGGGCGGCTAGGAGGCGGGAGGCCCCTAGCTAACCTTTAGCTGAGGCTAGGCAGAGGCCGGGAGGAGGATGGGAGGTAAGAAAACAACAATTCTAGAGGAACGGGGAGGAGGGCGGAAGAGGGCTAGAAGAGCCGCGGAAGGTCAAGAGAGGGAGGCCTCGGGTGTGAAGACTGATGAGAAGGCCCAGCTTATTGGAGCTGAAAGGTCCTCAGCTCCCTAGCTGGAGACCAGAGGGATTCTTTCCACAGCTAGATGAGAGCACGAAAGAGCTTCCCCAGACAGGAGCAGGCTAGAAGGTGAGGGCTTGTGGGCCTGCCAGCAGGTCACTAAAGTCTCAGGACAAATGGGATACATCTGCTTGCAGTGTCCACTTTATGAGACCACTGGGGCAGGCAGGTAGGTGGGGCAAACCACATTACTTTTATATTAAAACAAACATGGATGTATCCTGGAGTAGAAGGCAAAATAAAACACCCCCACGTTTTATTTCTAAGATAAAATAACTTTAACAAAATGTCTGTCTTGGAGACAATCTTTCTGGACAATGTCTCAAACTGCTGGGGCTGCTCATTGACTCTCTGCCATTTGGGACCAGTGAGTGGAAACTTGAAACAAGTCCCCAGGGTAGGGCTGCCAGATGAAATACAGGATACCTAGTTACATCTGAATTTCAGGTAATGAATAACGTTTTTAATATAAGTATGCCCCAAATAGTACATGGGATGCATTCATATGAAAACATTATTCGTTGTTTACCTGAAATTCAAATGTGACTGGGTGAGCATCCTGTATTTTGATTTGCTAAACTGGCAACTCTACCCCAAGGTATCCAAAGAGGGACCATCCCCCGGGCCTGGCCCATGGCCAGGGCTCAGACCCCTGCAGTTCTTACCCACCTCCTACCCCAGACTCAGGTCCCATTATTGTCACAAAAAGTCTCTTTCCGAGTTCATAAACACCTCCATCGCCACTCAGCCCAGGTACCTTTATCTAGACTAATCCATAATGTCAGCTTCTGCCCCATCTCCCTCTAGGCTGGCCCAGCCTACTCACCCTCAACCCCTGCCTAAGGAGAGGCTGGGGGCTCCGGTGACATTTTCTCTAAGCAATGTGTGTCTGTGTGTGTGTGTGTGTGTCTTGGTGTCTTCCTGTCACCTGTCAGTACCTTCCAGTTACTGCAGTCAATACCACAGAGCGGCTCATAGCCCTCCGCCAACAGATGCACATTCAGAATCTCTCTGCCTACGTCGTTCCTGACACGGATGCCCACATGGTGAGGAATGGCTCCTCCCCCCCCAACCCCCCCCCCCCCCGCCCTCTCTGCAACCAGGGTCTGGCCTAAGAGAACAGTCCACAAACAGGATGCTGTTAAGACTCAGAAGATGGAAGACAGAGAAAGGATTTGACAGGCAAAGGGAAGGAAGTGGGGAGCTCGGACACGGGGGTTTTAGGGCAATTGAAAGAATGTATTCCTTTACATAGGAGAGAAGACATTGCCAAATCTCCTTGACCTCAGGCAATGAAACTATAAACAACTTCAGAACAATTTTGATCAATTCCTAGATGGCAGATCCAGAATGAATGTTTAGGATACCCCTGCCCTAGGAGGTTAGAATGTGGGCTGGGAACTGAATTAGAAGAACCCTGAGCTCACTCTGGCTCAGTCCTTCCCATCGGCTGATGGATGGAGCGCTGAAATGATCCAGCGTCCAAGACTCCACAAGTTTGGGGTGTAGGCTGGGAGAGGGGGAGCAGACAGGAAAGAAGATGGTCTGAACCAGAACTGCTTTTCCCAAAGCAGCACCCCTGCCGACCCATCCCACCCTCTCCCACCCTGGCTCCACCTCCACCCCATCCACCTTCCCAGCACCAGCCCAGTTGGAAGAGAAGGCATTTTCAGCATCAATACGTTTACTTGAATTAGTTTTCCCACGTGCCGAAAAGGGCTAAGAAGCTTGGGTAAGTGTCTGACCTTCTCTGAGCCTCAGTTTCCTCTACTGCAAAATGGGAATAATGAGCTCTGTCTCCAAGGATTATGAGAACCAAAATACAATAATGTGTAAAGCTCTCTGCTGAAGTTATTTATGAGGTACCCATTATCCTGTGCTAGACTGGGGAGGGAGGGGGACAGCTGGAGGGGAGAACCCAGAAGAACCAAAAGACATGATCCCAGACTGCACAGAATTTGCATCCTGGCCAGGGAGACAAGACTTCTTTGCAGAACAGTCCAGTGCTGGACCGTGGGGTTTTGACTCCAAAAAATACAGTTGTTCAAAGGAAGGGAAGATCCTGAGAGCTGGGGGAGTTCCAGAGGGCTTCCTGGAAGAGGTGCCCAGCATGCTTGGGCTTGGGGAACTAGTTGAATCTAACCAGACAGAAATAACTGGGATGTGGTTGGGGGCCTTCCATGTGGGGTGTGACTCCATGAAGAAGGCTAATGACGGTGTTGTTGATTTCCTAGAGTGAGTACATCAGCAAGTATGACGAGAGGCGTGCGTGGATTACAGGCTTTACAGGGTCTGCAGGTGACGGCCATTACCCAGTCCTCGTTGCTTCTGTTGGGAGGCCCAGAGTGGTCAGAGAGGCCCCGATGTGACTAGCTCTCAGCAGCCAGGACCCCAGGACCTAGCGTCCAGAGGCCCCTTCTACCCTCTCTGCCTCCCCTCCACCACACCAAAAGTGGTCACCAGGGCACACACCTCACAGCCCACCAGCCACACTTCTGCACGAGGCAGATGGCCCTCCTGACTACTTTCCTGTGCTCGCTGCCTTGGCCACAGCCAGGCCAGCCTAGCACTCCCTGGGCTCCATTTCTGGGACAGTTGCTCCCTCTATATCTAGCCACTAGGAGCCCAGTGACTCCCTTCACACAATGGCTCATTTGGGAACAAAGTTTTACTTTGCTGGCCCTTTTATGGATAACGTCACATCTCATGGCCAAATGAGACACAAACATAGAGGCCCTTTATGGGGTCCCAGTTTTGGAATCGACCTCCCACCCTGATCCTGGCCCCTTGAATGAAACCTAAGCTTCCCTTGCTGATCCTTAAACACCCCTCCCCTGGGCTTCAACCTGCCTGGCTTGCCCATCATGGGCCCTTCTTCTCTTTGCAAAAGTCACTGGGTTTGGCCTCTCTGCCTGCTCTCAGCTAAGCCCCTGGCTTAGTGTCCCCACCAGCCACCACATCTTGATACTGACTGCCACACCATCTCCGATGAGAGCACCTACATGTAGCATCGACTTTTTTGGACAGCCAAAAGCAGGCCCCACTTGTCCTGCTAAATGCCCCCTTAGGAGAGGCCCTCGAGGAAAAGCAGAGATGCCCAGCTCAGGACACCTTTCCGACTTCCTTCCCCCTAACACTCTCTTTAACATCTCCTGCTTCACTTCCTTCCGAGGGAGGAGAGTGACAGCTCTTTCCAGAGGCCCCTTGTGACTGTCAGAGCCAGCACCACAAGGCTAATGCACTGACTAAAGCCACGCTCTGCACCAGCACCCTCCCCTCCAAGTTTCTCTGTTCTGCCCCAGGAATCGCTGTGGTGACCACGGGGAAAGCAGCTCTCTGGACCGACAGCCGCTACTGGACCCAGGCTGAGCGGCAGATGGACTGCAACTGGGAGCTCCACAAGGAAGGTGAGAGGACGGCACAGATTTGTTCCCCAAGCTCTGGAACCCAGAGTGAGTTCGGGAAGGTAAAAGTGAGGGGGTGCGTGCAAGACCATGTTGGGAAGCTCAAGAAATTTGGAGGCATCCCTAACCTTTGAGGCAGATATCATGGAGGACAGACATGGCAGGACTGTCACAGACAGAAGCCCAGCTGCAGGGCCTGGGGTAACCTCAACGTCCCTTCTTGTCTTTCTCTCAGTTGGCACCACTCCTGTTATCACCTGGCTCATCACCGAGATTCCTGTTGGAGGGCGTGTGGGCTTCGACCCCTTCCTCTTCTCCATCAGTATGTTCTTCCCTCAGTCCCTGCATTTGTCCACACCAACGAAGGAGACTCAGGCCCCCAGGATGTAAAGAAGCACACTTGGTAGAAGGAGGTGCAGGGTGACTCTAAAGATAGAGTGTTTGAACTTGTGGTTGCAGAATATTTTGCAACAAGGGTGTATTCCTGGATTGTGTAATGAAAATACATTTAAAAGAATAAATATAGATTTTTTTAAAAGTCAGGACTGCATAGACCCAACCTAGAAGTCTCAGCGAATCATTAAGTCCTAGCCAATGAGTGGCCAGGATGTCCTTAAACCTAGAACCATCCTCTGTGCCCTGGAACTCTACCAATTGGGGCACTAGAGTCACTTGGTAGCCCTCTTCTGGAAGGCAGCTTGGAAGGGTCAAAGGAGTTGAGAGGATTTCTGAGTAGAGAAGCACAATCCCTGGGACTTCCCTGGTGGTCCAGTGGTTAAGACTGTGCTCTCCCACCGCAGGGGGTGTAGATTCAATCCTTGGTCAGGGAACTAAGACCCTGCATCCCACGTGCCACATGGCGT